>NC_056587.1:12750962-13383462 GCF_018340385.1 Cyprinus carpio
TATATTTTCAAAAAAATTCCTTTTATCATTGAAGCCAGGCGATATTTTTTTATATATATTTGTAAACTATAAAAACTATTTTTTGAACTTCAGATCTGTAATGGGAAGTCAACATCTTAAATGTAACATTTTCTTATTATTTGTCCCCATCCATCCATCAGAAATCTTGTTGTACCATAAAGTCTTTCAGTCTGAACTAACACTGAGCCCCTCACAAGCCATCTCAATATGAGTAACTGTGCTGATGTGCATTCATAAATCATCTGAAATGATTTCTCATCAACAGTGAATGATTCCTTTCTGTGCTATACAGCATTCCTACAAACGTGAGCCTAAGGATGCCATAAAAAGAGATTGTGGTGAATAAGTTAGTTAACAATCTCATTGACCTCATAGTACTGCTCCAGATCTGCAAAGATATCATTTGGATTCCTGCAGGAGAGGTTGCAAAAGCAGGCGTTGATCCACATGTATTTCCAGAAAAAAACTGAACCATTTGGACACTCAAACTCCACCTCGATGGTCTTAGACTTGTATGGGATGCAGCAGCGCTCATCGGTACAGACTCCACAGTACTTGGGCCAATACGCTTTCTTACTGACACAGCCTGAGATGGTGAAGTTCTGAAACTCTGGTTCACGGTAGATGTTCAGGCATTTTTTACCTGGCTGAGTGACAGATATGGCAATCAATACATCTATCCATCCATCAATGACAATGATATGACAGTCAATCAGTCAATTCATCAAACAATCCATCCATCTGCTGTCTTCCTATCTGTCTGTCTGTCTATCTATCTATCTATCTAAGATATGAATTATTCTTACTAAATATATAATATATGTGCAAATGAAATAGAACAGAAATAAACCAGAGACGGAATCAATTCTTACTCTAAAGTGCTTTGTGATGTCCACCTCACAGGGTCGGAGGTTACACAGTCGAGACTCTTTCTCCATCACACAGCCAGGGTTGTCATTAGTGATGCGCTGTGATATGCCCCGCCCACAGGTCTTTGAGCAGGGACTCCATGGGGTAGTCTGGGTAATGCAATTTTTATGCCAAAAATCATTAGTTGTGAGGGACACTGAAAAAGACATAAAGAAGAGGTGTAATTCATCAGTGATAAGGAACTTAAACAATGCACGGTCACCAGATGATGCTATAGATATTTATCACCACATGGCTCACCGTCCTCAGGAGCGTGTCTGGGGTTGGTCTTGCGTGGTTTACGGGACTCTTCGCAGATCCATTTCTCACAACACTGGCCTGGGATCTTCACTCGTTTGGGCGACTGACACCAGACCCGGGGCGGTAGGGACTCGGTGCAAAGTGACACACATCCAATCGCCCCATTCACACACAGACAGCGGTACTTACAATTGGGTTGGAAGCTTTGGCCATTACGGTAAATCACACCTTTATACTCACAGCCTGTTCCCATAACATCTGAAACAAAGAAGTCTGGATATTCGTACTCACAACTAAAAGATTCTGTGACAGTTTTGTGCCCGAGTACCAATTTGACACAGAATAAGAAAATAATTAGATATTGTATGTAATCTGTTGGTACTGAACATGATTGCTGTAGTAATAGTATATACATAAAATGCTAAATTGACATTTTCTCTTGTGGCTTATATGCATATGCATTAATATGAATTATATTCAAGTTATTTTATTTTACAATATATTAGGTAATTCACACATTTACATATAATAAATGTTTATTTATAGAATTTTAACTATGCCACTGTAAAGGAATACATAAGGTCACTTACATGCACACACTCCCTTTTCGTACCTCGGCTTGTCAGCACTGTAGTCACAGTAAAGTCCTTTATGATAGTCACAGGTATCTCTCTCATTACAGGTCTCCCCCACCTGCTTGGCACAGGCCTTGCAGCAGTCACATCCATCGGTCAACAGGCTGACCCCATGTGGGCAAACAGGGGCATTCTTAGGGCACTTACAAGGCCATTTGCAGTATCGATTTCGGTTATAAGGGTCCAAATCTGTGGTCACAAGAGGAGAGTCTGTGGAGTTGTGGGAACTGGCCTGTGTGGGAGACACGAGAGGAACATGAAGAAGATATGCCAACTTTAGCCACTTTGGGGCAACAGAGAGTTTGCTTTGAAATTACATTGAAATTGGACCCTTTGAATAGGCTTCCAAGAACTTCATTGCAGAGGATGCTTAGGTTTAGTTTCTAATCTGAACAAGCACAGGATCACTTTTACACTGTAATTACACATAATTTGCTTTCCAAAACTGATGGCTAATTTGAATAGATATACAAACAGAACTGTAAAATGGAGCGGAACGACAACAGATTGCAGAAGCGGAAAAGGGGATCTCTACCGATCCGCTCCACTCGTATGTGTGATCCAGTCCGGAGTTTTCAGTCTATTAAAATTGCTTCATTAAAGGAGCCATGTGTAATGTCTGGCAAAAAAATCAAGTCATACTCCACATTCCATACCAGATGGGGGCAGTATGCCTCAATAAAGTGAATTGGTCTACTCTAGAGTAACAAACGAGAAACGGCATAGTCTCTATGCTCCGCCCCTACCTTCACAACAACCCTAGAGCCATAGCCGAAGCCTAAAGGACGTTTTGCCTCCAGAGGAACGTTGGGTGATGTCAAGTGATTTTGAAACATGACATCTTCAAGCTACTCCCCTTCACCTTTACCCCTGAATATGTTCATATTCGTTTTGTTCATATTACATTTTGAATTGTATATACACATTATTTGAATTAAATTAATTTGACAGACAGCATTCTGTCAACATCATTGGTCAACATCAGACAGCTGATGTTGACCAAGCTAGCGCCAACCAACGTAACCAGAGCTGCCAACTCTCAAGCATTCACCGTGAGACACACGCAATTGACTCTTTTCACACGCTTTCAAAAACTTGACCGCTCTGAATATAGTGAGTGAGTGCGCGCGCGGCCGGGGCGCTCTCTCTCTCTCTCTCTCTCTCTCGGGTTCATTATCATCGAAGACATTTCAAGCTTCTTAGGTAATGTTACATTTTAGCATCAGCTTGGTAGAGACGGGCTTTGGTAGATAACAGGTGAAAACCGGATCGGATCTGTGGGTAAGTTATAGCTAGCTTACTATCAAACGCAGCTACGGTTAGCCATCGCTAACATTAGCACGTTTATCGAACAGCCTTCGATACATTTCTATGTTATAACTTCCCGAAAAAAAAACACGCAAATAAAACAAACTTCTAGCGAAATACTAACAGCATCTTACTTACCAATCCAAAAGAAAATGGTGCAAGTTCGGAGTCGAAGCTCATTTCTTTCAAGTCCATCAGTTGTCTCCAGCGATGGAAAGCAGTGCCGATGTTTACTCTGTTTCGGCTCCTTTTCTTATCGGATTTGATTTGTGATTCCGAGCGCGGTTGCTTGACATCAGCTTCAAGTACGCCCACAAGCCGTGCGAGTTATTCGTGTAATGCAGGTTGGCTGGTGGTTATGTTTGCCCGCATATTGCCTCCCATGGCCGAAACTGGTATTACGACACCTGTCGGGCCGTGGCTAGTAATGCTAATGCTAATTAAGGTTGATATCTCTGCAGCACTATAACTTGACATTTTTTTAATGACATCATCACCCTTATTTCTTCATTCTTTTGATGTGTGTAGGTCATTTTTTTTTTTACCTCAATTTTTACACATGGCACCTATAAGCAACGCGTGATGCTTTATTTTCATCGGCAGAGAAGAAATACACAATTTTACAGATTTTTTTTTTTTTGAGGCATAACTTATTAATATTAATAATTTGACAATTGATATTCAGCATTAAATAGCACTTTTGTTAGTGTGATGAATGTCACCAAATGTGGCAAAATAAGAAACAACAACAACAAAGATTATAATAAATAGCCTATATAATATAGAAATCGTTTTCTATTTAAAAAAAAATAAATAAATTACAATCTGCTGAACGCTTCCTAGACTGGATGCAACATTTCCGAGCATTAATTATAAAATCGCTCCAACTCATGACTTCTGGCATGTATTGTAACGAATTTGCAGTAGACTATGACATGACATGAGACAGTTTGTTCTGCGCTTTCCAAGAATCAGTGATGGTCTCTAACACATCACTAGTTTAACTGCGCGAAAGGGCAGCTTACAACAAATATTCTTGCTTTGCTTAACTGTGAAAAACTCTGCCTCCAGTTGAGTGATTTTTTATTTAAATACTGCATTAAATTAACAGTATAAGACTCACCTGGTGCAAACTGGCAGTCAAAAAAATCCACGACAGGAGTCTCCACATTACTATATTCCTGAGAGAAATGCATTGAAACAAGAAATGTTGTTTGCTACAGGTAGAATCCACAAGCGTCCCCTCGTGGCATCCACACAGCGCTCGTGGTGTGTCGGTCAGCGTTACTGAACTTGCTTTACGTCAGTCTGTCAGATTCAGAGGGAGTTTGTTGGAAGTTCAGTCTTCAAGGGGGAGGAATCAAAATAAAACGTCGGAATTATTTAGAAAGCTTACTTTTCATACAGTCGGTCTTTCTTTCTAATGATTTCTCATGTCTCAGTTACGTCTTGGCAGTGGCATAATTATTGCATGACATGACATCTACGCAAGCCATTAATTCCGGGACTTTACTAACTCTTAAGAGGATTTCTTAAGAGTGACCTTCGGTCTCTTTGATTCATTTAAGTCAAAGAATCTGATGAAAGATTTTTAATCAAATTAAATGTAGTCAAGATATACATTTTTATAAGCAGAATATAAGAGGAGAGGCAGTCATTATATAAATCCATTGTTCATTTATTACTTTAACTGCTTGACATTAGCACACAAATCATTTCAGAGATCAGCAATAATTCTAGATAAGAGCAGTTGGACAGAGAACTTTGTGTCCCTAAAATATTTCTTCCTATAGAGCTGCCAGGAGGTGAAAATGTATGTGTAAGTGACCAGACATTGTTGTGATTTAATACTACTTTTAAATTCTACCTAAATTTAACTGATAAAATATACCGTACAGTGTATTTCTGGTAACCACAGCTGCTGTGCATCTTTCTTTTTTGCCATAATTTAACATTTTTACTGTACTTGAATCAACTACAAAAAACTGACCAATTGAAATATAATCACATTCATCTTTTCTAAACTAGATTTGAAAAATAAACTTTATTATCAATACACTTTTAATTAAATTTTAAATGGTAAGCATAGAATTGAATTTTGAAACACACACAAACAAGACTTTGGAAGGTTTGTGTGATGTGTTCATATTTTGCCAAAACCTTGAATCATATGCTAGGTTGCAGTTGAGGTTTCCACTGTTTACAAATTGATACAGACACCTGGGCAGCCTGCCACTGATGCACTAAACAGAAGAACAGTAAATTCTAAATTAATCTCCTGCATCACAGACTTAAAAAAGTCACTGGAAAACCTTTCATATTTCAACTCTTAACGTGCAACTTTGTTTCATAGTTCATGTAGAAATGATTAAAAAATGTCTCACAAAGTATCACATTCTGAGAAAATGTTCTGACCTTGACTTTGGCTGAATGTAAAAGTGTCCAGACAGCTGGAACAGAATAGTCTAGACAAAGAGGAAAGGCTTCTTATAATCTCCAGGATAAAAGTGATAATTAGCATCTCAGAATAGCCCTCAGTCAGTGGCACACAAGACTGTTGCAGCATCTGGAAACTTGCAGAAAGGATTACTCGTATGTCCTCCTGGCACTTTGGTCAGTCCCTATTCCATGTGACTATATGATGTCTTTATTTTAATGTTAAATCACCTGATTAATTCTGAATGAAGATATTTAAATACTCTAACAATATTTAATCATTTTTAAAAATGTCAAAAGTGAAGAATAACCCAAAAGTGTTTTCAATGCAGTTTATTATTTAAGTTCTACTATGATTCATAATCACACTGATTTACATCAATAGAAACAGCACAATGATAGATTGCAAAGACTGGTTCTGGAACAAGCAATTACAAGAAAATCTTAACATTTGGAGACTAATTGTAAGCATCTTTCTCAGATTTAGGTTTGCTTGGAGTCAGAGAGAAGCTGGGGTCTGGGATTGACTTTGGCACTTGGGTTGGATTTTGAATACCTCCAGAATCTCCCACTGAAATCTCACAGGAGAATTTGGCTGTGAAGTCAAAAGTCAAAGTCAGGTTTACAAGTATTACCAAGTGCACAGAATCTTTTATGACTGATCAAAAACCCACTGTTATCTTCCAATCTCTAAATGCGGTACTAACCAGTAGAGGTGATCAAAGTCGGCACATATTGAGACCAGAAGGAACATTGAGGACTCTGGAGGTTCTTGCGGTTACTGAGTGTAAAGGACAGTTCCTTATACCCCCGTCCACCCTGGTGAGGCATGAACTGAGGCCATGGGGGTAAGAACTTACTGAAGGACGTCCTAGATGCTGCAAGAGGCAGGTTTGGGTTGCTATGGAGAGCAGAGGAGAGATGAACAGGGCTGTGCAATATCAATAAATTCAGTTTGAAATGAAAATGCAGGTTTCATTTTTTGACCTTGTAATTTTCAACTAAAATGTTATAACTCAGTCTTCTGATGAAACAGTAGACTTCTCTCTGATGACAAATGCTAGACTCCTCCAATCATTTGGTTGTTTTAAAGGGATAGTTCACCAAAAAAGAAAATTCTGTCATCATTTACTCATACTTCTGAAACCCTTTGAAACACAAATTAAGAAACCTCTCAGGTTTCATTATAAATATCTTAATTTGTGTTGCGATGTGAGTAAATGATGACAGAATTTTCATTTTTGAGTGAACTCTCCCTTTAAACTCTGCTTCTTTCTTACAATTGACCAGACTGACACTGAGATCTGCCTTCATCCAATCAACAACTGTTGGACAGAATCAAGTCCTGCCCTAATTTTTTTCTTTGATGACAATTTGTTTCACTTATACGTAATAATAATAATAAAAAAAACATTACATAACAACGTAAAAAAATACAACAGAAAAGGTTGAAGATAAATACCCAGACTTTATGAAGTTTGCCATGTAGTTCATGATCTGCAAGGCAAGCATTCTCTCTTTGGAGCTGAAGATGTCACGCATTTCTGAGGCAAGGTGAACTCCAAAGAGGTACTGCACATCCATCGGCACTGACAGATCAACACTGCGACAAAAATATATTTAGCATACGGAGATTCTCCTTGAATGTGATAGATTTGATTATGAGTGGTACCATGAGTTCTGTGAAATCAAGTAAGTATGATGAAAGTGTATGGAATGAGATGCACCTGTTGTAGGCAGTGTCCTCAGGTAGGTGGTACATGTGAACACTGGACCGTGTGTTGGCTGCCCAGAATTCAGCCATATCCACAGCTGGACAGATGATGAAGAGATCTCTGTAGAAATAAATGTGTATAATATGGATGCATCATGCATAGCAAGGTGCAGGCTGCATTTTAAGATTTTAATAACAACACAGGAGTTTTATCACATTATGGTTCATTTAACATTTTTTTATTCTTTCATGATTGTCGCCTTCTGCTTTTCTGCTACAGTGTTGAAACTTAAACGATGAGAAAATGAAATAAAACGATGCTAGATCTAAACTTGGTTTTATTGGGTTCTATATGTACTATTCTAGTTTTAGGTCTCTTTCCTGTTTAAGCTGCTATGCTGCTCTGTGTGCTGCAGGTCATTGGGTGTGTTGGTGAGGTTTGGTCTGTACTATGTCTGACACTAGTGATTATGTGGACAGCCGGCTTGTCCTCTTTCTCAACTGCATTCAGAGCTGCTGGCAATTCAGAGAAAGAAGCAGGAATTTCAGGACACAGAAGTCCAAAAGAAACCGTGAAACTGCCCTTCAAAAATGAGCGAAACACTAAAGATTATGATCAAATATTACTGAATTTCATATGATTGAATTTCGCATCCTTAAAACTAGTGTCATTGCAGAAATGAAATCTTTTTTTTTTAATCTTATTGTAGTAAAATTAAATTCTACTCAGCATTTTCTTTCAGCATTTAAAATATTTTGGCTGTGTTTCCAAAATTTAACAGTGTAGTGTTTACAGATATGATCTAGTAATCACAAACAGCAGTAAATTAGAGGGAAAAGACTGAGCTTTTGTTAAATGAACTCTTGACTCTCAAGAGTGTACATGCTAGACCGCTGAACTCATATTTTCCAGAGACACTTTGAATAAAATTCAGAATACTAATGTTTGACAGAAACTGAGCTCAAGAAGGTTGCATCCGCCATGCATCAAGTATCATTCAGAGCTAGGTCATTTCAGCCATTACCTATTAAGTAGATAAATATATTACTTAAAAGTCATCAAATTGCCATTAAAACATCATTGCATTTTTGTACAGATTTTTTTTTTTTTACAGTTTCTTCTTTCTTACAGTATATAAACTTCACTGTTAAAATGTCATGAAATTGTTCTCAGATTAGTGATGAGTGACTTGAGTGTATTTCACACTTGAGTATATTTCAGTCAGAGACCTAAATATACCATTTCCTTCCTCTTTATCACAAACAAAGCTGCCTCCACACCCTCAGTGAATGCAAGACGAGAGTTCAAGCACAGGGTCCTACCCTAAGGCTCAAACTGATTCCAGCTCTGGATTCCTCGGAATTCCAGACCACTTAATGTTTTATCAAAGGTCTGAACAAACATAATCACTGACTTACAAAACGGCAGCTGTGAACACATTGAGAGAGAAAATCTATTGTTCATTTTGGCATCTAACTAAAGAGCTGCAACTAAGCTTTACAAACAAAAAGCTGATCATGGGCTGTTAAATTAGATTAAAACTGTCTTTTAAACATTGCATTCAAATGGCATAAACTCAGAAACATTTTACTTCTCTAAGAAATCATTTTGGCCACTTTGGGAGCACAGTAAAATTAACCTTTTAGTGTTTTTAAAAGAAGTCTTTCACTCACCAAAATTCAATTTATTTGATAGAAAATACTGTACAACAGTTATCTTGTGAAATATTATTAGAATTCAAAATAACTGTTCTCTATTTTAATATATTTTTAAAATGTAATTTATCCCTGTAATGGCAAAAGCTTAATGTTAAGCAGCCATTACTCAAGTCTTCAGTGATGTATTCTAATATGCTGATCTAGTGATTGATAGTAAATTTCTTCTCATTCTTAGTGTTGAAAACAGTTGAGCTGTTTTTTTTTTGGAAACTGTGATACTTTTTAAAAATATAATTCTTTGATGAATAGAAAAGTTCTAAAGAATATATATATTTTTTTAAATAAATATCTTGCAACGTTTTAATTGTAACTTCTGATCAATTTAATGCACCATTGCTGAATAAAAATGTTAATTTCTTTCAATAAATAAATAAACAAATGAATAAATAAATCTTAGCCCGATTTTGCATGGTAGTGCAACTTTGGTACCTGGGAGGTATATGCGTTCCATTCAACATTCTTGTAATGAAAACAAAATATACTTTTGTTCTGTATGACCGTCCACCTCTTACCTCGTAGCATTTTCCAGTGCGCGAGAGAACACATTGTATCCTGAGGGTGTGGGGGAGTGTTGCAAAGAGTAGAACCAGGTCGCGGCCTCCTTCACGAAAGCATTAGCATCATCTCCACCCAGAGAGTTCGACAGGGCTGCGTAAAATGCTGTTTTGCTGTCAGCCCTTCCCTGAAGCTGCTCGAAATTCCTCAAATAAAAAAAAAACACAAGCGGCAATAAGAAAATGTAACTAGTTTTTATCTAACCACACCCAGCATTACTTCTCACACTATCTTTTAGGTGCTTTCCTCTCGCTTATTTCTCAATCTGGTATATTTGTGTCCTGACCTTGATGTTCTTGGCTCTGCTGATGAGGCCGTCCTCAAATGATGATCCTAGAAGTAATTCAGCTTTGTGGAAGTGTCCGGACAGAAGGGCCACAGAAGGCTTTTCCCGAACTACAGTTCCATCAACCACTGGTGACCAGGCCTGCAGGGGACCACTCACTGCTAACAACTACACAGAAAAACACCCAGAGAATGTTGTGCAACAAAAATAATGATCCGTTTTTGACAGTTATGTGCTTTTTCTTCACAAAAGTAACCCATTGTACCTTGGTCTGGGCAGCATTGATGCTCTGAGCTGGTTTACTCCTTAGGCAGGTCAGCAGCTGTGAGATATCAGAGGCCGAGCAGCCAAGTTCCCTAGCTAGAGATGCAGTTTGCGCCTGGGCTTTAGATGTACTTATTACAACAGCTGGAGAAAACACCGATCCACCCTACAAGCAAACAACAGCATTGTTAAGCACTGCATGTGACCACTAAAAAGGTATCTGGATCTTTAGTCATCAACTATGATGAAGAATTTTCATCTAGACCTCATTTGTCACCCTGGACCACAAAACCAGTTTTAAGTCGCTGGGGTTTATTTGTAGAAATAGCCAAAAATACATTGTACGGGTCAAAGTTATAGATTTTTCTTTTATGCCAAAAATCATTAGGATATTAAGTAAAGATCATGTTCCATGAAAATATTTTATAAATTTCCTACCGTAAATATATCAAAACTTCATTTTTGATTATTAATATGCATTGCTAAGGACTTCATTTGGACAACTTTGAAGCTGATTTTCTCAATATATTTAGATTTTTTTGCACTCTCAGATTCCAGATTTTCTAATAGTTGTACCTCAGCCAAATATTGTCCGATCCTAATAAACCATACATCAGTGGAAAGCTTATTTATTCAGCTTTCGATGATGTATAAATCTCAGTTTCAAAAATTGACACCTAAAACTGGTTTTGTGGTCTAGTGTCACATTTATTATTGGTTTTTTGTTTTACTTTGTTACTCAGTTTGAGAACTGAGAAAGAATTAAGAGCAGTCAGACTCAAATGTCAATGAGACAAACAAATTTTATATTAATCTGTTATGGTTTGGAATGGAAACGTTTCAAAACAGAAAATCATGAATCCATGAGTGGCTTTCTTTGCATACCACTGCTATTTATACACTTATTTACCAGAAGCAGTGCATTTTTTCCATATATGGAACATACCTGAATTAATTTGCATGTGATTATAAAGCCGTTTCATTTCAGCACTTCCTATTTTTGCTTATTGTGAAGTGTAAAGTGTGGTGAGACACACAGCTTCCCCATTTACTCAGGCCATGCCCTTAAACTCTTATCAGCGGGAAGTTGCACAACGGAACAATAAGAGAATCTATAAGAAAGGGAGATTGTCTCAGTTTGGACAGACATCTAATGGCTGATTGGATGTTGTAAATTTGTAGGAATAGCCGTGGGAGACTGACAATGGGAGGCACTCTGGCAAGCCAAAGAACCCTGGAGGATTTCAGACAAGCTCGTACTAATGAAGACCTTCCACCAAGAGGTATGAAAATGCTGAGAACTGTTCAAGTGACTGGTTTCAAGTGACGTTCCGAGTTATTGTAGGCTGATGCCACATCGTTTCAATCATTTACAGATGTTGTGGCGTGTGAAGAGACTCAAACTGTATTAATACATAAGCATATGTCGGTTCTCCGTGTAGACAGAATGTGCAGTGTTAGCTGTGGTTTGTCCTTGAAATGAAATAATATTCAATAGACTAAGCTGAACTTCTCCATTCTGGCAAAAACAAATTAATTTTGTGTACGACCTAAAAAAATGAAGTCTCTAAAATTGGACACAAGCGCATAACATTAGCTGGTAACACACCCATGACTGAATCGCAACAAACAAGGAAGTTTGTTTTTCTGTTTAGTCATCATTCTTGATTTAAATGATCAAGTTAAAAAGTTAGCTCAAAGGCTAAAGGAACATATTCTAAGTATTTCCTGGCATTGCAACATAAATACAAATAATTAATACTAAACGACTTCCTAACACAAATGCGCCAAATTACAGGTTTGTTTCATTAGCAAGAATCAAAGAGCTAAGTTATCTTTGACAAAAAACAACTAACATACAAAAACATTATGAACATATATATGTTTTTTTTTTTTAACCAATGCAAATGCCATGTTTTCTGTTTTAGTGGATGAGAATGACACAGCAGTAGTGTTGGATAACTACCCTCCTCCTGATATCTGCGAGCCTATATTCCGAATGGGAGATTGGCTGAAAATATTGTCTGAGTAAGTATTATCATCACATATTTCTAAAAGTTTTTAGCCTGTATGCTAACAGTATGCTGTAATGCCTCACAAGATTATTACTCAAGATATGCTACAACAAATACGTTTTTTCTTTACTTCTTTGTTAATTTATTTAGAGTCTTTCATACTCACCAGTTTATGTGATCAAAAACACTGTAAAAAACAGCAATATTGTGAAATATTATTACAATTTAAAATACCTTTATATTTATTTTAATATATCTAAAAATGAAATTTATTCCTGTGATTGCAAAGCTGAATTTTCAGCAGTCATTACTTCAGTTTTCAGTGCCATTATAGAAACCATATACAGAGAGAGAGAGAGAGAGAGTTTGTATGATTGAAGTGTAGATATAGTGTTTGCATGTTTGAAGTGTTAGTATGTTATTAAACTATATTTACCATCATTAACACTGACAGTTGCTGGGCGTAATGTGCAAATGCACAACCGACCTTGAAACCTTGAAGTCAGTGTTAATTTTAACACTGTCTTCTGCTGTTTAACACATACAGAGAACTGCTTTTTTCACTAAATAGAAATAGGTTGCTTTTTGATCATTATAAACTTTAAAATTACAAACGAGAAGCAAAACTGTCCACGTGCATTTTTAGTGCATTAAGTCTCACTTTCTTTCAGGGAAGGGTACTGGTGGAAAGTCTACTCGGTCAACACTAAGGAAGTGAACTATATACCACACTGTCATGCCACAAAAGTCTACCATGGGTAGGTTCTGAATGGCCAACTAAACTAGCTACTTGTCATTTAGCTTCCACTAGTTGTTTAATGCTCTCTAAGTGCTAATGGAAACATTCTTGTCGGTCTCAGCTGGCTGTTTGAAACTGTGACCAGACCAAAAGCTGAGGAACTGCTTCAACTCCCAGGAAACAGAGTGGGGTCATTTCTGATCAGAGAGAGCACAAAAGGTCAGAATACATATTTAAAATGAACATTATACTCTAGTCTAGTGCCAAACAGCCAGAGCATAAGGTCTGGTACATATTTCAGCTTATTCTAGATGACAATCACCCACTTAAAACTGTCTGATGGATAGAGTTTTATAAGTAGACCAATATAAAGGATCTTCTAAATACTATTTTGGCTTATCCAATAATATGGCTGATGTTACCATCATATTGCTTGTATTTTTGTAGGTATGTACAGCTTATCTGTGCGCCACAGAATAATTAAGCATTATCGAATAGTTCGAATGCCAAACAACTGGTACTTCATCTCTCCACGCCTCACATTTCAATGTCTGGAAGATCTGGTCAACCACTACTCTGGTAAATAAAAATAAAAAAATGACTATTACTACCAAAAAACAACCAATTGTATCTGTTTGATGCAGATTTTTCCCTCTTGCTCTGGTTCAGATATAGCAGATGGACTGTGCTGTGTTCTAACTGGCCCATGCTTGACCGCCTGTGAAACACCCCTGAGTAAGATCACAAAAACACCTGATGGGAGAAAATTATTTGACTGGAGAGCAGTGAACAGGTAATAAGAACAATATAAGTCACTCATATTTTGTCCCCTATACACTACCGCTCAAAAGTATGGGGTCAGTAATATTTTCATGTTTTAGAGAGAAGTCATCTATGCTCACCAAGGCTGCATTTATGGACCAAAAACACAGTAGAAACTGTAATATTCTGAAAACGATTGAAATTAACTGTTTTCCATTTTTACTTTAAAAATAATTTTGAAATAATTTATTCCTGTCATGGCAACGCTGAATTTTTAGCATCCTTTACTCCAGTCTTACGTGTCGCATGATCCTTCAGAAATCATTCTAATATGCTGATTTTGTGCTAAAAAACATTCTTATTTTGTCAAAGTTGGAAAACAGTTGATGAGTTTATGAATAAAGTTCAAATGAACAGTATTTTTTTTTTATTTTGTAGCCACTGTACATCTTTATTGTCACATTTGTTCAATTTAATGCATCATTACTGAATAAAAGTATTAATTTCTTTTGGGGAAAAAACTTATTGACCACAAACTTTTGAATGGTAGTGTATATTTAACAATTTTCCTTTTTGTTTCTCCACTAAAACTGAAATTCATTTATTTGATAAGTGTTTGAACTATCATATGAACATGGAAGCGTTTTAAAAACCTAAGTCTTTTCAGACAACATCTATAATACTAATGCACTTTTCCTCGCTCAGCTCGGAGCTCGTCCACCAGAGCACAAGCCCTTCAGGGGTCAGCTATGGGGTTCAGAACAGTGTCTCTTCCTACCTGTCTTTGCTGGGACAGCAAGAGAAGCCAGAGAAAAAGAAATTTAGCATAAAGAAGAGATGGAGGTCTGTCTACATGGCACCAAACCACCGGCTTGAAAGTTTGGCTACCGTGGAAGACAACTATGAGGAGGTGCTTTGATAGATCACAGCTGATTCATTCCATGAGCGCAAACACTGATGGAAGGATATATAAAGGCATTGTGTGTGGACTGGAAAGAGACAGACTTTTTGTCAGAGAATCATCTGAACATTTAAAACAGTTCCTCAAGCACTTGTTTATTTAAATGTAGGCTTACGAAACTTTGAGTCTGAATGTTTTAAGATGCTTGCGCAACCTGGAGAACGCTTACTGTAAATGTGACTTCAGACATTATTGTTGTTACATAAAAGAGTTGTGTCATGTAACCGGCAGTGGGACTACAGAGCTCTGTTCTTACCATTAGTAAAGCTCGGCGGAAAAGAGATGAAGCTGACGGTGAGGTAAGATGAAGACTCGCAATGTCGGCACCGTTTCTCTCTGCCCCTACTGTGACTTTAGTGGGGTCTCCTCCAAAAAGAGCAATGTTCTTCTGAACCCATCCCAGAGCAGCTGCCTGGTCCTGCAACCCATAATTCCCCGGCAGAGCACTGGAATCTACACAGAGTCAACAGACTTCAATTCATCAGGCACATCCAATTGTGTTTTCCACACATAGATTAAAACTATGATGCAAGAAGATTTGCAATAAATGACTGAAATATCAAGACAACAATAATAATAATAATTTTTAAATGTTTAATAAAATATTCACAGCTCCACAGGGGTTTGGCTTGGAAATACCATTGTCACAAACAGTTCAAGAAATGTAAGGAAGCCAATTACGCTTCTGCACAGCTTTCACTGTGTGTTGTTTTTTCCTAGAAAATGAAAGCTCTTCCTGGCAGACAACTCAAAGGCACCAGTTAGGCCTCCTTTTCAAATTTACTCAGCCAAGGGTGGCAAAGGGGAAAAGAATATGAATATCTTCACAACTACTGTGCGGAATGGAACTTCTCACATGAACATTACATAACTATTCCATAAGCATATCCATTTCATTTTTTTTTTTTTTTTTTTTGGGGAGAATTCCATTTTATGGAATAAATTATCCAATTTTTGCAAAAAACGTAATTTCATTCTAACCCAACAGAGCTTCCAGGATATGGTTTAATTCTAGTGTAGGATATATAATAAGCTTTTCAGCATAAAGTGTTTAGGAAGGCATTCGCCTTTTTGTTGCATGAAAATAAACACATCAACAGTAAAGGCAAATAAAACTAAACATCATAATGGTGAGGACTGTGTTATTTACTAGATTCTATACTAAATTGTTGCTCTACACCAAGGTTTTTCAGTCTTTACAGACCCAGAACCCAGGAAAAAGATGTTTATCATACAATGGATGTTTTCTTTCACTCAAAAGTTTGGTCACACTTTAGTCTGGGAACCAATTCTCACTATTAACTACAACTTTTGCCTCAATAAACTCCTAATTTGCTGCTTATTAATAGAGTCAGTAAGGTAGTTGTTAAGTTTAATGGAGTAGGATTAAGTGATCGAAAGTACCTGCACTGAGGAAACCGAAAGCAGCCACCCTGAAACTGGCTGTCACTACAATTATGTTGCCAACAGCAGTGAGGTAAGAGCCATCTAAGAGACCCGATCCAGAGTTGTGGAAGAACACCAGAACCGGAGCATTCTTTCCCTGTGACAAAACAGAAAAATTGTACTATGAATACCAATAACAGCATTCACACCACAGTCAGCAGATACAGTGGTTTATGAAAGCAGCATTAACATACGTAAAGCCTATGAGAATGAGAAATGAGAAAAAAGAACATAATAAAGAAAGTTGTAACATTAAATTAAATGAGTGTATTTAATATATACTATTGTTCAGAAGTCTGGGGCCAGTAAACATTTTTTTGATCTTACCGACTGCAAACTTCTGAACAGTAGCGTACATGTATACGTATATATGTATTTATGCATGTTTGAGCTCATGTGGGTCTTACCACACTACTAGCAACAAATACATTGAGGTACAGACAGTCTTCACTGGAGGTGGAGTCAATGGGATCGCCAGGTTGAAGACAGCTGGATCTAAAACATTTGTTTTGATAAAACAAATCAGATCACACTCCAGAAAAATGACTTTATTAATTCTGCAGTAAGGCAACCAGTCAATTTGAGGGTATAAATGTGTGTTAATTCACAATCTGCATACAAAGTTGCCCACCGAGAAAACGTGGCATTCCAGGTACCGGTCCAGTCAGCTGGCTGTGGAGGGCTGAAACGGAGCTCTCCGACTGGTGGACGAGCATAAGGGACACCCAGGAAATAGGTTACACGCTTGCTATCTGAGCCAGTTATGGGTTTCACCTCACTCTCTCCGAGAAGTGTCCCGTGATCAGGAATGGAAACAGAAGTCAACTCTGGCTGTAAACCTATAAAGAAATATTTGAACATCTGTGTTGCTGGGGTGAAAGAGATCATACACTCTGAATACACTGAAGATTGTTTTGTTTTGTGGAGCCACCTGTCCTGACGTAAACAGCCTGAGCAGGCTCTTTGGTGACTAGGAAGCAGCGCTGGCCGCTGGTTGTAGGAAGGCAGGTGTGTGTGTCTGGATACATCACACATCTCATGGCTGACTCTCTGCTATCGACAGACACGGCTGAACAGGACTCACTTTCCTCACAGGCTGCAGAAGAGCAGAAAGTTATGAGAAGACAAGGATAATCACATACTTCCTGTATTGTAAATTGCAAACGAACCGAAATATTATGTTATTCTGATTATTATTACTAATTAAATTTAAATATATTAAAATTTAATAAAAATCTAATTTTAAAACACATTAAAATAGAACCGATACTTTAAATTGTGATAATACCCAAAATATTACTATTTTTACTGTATTTTGTGTAATGCAACAAATGCAGCCTTGGTGAGCATAAGAAATCAAAAGTAAACTATATCAAATTGCTATGTGTTCAGCATGTAACATGTGGCTCTAATACATCAGCTTCCTGTAAAAGTAAAAAAAAGAAAAGAAAAAAATGAGAAACATTACCAGACAGACACCAGTCTCTGACTTTATCCAGATCCTCTGCTATATCTCTGCTTATGTGGACAATGTCAAAAGCTGAAACAGATGAATCCACCTTAACAGAGCTGGCATCCAACTGCTTCCAGTTCTTCAAATCAGCTGCAATCAAGAATGACATGTGAAAATTACATAAATGACTGAATCAAATTGTTACAAAGTAATAAAAACAATACATTGTTAGAAAACAGAAGTGTATTATTCATTTAAGAGACTCTTACAATTCTTTGAGGGAGAGCGGAGACTAAATGGTGGACACACATTGGGATTCTTTATCCATTGGTTTACTACAGAGACATACAAAGCTGATGTTAAAAGTCACATAATGGGAATTCTTAATATATTGAAATACACAGAGTTCGAAAAGGCACATGGAGTTCAGATATACCTGGCTTTTCATACCAGCCGAAGGGATAGACTTCAGTCTGCACTTTGGATGGAGAGCAGTCCTGAATCCTCCAGTTAGTACTGTCATTCTCACCACACGTCTGGATACCCAGACTATTCAGAGTTAGACACAACACATCTGATCCTGTACAAAAGCAAAGCAGAGACCAACTGTGAGTGGTTTCATTCCACAGATGAGACATCACATATGAGCCGTGTATTTTGAGACTCGTTTGAGTGTAAAGGTTCTTTCGTACTAGGTACACCTGAATCTTGGACATATCCTATGCCACGGCAGCATGGATCTTCATCACATCGCCTCTCACACTCAAAAAACCTGCTCAAAAAATTAAAACAGCATTATTCATGAAGGAAACAAATAAACTGAGATGGAAACAAATTTGTTGATTTTCCCCTCACCCTTCTGGGATAGATTTACTGGAAAGACTGACTCGACTGCGTACAGAGTATGACACCATCTTCTTAAAAGGAACACGACTGTAGAAACTCTTCACACTTCCTAACAGAGAAACTGCACAAGAAAAAGAAAGTGATGTCCTTATTATGCATAACAAAAAATATGCTGTAAAATCTAACTTGATCAAAAGCACTTTGGCGTAATAGGTTGGTAAAAAGAGTGTTTTTTTGACTTAATGTTCCAAACAGTGGAACATTTATACAAATACAAACTTCCAAGTGTGCTTTCAGCAAAAAAAAAAAAAAAAAAAAAAAATTAAAACAACACAAACTGTTCGCTAATTATGAAAGGTGCTTTGATTCCCTCAGTACAAGCTAAGATAAAACGCTGGGTCAAAAAACTCTTTTACAGCATTAAGAAACCCCTTACGGCAGATTTCCACCAAGGTAGAATTATTTTCCACCCTTAAACATCTACAGCAGATGGACCACATGTTAAGAGTTTATGATCACAGCATTGTTGTGGTTTGCTTTATAGGCCATGAAACATTCTAAAACCTCTGTGATCCCCTATTATGACTGAAAATCACTGCTTTTGTGTTCCAGGAACACATGATAGGACCATCAAATTCAACAATAATAATAATAAATAAACTAATTAATTAACTAACTAACTTTTTCCAACAAGGATGGAAACATTAAAAATGTAATTAATTTTTTTAAAAATGATTATTTCCATATAAGCATCTCTCCAAACACATACAGAAGCCTGAACTAAACAAAACCAGGCAAAATTCTCTTACATAAAATCTTACATAATCCACAATGAATAGACCTTTCATTGTGAAAGAAAAGCTAAGAAGCTAAAGAGTGTACAAAGTCTTTGCTATGGACAGGAATGTATGACTATGGTATCTGAGAGACACTCTGCCTTTCCACTTCTGTTTAAATAAATTACTTTTGATTGCTCACAATTTAAATCCTAGAGATGTTCTGCAGTTTAGACAGACATCCAGAATCACCACATTACTGTGTGATCACTCACTCACTCAACCGAATCTTACATAACACCACTTTTCCATTTCTAATTTAAAGGCTATCAGTGAACATCATGCATAACCCACAATTATACAGACAGTTTCTCCCATGTGCTTTTCTTTCAGGGGAATCTAATTCTGACACCTACAGGAATAGTCCAAATATGAAACAGTGGAGAATGTTGAATTGAGCAGATGTTGAAATAAAGATGAATGGTATTGAAATTCGAAATCAAATTCAAATTTAAAAAAGAAAAAAGAAAAGTATATTTACATAGTAAGTAAATAATGGTGAAGATCACACACCATGGCTAGAGCAGCGGACTTTTACAGTCCCCTTGAAATCACTTGACGAGTTCAGTTTTCTTGTAAATTTTAGATCATTGAAATTTAGGAGCACAATATAGCATATGGATCGCATAAAAACTAATAGAAAATCACTAAATTGCTACAAAATGTGATACCATGGTGTCCAACTTCAGGGGAATTTTAAATGAGTGAGAGTGTGAGAACGCTCTGACTGGTGGGATTTCCATTAGATTTCACACTTAATGGGTCATGAAAAACTAAGCAACAATTTCTGAGATGTCAACAGATAAGATTTGCACTTTTTGACAGCAGCAGAAGCATTCAGCAGCTGTCAAGTATCAAGACATCACTGTCAACTGTACCATTTAGATGATATGTCAAGATTGTGGGTTTTATAGGTGGTGTTGTGGAAAGTCGCATTAGATTGCGTTTGTCTTTGCTTCCACATACTGCAGACAGCATGAGCTCACCGCTGTCTGCATGCCACATGGGTGAGGTGGAGTTTTACAGCTTCACCTCACTGAAATGTTCTCCAGTCATTCAGACAATTCCTGTTACCAGTAGCTCACAAACTGTGTAATGAGAACTAGACAAGGGTAATTTTTATGGCTAATGACCAGTGAACTCCAAATAGAGAAGATAATGATCCCAACTCAAGTTTGCAGATGCTAACTTAGTTGCGTAATAAATGTACATCTCTCTTTCTTCTAACCTAAAATAAATATTATATCATATTATATTACAAACCAAATTAAATCAATATTTCATGTCCATTTATTTACTTTTTTAGAGAAGAAGAGGTCTAATAAGTGGGATAATCTCCTTTCTGTTGGTCAGACAATTAAAAAAAATCTCTTCAGACTAGATATTATTTATCCATCATCATTGTCTCCTTTTGACCTTTCACCCTCTGTCTCTATCGAGCTCCAGCAATGCTAAAATCTGAATTATCTGCATTCCTTGTTCAGTTGCTAGGATCATATCTGAAAACAAATAAAGTAAACGACAGACTCAGTCACAAAGAAAGTGGAAAGAGTCTGACATCAGACTTTATCATAGACCACAGTGATGAATCCTGCATTAGGCAATGCAAAACCCATCTGTCCAATGACAGAGGAAAAACTCTGAAAATAGACATCTAATGCTGAGAAATATAAAAGTATAATATATAGTGTACAGTATATGTGATTATCTGAGAAATGGGGTATGACAACAAAATAACTTTTAAGTTATAGTGTTTTCATTATTTCAGATGCATATAGAAGTAAATAATTAAAATAACCATACTTTTGTATCATAAATTAAATCATCACTTAATTGTAGTGAAAGCATGGCTGTTTTGTGTATAATGACTCACCTTTCTTCTGGTATGCAGTCTGAAGACTCTTTGTCATCACTAAACTGCATGCCTGCCTGAGAGGTTTGTCATATGCCCCACATACACGCGTGTCAGGATACAATGCACATGCAAAATACAGAGGGCCTTCATCACGAATTTCGGATACGTGACAGAGTTGTTCTTCTCCGCAGCCTGAAACCCAAATCCCATATTCACAGATTAGAATCTGAAACATTTTTGCACTGCATAGACATCTAGTAAGTATATAAGCGTAAGCAAACAGTTTCTCATGAAGCTATTGCATCTTACGTTTCAGACACCAAAGCTGTGCCTCCTGGAAAGTGTATTGGTGTTTAAAGATCCAGTAAAGCTGACTGGGAAGTTCCCTCTCTGGGTCGACTTTTACATCACCATTCTCCAGAACACCAAATGTCTCCTTTATTGAGTCTAAATGGACAGAATAATAATAATAAAAAAAAATTATTAGAAAAAAGAAATAACATTTAAATATATTTTAATATTTAATTTTAAAAAGTACAATTTATTATAAGGGTACTTTTAAGCACAAAAAATGCTTTAATAAATATATACATAAAATTTGTTTGGCTTCATTTCATTCATTCATACCAGAAAGTATAATTTTGGAATCTTCTACAACAGCTGATCCACTGCAAGCAGAGGGAGTTTTTGGACGCGTGTTCATATCAGACTCTGAAGACGTAAATTATAGCCATTAGACTATACAAGAATAAAAGCTAGATCATAATTCCTCAAAATATATAGTCTTGTTTATGATAGTGGCATGCAGAATATTTCCAAACCTTTCCAAAGGTAGATACGTTGGAAGCTAAAGAGAGTTTCCTGGTAGCCAGTTTTATTTTTGCTGGATGCCGGTAAGGCTGCATCAGCTACAAGAAATGTTAATTTCCATTACAATGCCCATCATTCCATAAACTCATAAATCTTAGATATATATATATATATGACATACAATTGAATTTACAAATCATGTAAAATTTTACAAAGATTAAATGATAAGAACGTTAAGATTCTCAAGCACTGCACATCAGTAATAATTTAGCAAGTCAAAATCAATCAGAGTAAATGGGTACCAGGAGAAAAAAAAAAACACCAGAATGAAGTAATACATAGCAATCACTGGAAGCTAAACAACTGATAAAGGTCAAATAACAGCTGAACCAAGTTGTGCAAGTTTTAGACGACATTTAAACATATTTGTGCACAGTTTAAAACTGCTGTTATGAAATCTGGAGTGTGTACATATACAAAGATTCATACTGATGGTGAAGTTCTGTCCGCCAAAGTTGAAAGTGAAACGTTTCAGTTGTTTGCTGTATTGGACACCAGCACCACAGATGCGGCTGGAGGAGGCCACGCCCCTTGCGTCCCAGTCTGCCTCGCTGCACTGCAGCACTGAAGGAGCGCTCAGGAGCCCACACATGATAGAGCCTGCACAACACGACACAAACCATTTAACAACATAAAACAGAAGTCAAAAGACATCTTAAAGGTATAGTCAAAGAAATGTGTCGTCATGGGCCCTCATCAGTTTGAATAAGCATGACATGACTGGTTTTGTATTGCAGTGATTTGGTTTTAGAGCAGTGGAAAAGAGCTACATCTACTTGTAATGAGTGAAAGTGACTCTGACCTCCATCGAGGACATTCTGGTTAAGGATGAATCCATCACAGCAGTTCTCACGACTGCAAGAGTTGACGCAGAAGCGATGGACGTCAGCCAGAGTAGTTCCATGTGCATCAAACACAAGTGTCCGATACACTCCAGAACCGGTCTTACGGAAACTCAGCCTCTCGAAACTCTTCAGGCCTGCTGTGCTGAATTCATGACCTTTGTGAGAAGATGAAGGGTGGAGAGTAAAAGAGAAAGAAAGAAGAAGAGATATTCTTTAAATCATGGCCAAGAGACACAAGTGCATCTAAATGCTTTTGGGCCGCCAAAAACAACCAGACACTGGGAGCTCTGTTCCTGAGAGGAGTCTCAAAGTATCAAGTCAGTTATCTAACATGGAAAAATATCTCGTAACAGAACAAGTTTCAGGAATGTTTTTATTACAATTTTCTTTATTCTTGTGTTCACGGATGATTAGACCACTTTGCTAAAATCATTACTCACAAACCACAAATTAATCTTTGAGACTGCAGTTCAATTATGTATCTTGATCATATTTTATTGTAATATGCTCTTTGCCTCTTAGAAAAGTTAATTCTCTATTCAGACAAACTCAAACTCTCATGATATTGTATGCATCACCACATTTTATTGCTATGTGTAACCAATAAGGGGTCCAGGTGACTTACAATAACTAACCAAACCGAGAACATGTGGGATTTAATTACTAGCTGATGAGCTTACCTTTCTTTCTCAGCACCATCAGATTGGGTTCATCTCCTTTTATTTTCAGAACACAGTTGAGAGTTTGGAATGTCTCCGCGCCATCATTTCCCAGAAACCCTTTGCTCTGCAATGCCAGACAAACCACAAGACTCTTTTTTTAGCAATAATCATGACACTTTTGGGAAAGGAGATGTCACTAGACCAAAAAAAAGACCCAATGCCAAATTATAACACTTAAATATCCTTAACGTCTTATTTCTCTAATTAAAATGTGCAATGTTTTATATTTATTAGCTTATGTAAAGATAAATGAAGAAGATAACGGTCAAATTTTGGACAAATGAATGCTGAAATTATAAAGTCAGGAGATAAAAAGTAAAGATAAATGTTAGGGGCAAGCATTCGACTATTTTTTTTTTTTTTTTTTAAGAAATTAGTTTGTTCAGCAAGAATGCATTAAATTGATCAAAAGGGACAGTTAAGACATTTATAATCTCATTTATAATGTTCTTTTGAACGGTTTATTTATCAAAGAATCCAAAAAAATAAAAATAAATTCATGGTTTCCAAAAATATTAAGTAGCACTGTTTTCAACATTAATAATAATAATAAAGAAATGTTTCTTGAGTACCAAATCAGCATATAAGAATGATTTCTGAACGCTCACGTGATACTTAAAGACTAGAAAAATAGCTGCTGAAAATTCAGCTTTACAATATTACTGTTTTTACTGTATTTTTGATCAAATAAATGCAGCCTTGGTGAGCATGTGAGACTTGTTTCAAAGTCATTAAAAATCTTACAGATCCCAAATGGTAGTGCATATTGAAATTAGCTGACTGGGTTATAATATACTATTTAATTTAAGACATACAAATAGACATCATTAACAAATACACTATATGCAATATACAAGTTACATAGTGTACATGCATTTTTGGTCATACTTGTTCAGAGGTCCTGCATTCAACATTATCCGCACTTGTGCTATACAGCTCACAGTAAGTTTTCTCTTTATCACTGAAAATAGCCACATGTTGACACGAATCCTCCAGGGCACAATCTAACAGAGAGGGATGTGATCAACGTAAGTCATTAAAAGTCTGAGTGTCTATCTGACTAATTCAAGTACAGGTGCACAGCTGCAATATACAACAGTGTAACTCACCAAGCACACATTTCATGAGCTGTTTCTCCTTTGGCTGGGTTGAAGAATCAGAGCTCAGTATTTCAGCACTCTCTGATTTAAGCAGCAGAGATGAAGGGGCAACCACCTCAAACTTTTCCATTACTGCAGACACACAAAGAATGATATACTGAACATACATAAATGAAGTTAGATAATGTTTGTCCTTTCACATTGATAACGATTTGCCCATTTATTAGCACCACTAATCCGATACTTTAGCAAGTCTTGTGGAAGGTACTTTCGAATTGTAGCTCACTAAGCAAGCTATACTTTAAACCAGTAGTTGAATACACTATAACTTACTAACAAAAAGTGGCTAACTGCATTGACACGTTTTAAGAAGGTAATATCTTTCTGAATATAAAACTATCACCATTATATGAGCAGCATTTATCTGACACAAAACAATTATGATCTCAATTAGGTTTTGAGTTTTGATATTTTGATTAAATAAAGAGGTCAAAAACGTTTTTAACAATGAAACAAATTCATGGATGAATCACTCACAATGAGATCAATAACACGCATTTATAAAATAAATAAGGTGAATTTTTCATTTCATGCATATTTAAAATATTTTGCTACAAAAAAAAAGATGTAAGTACAGCAGGAACTCAAATGAATCAATGAATCAATGAATCAATGAATCGGTTTGTGACATGAACTCTCTGAACAAATCAAGTCACTAAAATAAACTCCCAAATACTGCATATGAGTCCGATGAAACAAGAGACAGCATGATTTTTCACTCTGCACCTTCTCTTGTTTGAAAAAGTTGCGTTACTGGAAAAGCTCCTCTACATTAAAACCACATTAAAGTGACGTGTCGTGTAGCCAAGTATGGTGTCCCATACTCAGAATTTGTGCTCTGCATTTATCCCTTCCAAGTGCACACACACAGCAGTGAACACACACACACACACACCTGGAGCAGTGAGCATTTGGAGGTTTGGAGGTGAGCACTATTTAAAATTAGTAGCATCACTATTTTTAGTTAGTTCCTCTCCAACACTGACTGTAGCACATACCTTTGCACTCTTCAACAGTCATTGGAGCATCAGAAGATGTCCAAGAAAGTTCCTCCCCCTGTGAAGAGACACACAACCATCTGCCAGACATGAGGTCCTTCTGGGCTGACAGGAATTCCCCTTTCTTTGTACAACTCAGTTTACTCTGCTGGCATTCAGTAAGACCTTAAGATATCAAAAGGACAAACAGAAAACAAGACTTTAAACCATGAAAAAAATAATAATTTTAACACTCATTTGCCTCTGAAACCTGTGATCTACATTTTGACAGAGCTGCCATGTATAACTGCAACCATCTACACCTGCTGTTCTTGAGTTTGTGTGTTGGGCTTGGCCTGTACTCACAGTGAGAAGCACTGAAGGCTCCCTGGGCCTCAGTGGATGTTCCTGAGGGGCAGGGAGAACAGAACACCTGACCTTCTTCCACTTGAAATGTATCACGCGGACACAAAGTACACACACCACCACTAGAAAAAGAACCAGCTGGACACACCACTGCATGTGAGAGAGGATAAAAACACAAACACACAGGGAGTGATTAAGCTTGGAAGTGGAAAAAGAGTGGAAAAAGAGGAGAACGTTTGACAGATACAGAGCAAAGATTAATAATGGAGGAGGAGGAAAAGTTGTATGCAGTTTGAAATAGTACATACACCTTCACAAGTACGTTTACATATTTTGAACACCACATTTCTATTCCAGTAAGCTAAAATATGCATTGGTTATAGAAAACTTTATAGGTGCATATTCGGAAACACTAGTAAAGACATTTTGCTTTATTGTACACAGGCTAGTCTGTCATTAAGACGACCAAGTAGTACAGAAGCCAACCTACCACACCCAGTGGATTGTGGGAGCTGCTTATAGCCATCCATGCAGCTAAACGAGGGAGGAATAGAAAGAGCGAGAGAACGGTCATAGAGGAAGATGGACCGGTATGACCCACTTTGGATTAATTCCTTCACGCCATTTAACAACCTCTCCTCACTAAGTGCCATATCTGAAAAATAAACGCATGCACATGGAATAATAAACATCAATAATTCTGAGTGTGAAATTAAATGCATCTGATTTTAGATATCAAATATGGTACATGGAAAGAAATGGACTAAATAAGGTGCAATAAAGCTGTTCACACCAATGTCATGGAGATCAGGGAGAGATGTTATTGGCAGGTCGGAGAGTCTGGCCCTAAAGGTGATGTGTGCAGTGACTTCCTTATCATTCAAACACTCAAGAGACACAGATGACTCGTCACAGACTGCAACAGAGCTGGTCTGGCCAGATAAGGTCAGCTAACACATATGAAGACACATAAACAAGCAAGCAAATTAAACAGACATGCATTGATGCAACATATCAAGACATTTAAACTAAGACAAAGCATAAATGAATAAAAGCCCTTTCTTTCTGAATGTCTTTTTAATAAAAGTGTTGTAATGCTGTACTGCAAGCCAACAACACCTACATATTAAATATGACACTTGCAGACTAATGACACATTTTGTATTATTTGAAAATTACTGTATTAATACTATACAGGGTTTTCAAATTGGGATTCGGTGATCCCTTACATAGCCTCTAAAGGAACATGGCGAGAGGAAAAAAATGAGATGGGATGAAAAAGTATATTCGGTTGTTTTGCGTTCACTCAGAAAAGTTTATGTTCACTTGCAAAAGTTTGATGTTTCCACAAAATATGGAATTTGCTCACAAAGAACTCATTTTCTCAAGGGAACGCAAAACATTTGTGAGAGCACACAAATATATTTTTTCCTCACATCCCATATTTTTTCTATGACCATTTCCCCTTAAGGGCACGTAACACCCAGAGGTCTATGGAATTATTATTATTATTTTTTAACAAAATTTAATTTTTAGGGCTGTCAAAGTTAACTTAAGATGTTAAATACATATTTTAACCAAATCATTAAATAAAAAAATATATATATCTCAATCATTTTGCCATATTTACCAAAAATAGTAGCTATTTTATTCTATTAACAACCATGGTTTTAACAATAAAAAATAAAAATAAAATCAGTTTAATTATTTTTACACATTACACATTTAAACACTTAATATTATACACATTAGTGGTTAGATTAAAAAAATACACTGCAAACTAAATATTATATATATATATATATATATATATATATATATATATATATATATATATATATATATATATATATATATATATATATATATATAAAATAAATATTTTCAGAATACATTTTAACAATTTACTTTCCCTGTAGCAGAATGACTAAATTAAAGCCAATTATTTGATTTTAAAACACATTGCCTTTATAATATTGTGCTGCTGCTTCTTTTTTCTTTCCTTCATGGATTTTTAATCATTGAAATATGTAATAAAAGTGGGAAAAAAGTGGGAAGTGGATTCCTCACAAAGGAACCATTATGCACATAAAAACTGGGCATCAAAACCCATCAAAATCAGAATCCCTGTAACTTAACAGACTGGATTGTACCTGTAGACTGCAGAGGCCTGTAGCTCTCATGTCTCGCAGCAAAGCAGCCTGTAGCTCAACACTCTGGCTGCTGCAACTCTGCTGACCCTCAGCCAGGGACAGCTTCAACTGTAAGGACACCTGCACTGTCTGCAAAACCTGAGGCTCTGATGGACATCACAGACACTCAGTTGCTCAGTACAAACAGATAAAGAGTAATTAGAGCAACAAGATTTCATAGAAAGACAAATCCCTAAAGGACATACTGCAACAAACTGTGAGTGTTTCAACAGGTAAATAGGACAATGTGCGTGTGTGTGTGTGGCCTTTACTTTGGCAGGCATAAGACAGTGGAGCATCATCAAGCCAGTTTTTCGCCTGGGGATCACACATGAAGCTGGCGACAGGAAGGGTGTTGACATAACCTTGGTCACAGAACAGCTCACAGCTCTGCGTCTGCTGACCCGCAACAATCACAGTGCTACACAGAACAGCACCATGGGAAATATCTTCAAATGGAAGGGGGCACTCAGGAACTGAAAAGGGAAACACATAAGGGAAATCATGTTGCCACAAGCATATGGCACAACTTTAGATAAATGCAAAATTTGACCTAATTTACTTACTGTCGCAGGCTGGGGTTTGTCCTGTGCTGCGGTTGGTGCGTGTCACTGGCAGTTCCTTTCCGCTTTGAGAAACACACCAACAGTAGGACAGGTCACACTGCAGGGGTGAGAATCGCTGCCCGTCCTGCACACACTGAGGCTCATAGCCCACACCGATCTCTCTCTGCAATGCCAGAGTTTTCTGTAGAGAACACCAACCTGGACCTACAACACACAACATGGGTCTGACATGACAATTTTTTCAATGCCTCGCTTCCTTACATGGTAATGAATGTTAGTGCTAGAACAAAATTGCTATCAACCAATCAGATATTTTCTGAGATCGGGCAAAGTTTCTCAACTTTTGAATAATGTCCCCATGTGATGAGATGTACAGCTTTGCATTTCTATTAACTATACACTATAAGTTTGGAATATTTACTTTTTTTGTTGCTTTTGAAAATGATCTTATTCTCACCACGGCTCCATTTATTCAATCAAAAATACAGTAAAAACAGTAATATTGTGAAATATTATACAAAATTTAAATAACGGCTTCCTGTTTTAAAATATTTTAAAATGTAATTTGTTCCTGTGGTGGCCAAGCTGAATTAAAATTGAATATGAATTTAAATATAGCAGGGGAAGGGTCAGGCTTGTGATCGAGTGATCCAAAAACATGCTGTAATAAATCACACTGTACAGATGAATGGATGAAACAATTACATTGCAGTTCTCCAGAAGGACTGGTGATGGCAGGTTGGATGACTTGTCCGGTTATAGGACTTACACACAACCCTTGTGAATGGACTGAACTGGGCTTCTGGAGTACCGAAAATTCACCGTCCTACAGACATATGTGTGCACACACACAATGAGACAGACAAATATGAAATGCAAACCTTTACCAAAGAATGTCTTTTGTATGTACAATACAATCCAAATAGCCCAAAAAGAAAGCCTCACCTCCTCACATGATGGGCTGTATGTGTAAGTGATATTAGAGCTTGTTTGTGTCCAATCAGAAAGCAGGAAGTTACTTTGAAGCCTTTGGCACGTAGTTTGGCCTGGGGGATAATTTTTTACAAATCAGCTTACATACTTACTCACAATCAAGAATTTAAATAACAAACAACCGAACTGAAACGAGCAGTTAGAATAACTACTTTGATTATTATTAAAATGTTTAGAGATACTCTCACACTGCCGAGAGGGTGCAGAACGAGACGTCAGAGAGCCTGTGATGTATCTTCCCTCCTCATCAACACACCAGCAGTGACCTGTGATATCAAACAGAGCAAAAACAAACTTAGGAGAAAATTATCTGCAAATACATTTTGTGATGTCACTAAGATTCTTTTTAAAGAAATTAATCCTGTTATTCAGCAAGAATGCAGTAAATTGAAATATTACAAAAATATACACTACCATTCAAAAGCTTGCCATCAGTAAGATTATTATTATTTATAGGAAATGTATACTTTTATTCAGCAAGGATGCAATGAATCAAAGGTGACAGTGAAGACTTTCAGATTGTTGCAACAACAACAAAAAAATCTATTTAAAATAAATGCAGTTCTTTCTACAGAGATTTAATCACAGTTTCCACTGAAATATTAAGCAGCACAACTGTTTTCAACATTGATAATAAGAACATTTTCTTCAGCAGCAAATCAGCATATTAGAATGATTTCTGAAGAATCATATGACACCAAAGACTGGAGTAATTGGTGCTGTAAATTCAGCTTGGCCGTCACAGGAATAATTTATATTTACTGTAAACTTTAGTTTGTGTCAAGCCTTTCACATGAAGTAATGTGATCATGATCTTAATAGTATAGTCTCACCTGTGCTTTGGTAGCACTGATTGGGCAGCCACTGGCCATAAGCGTCACACTGTGGCATGTAGGGCTGGTATCCCAGCATTAAACTCTGTCTGTCTTTGTCATTGGCCATCAGTCTGCTCTGCCAGTAGAAATGTAGGGCTGTCGTGAAGTGAAAGCAAATTAAGTCTTAGTGTGGGTAAAGCATTACAGCACATCTAAAATGTGTCCTCTCCCAACCTTACAGCTTTTTTTTTTTAAATAATTGGAATGAGTAGGCAGAGTTTACTAACAAAGCACATCTGAAGAATTTACAATGGGGTCCAAATGTTTAATAAGTCACATGATCAGTGACACAAATTAGCTTATTTAAATAGTGACAGAAATTCTCTGTACTCTTAAATACTTATTTTATGCATTTAATGAGATTATTTTTAAAAAACTCAATTTCCAGGTGTTTCAGATGTTGTCTCAGACTTTTGAACCCTACTATTTTTTTTTTTTTTGGTAACTTTTATTTTGAGACAGATTAAACAGAAACAGACTGTACTGGAATGAGCTGCGAGTCTCAGCGCAGAGTTGGTGTTGCTCAGCAGAGTCTGAGTGATGGGGATCTTTGAGGCGCGCATCTGCTCCAGCTCCTCAGGGCTCAGATAGACACTCTCAGCCAGGAGAAAACCATAACCCACAGGCACATGTGAGTCATTTGAAGCAGAAATGAGCTCTTCAGCCTGCCTCAGGAACTCAGAGACCTGGTTTTGAACCATAGAGCATGGACCTGGACCTGAAGAGACACACAAAAGAGATCTTAGGAAGATAATTTTAATAAATTCTAAAGAAATATTTGAAAAGATGTGCCAGATATGATAGTAATGGCACTACATACATGAATTACTATAGTGTATAACTCACATTTGGGGATTTGTCCAACAGGAGCCTTGCTATCTGTTACCATGTCTCCTTGAGGGTTAACGCACCAGCACTGACGCAGGTGAAAGCTCCCAAGAGGAAGACTGAAATCTGATAGCGGGCCTGGATAGCTGGAATTCTCTCCTCTGATCAGTCTCCATAATGATAACGGATTCAGGAAAACTGATGGTCCATAAATGGCCTTGATGTTCCCATCTAAAATGTCAGATGGAATATCAGAGAACTTCCCAAATCTTGCCAAGACAGGGAACACTCGGTGTTGCCCACCTTTGAACAATTCGGATACAAAGACTCTGAATGAAGCCATTGCTTCTGTGTTTCTTGCAAAGGCTCGCAGAATTCCAAGAACTTCTGAAACGGGCAAGTCTTGTCCGGAATTCATGATCTGAACCCACTCACGGTAGAACTCAATTGCTTGTTCTGGAGGTCCATCACACTGGATCTGATGCCAGCTGCCATCATAGGCACAACGAGGGATGTACACTTCAGAGAGCTGAGTTACAGAAGATGGATCAGAGAAAACAGAGTGGACTGTGGACAGGAATTGTTGGGTCGCTGTTGCTTGGCAGCTTGTTGGACCTAAAGAGGAATATCAATAAAGCATGATATACAATGAGTATGTCATTTAAATATGACTTAATTTAACATAATTGTTTATTACATATGTGCCAGATTTTCGAATGTGTGTCTAATTAAATGCATGAATACAGGAATGATCCTCTTTGGCTCTGTAATTAATCATTTGTGTTCAGACTCACATTGAACAGAGCTCCCTGAACTCTGAAGGCTGAGTTTTGTTCCAGAATGGTCCACGCAGAAACAACTTTTGCCAAGACACTGAAGTGCAACGTAAGCACCATCAGTCTCACATTTAGGAATGAAGACCTCAGATCCTGCAGAACTGCTGGCTTTGACTGCAATCGCCATCTGACGTTCTTTCTCACACTGGGATGAGCATCTCGGTCTGGACCCAGTGGTGCGAGAACCTGTTATTTCCAGACCACGAGAGTCCACACACCAACACTCTGAGCCCTGACATTGAACTTCCTGGTATCGTCCATCCTCAGTGCACTGGGGCACATACAGAGTCGAGGTTGAAGTCACAGACTTGCAAACATCTGATTTCTGGAAAATAGCATGAAACAGTTGACCCAACTGGCTGCTTTCTTCTGCCTTCAACTGTTTGATTGCTTCTCGAAGGACAGTGAGAAATTGCTCATTCTCAAGAGCCATTGAAACAAGTTTAATCATATCTCGGTTGTTTTTCAGGTTCACCGAACGACCAAATGCATCAGAAATCTCTTGGTCTAGTTTAAGACTGGCAGAGTCATCTGTAACTGTCTTGGCCAACTGCATCAAGTCGGTGACAGCTTGCATCAGACCAACTTGACTGAAAATTTTACTGAAACTCAATGTACCACTGTTTCCAACAGTGCCTGTAAAGTTGAAATTGCCAGCGTTCTTTAGAAATTTTCCTCCAAAGAGATTCTCCTGGAGTCTCTTGGGATTCGGGGCATGAGCAAGAGCTTTCAGGGCAAGAGCCCCAGAGGGAAACATCCCTTGGAGGACCTCTGCCAACATGTCTCCGACATTTGGATGTTCCAACTCTGGCAATGACTGAAGAAGACCAGAGTTGGCCAAAAGCTCCTGGAATTCAGGACTGCAAGTACCAACAAAATTGAGGGTTTCTTTGGAAATGGAGAACACTTTGCTCTTGCTGAAGTCTCCAGCTGGGCCATAAAAAAGCCTGGAGAGGGCTTGTCTCCTCTCAGACAGGCAGTCCTTCACTCCAGTGCCTAAACAAACAAGAACCACAACATTAGTCAGTGCACAAACTCAATTCTGAATCACTCAAACAAGCTTAAGATCAAAATGACTAAAGAATAAATTGTATAGTTAAAGCACAATGAACTTCTACTGCTAGACTGGATTAATTAGATTAGTGTGCAATGTTTTCATGGATATATTTTAATGTACTTTCTAATCTCCTGGACATTACTTATGTTATTGATTAATATCAGTCAAGATTTACTGTTACAAGAGATGCTGAAGAAGAATCATGGAACATAATAATGAATATTCCATGAAATACACAAACTCACTACAATTTGGTACTCCATACTGGCGTGTGCCAAAGATCTCTTTGCCATCAGCATCCACACACCAACACTGGCCACTGGACTGACACTGGGTTGACACATATGCTCCGTTACCAATACAGGAGGGTACAAATGAATTGCCAGCCTGAGTAGCTGCGGCCCGTTCGCTCTCACATGGGGTGGGACCTTTTAGAAAGAACAAAAGTTGGGTAAGTACCTGTACTACTATACAGATGTATCAAGTAAATGCTGAAGGGTAGATTTGACAACTGCTATTTTTTCCCCCATATTCTATCTTTACATGTACAGGAAACAAATATTTATTAGTCCAAAAAAAAAAAAAAAAAAAAAAAAATATATATATATATATATATATAATATTTTTTTATTTTTTTTTTACAGGCAAATCAAGGGGAAACTATTTGCAAATTATTAAAAAAAATAAACTTAATAAATGTATCTTAAATTTACTTGAAAACCAAAAATGCATATCCTTAGGAATATTTAGATATTTAGATTTAGATATAACTGGAAAACAAGGCAAAAACACTGATTTTTTTGCAGTGTATGACATCATTATAGTGGCTTGCTTTTCAAAAAACTGCTGCATACATCTAAATCTCCCGTTCACGGCCAGCTGGACGGCAAGGTAGCGACGCTGTAGGATTCGATACATGTTTGACTGTGCAAATGTACTTCCTGCAGTCTGGTCTGAAAACGCTGTGTCGTACACCTCATCCAACAGCAACTCCACACCTACACAAACAAAACTCAAAACAATTCATCTATTTAACAGCACACAAAATGTCACAACTTGTGTAGGGAAAACTAACGACAACTCAGAATCATAGTCGCCCCGGGGCAAACAGAGAATCAGTGTTCTGTGAGGGCAAAAAACGGGCACAGTTTGCAACGGTGATAGTTTATGGATCGCTCTTTGCAGTGTTTAAACCTACAAGCTTTTGGTCCTGTTCTTTAACCTGAATGTAACTGAAGAGGTGTGTATCACCTGTGCTTGGCATCTCTCTTCCACGACTGTCTGCACAGAAACAATAACTAGAGAGCTCTGGGTAGGCCTTTCTGAATGCACTGAATGTCTGGAACAGTTCTGGGTCTCTGTTAAAGTAAAAGAATTTTCAATTAAATTAGTCACTAGTGGCAGATGCATTTAATAACTGTTAGAGAAGAGTGGAAAATCAGGAAAAACCTACATGCTCCTTCTATCTGACACAATACTGCTATCTAGTGGTTAATTATGTACAGCTTGGGCTGCTTTCCCAGATACAGAATTGTCGTACTAAAAAAAAGCTTTTGGAAGTGAATGTCTATTAATTCAATCAATTAAATTTTAACTTTATATGAGAAAATAACCTTTATTAAGCTATTTTCATTTTTAGTATTACAAAATAATATACACTACCATTCAAAAGTTTAGGGTCAGCAACTTTTTATGTATATATATATATATATATATATATATATATATATATATATATATATATATATATATATATATTTATTATTATTTTTTTTATATTAATATTGTTATGCAGCAAAGACATATTCGAATAATAAAAAAGGCAGTAAAGACATTTAAAGCAGTAAAGTTTCGTAATAAGAACTGTTTCTTGAGCACCAAATGAACATATTAAAATGATTTCTGAAGGATCATATGACTCTGAAGACTGTAATAATAGCTGCTGAAAATTCAGCTTCGCCATCACAGGAATAAATTACACTTTAAAATATATTCTGCAATATTAAATCATAATAATATTTCACAGTGTAGCTGTTGTACTGTAGTTTGGCTCAAATTAAATCTTACCAACCTCAAACTTTTGAACAGTAAACCGCATGTCTCACCTGTTAAAGGTGTGTAACAGATCAAATATCATTCTGTCAGTGGTGTTGACAAACTTGCACTGCACAGGTAAGAAGCCCCCGTCATCTGAGCACTGAGGGGGAGAGGGTTCTCCGATACCATGAAGGAGTCGCCGCTGTCTCACCTCACAAGTACCAGGACCTAAGGTCAAGGGTTAAAGCACATTGTACAGTAAATCTGATGTCAAAGAGCAAAATATCCATTTCTGTCATCCAGAAATCTAAGATTCATAGCTATTTAAACAAATCTAAGCAGGTAAAAATCATGCTTTTTCAGAGACCAATGCATCCAGGCAGTTAAATTAATACAACACTTAGTAAATGCACTCACACTTTGAGAGCTTTCCGTTCTGTCTGGTTCCATAGATCTCCATGCCTTCTTGGTCCACACACCAGCACTGGCCACGGGACGCATCACACTGCACCGGCTCGAACTCACCTGAGTCCAAACATGATGGCACCAGGGTGATGCCTTCAGTTTGCAGGGCCTGCTGTCTCTGGAGCTGGCACGAGGTTAAACCTATAGAGAGGGGACAGGATGCATTTAACTGATCTTAATACAGCTAGTAAAGCAACTTTTTGTAATGCTGGACATGTTGAACTTTAAAGTTGAAATATGAAGAATGAATTACAATAAACCGTGGATGCATTTTGTCGACTCCCAGGTATCTCAAGTCCTTCCACATTCACACACCAACACTCCCCTCCTCCACGATTACATTGAACATGCCTACAAGGATGCCATTATTATTATTTTTTTCAACCTTCACCATTACATACAATGGTGCATTTATGTAACATCATTTACAATATCGGTCAAGTTAATTCACCTAAAGCGGCCGTCCTCAGAGCACTGGGGTATGTGCTCATGTCCCTGCGTTGAACTGACAGCCCTGAGCTGTTCACATTGACTCAGACTCTCTGTCTCCAGTTGGTACTCTGAGGGGAAGAAATAGGTGGATCAGTTTTATAAACCATAGAAACCTAAATACAGAACCTATATAGAATTAGAATAAACAAAGCTGTTGTGAATAGACCGGACACTCACCTGAAATCTTTCCACACGTCAGAGAGAAGATGCCAAGTAGTGTGAAGGTTACACAAAGGAGCTTCTTCTCATCCATGTTCTGCATCTTCTCTAGGATGCAAGAACTCTCCTAGTGAATGCTACAAGACTGCAGTGTCTTTTATACCATTTCCAAGATGTGCATCGTCATACCTGTTCAGCATTTTGCCATTTTACGGATTTAACTATCAAAACACAAACCTCTCCAGCCTGGTTAGAGTACCTGGTGGTGAATAAGAACATTTTGGACATTGTAGTGAGCAGCCAAGCTTGAACTTTTGAGAGTGCTACAAGAACCAGCAACATCAGTCATCTGAAAAGCACTTTCAATAGAGCCGTGTGAAGTAACTTCTCTTATTTTGTTGCCCCAATACTTCTATACAGAGGAAAATACTTTGTAGAAACATTTAAAAGAAAACAAATATGACCTAAAACATTCCCCCTCCCAGAGAACACAAATTCACATTTACATATCAACTTTATTGCATAAAGGAAGTGTAAACAATGAACATACACAAAAAATGTTGAGAATATTTTTAATGAAGTTGTACATACAGATAATTACATCAGATCTTTAAATAAACGCTTTAAATGTACAGCTGGTTTTTCTCATCTAAAGAAACTTCAAGTCTTAAATCTAAATTCTAAAACACTCTTTGTACAGATTAATAGAAATTGAGACTAAACAGGCATTTTCAAGTATTATCCTCTTATGCCTTAGTTTTTCATTTTCATTGTTTTTCCTTACAGTTATAAAAACTGTTTATACATTTTCAAAAACAAAAACAAAAAAAACCCCTGAACTAAATGGATTTTTTATATGCATTTACATCCATCTCAGGATTAGCTTACTTCACGGTAGCAACTCTCAAAGTATCAACGTGATAAACAGACCTTAGTGAGAAGAGTCACCTATTTCTGGACATCCTGGATTAAGTTAGAGTAGTTTGTTTTCTTGTGAATCGCTACAGTATCCATCAAGACTGTAGAGAAACGTGCTAAAGTATTAGACAAGTTGATGTGTGAAAACTGTCTTGATGTTGGTCTAACGAGCTTGTTGGCATTGTAAAATTTTAGTGCCAGTGTATCAGACTGCAAATAAGCCCAATCCTGGCCTAAAATGCAACATCCATTTCAAAAACATAAATCCTGAACTGTGCATGTCTGAAAAGAAGAAAAAGAAACAGACCACAGTGGTCTGTTTTCTTGGCACTTTAAAGTTACTTTTTAAGTGACAAAAAAAAAACTTCATAACCAAATTTTGTTTCCTCAAACACTAATGAACTCTTAAACAGTCTGCTATCAGTGACCCACTTCAGTCAAGTTAAAAAATGGAAATACAGACTAGATTTGCTTTGGGGGTCTAACTGATGCAAACGAAATGTATGTGTGGTGCTGTCATCTCTTTATTTATTTTTATTTTTTAAATAGATAACAATCCCTTATCTTAACATGTGAAAGAATTAATCTGCTATAGTGAGCTCTTCCTATTTTGGAAAGCAAAATCTTCTTTAAGCAGATATGTTTCGACTCGGCATGAATGCATTGACCTCTTGCTGTTTCACACATTAAGTGTGAATTTTCCTCATGTCATACTTGGTGATAGCCAATGTTTTACTTCACAAAGTGCACATCTACTGAGAAGGAGAATCATGTTGAATAAACCTTCTGTGTGCGAAGAAACAAGAGGTTGTGTTAGAAGCTCAGAACACACACTGTAATGTGTGTATCACACAGAGCAGAGGGTGCTCATCTGCTGCACTTTTCCCAGGTCTGTCAGAAGCTGTTTGATGCGGCACTTGACCTGTGGGAGTCGGGCCAGGGGATCAGGGGGCTCCAATTCTCCTGTGAAGTCCAACCAACTCTCGAGCACTATACAGATAGGGAGAAAAAGAATGAAACCTTTACAAATTATCGAAAATAGGTATCTTTGCTTGGGTGATTTTTATGGCAAAAGCAAGTCAAATGTTTCACAAAGGATAAAAATATTAGCCATCACAACTCACAAGCAAGTCTTTTAACTTCAACTTAATAAGCTCATGATGGCATTCTTCTGGGACACCACAGAAAAGATTTCAACCAGCCCTGGTCATGTGGCATTAAGTATAATTTTGATTCGATAACGGAACTTCCCATATTTCTCCCCCTTACCATCAAGCTCTTTCTCAATGAGGTCCATACGGCCAGACAGCTGGTTCTGAACATCCTCTATGTGTGTAAGCAGGTTCATCTGCCACTGCAGACAGTTCCTGGCCTGCTCCTTGGAGACCAGATTGCTGTCATTCACACAGCCAGTCAGAGCAATGGCACTGCTCACCTGCACAAACCATAAACATCACAGATTTCAAACTCCATATCCTTTCACGTACTGACCCTATCCAGATCTGAAATTTAATGGTCCCTTGGTTACCTCTTCTTCCTTTAGGTTAAACTGAGAGGCTGTTTGCATCCCCTGCTCATCCCTTGTGTGTTCGAGGCCTGTACCGGGAGGTTTCTGGTAGCTGTGTTCGCTGGTAATATACGTTTCAGGGTTTGAGTTCAGGTTGAGGTGCTCTTTAAAATGTAGACAGTCTGGAATGCCACCCATAGGTTGGTCCTCATCAGAGTTCACCCAAGACCGGGACCACAAGTGCAAACTTGGGTTATGTTTGTTTCTGAGAAAATGTTAAAAGCATATTAGGTATGCACAATAAATATTGCATGATATTTAATGTGCATCTGGTCAGTAAAGCCGGTTCTGTCATCAGCGGCAAATCTCTACACGTGCGTGCTTTCACGTGAAGCAGCATTTACTACACAGAGCCGTTGTTCACTGACAAGCTGCGCAAAACCACGATCATATTTTGTGCTGCTTGTCAGTGAACAACGGTCTCTCATCATGCATCCCTAAAGCATATTTTTGTTCCAACATCTTTTCTTCTACAGTAATAAATCAGATGATCCATTTAAAACCTGACAGCTTTGGAAAACAGGCCTAAAAACTCAACTCAACCAATGCACAACCATTGTTATACGAAACAAATTCAATTAAAAATTGGCTGGGCAGTATGGCCAGAAATATTATCATATTTTTTCCCCTGTTATGCAATATCAATATTCATCACGATATTAATTTACTCATTATACGCATTAATTAATGAGAAAAGAAATGCTTTCAACATCCTTGTTAGACCTTATGAATTAATGTAAAAATAACAAATAAATCCATTTAATTTTTTTTTTTCCCCATAAATTCTGTTTTCCACTTTACTTTTTTTTCTGGAATCTATGGTTTATTTAATACAAAAATACTGAAAATGGTTGGATAAAAAAAAAAAAAAAATCTTGGTTGAATGATATTCCTTAAAAATAGTAATATTAAGAACATTTTGGGATACAATAGTAATATACTGTATTTCTGTGTTTCCAAACTTTTATTTTGGGAGTTTGTCATTTTGACAAACTCGATTTTGAATTTCAGTGTGCATTTTTAGGTTTTCTCAGATGAAATGGTGAAAAAGCTTGTGAAGTGAACTCTCAGTAAAGCTCTCAGATGCTTGAAACACTGAGTGTTGTGTGTGTTTGCACTGACTGGCTGTTGCCGTGTTTATTTCTGCTGTTATAGGATGTTAGATTAATCCTCATGGAGTAAAAATGTCCACATCTTCTCATCATTATTAACAAATCTTATCACGATCTGGGTAAGATAGAATGTATCGTCCTGCCCTAGCTTAACCCATCTTTCACAACAATTCCTTTGGAAAATTTTCATAATAGTGAATGTTTTTTTTCCCCACAATGTCATCTAATTTAAATAATTTGGTAGGCTTTAAGAAAGGCAAAGCGTCTCTTACTGTAAAATATCCATCTTCAGCTGAAGGCCATGGAGCAAATTTTTAACACTGTAAACATCAGCCAGCAGCTGGTGAGTGGACACGATCTTCTTGGCATTCTGATGCGAGTAGTTCTCCGTGAGGAAGGACAGGCCATACATGTGGCCCTTCTGTAGCCAGTCTTTATCATGGCGGTATTTAGCACTCCACCTCTGACCTGAAAAAAAAAAAAAAAAAACCGTTTATTAATAACCCTGGAGCAATTTCAGTTTTATATTTACATACTCTTAATTTGCATTTAAGAAACTGATATTTGACATCTTCAGTAAGCTGGAGAAAGTTGAAGATAAGGCTACAAAATCCTGCTGACCCTTTGTGCACGGTATTGTTGCACAGTAGTTACCTGGAGGGTCTCTGCAGATGTAACATATGTAGTGATCGGGGATGCTGTCCTCCAAAAGCCCCATACACACACTATGCTGCCAGCACATACACTCCTCACACTGCACAGAGAGAGATATGTCATCAGAAAAATATCAGAATTTTTTTGCAATTCTTCAGACAACAGATTCAAAACAAAGACACCATAAACCAGCACATATAAGATGTTTCTTGCATAAAACTTTGTGTTTACAGACAGAATATAAACTACTTTCAAAGCTTTTCAGGTGGTATTTACTAAGAGTAATCCTACCTGAATCATGAAGCCGTTTTCTTCATCCATCTCACAGATGCAGCGAACAATTTCATTGGCACCATCATCATCCTCATACTGGAAGTCCTCCATAGTGATCGAGTCTAGATCCTGGTTATACTCATCTCCACTGAAAAGCAAACTCTCAGTGGTCGAGTCTTCCAGGAAGTCGATGTCTGACAGGTCTGAGACAGGAAAAGTAGGACATGAAATGAGGCTCAACATCACAGCACATCACTGATACCACATTCATGTTGACTTCTATCTATTAGCTACAGAACATCACATTTAATGGCTGAAATGATAACATTATTGGAAAGTAGCTACAAAAGACTGCAAATCAATGAGAGGACTCACTCTCCCCGGTGAGGTCGACAGACAGTATGGCACGAGGGTACTGGAAGGTGCTGTGCTTGAAGGCACCAGAGGAAGAACGATGTATTGGGGAAGACAGTCTATCCAAATAAGCCAATGACATCTCATCCAGGTCTGAATAACCTTTGCACAAAGGTGAGAACAATATGACCCTCTCATCTCATAGAGGAACATTTACAGGCAACTCATTATGAACTGAAACAGATGCCTAAAGTGAAATGTGGCACTTTAAGACAAAGTTAAAATTAAAACATTATAAAAGACATTGTAGTTGTTTTTTTAACTCACAGATGTGAGATTTTAAGTACTTCTATAACTTGTAAGTAAAAAGACCTCTGAAACTGAGGCAACCTCAAAACGTATCTTACAGTGCAGCTTTGATTTCTTCTTCTTTTTTTTCTTTTTCTTCTGTTTAATTCGGAAAAGGTCTTTCTCTTTCCTTCTGTCTTTATCCCTCTTTTTCACTACAAGCAGAGAAAGAAATACAAGATATGATGAGAACTTCTTGGTTTAAGAATGTGAAATTGAGGTTAAAAAAAGTTCAGTAAACTCACCAAACAACTGACATTTATCCTCCAGTTTGAATTTCCGCTCTGTCTTTATACAAAGCCCTGAAGACAAAATAAACATCCATAAGATAAAAGGTTAAATAACATGGAGACTCCATTTATCATCTTTACAATCTGCAGAAATAGCTCACCATCTAGGTGCTTATCCTTCTTGATAATCTTATCATGGAGATTATCAAACGTAGGAGGTGGAAGAGAGACCTCTGTACTGTCTGAACTTACAGAGGCAGAAGAACGTTTCTTCTTACAGAACTTAGGAGGCCTCACACAGCCAGAGCTGTCCATTTGAAGCATGAAGCCCTGAGAGGACAGAGCTAAGCCCCCAAACAGAAAACCAGAATTCAGTTACTGTGTAACTGTTAATTCATTAGCCATTTGATTGAAAAGACCCTGACAAATAACAACCTACAAGAAGAAGTAGAGGCGGTCCTGCGTCTCTTGTTATCTGGCATATCAGACAAGGTGCTCGTAGGCATGGAAGCAGATGTGGCCCTGGTGCGGCCAACCCTCTCTGGTGAGCAGACTTCACTGTCCATTTCTTTCTCAGTGTTATGATAGTACTTCAGGTGGTAGTCCAGCAGCTTTGCTTTCCGGAATGCTTTAGAGCAGCCAGGGACTTTACACTTAAATTTATTATGGTCCAAGTCTATTAAAGACTCATTGGGAGCAGTGGGATCATCAGACCTTTTGGTGTTTATAACTGGAAAGGAAGGGGAAAGCCTTTGTTAGATACCACTATATATTAAAATGATAAAATAAAACAAAAAATACTGTATATATATATAGTGGAAGACAAGTGAAGATCCATACTTGGCTCTCTGGCGTGTTTGTTGGCTTTAGGAGTCCTGGAAGGAACTTTCTGAACTGGAGCTGAACATAAAATGAGAAAACAATACATAGTATTTACATATCACAAAAGCCCCACAGCAACACCATAACAATCATTATCATTACGCAGTCTATGGTTGATATTTTTCATATATCCTGGCATGTGACTTTGCTGTTTACTATATCAATGACACAAAGTGCCCTGCAAAAGATTCAAGTGTCATGGAGAAACATAATAAAGACATTCACTTCTATAGTTGCATGGCAAACCTACCTGTCACTACAGAAGGTGAGTTCCCTTCAAGAGTTGTTTGATTACTGGATAACATGTCAGTCATCTTGTCCTTCTCAGTGACTGGTGACTGAGTAATGCTAGTGGGAGGAGCTGTGGATGGACTTCCTGAAGCTGGCTTTTGAGAAGGAGCTTCTGTTTTAACTGCAGTGCTGCTGTCTTCACCTAAAAAAAAAAAAAAAAAAAAAACATTAACATGCATAATTTACACAGATCAGGTATTGATAATCATACAATTTCAAAATGCACTATTCTAGAGTGGTGCTACCGGCATGCATGTACACTACCTTTCAAAAGTGTTGGGTCAGTAAGATTTTTCTATTTCTACTGACAATTTTTATTTCAAAGATTTTTTTTTTTTTAAACTTTTTATTCAAAGAGTCTTGAAAAATTCTGACAGTTTCCAAAAAATATCAACTGTTTTCAACATTGATGATAATAATAATAATAAGATAAGAAGTTTCTTAAGCACCAAATCAGCATATAAGAATGGTTTCTGAAGGATCATGTGACACTAAAGACTGGAGTAAGGGTTGCTTAAAATTCAGCTTTGCAATCAAAGAATTTAATTACTTTCTAAAATGTATTAAAATAGAGAAGTTAATTCACTATATTACAGATTTTACTTGATGAGAATTTGAGACTTCTAAAAAAAACATTTAAAAATCATACCGACCCCAGACCTTTGAACAGTAATTTCTGAATGCTTCACAATGGCATAAGCTCTGCTTATGCAAGTTAGTCTCTCTCACCAGCTTTTTGAGAGTCATCTGGAGGAGGGTGAGTGCTGGAATCCCTCATGTGTGGTGAAGAGGGATAAGCCTGGTCAGAGCTGGTTGCTAGACGCTGGGATCGTCTCCTTTTCTGGGGGGAGTTGGTAGGGGCTATGCAGAAACAGACATGCATATTATTTTCACTTCTATTTAATGAAATATCAAGTTTGTTGTAACTGCTGAGAGTTGACAATACATTAACACTACCTACCAGTGTGTGAACTGTCTGGGAGGGTGTGTGCCGAACTGGGTGAAGGACTGGGTTCGGGGACTGCGGTTGTGTTCTGATTGCTAGTGGTGGACTCTCCTGAGTCATGTTTGAGTCTTCTTGAGCGAGACTTGCACAGGGATGGGCTAGAGAGGAGTGCTGGAGTTTTTTGAAAACTGACGGACTGGGATCTCTCATCATCAGGACTAGCCTCTGCACCTGACACTTTCTGATGGGTGGAGAAGTAAACATGACACAGTGTGTCTACGAAAGTGATCATCAAGTTGATAATAGTATGTCAGTTTCATCTATACCTGCGGTGATGTCACTGGAAGCTCTTTTGACTCTGCTTTGCATTCAGACTCAGAGTCAGCACATCCTGATGATTAGATAGGAGAAATCACACACAAAACATCATAGTAATTATGCACTGCTGAATTAACATCACAGTTTATTTAGAAAATATAGAGGCCATGATGATTCTGACTATTAAAGATGAATATAGAAGAGTGGATCTCTTTGTCCAATATTTAAAAGGACCTATGATGTTTACCTGCCCCCTTGCTAAGACGTTTCCTTTTACTGCTGCACAAGTTGCCTTGTCTTTTTCTCCGCCTCTTTGCTGTAGCTGGTTCAAGCTCCTCAGCAGCTGGCTTACTGTCCTCCTCTTCTGAGTCCAGTTCTGCTGTATAAAGCAAGAAACGGACATAAGTGCTGATTTAAGATCAGTCTCCATCCAAATGACAAAGGTTTATGAAAAATATATAACTGAACACAGATCAGTAGACAAGAACTTCACCCTAAAACATCCAGAAATTCACTGGGCAAGAAAAGTCCTAACCAATCACATACCAAGTTTCTCTGATTCGCTATCATCATCATCATCTTCGTCATCATCATCAAGCTCTTCATCTGAGCGCTGTTCCCTCCTGTCTTCTCGGTCTTTGTTGCTGTTGGCGCTGGTACGTGGTCTGTTCCCTCCTTTATTCTTGGCTGCAGCTGAAGCAGCCTTCACCAGAGCGATCCAGTCCTGCTTGAACAGAAACCAATACACTATCAGTCACATCTGACATAGACGGGTCACAAACACACCTCTGACCATGGCTAACATGCAAAACAAACAAACAAAAAAACTTAAAGCTATTAATAAAGTAGTAAAGGTAACTGAGGTGGTAGAATAAAGTGATTGAGCATCCCTGAGCTGCCTGACTGGCACAAAGACGCAGCTGTAAGCTGTGTCGACCAGCTGCTTGTGTCTTCAAATAATATTCAGGATTGACCCCATGCATTTTACCTTCTGAAAGAGAGGAAGAGGTAAAGGACAATACTATAGAGGGCCACACTGAAATACACAATTAACTATAAAGCATGCTCAAAAATGATCAAGCTGTGAAAAACAAATCTATTAAACTTCAGGAGAACCTATTTGTTAAAAAAAAAAAAAAAAAAAGTAAAGAAAGGAACTGATGAGGACTCTGTAAAGTCACTTCAATAAACTTACTTGTCCTTTTGCATCTTCTGGCATGGACTTGATATGGATTCTTTTCACGCAGCGAATGACTCCATCATAAAATTGTACAGTGTAAGTTCCTAAAGTATAAAGAAAAAAACAGCAAATACATTCAAGTCTTTAGATTAGATTCAAATAAATTTTAAAGTTTATGTTTAGCCTGTAGATGCATTTGGCTAAATCATATCCTTTCCAAAATAGCATTTGAGAACACTTTTTCTTATGCAAAGAAAGCCAGACTCACTTTAACTGAAGGATTTTTTGCACACTGACAGAAAAATTATATTTCTGTCCTGAAGGATGAGAAAGGTGATCTTACCTTCCTTGTTGATCCTTTCAATCTTGGCAGGGTAGTAGCGGCAATCTGTCCATCGGGCAAGCACCTCCTCACCATCTCTCAATTCCTAAAGATGAAATAAAAACAAAATAGACATGCAATTAATTAGAGTTAACAAAACCCAGACTAATTCAACCAAGTCTGTTTTGAAGATGGTTAGAACAGAATAAACTGTGATGAACACACCATAAACCTCTGTTAATTTCACAGAGCACTTGCCAAGCTGATTATAGTAGTTTAGTAATCACGCCGGTAAGTTAAAATACTAGTTCAAATTAAATTCAAGAAAACCACAGAAGCCTCAATTGTATTTATAGATTCTTAACTATATTTAATCTATTTCATTACTATACATCAGAAAGGAAAGCTTTCTTTAAACATACTACAGTTCAAAAGTTTGGGGTCAGTAAGTTTTTTTTTTTTTTTGAAATCAGTAGATTTTTTTGAAAGATGTTTTGAAGTCAGTAAGATCCTTTATGAAATTTCTATTCAACAAAGAATCCTGAAAGATTATGCCAGTGTCTCCACAAAACTATTAAGCATCAAAACAGTTTTCAACACTGATAGCAATAAGAAGTGTTTCTTAAGCAGCTTTGCCACCACCGATTACAATTTGAAATATTAAAACAGAAAAGTTTATTTAAAATTTTAATAATATTTCACAATATTACCTTTTTTTTTTTGACTGAATAATAGATGAACCATAAGACAGTTCATACAAAATCTTACTGAAACCAAACTTTTGGACAGTAGTGTAAGTTTAACAACACCTCTTTTGATACAGGTCACAAAGGCCTGTGTATTTATTTATTTTATTTTTTTTAAATGGATGATTGCTTGTGGCCCAAAAAATATTAAAAGGTTTTGGCTATGTAGATGGAGGAAAAACCCAAACAATGATGGGACAAGCAGTTTGAGAGAGCCAGATCAATGTAGATTGGCAATTGAGGTATGTACTTGTCTCTGCTGGGGTAAGTCTTTTTGGTCCTCTGTGCTCTCTGTACTTCCAGGAAGCTCACGAAGACGAGATGCTCTCATCTCGCCGAGTCTCTCCTGGCAGAAATGTTTATAAGACAAAAATTAATCAATCATTCATCTCAATAATGAATGAGATTTTCTTTTATTTCATTTGAGAGGCTGAAAACATCAATAAAGTTTATTTTAGCAGCGTCATTCAACATACAGCGGGTATAGAACAGAATCACCCCCCTTTAAAATAATCACATTTTAAACTTTATTTTCTAACATGCTGGTGTTATATCTTTCACTTGGATGTTATAAGTTGTACTGAATGACAGCTGGATAAAACAAAAACTGTGTCCATCCTCATTTTAGGCTGCAAAGCAACAGAACGTGATTATTTTAAAGTGGGGTGATTCTTTTCTATACCTGCTGTATATACTCTAACAGCCAACAAAGTTCCCTGCATTACTCATGCTTTTTATGTCATCCTAGATATTTCAGACCATAAACATATCTGAAAAAGAGGAAGTACTGCAAACATACAGACACCTCCTCTTCTTTGAGACCCTCTTTGCGGAGTGCCGGTCTCTCTAATGGCCGAAGTCTGTTGCTGTCCCAGAGAATCCATTCATCGTACCGATGGCTCCAACGGTCAAAATGCACAAGCATCTTTCCTTCATCGTAATCAATCTTTTCGATACGTGAAGGGTACCTGCAAAGAAACCACTCAACATGGATCATGGATACATGAATAACAACAAAACAAAGCATAAATAAAAACACAATTTTAATAATGGCCCATTAAACAAACTATTCCTAAAGAAAGTGACACAAACAGACTAATGTTTCAGTGTAACTCTTATTTGTTTTAAATGATACCAAATTAATCAAGTGAATATTTGCAAACTGTTACACTGTTATAACACAGGGGTTTTCAATCTTTTAGATGCCCCAAATAAAATGATCCATATGCAATCACCCTAAATAATAAAAAAAAGCATCTATATAGTTTACTGTATAAAGACCAAGTTTATACTGTTAAAATTATTTGTTACTATTAAGTTGTTTCTTTTTATCTTTTTAGCACTAAACTGTTAGATCTGTTTTTATTTTTTTCACTCATTTATTTCCTTATTTTAACCAAATTTTATACATTTTATAAATTTACTTATATCTAATTGTTATTTAAATATTTGTATTAAATTTTCAGTTTTTCTCAAAAAGTTTCCACAGTCCCCCAAGCACTCCCTTGAAGTCACAGTTGGGACCACGGTTTAAAACTCCTGTTTTAGTATAACACACTAGCAGCAGTGACCGTATTGCATTTTTAAATGAACCTTCAAGACGAATTCATACCATTTTTGCAGGTAGTCCTGGGCCTCGATCCTGGTGCCAACCTCAAAAGTGATCCCTGGTCGATTTGGAGGTTTCTTGCTCATTTTGAGTATACTCTTACCAGGTCTTTCTCAAGACAAAAAAGCTCTCTCGTCCTGTGGACTGACCTATGAACGTAAAGAAATGATCTATGAGTCTGTGAACTATATTGCATGGACAAATGCTTCACATATTATTTATACCAACTTTATATTAAAACAGACAAACATTTGATTATTTAATCCTGCATTGCATTTGCATATAGGTAGTATTTGTAAATGCAACAATACACATGCACGGTTTCATTCAAGCTGACTAAGGAACATATGCTCAACTAATTTACCAGCTTGCAAAATCTACCCTAAACCAGGCCTTTAACCAACCTACTGTATTCTGATACCCTCCGATCAGGAACACTAAGATATTTTCCTAACGTGTGCACACTCTAACGTGTCTCGAAGTAGCACTATTACATGCAAACAACAGGAATCAAGTAAATACATTATAGTTTATGGAAAGGCGTTCAGACAGGACAGTGGCTAACTGAGCTAACCAGCTACTGTACTCCACTTATGACAGACTAACGCACAAATTCAACCGCTATGTCAAAAACTGGATTATTCTATAAGGAAAACTTAACCTTCTAAAGAACCCAGAAGCAAATTTAATAGTGGAAACACATAAAAATATAAAGAGAGGTTAGCTGACTGTTTTCACTGGATTATCATAGTTTGCTAATGCTAGGTACTGGCTAACGAGTTTCTCAAATTTCATGCAGTATAAATGCAATTGTCAAGCCTTTTCTTAAAAGGCTACTAAACCCGTGAGCATAAACAATACACCTCATCATTTTAAAAATGAAACTTCAAGTCAAACCTCTCATTGTGCAGTTAGCACAGCAGAGCTAGCCAACCAGCTAATGCTGTACCAGCTGACTAGCTAAACCGTTCCGAGGGGATAAAACTATGTGCAAAAAAAAAAAAGAGAGAGAAAAAAATGACAGCCCAGTTTTTATCTTTGTTAAAACGACTCGAAGAATGACAGTTGCTTTCTGATGACCGCTACACGCGTGACACATAGATTTACCTTTGCAAATTCATTGAGAGAATAGCAATTAATTCCTATAGTGCATTGTTTTCACTCCAGCTCTGTTACTTTTACCCAAACTGGACGTGCGCGCGCACGCACGCGACGCACAAAATGCCTAAAAAGGCACGAGCGCTGCAGACTGACACGTGACCTTTTAGCAGAAGCTTTGTGTGTTGTTTTTGTTGTTGTAAAAGAGACAGAGACCATTTATTTCAGCTCGAAATCGACCGTCTCTGCTATAGTGCCAAATGTCGTATTTGTGTCAGATCCTCTGCTGTGTGACTGTGCAATTCCTTTAAATTATTCACATGAACTGAAAGGGAGCAAGTGTATTCTGATATAGTTTGCATGAATTGGTCAAAATGTTCAAGCGCTAAACATATAGATGGCTCTCTTATTAAAATAAAAATGCAGTTGTGTTGAATCAAAAACAGTTTTCAGTGTGCCCTCTTTTCGCTCTTGTGTTGTATGGTGGTGAATTATAAGTAAAGATGTGATAAGATGACCCCACCATTATTATTTTCTTTTGACCATAGATAGGACCAAATATCAACTATATACACAACTACACACATTTGTGAACACATTGTTTTTTAATTTTAAAAACTGTTGTTTAAAACATTTAATATATTTATTCTACATTAATGACAAATCTTTATATGCTTTTTAAGAAAGATATTAAAAGTCATTTATACATTCTGTAAAAGTATACACATGGGTTTCTTGCCACAGGTTTAAGTAATGTTAAAATAGTGTTATGAGATAGCATTCTATTAAATGGAATGTTTCTATTTATCTTCCTTAATAACACATTAGCTGAAGCATCATCATCCGGCCCATCCTTTCTGAAGGAGGGCATCTTCTCCCTTCTTACACTTTAAATATTGCACAGCCTTTACCATTTTGCAGTTAAGACTCATGGATAAACTGAAGGACACATGAACCTCTGTCGCCATCTGCAGCTCAGCAGCTTTATTTATTTATTTAATCATGATAATGATATATATGTTTGAAACTTTAAGAAATATTGTATTCCATTATAAAATTTCAAAACATGAACAAGGCTACAATAAAATAAAACATTTAAAGATTATAATGTATTGCTTTTTACAATTTTTTTTTTTTTTCAAATTGTTCAAATTCAAGTTGATAACAAAAAATTGAACTAAAATTCTTTTTTCCAAGGCATGGCATAACAAGCGAGGTAAGGATAATTATTTGGCGCTGTCTATTTAAAAATAGCCAGCCTCTTTACACAATCTCCATCCACCATCATTCAGATTTTACTTTCAGCACAAACAGCACATCACTTCTAGATAAAATCTCATTTTCTTTTTATATGCAATGCACATTTCTTAAAATTAAGGCTGAAATGTGTTTTAATGTCACTATTGACGAGGATTGTATGATCTTTGAATAATATCGGTCTTTAAATGCAAGATATTTAAAGTGTACCTAAAGTACTGTATACTTGCACTAGCTCCACTTAAGCAAAATCAAATATACTTCAGTATATCTTTATTTGGACTCCAGAACCACTTCTGCACAATTAAAGTGCATTAAGTACAAAATTATTTGTTCCAATTTAGCAGACTTTAAGTATACCAGTTTAGTATACTAAATGTACAATTGCATGGCATTTTCATTAAGTACATAAAAATGTAAATTTACTTGTAGCATGCTTAGCATGAAATAAATGTATATTTCTTTTTCAGTAGGGTTAATACATTGAAACACAATCATACAGTTAAAAAAATATTTAAGAAACACAGCAGTGTAACAATTAAGAATGCATTATCAAATTTATTAAAATAAGTATTAAAGTGATGCTTTCTTCACATGTAACATACTAACATAATAGTTGTGAATTTAGCGACCCATCATCCGGTTGGGCTGCATCATGGCAGTTATCAAACAAAAGGTTGTTATCTGTTCCTCCAGCCTTCACAATGTCAGACACTGTTTTGTTCCCCCTAAAATCTTTTGTCTCAACAATCTGTCAAAAAAAAACAAATAAAAAAAAAATTGGCTGACCAAAATGATGAAGTTAAGTGGAATTGAGAGGGGATTTTATTAAATAATTTCTTATTTTAAAAACATAGACTTTTATGTGCACATACACAAGGATAAAATACTGTCCCCATATCTTTACGCTATATCAGAGTTGCAAAAATACTTGCCTTCCAGTTACTGCTCATATGACGGTCAGCCACAACAACAGTCTGGGATGAGATGCCATAGCCGTCACCTTTATGGACCAGCCATTTAATTCCATCTTCTAGAGTAACTCTAAAAGAAAGAGCAGCAGACGAAGTCCATAAGATTCAAAACACTCACTCCCCTAAATATACAAATGTGATGTATTCACCATGATACATATACCACAAAATAAAATGACAAAACTTGATTTTACCTGACTCCAGAGTGGCTAAGTTTGCCTAATTGCCTAATTGCCAAACCCATCTTCTTACATGGTTCGTGGCTTTTTATAATATCACTATTTTATGATAACTGTTTTATTTTATAATAACACTGGATTTTGCAGCATGAATCAGACAGGAATCACTTATGACACTCATTTATATTTACGGAGCTGCACATTGACTGTCATTAAAGTGACTATAGTGTGCCACCTAACCACAGAATAAAGGTCAGTATCACACAAAAAGTTTAGTGGAGGCTTGTCTCACTAAATGAGACCCTGAAAGAGGCGTATATCAAATGCATCACTACACACTCAGCATAACCAGCGACCAATTTACATATTAGTCTGTACACATTTCTCCCCTTATTAACGCTTAAAATGAGCAAGTTGGAATGGATAGGGCGCTTGAAAAACATGGTAAAGAAGAGTCCTTTATATTCAAATTTCATTATCGGTTTTGTGATGCTTGCACTTGAGCAACTTGTGGAGATAGACTTTGCATGCCCTTGCAATCCAAAGCTGAATCTGCTGTTTTCAGCTGCATATTTTGTAGTTCCAGCTCTGTTCTCCTTCGCACTTTTGTTTTATATCCAAAGCTCACAAATCAGCAATTATTCAAGCTGTTTGCACTGTGCTTTAGTTTGTCTCACTCCGGCCGTTCTCTGGATCATGCTGCTGTTCTTTGATGGACAATATTTTGCCTGTGCAAAGACTTCATGGGAAGGACTGACGGTTCACACGGATATAACTGCTTCAACTACATGGTGTCAGCCTTTAATCACACCTGACAACACCACAGAAAAGCAAATGGTATTTTTTAGCTATCGAAATAATTCCCAGGTAAGCATGATTATGAAATCAATTATCAAATATGTTGTGTGTGTGTTCCTAAATATTTTTTCTAAGTTTATAATTTTTCCCCTGTCCATGTTTTCATGTACTCTTTTAAACATGAATGTACTTCTTCAGATAGTGGGACTGTGCATACTGCTCCTGTTCTCGCTGCCTCTGGTTTGGATGGGCATAAGGAAATGGCAATACACACCAACAAGAACCAAAGAACTTGATAATGAACAAATCGAAATGGTGGATTTGAGCCCTTCACCCCCTCCTGACAGTACTTCTACAATTGTGGATCACAGTAGAGATGATTTTTAACAGTTTAAAATAAAACAGCAGAAGGCATGTCAATATTTTCATAGTGATTTTAAGACATTTTTTCATGTTCACAAACCTCATGTTTAAAATTCATAGTCTTCATGCATTAAATATAATGGTATAAATTAATGTAAAAAGTATTTTTTTATTTAAATTTATATACTGTGACATCACTGACATATGGTGTTTTTGCAATAGAAATAATCAGCTTTGTGTTAATCACGTCTGAACAAGTAAACTGTATTTGCCATTTTCTGATGAAAATGTGTTAGTCTGTATTGCAAGTTTTTCTTTTAGCAACTGTCATGTAGAGTAACAAACCACTTCCTGTCATTTACAACAAGATCATGTTTACTTTCAGTTTTCGCATTACTTTCACTTTGAATCATTATAGTCTTTCAGTGAAATTGCGAAATAAAAAACAACCACATTTCTAAACTCTACTCTGAGAGACAAATATTACTATTTATGAACTGGTGAGCTCTTAAACTTAAAGCAAAACACCTCCAGGCTAACACATCATACAGTTTCCTCAGAGATGAAATCCAAGAATCTGTTCTGGATTATTAAAATATAATAACTGCTTTAAACCAAGAAAATCATATGAAACATCTGATCCTGCCTTGTTATAAACACTTTAAATGGACAAATGGACCTCCCAAAAAAGGAATACTCTGTCATAATGTACTCACTCTTGTGCTGTTACAAACCTGTATGACTTTCTTTCTTCTGCAGAATGTTTTGACTGTTTTTGTCCATACAGTGAAAATCAGTGGGGTCCAAAACAACTCTGAACACATTACCGTTCACTGTATGAAAAAATAAATGTTTTGTTGTATTATTTTCAACATAGGAAAGGAGGTCTGTAACACTTTATTTTCAGGACCAATCCTTACTATTAACTAGTAGCTTATTAGAATGCATATTACTAGCATATTGGCTGTTTATTAGTACTTATTAGGCCTTATTCTTCATGACCATATTCTAGATCTTTTAACCCGACCCCATACCTAAACTAACAACTACATACTCACTTTTAATAAGCAGCAAATTAGGTGTTTATTGAGGGAAAACTCTTAGTTAATAGTGAACATGTGTTCCCTAATCTAAAGTGTTACCAGAAAGTCATACAGGTTTAGAGTGGCATTGTTGGAAATTTAGAAGCAAAGACCAGGAGACTCCTGGGGATCTTCAGCAGGCTTCTTTGTTGAGAATGTGATGTGTGGTGCTGCAGTCATCAAAAGTCTAACTAAGGCAATGATATATTGTATTTTATATACATTTATGGGCAGTGCTTAGAAATGGAGACAAAGCACCTGAGTGACGACCTTAAACAAATCATGCAAATCAAGTATTCAGGAGAGGTATAGCAACCTGCCCCATTTCACCAGTCCTAATCTAATCAGCATAATTATTCAAAGACTGGGGCAGGGACAGAGCCTCAGTAATCAATCTCAGTAATCAGGCTTGTGTGACTTACAATAAAGAGAACAGAAACTGGCAGGAACCTCTTGCTACAAAATTTGTTTAAAAGAATCGTTAATCTGATGTCATCATCTTTACCATAAATGTTGAATAAAATGTATTTTACCATCGTTTTTCATGTCATGCTGACAAATTAACAAACTCAGTCAATCAATAGAAGAAATATTTAGGGCATTACATCTAACACTTAACGTGTTGTGTTACATGTTCCTTCTGTCTAGTTATCTTAGCATGTTACATGTTATTTCTATCTTAGTATGTTACATGTTCTAGCGAGTTGCTAGTTACTCAAATTGTAGTATTATGCCTCTCATCTAAAGTGCTATCCAAGTGCCCGCTGTACAGTCTTTTGAAACTGTTTCAGGAAGTCAGATCTCTCAAATCACAACCACAGAGCTTATAAAGAGTCTTACTCTTATATGACAATGTGAAATGTGTGAATTTCACTTGCATCACACAAAAGTCAGCAGCGATCACTTTCAGTTTTAGTCTGTACACCTCTTGACCTTAAGTAAGGAATGGGTGGCTCACTTGAAAGAACAGCTGAAGAAGAGTCCCTTTTATTTAAATGCAATTATTGTCTTTTTAATGGTGGGACTTCAGAAAAGAATAAGGATGGATGTATAAGGTGTCGCTACCAAGCAGCAGGAACCAAAGAACCTGAAGCTGAACAAGTGGAAATGGAGGATTCTGGTCAATGGTTAATGATCACTCATGAAAGATCTTCATTAAAGAAGAATGAATACAGAGGTGCATCTGAACAGATTTAAATAGAAAAATTTTGAACAAAGATCTTGCAATACACCACTTATTGTTTATACACTTGTTACAAACGTTAAAAAGGGGGAAATAACAATGTTTGTCACACATTCTCATCAAACTGTACCATTAAGTGCATTTGTTTCTCAGACGTTAGGATCTAATTAAAAATGAGAAAGCATATCATGTCATTCAGTGCACTGCGTTACGTAACATGGCACAGTATAAGCTGGCGTTCACTGACTTATTTTTTATGCTTTTGGACTGACTTTTGTTTTGACGTTATATTAATTATAATAATAAAAAGTACAGTACATAGCGCATGTTTTGGTTGCAGTCACCTTTAAAGGTTTCCTCAATGTTTTAGCAATACACATAACATGAGATATTTTTATTCAAAACATTGCTCCATTAATCTTTAGTGGAAAAGGTTTTGAAACTTTTGATTAAGAAACTATGGCAACTCCCTTAACAGCAGTCAAATGAAATAATAATATTTTCTCTACCCCGCTGTACCACAAAATAATCATGTCTGTTCTGTTCTCAAAATATAATCAGGTCATTTAAAAGCAGCTTTCTTTTTAAACTTTAAAATATTCCACTTTTTACATTTAAATGATAATTGTGAGTTTCATTACAAGTTACCAGATATACTACGTATATAATACAGGTAATTTTGAAATATTATACATGCTTATTTTGTCTCCATGTTCTTATTTTGTCTCCTACTGTGGAAGTCGTGGCCTAATAGTTAGAGAGTTTGACTCCTAACACTAAGGTTGTGGGTTCGAGTCTCAGACCAGCAATACCCACGACTGAGGTGCCCTTGAGCAAGGCACCAAACCCCCAACTGCTCCACAGGCGCCGCAGCATAAATGGCTGCCCACTGCTCCGGGTGTGTGTCACCATACTTGGCTGTATGTCACTTTCACTTTACTGTACAGTAAATCACAATCCTGTCACCAGCACTCCATATGTCCTGGCACTGGCGTATATTGAGGGCTTTCAAAAGGGCTATTCAGAGGACTGGAGTCCACTCCTCCAATGGAGGGCAGATAGGCATGATGCAGAATGGGTAACTGCAGAGACAGCCTGCGCTGAATGCTGTGGAAGCAACAGATGCAGTAAATAATGTGATCTGGAATTTGAGGAAAATTCTTTTCAAAACAAACTTTAAGGAAACTGCAGATTATTGCACACGTTTAAATTCCTGTTCACTGTTAAAGGATTGATAATGATATATAAACGTACTGTTCAGGGGAGTTAATGTCCTCCAGCAGATTCCTGTTATAGTTGGAGCTCTCAGGGAGAGTCAGACATTTCTCCTTGACTGAAAAGACAAAAAGAAAAACAGTCAAAACAATGTCTTGAATGATGCTAATTCTTCTGAATTCAACATTTGATAAATAACTGAATGAATACCATACAAAGTAGGACCTGGAACTCTTCAAAAAGAAAAAAAAATGCATCAGTCGAGTAAAACTATGCAATCAATCTATATTATAAATTACAAAATATTATACTAAATGTTTTATTTTTAATTACGTGACCAGATTCTGATTTGTAGTTGACAAACTTCTATTTCCTGAAAAAAAGTACTGAAAAGGTATTTAAAAATTCTCTAAACAAACAAACTTGGATGATAGACCTTAGTCAGGTTAGACGTCATATTGAACGTGAATGAAAATGAGACTGTGGTGGATAGACTGAAGTCTTTACAATGGTGCACAGTGGGTAAAGGTCCTAAATCATATTATTTTTACAACTCACAAAACTGTTTTATGGAGCTTCTGTCTATTGAAAGTTTTTTTTTTCTTTAAGAAACATGTTTCGTCAGTCAGCGTGTTGTTAAACAGAACAATCCATTGAACGCACCATCATTTTATCCTCACAGCCTTGTTTTCATTCCTGTCAAAAATTAAACATGGCGCAGTTTGATGATAGGGAAAGGTTTCATGTTAACTTTTTAATAGTTCTCACAAATAAATAAACAAATACATTTAAAAATAAAATGGGATTTGTGTGTATAATGCTTTTTGAAAATCATGAGACACCAAAGTGTTGTGCATTCATGTGAAGTGCCTTAAACCATCAGCCCTTAAATACTGTGTTTGCTGCATTTACACAGAGGTGCTCACAACCATTCTTCTACCTGCTTTGTGCACAAAACTTCTGATGATGACATTCTCCACAACATGAGGGCTCAGTTCATGCAGTTGCCTGGTCAAATCCTCCAGCTCAGAATCCAGCTGCAGGAAATCACAATAAATTAAAACAGCAGCAACAACATGGGTGTCATCCTTCTTGATTGTGTAATTGCTATCTGAAAAAAAAAATTGTCACAATGTACTATATGCAAGTTCTTGTAAGTCACTGTAACCACCAGACGTCCCCCTTGCATATTGTGTCCATATAAACAGAGTCTAACTGTGAATAATCCAGTGTTGGGCAATGTTACTTTTAAAAGTAATGCATTAGAATATTGTGTTATTTCATAAAAAAGTAACTAATTGCGTTACTTATTTGCTTTTTATGGAAAGTAATGTGTGATGCTACTTTTGTATTACTTTTTCTCATTTGCTTGTATGATTGCACTGGATCATCGAAGGTCAGCAGCAAGGACATTAGTTAATAAAATGGGAATAAATACAAAAAAGTATATTTGTGTTAACATATTTAATTATTGCAGGTTTGGAACTGGAACAATACTATATATATTTTGGTGTTATATTGTTCTGTTGTTATTAGATTCTTCTTGCCTGGCTTGAATGTTCAAATCCGATGTGGTTATAAATCAAGTGTCTACGACGTAAGTAAATGTACTTGCAAAAAGCTTCTCACTTCATTAATGTGCCATATGAGGTGTAAGTTTTCTGACTGTATAATGTCCAGACTAGACGAGATGTTCTGTGTCATGTCAGTCACACAGCCAGATGCTCCTGTGTTCATCTCGTCATTGTATTGTCCAGTCTCCTTTTCTAATTCACTATGCCATTGTGTGAGGTGGAACCTCCTTGACAAGAATGCAGGATCAGGACCCATCCTTATTATAATAATCTGCAGGTTTATAAATATGTAATTAAATGAAAATATGTTATACAAATTATATACAAATATTAAAAAATATATAATTTCTTAAGAAATCTCTACATGTTTGGATAACATTTCAGTTAATATGCACCTCATACCTTTGGAATAAACACCATACAAAGAGTGCTACAGCAGCATGTGATGATCACAAGGGTCACAATGCAGAACTGCACATTTGGCCGATCCTGCCACAGCATGGATGCACATGTACCAGTCAGAATCACTGGGACTGACACAAACACACTGAATCGGATACTCCTGCTGTCATTTACGGCAGGGATGTTCATGTGGCGTGTGATCCAGGCCAGGAAACAGGTACTCAGCTGGATAGGAGACATGGACATGTGCAAAAACATTCGGTTCATTTACCATCTGTTTCATTATTGCTACAGTATATAACTGACCACTGTTTGACATGTTTTTAATCTAATCTCATACCAGGATTATCCCCTTATAAACATAGAATGCAGTCATCCAGAAACCAATGTATGTGTTTTCACATCGCTCTGAAAAGGGCTGAATAAAAAAATCTTGCCCATGAGGATCAGCCTAAAAACAAAAAGAGAAAAATACTGAGACAGAAATCAACCCAGGCTCACTGGAAGTACATAAATCTGTCTATATTTCTAAAAAAAACCCTGCAAAATTATCAATGAATAAAGGCTTATTTTTATGTGGTTCCTTGCAAAATACTATGTTATGATCTCACATATTCAGACTCTTTCCTTTTTATGTTGCAAAGAGGAAAGACATTGCAAAGATTTGGAGTAAATGATAGATAGAGGATCTCTTTATGAATTCTTGTATTGCTTTAAGAGCTTTCTAATATTCTTGGCTCCATGAGCGATTTGGAAAATGTGTTTTTGTTGTTACTCACCACTATATGATGCTCCTTCACTGTTCTTCTCAAAGGATCCAAAATTTGCAGACAAATTAATAAACTCAGGTCAATCAACAAAAGAAACATAACCAGGAGAACCGGCCCATAGTTCTTTGTGGCCTGAGGAAGTCCAAAAAAGACAGGAAGGACACACTGTAACACTTAATAACAGAAATGAATTATTTTCAAAAAATATTTTTTTTAATAGTAAGAAGAACAAATACTAAATCTTTCTCACCTTTTTTTCCATGCTATGTTTTTTGAATAATGAATGAATTGTCCATGTTTTTGCAAACATGGCTCCAAAAGCTGCTGTACATCCAATAGATAAACATGATATTTGCACCTATGAAAAATGCCACAGATCATACATATACATATAATCCCATAGCAGAATCTCAATATAAATATCACCTGCTTCTAAGGCTAGATAAAAGTGCTATCCGAATAACAACTGTAACAATATTCTTACTGCATAAGTACTTACAGAGCAAGAAACGTCAAATACTCTATTGGAAACATAAGACCCATCTAGTCCCATGAAGAAAATGGAGGAATAAGACAACACAGCGCCAACAATAATCAAAGAGTTCATAAAAGGTCTTGACATGCTAATGGCCCTGTGAATGACAAAATAGAATAGAATACAACAGATCTATAATCATGGTTTAAAAGAAATGCTTTTAGCGCTGTTGAACAAAAGACTTAATAAATACACATTCAAGATCATTAACCAAACACTCAACTTACCAATGATTGCGGTGTTTCACACTGAAGACCAGGAAACTACAAGCTGTAAAAACTCCTAAGAAATTTAGAAACGCCACAATACCGTAGAGAAATAAATTGATTCGTTTCCTGTGAGGGTACACATGGGTTCGGTCCTTTGTGGGTTTATCCCCTGTAGAAGGCAAATGCATGTTTTTTTATATATAGCAGATACTGAATGTTTCACTAGAATTTTAGATTTTTTACACACTTTCACAGGTACATTTTCAGCATGCGAGTCAGACATATCCTGCACACATTCCTCATCAGGTCTGCTGAAATACATATCAGACATATTTTCTATAAGAGTCTTACTTTGAAATCTGATTGGACTGATGAACTCTAGTTCGTCTGTAACGGCACTATATTTTTGAATATTGACAGCCGTTCCATCTATGGAGGGAAAAAAAACTGCTGTCAAGAATAATAAAAAGACATTGTAAAGAAAGCTAGGAAGCCTCAAATAAGTTGTACTGTACCTTGGCACTGAGCAAACAAAACATTGGCCATTCTTTCACCATTTTGGAACATAATGTGACCCTGCATAACAATTTTTAGCAATATTAAATTCAAATGTGTAATGTTAAATTTAAATATAAAAAGAACCAGAAATATGTATATGAGTCAATGACAATTTGTATTTTTTTAATTTATTTTTTTGGTCTGGATGTGTTGAGAATTAAATTCAAATGTATCACAAATGCATTTTTCTAATGTAATTTTTATGACAAACATGTATATAATTTCTAAATAATAAAAAAAAAAAAAGAGACTTCTGGGGGTTTTAGATAAAAATGTAAAAAAAAATCCTGAAATTCCTTAAAGAATGTTGACAATCTTCTATTATTTCTATAAATAAATTAAGCAGTGAAGCATTTTGTTTTAAAATATTAATACTCTTCTCAAGAAATTGACATAAAATTTGTTAATGATCTTCTCCTCTTTATCATATCAGACATCTTTATTTGTCATGGACCCACATGTAACAGACATATGTAAGTAAATATCAAAAAAAAAAAAAGTATTCACTAATTGTAATGTGTTTGTAATGTTTATAAGTAATGTTTGAAATGTCTAAAAGATAGATAAATAGATAACATTTTATACATATTGTGTATGTTTTCATAATTGCTGTTTTTTGTCCACTATTTCTCAAGCAGAATTTTGAAACTTTGTACACACTGTCACACCAAAGAAGTTGATCTTTTCCATGGCCTCCAGGATCATCTGTCCCACTTCTTGCTCAGAGACAGTAAAGTTGCGATGGATGCTGTATCTCTCTCTGTACCTCACAGTCTCCATGACTCTCGTTAAAACTTTGGCAATTACCCAAGTGCCATCATAAGCAAAGCCATGAAACTTGCTGGCACCCAGATGCTTCAGCTGTCGTCTTTCGTCATACTCTTTCTCATACTCCTGAGGTGTCTAAGTAGAATAAGTATAGATATGAAAACAAACAAAACTACTCCAATAAAACATTGCTCATTTTGCTCATGACAATGAAAGATGATGATGCAGTCAAATGCAAACATACCCTGCCAGAGATCCCTCTGATGTTTCTGGTGCTAAGAGTCTCAATATCTGCACTGATGGATCCCTCTATGGCAGTCAGTATGTTTACTGCTGTGCAGTTTGTGTACTCAGTGTCAGTCCACCAGCTGGATTGGGTCCAGCCCGGCAGAATCCACTGGTACTTTTGGCCATACATGCTGAGTTTATACACCTGTGACACAAAAGCATGTTTATGGTCTATGTTGTATTAAGGTGTGGTGCTAACTGCAGCGCTAAAATGCTTACTCATTTACATGTTTTGGCCTATGAAAAAAATCATCCCTGCAGCACTCTGTAATCTAAAGAACATTTTCCCACAGTAAAGTACCTTTTGTGCAATGGAAAGGTTCTATGGATGTTAATGGTTCTTCAAGAAACCATCAGTGCCAATTAAAGAATACGTGTGTGGCTGGGACATACTTACACAGCAGAAGACTTCAGCAGCTAAGCTCACATCAAAATGAGCTATCACTATTCTCACATCATTGTCCTGTTAAAAAAAAATGGTCAAGGATGATAAATATCTACAGATAAATATACATTATGCACTGTGATCTGCGGATGTGCATTATAAAAACAACTTTCAGCTTTCATGCAACTCTGTAGTGATGCACTTTATATAAATAAACCTTGAAAAGTTCTTTATTGATTTATGGAATGTGTGTGAGGAAACCAGACCATTGTATACATGCCTTCAGTTTTTTCACACTATCACAAGGGGCTTCAAAGAAGCTCTCTGCCTCTGCAAGCTGGATGTTAGCCGCCTCCAGATGTCTGCTTAAGTCTCTTTGTATCTTTTTGAGAGAAGGTGAGTTTTCAGTTCACATTCTATCAAGCTCCATATACTTAATCGTATTGTCACTAATTAATTTGGATTACCACTGTGAACCTCTGCTCACGCTGAGTCAGTGTACCAACTCTACTCCATCCATACTGCCTGAGAAACCTCACCAGCGCCACATTAACTGCACTGTCTGATGGCACAGTACGGAAAAAGTTTGGAAATCTTCTTTTGTTGGCCAGTGAAGGTGCGGTTACTGCAAATGACAGCTGAGAAATGCAGAAATAGTTGCATTAGTTGTGAAAACAAATAAAACCTTGAGTTGACCAATACAAATGTCATGGAAGTGGCAATAATCATTCTGATTGATTGAGCACCTGCACAAGGTTCCAACCTTCGAGAGACTGGGCTAGGATAGATGTCACTGATGAACACACCCCTCCAAAGATCATGACAGGTTTGGGGCCATTGAATATGGTGTCAAAAAATGCTTTGAGTGCTTTGCCGTTATCACACTAAACAGAGAATCACACAGCAACAGTGAGCAACATGTAGTGTTGTTTTATTTGTTGTATTTTTTTTTTTTTGGGGGGGGGGGTGATTTACCACAGTACTGATCGAACAGAGGAAATGTGGTACCATGTGATTACCATGTACAATATGCTTAACAATACAAATATGAAATAAAAGGTTACCATGCTTATTCCATTAACAGACAAACTCGTATTATATATGCCATTAGATCACTGTTACTCAAAAAGGTTAAGAAATTTTGCAAAGATAGCAGAAAATACAACTTAGTTTGTAATGTATTTAGTTTAGTCTCTATGAGACTAAAAAATTAGGAAAAAAATATATAAATAAACAGAGAGACTTTTAAGCATTAGCATTAGCAACATTGGTTGGTTAGGGCTCATTCATTTATAAACAACTGCTATAGTGTGACACTGCCACAGTAAAGCCTGTATGATGCTCACCAGGGATAAAGATTTAAAAAGGTCCTTCGTTCATCTTCGGAACACAAATTGCAGTTAAGATATTTTTGATGAAATCCAAGAGCTTTCTGACCCTGCATAGACAGCAATGCAACTGCAACGTTCCCAGGCCCAGCAAGGTAGTAAGGACATTGTTAAAATAGTGCATGTGACATCAGTGGTTCAAATGCAATTTTATGAAGCTCCGAGAATACTTTTTGTGCGCACAGAGTACACAAAAATAACAATCAGAATGGCGGCTCCTGCGTCATCTGCACCACAGGCATGTGTCGTGGTATTCTCGTGAATGCGTGGCAAAAACTGATACGGAAGAGAAGAAATTGTTGAATAAAGTTGTTATTTTTGTTTTCTCTGTGCACAAAAGGTATTCTTGTAGCTTCATAAAATACAACTGAACCACTGATGTCACATGGATTATTTTAACGATGTCCATACTACGTTATCAGACCTTGAACGTGGTAGTTCCCTTGCTGTCTATGCAGGGTCAGAAAGCTCTCGGAATTCATCGAAAATATCTTAATTTATGTTCTGAAGATTAACAAAGGTCTTACGGGTTTAGAACGACATGAGGGTGAGTAATTAAAGACAGAATTTTCATTTTTGGGTGAACTATCCCTTTAACTCCAGATAAATGGTCCAAAATGATCTCTGAGACATTTGAGCTGTTTTTAAATGCACTGATACAGTAAAACTGCTTGTTATCTGAGAGAATTTAAAGAGATTTTGTGTTACCTCTGAGTCTGTGAGGTGAAACTGAAGCTCGTAGTTGCCTAAAGGAGACGGCTGCTCACTCAAATGATGCAGTGCTAGCTCAACAGCAGGAAGCACCTCTGCCGTAATGTTGCCCCTCCCTGGATCTCCGCTGAGTGGCATAATCCATAAAACTGGCAGCTTATGTCGCACCAGGCAATAGTATGATGGCATTTGAGTCAGTTCCCAAAAAGTGAGAACATTCAACAAGCTCCACCAGTATTCCATCTCCAAGAGTAAAATCAGGCCTGTGCTTGAAAAGTAAGCATCAGTCAAACAAACTTATGCTGCCATGTGTGCAGCCCTGAGTCTTTAAGCATTTTCTAAAGCCTCATCTGTTGTCACCTGGAAAGACTCTAGTCCTCAACCATCCAAAGGGATAAAGAGATAAGGACTAACTGCGGACATCTGCTGCTGTGCACTAAATCCTCAGAAAGACGAGGAAATGCCATCACACAAATCTGCCCACTTGCAGTTTGGACCTTTTTTTCTGTGAACAAGTTAAAAACAAATACACAGCATTTAATGTAATATTTAATCGAATAAAGTCAATGTCAAGATAAGTTTCAGAACCATTACTAGGAACATGAGAAGGAATTTTGTCATTGTTGTCATCTGCTGTCCATCTAAGGTCTCCTGCAAACACGAGAGAGAGAAAAAAAGAAAAAGGCAGAAAGTAAGAAACTGAGCAAAAAAAAATTAAAATATAAATCTGTTCAAGTGGTTGAAAATTATGAAATCACATGAATGAAAATCTATTTTGTGCAGTATCTGACCATTAGGAGTTCCTTTGTGTTTAATGGCTCTTTGCTATTAATACTCATTGTTTGATCCAAAGATAAACTGAACACCTCCATTTAACAGGGGCTTTGGATCTCCACAGCTGCAGGTGCAAGGAAAAAAGAGCAGAGATAAAGAAAAAAGTAATGTTAAAAAAAAAAAAAAAAAAAAAAAATTGATGCCTTAAACACTGCTGCATTTTCAACCTGTTTAACACAAATAATAAGGCTTAAATTCTACACAGATTATTTTCATGTATCTTTTTTATGGATTATTAGTTGTTTCTATCCTTGTCACAAATAAAGTGCTTGTCTATAAGCAATCTTGAAATTTTTAAAAATTCTTACATTTTTGCTGTAACAGTACTAAGCATGGAATAAGGACATAAACAAGGTACAAAGACATGAAAAAAGAGAGAAATTAGTGTAACATATAGTAGACAAAAAAGGAGTATACTAAATAAGTTTTGCCTGCTAAGTTGCTACTAAGTTTTACAGTTTTGCCTTGTTTAATCAGTGAAAAGTGATTATATGTTGTTAGTCTAATCCCCAGAAATATTAGATTCAGTCCTGGGTGTCAGATCCTGTCAGAAAATGTCTGTTTTGTCCAGTATCTGAAAAACTAGTGAGCAGAGTTGTCCAATACCCAAAACCTATTAACAGCAAATCTTGTCTGGTACCCAGAACTGTATTAACAGTCTAACAGTATCGCCAAGAAGTTGACTGAGAAAACCAAAGAAAAGCAGAAGCAGGACAGGAAGTAATGATAATAAATTAATTAATTTAATAAATAAATACATTGTCATCTCACACTGACCACGGCACATAAATTTGGTAAATATTGGCCAAGAGTAATAAACCATTCATTAACCTTTAATTATAAAAATTTCCAAAAATGCTAATAACTTTTGATTGCATTAGGCTATAGTAATGAAACTGGTCTCAAAACATTCCTTGGGTCGCTTAGGAAATCTTAACTCCCTGTCTGCCATTTTGATTTATGTTAAAAATCTACTTTTTCGAACTCCTCCTCAACTGTTGGTCCGATTTTCACCAAAATTGAGTCAGATCATCTTCAGACTGTGCTGACAAAAAGTTATACATTTCAGGTCGATTAACAAAACCGTACAGCACCGTTACAAATTTTAGACATGGTGCCAAAATGAGTCTGAGGCTATATCTTTGTGAAGCTTTGACATAATGACAATAAACTTTGTGTCTGCCATTGTCACCTCACACAGAACACACCAAAATGATTTGAAAAGTGATAAGCCATTTAATCATATTACTAGAGTTTGAATTTATGATTTTTCAGCCATTTCAATTACAATCATCCTAAAATTGCTTTTATTACTCATTGTAACAGTTGGTCTGATGCTTCATGCCATGCTGATGTAACCCAGGTTACTAAGAGCCCTGTTAATGTAAAATAGAAAAGGGAATAAAACACCATAAGACTTGTGAATATGTAAATCAGCACTTTACTTTAATAACATTGTGAAGTAGAAAATGTATAAATGAAAAAAAGTAAATAATAAAAATAAAACTATTTTAGAAACTTCTTTTTTTTCTTCAAATAAGTGAAAATTGGTCCAATGAGGAGAGCGAAGAGTTAGCCCCGCCCTATGATGGAGCTGTGCGAGGGAGTACGAGCGAGAACGCGCGATGCGAGAGAGAGAAACATACAACAGCTGCGACACGGTCCTGAAAAAGGAAAAAACAGAATTAGAACACATAAATCAGCAGTTGTGTTAAGAAAAAAATTGTGAATTGAACATCAGTCGTTTAACACACGATTGATGGCTGACGCAAACTGTTATAGAGGAGAGAGAAACTCGCATGTTTTGCCTGTCTGAAACCTTCATAATTAGAAAAATTTGAATTCTCTTGGTGAGTAAAGTGATTAAATCCTCAATTATAGAGGTTGCTTTGTATAAATGTTCCGTAAATGTGTTTTACCCATCAAATGCTGTTGTATTATGTGCAGTAGTGCACATAAGATGTATAAAAGCTAATCCTCTGTTTAAAACGGGAGGAATATCGGGTGAATGTGTTAAATAACTAATGTTCAGGTTTAAAAGTTACTTTAAGCAGTTTACAAGTGTTATTTTGTGATGGTAATTCGGCCATGAGAGATGGCTGATTGTGACGCACATGTGATACGGGCAGATGAGGCCTAAGCGCGCCATTTGAAAAATGCTCTTAGCATGTCCATGCAAATTTCAATGTGTTAATGTTAAATGAGCATGGAGTTAAATATGTTGAAATGTTGTTTATTCGCAGATTAACTGCTGTAATGATGTATATCTTGAACGGAATGTCTAATTGTATTTTTTGGCCTTGTCTTTTGCAAGGTTGGGTTTTTTTTTCTGTCCTTCTATCTAATCTCCCCTCTATCTTCTATTTTCCATCATCTTTTGAGTCGGGTGCAGCCTATTTTCTGGAACCAGACGATCGTCGAAGACGACTTTGAACTTGAACTGTCCCTGCATTGCACTAAAAAGAGCCTGCGAGCAGGAACTGGCGAGCCATGCCCATATAAGGATCGAGCTACGTGAATCAAGAGAGTGGTAGGATTGTACACACCTTCCCTCGTTTTTTTTTTTTTTTTCGCCTGACTGACCTGTGTTGCTCAGAACTCAATTGCGGAAGACGGATCTCGTGTAAGCAGCACTGAACTGGAGCTAAAGTTTGGTGAAACCCTAATCCACATTGTGACTGTTATCGTGAGCATTAAGGTTGATCCATTGTTTTTCTTTTTATTTTATTTATTTTTTTTTTCTTCTCTCTATTTTTACTCATATTCCACTGTCTAATTATTTGGTTTTATCTTTACTTTTTGTTGTTGTTTTTTTCTGAAGAACAAGAGTTAAAAGGGTATTTTAAAGAGTCATTTGGAAGAATTGTATTCACAGTCAAAATTCAAAATTATTATCTATATCAAATAAGCCAATTAGAACACAAATTAAATAAATAGGTGAAATATATATTCTATATTATTTTATATATCTATATTCTATATTAGCAGAATGAGAGTCAGTTAACTTTATTAGGTTGAATCTAAATAGGTCAAAAATAAATAAATAGACAAACAATTAATAAAATATAAAAATAAATAAATAGAAATTTTAAATTATATAAGAGTTATAAGAAGAATACTTTTTATAACAGAATTTACTTATTTCATTCTTTTCATTTCTTTCCATTTTTGACTTTTTGTTGATTTTGATGATGTATTGAAACTCTGACTTACTATTATTATCATTATATATTCTTTACTTTTATTATTGCATTATTGCATTCACTTAATACACCTTACCTGTTTTCTAATGCAGCCAGTGTTGTTGTCATTTCCTTCTACCCTTTGTTGCTGACACAGTCTCTTGAGCGAATCTGATCTTCTGGTCGCTGGTCCAAAATTAGAAACAGTGTATTCCTTTTCCGCTCATTTCCGTTATTTACTGTTTGAGAGGGAGGGTCGCACTTGCGCCGCGACACGCGTTACACTTAACTCCTAATTTTGCCGCTTGAGTGCTTGGCCCCGTAATTGCTGCTTGCAGCTATGCTGTTGTCGTCATTGTTGTTTTTATTTATAAGTGGTCTTTATACTCTTTTAAGTAAAGTAGCAAGTTTACAATGGCAAGATATGATAGTTATAACACTATGGGAAATATAACCCATTGTAAGTTAAGTGGATGCATTGTGTTCATTGTGTATTATAAATCATCATACTCTTAAAAGCTATAACCACACCACAAATTTCACTCACCAAGGAACATGTGCTGTGGTGATGTGACAATAAAAGTGACTTGACTTGACTTGACTATTATAAATACGGGCTTCATAGAAAGTGAAATTGTTTTATTGGTGAGTATAAAACACTTTTCAAATCACAAATGCTGAATAATTCATGGAAATAGCAGATGCATGTACATTTCCATTACCAATTGGTGTAAAATGCATACATTACATTAATTTATCACTGATCTGTGAAACAATCACCAGATGGAGTGCCCTTGATAACCAAAAGAGGGCACTCCAACCCATACCTCTGTCACTTAGTCTTGGACTTCATTTCCCATAATCTTTTTCCGACTCAGCAGTGGTTGTTAGCCACTTGTGTCTCCTTAACCTGGACTCAGGGTTAACCCTGTGCTCACCCTATATTATCCTTGTTCATTTTGTCATTTATAAGTCTTGTATGTGTCTGCATTTCTATGCCTCGTTTTTCCTGTGTCTTGGTTCCTGGTTGTCTTTCCCTGTATGTCTCTGGATTACCCTTTGCCTGTGTTTGTGCCCTGTCGCTATTTTTTGGACTCCTTTTACTACCTTAGCCTGTTTTTGGACTTTGATTGTGGAATATCTCTTGAATAAATACTGTTTGGATCTTCAAGCTTTGTGTCTCTGAGCAGTTTTATGACAGTGTATACGAGTAGTCAATAAAGTAAATCAATAAAAGGGAGCAAACAAACAAACAAACAAACAAAAGCCAGTAGACTTTAATCACAGGCATTTGTAATAAGATGATAATAATAATAATAATAATAATAATAATAATAATAATAATAATAATAATAAATTAGCATTTGATTAAAGTTTTTTTTTTACAATGAGAACAGTAAAATTGTTGTCCTCCATTGTCATATGTATAATTTAGGTAATATATCAATATTTTTGAATATTATTGTATGTGATTGGATAACTGTTATGGATAACTGTACTGAATAATGACTGACAGAGAGCTCATGTCATATCAGTTTTTGCCATTGTCTCTCTCATCCAGTCCAGGTAGTTTTGCACTTTGGTGTAGTAACTTTTAAAGATTTTATTACCACATCTTTCAGGACGCCATGACACAATACCCCTCACTTCGTAGGGCTGCTCTTTAGTATACTCTATACAGTACGATGAAGGAAATGAACTTCAGCCTTTATATAGATTGTTCAAGTGACTCTTTTTGCAGGTTACATTGTTGCGCCAGTAGGTGGAGTTTTTCAGTCTTTATAATTTACTCAACAGATTCACTTTATGAGTGAATTACTGAACTGATTCATTCAAAAACACTGATCCATTCAGGAACTAAATGCTCACCAGTAGCCTGGTAGGATGCAGTAAATCCTGTGAGCGATTTAGGGTTTGATTTATAAATTAGAAAAAAGAGCTTACAGTTACCAGACACCACGATGGGCTTGTGACCTGTGTGAAAAATGTCTGTGGAATTCTGGCCACAAAACTTCCACATAACCTTCTTATCAGAAATAAGCTGAATGCAAAATAAAATTACATCAGACTGTATATTACTGTTGCTCAAATGACTGTGCAGTTCAAATGAGCTAAAAGCCTTTAACTTTGATTAGATTTTACAGTAATTTGAAGTGAGGAAACACTTCCCTGTTGAAAACAAAACACCATATGCTGATTAGGTATGTTTTGAAGCATGGTAGCTGGTTTGAGCTGGTTTAAGCTGGTCCTTAGTTGGTCATGAGCTGGTTATAAGCTGGTCCTGAGCTGAGCAACTATTAGTTGGTCATTGTTCGGTTTAGCTGATCCTTAGTTGGTCATGAGCTGGTTTAGCTGATCCTTAGTTGGTCCTGAGCTGGTTATAAGCTGGTCCTGAGCTGAGCAACTATAACCAATTAGGGTACAATGAGAGAATCATGGCAACAGTTTGGAGAGGGCTCAATATCCAGGTAATGAACGTTAGCTGGATCTGGTAGCCTTGCAGCACCTCCAGGTCCTATTGTTTCTGGATAAATGCTGTATATGGTTGAGGGTACTGTGTAGAAGACACGTCCCCAAACATGGCCAGCTCACACTCACACACCTTCACACGTATCCACAGCAGGCTGAATAGGGTTTTAGTAGAACAGAAATACAAACAGAGGTCAAAGTAGTTTAATCCCTTACAGGAGACATATTATGCCCCTTTTTACAATATTTTGAGTGGAAGCAGAAACACTCTGTTTTTCGGGCCTGTCTCTTTAAATGCAAATGAGCTGCTGCTCCCCGCCCCCTTTTCCAGAATAGAGCTGTGTCATTAGCGTCATTACAGATCGTACCTGCCAAAAACATCTGTTCTGGTTCTGATTATCATGTTTACCACGCTGAAATCATGCATTTTAAACCATATGAGTTTAAACTTCTGATATACGGTTGTCTGAGTGCACACATCCAAAGCACACGGACAGAAAGCGGCTGTCACAGCATGTGAGTACTAAACCAAGTTCTCATTCACACACAAGTTTACCTTAAAAGCACATGAGTTACAAAAACAGTCGGTTAACTTATGTCTGAGACGGTAAACAGCTGGGAAATAAATCGCTTGTTTATTTCAGACCTGTGTGGCAGCAGCAATATACAGTAAATAAATCAATAACGTTAAATCCACTGCTGTCTTGTCTCCTCTGAGGCTGGGAATCTAAATAGTGTTCTGTTCTCTTCTGTGCAGCCAAAGGCAGAACAGTTAGCATGTTGTGCTCAAACTTTTGCCGTGGCATTATAGCTGGTACACAGTTGTCACTTGCGAAAACACAATGAAGGTGCAACGGGTGTAAACCATAGACTGAATAAAAACATTGGACGTGACGTCACCCATAGATTCCTGAAGAGTGTTTTTGCAGCTCAAAGTGGGCGGAGCGGGCTGTCGCCATCTTGGCTGCACGTCACCGTGCATCCCTCCCAGATAATCAAAAAAGGGCAAAAAGGCGGGAGCTGGTTGTTGAAGCCATGCCCACCTAGCTTTATGGCAGTGTCAGCAGCGGCAATCCACCTGTCACTCAAATGACCACGCCCTTAATTATGCAGAACTTTAAGGGTTAATGTAATTTAAACGGAAGAGTTATAAAAACATTCACCCCCCTCACAGTTGTCATGAAGGGCAAAATTAGCTATATAGACCAAAATAATTTTTTGAACCAGGCTGTAAATGTTTTTTTCTGCTGTAAAGTTGGGCATTTTAACATGGGGAGTCTATGGGACTGACTCCCTTTTGCAGCCAGCCTCAAGCGGCCAGTCAATGAATTACAGGTTAAGTCACTTCCTTGTTGGCTTCAGAGAGAGAGCAGGAGGTTGCTGCTTGGTGTAAATTTACAGATTAAGGGGCGGGGATATTATAATGAGATCCCTTTGCCACCTCACCAAGGGAGCAAAATCTGACCCGCTCATTTTCTCAGACGCTTGCAGAAAAAGGCTTACCAAAACCTGATTATAGCACTTAAAACCTGGAAAAGTAAGATTTTCATGATATGTCACCTTTAAATAATTATACAAACATGTTCTGAGATTGTCATTATTCTCTATTGATGATTATTAAAATAATAATGAGGATTAACATGAATTCAGATATATTACATCTAAATCGAATATTACATCTAAAAAGAACTTACCAAGTTATTGTAACTTTTCCAGCCATAGCAGACACAGCTTTTTCACAAAAAGTATAAAGAAGTTAAAAGGTGTTTCCATAGTTTTTCTATGGTTATGCTTGCGTTGCCTCTCTAATGACAGAGCAAGGGTCTAACAGTCATGTTAAAAAACAGATTTGTTTGATTTGGCTGTGCTACAAAAACAGTGAAAGCATAATATATGTGATAGAGAGACTTTTAGGCCAAAGGGAAAAGTTAATGTCTGCAGACACAATTTTAGGCAATACTTCTATAGTGTAGGTCTAAATTGTGGTTTGTTTACAATATGTGCTACCCTTTTTATAAAAAAATAAATAAATAGAAATGGTCAGTGAGAGGTTAAATTTTTATTAGATTTATTTTTATTTTTTTATGTCTTACAGGGGACAAAATCATCTTGCACAGTGGATGTTAATTATTTGCCATTGTTTCTTCAATCCAGCCCAGGTAGTTCTCCACTTTAGTGTAGTAAGCTTTAGAAACATCACCACATCTTACAGGACCCCATGACACAATGCCTCTCACCTCGTAGCGCTGCTCTTTAGATCCATGACCCAACATGGGAAAGAACAGAGGACCCCCACTGTCACCTTGACAACTGTCAACATGTTCAACATCATCTCCAGCACAGAACATGTTTTTAGAGACGGGCATCTTCCCGAAAACACACTTTTCAGAAGCATATTCCCGAATATGCCCATAACGTAAAATTTCACTTGTTAAGCCCTCTTTAAACCCTCCAAAGCCTGATACTGTTCCCATTGTACCCTCCATTACAAATTCATGTGTTTTGTTTGGCAGACACACTGGCCTGATGTTTGGACCGAGAGGCACTCTAGCAGACATTTTGATCAGTGCAATGTCATTATCATAGTTTGTTTGATGCCCCCGTAAAGAAACCCTCTGATAATCTGGGTGAATTATAATCTTCTCAGCCTCCATAATGACTGGGTTTTGGTTCCGAGCTTCAGTTATTCCACCAAGCCAAGTCATGGTGGTGTTTTCAAGTCCATCTACCACATGAGCAGCTGTAAGAGCCCAGTAATCACTGATCAGAGATGCACCACCTCTGGTATGCATCTTATGGAGAAGCTGCCAAGGAATCTGTCCAGGCCTGGCTTGCATCCCACCAAAGACTCTGCCACCAAAACTGACTTCTGTGTTCATTCCACACTCTAAAAAAGAAAAAAAAAAGAAACATATGTGTCATGTAAAATAAAGTTAAATAATAATAGTGCAAATGCACAAAATAATAATAATAATAATAAAATCTCTCTTTATCTGTCTGCTTTTCAAGCCACAATTATTACCTGGATAACAAGGTGGAATAATATCATTGTTGTTGACTTCTGTCCATTTTCGTTCTACTGCACACCTGTATGTTACTACACAAAGAAAGAAAGGAAATTAGGTCATGATTTATCAATCGCAAAGAATAAAGGTGGGTTTTGTACAGTATCTGACCTTTGGCAGTATCCTTAAATCTGTAGTATGGCTCATTGCAGCGATACTCTATGACCGAAAGATATTCATTGTTTTCTCCACTGATAAACTGAAAGTCTCCATTCAACAGCTGCTTTGGAGCTCCACAGTCAATAACTGTAATGTGGATGATACATAGGAATGAAATGATGAATAGATACAATGTAGTCCAATGCAAAATCAGGTGATATGTATTTACTCACTCTTGCATTCTGGCAGTGTCAAATGCCATTTTCCATTACTCTGACATATGGACTTAAAACTCAAAATCTCCTTCTCTCCCTTTAAGAAGGCAAAGGTAAATGCTTTATGAAATCATCACCATATTTCCCCATCGAATCCCTATGTATAATCATTAATGCACTCTTAGGGGCTGTTCACACACACTTCATTTTTGTGTTCCATTTTCCATGGGTTTTCTATGTAAACATGCACTTTACTATTGCGCTCATGTATTGTATCTTTTGCAGCATCTCACACGTCACAGTATTTTTAACCACAATAAAACACTTCTTTGTGAATGGCCCCTTAAAGTTCTTGCTTTACTATCAGCATTATTGTAAACCTCACCATCATGAGCTTGTATCCTGGCATACAGCGCACATGAATGTAGTCTCTATACAAATACTGGGCAAAATTTGGTGTAATTGTTCCATTGCCGATAATGCCTGGATGTGGACACTGTACCCCTTTAAAAAAGATGTGAGAAAATTGGACTAATTAGCAACACAGATATTTGAGCATTTATAATATTAGTGTTCTGGTATCCACTGTTTTTCCAAAAAAATATATATATATATTTTTTTTTCTTTCTCACTCTGTGTGGTGTAATGTATGCTCCACCCCTGACTCTGTCCATATCTGTCAGTGTGATACTCCAGCTGGACAAAATTAGCACCCATGTTCAGAACTCCAGGGCTTTTTCCACCACAGTACTTTTCAGGCTTTTTTCCTGGGACAGACACCTGAGAAAGAATGAAAAGCAGAAGTGTAGAAATAAACCTAAAAGTGAACAAATATGAAGATATTTCATGAAGATATATAACATGTTTATGGAAAAGCATACTTGCAACCAATGGAAGAGGCATGTCTGTCCTTGATTGTAGACCTGTTCTATGTGGAAGTTCTGGCTGAAGTTGAGAGTGATCATGTAGCCTGGCTGCACAGAGATGGTGTAGATGCAGTCCAGATTGAGAGGAGACACGTCTGGGAACCCAGGACTCGAGATGGTCCCCTCTGATTCACTGTGCACCCCACCTCCACATTCCACTAACACAGAGAAGAAACACATACCACTTGCTAAAGGTTATCATTCTTTTGACCTGTATGTAAAATTAGATTATGGTTTATATCAGTGTTTTTTAGTATTATTTATACACTATGACAGTTTTTGTTAACATTTTTTGATATTTTGAATTAGCTTTTATTTTTATATTGTCAGTTTTCATTCTAGCTTTCTGTGATTATGTAGAATATTCTTGTTGTAATTTTGCTGTGCTTCTGACATTTTGTTTGTTTACTATTATTTTTCATTCAATATTTATAGCTTATCTTATTTCAGCTTTATTTCAGTTAATACAAATGTTTTTAATACAGTAGTTGTCGTTTTAGTTAATGATAACCCTGGTTTGTTGTTTATATATTACATTAATCATTTCACTATATTGTTTTCTTTATGCTATTATTTTGATGACCATTAATTAGAATGCAATGATTAAATGCAATTAAAATTGTAAATATAAATTGCAAATAAACTATTAAAAATCACAATTTAAAAAATGTTTAAGCATTTGGAAAATTCCAGAAACATGGTAAAATATCTTTTAGAAAATTAAAATTGTGTTTAGAACCACTAACGTCCATAGTCAAATAAACAATGTGCTGGAAACGTAAACATCACAGCACCTGGGGTTTTATTAATGAACACACTCACAGACACATGTGCGTTGGTCAGGCCGTAACATGTAACCATGGTGACAGGCACACAGGTAGGAGCCAAGGGTGTTGAGGCATATCTGTGAACATGGTGCGTTTTCCACACTTGAAGAGGAACACTCATCTATGTCTAAGGGAACAGGTATAGAAGCATTAAATGATGCACACAAAAAGTTACAGCGTTACTACAGCACCAAATTATTTGATAATGTTTAATTAAAGAACATCATATGACACAAGCAACAGTACTGTTGCTCCATTATTCAGCATAATATTTGTGTCTCGGTCAAATATTTCCCTATCCTAACAAACCATACATCAATGGAAAGCTTATTTATCCAGCTTTCAGATGATGTATAAATCTCAATTTTGAAAAATTGACCCTTATGACTGGTTTTGTAGCCCAGGGTCACATATTGCTTTGATACAACAAGAAATAAGAAATAAATATTTACCAAATTTCACAAACAATATTTTAGACCAGTTAGTGTGTCTATTTTTGTTGTGGCAATGAAAATAGTTTTAAACAAAGCCAACGATGAATCCACCATTCCGTGTCACAGAGCAAAACACCATTGTTGAATCAGTGTTTTTAAACAAAAAGGCTGAGCGAATGATTCAATGACTTACTTATAAAGACAGACAGTCACTTGTCTGCACCAACTATGGTGTATCATTGTATACTGTAGATAGTAACCTTTTCTATCCAAAGTTGTGAATTTATCTTATTAAATTTAACTTACAGAAAATTGCAATATTGCATTAAAGAACTGAGACTATAACACATTTTCCATCCCACGTGTCCAAGAGAAGAAAACTGTCATTTCCTGTGAAATGGGCACAAAAAAATTAATAAATTGGCACCTTTTATTTATTCGGGTTTGTGCATATCTTCTTATTGAATTTTTTTTTTTTTTTAAAGTCATAACTGCATGCCTTAGCATTTCTATTCGCCCTTTTCCACCCTCTGTATCCCAAAATTTTCATTAAAATTTGTGGATGTAAAAACAGCTATAATCAACTATATAATATAATACAATATTAATCAATATTGCAAAGTACTTCAAATATGTATACTACTCACCAACAGCCTGATAGAATGCGGTGAATCCGATGTGTAACTCGTGATTTGAGACATCTGTCAGAAAAACCAGCTGCAGACGGTTATGTGGAGCCAAGATGGGCTTGTCACCCGGGTGAAACCTGTCTGTGGAATTCTGGCCACAAAACTTCCCTAGAACCTTATTATCAGACACAACCTGCACATAAAAAAAATGTGCTGATGTATCAGAAACTAAATAGGCTTTGATTAATAAATGTCTTATAAAGCCAAATGTAGTCACAATGACATTTTAAACCTTATTTATAATGCATGGAGTATGACTTTCTTTGGAGTTGTTTCCCCACAACACAAAATACATCACAGTAGATTGAGCAAACTCAAAGGTCACAACACTCATTGTGTTGTTTATATGAAGACATCCACATGATACTGAAGTTCTAAGTTGAAGCGTCACTAACCGAGACCGAATCGTAATAACAGTCTGGAGAAGGCTCAATGTCCAGGTGATTGAACGTTAGCTGGATCTGGTAGCCTTGCGGCACCTCCAGGTCCCATTGTTCCTGGAAATTTGCTGGATATGGTTGAGGGTACTGTGGAGAAGATACCTCCCCAAACATGGCCGGCTCACACTCACACAGATTCACACATGCCCACAGCAGGCTGAATCAGTGGTTCATTAGAAAAAAGAAAAAGATCATAATCAGTCGTGTTGCTGGAATAATTTAGTTAACAGACTAAACACACATGTGATGTTATGAGATTCTTATAAAATGTTGACATCCACCAATGATTGTTATTAAATTAATCACACAATTTAAATTCTGTTTTGCAATATATGCAAATATGAAGAATAAAATCTAAAAACAACTTACCAAATTATTACATGTATTCCATCCATAACAATATGCAGATGTCAGTAGCCGTTTGACTAAACTGTTAATGCAGTCATAAAGTTTTTTTGTGATGAAGTGCATGTGGTGAACAATCACATACGAGAGAACAAGAGTCTAAAAGTCATCAAAAAAAGGTAAACTTGTTTGATTTGGCTATGACAGAAGAAAGAGAGAGAGAGATGTGAGTACTTTTCTCGTAAACCATGCATTTTAAACCTGTTTACTCAAACAGTAAGGGTTAAAGTCTACAGAGATAATTTTCATGAATCTTTCTTTGCAGATTATTAGACGTTTCCATCCTTGTCAGATACAAACAAGGCATTTCCAAAGCAGTTTTGAGGAAATTAATTTTCATTCATAAATCTTCTCTGTTGCACATGGGATGCAACAGAGGTGGAAAACCTTTAAAAAAGTCAGGTTTGTTTGATTTGGCTGAAGAGGAACACTATTCTGGAAAGGCACCAGCTGCAACATGAAAAGCACATACAAGAAAAAAGAGAGATGTGACAGGCTGAGCAACCCATGAGCACTTTACCTGCTGGATTAGAAATTAGTGTAATGTTGTAAACATTAGACAAAAATGGCCTTGCCAGAACATTTGATATAAAATAGGAAATAAGAGGCTGAAATTCCTTATATGTGAAAATGGTTTTATTGGTGAGTATAAAAGAACTCAACATAAAAGTTTCAAAATTCTGAATTATTCATGGAAATAGCAGATGCATACACATCAATCAGATACAGCAAACTGTAACTTTATTGATGTGTTTTACAGTTAACAATTGATGTAGGTGTATATTATTTTAGTGCTTTGATGTTAGTTTTTCTCCATGGTTTCCTTGATCCAATCCAAGTAGTTCTGGACTTTAGTATAGTAGCCCTTAAGGCTTTTATTCCCACATCCAATAGGACCCCATGAAACAATGCCTGTAAGACGATAAGGCTTGTCTGGAGACCCATAGCCCAGAACAGGAGAAAACAAAGGGCCTCCACTGTCACCTTGACAACTGTCTACTTCGTCTCCTCCCGCACAGATCATGTTATCGGTGACAGGCAAACCCTCTGAATAACATTCACCAAGTGGATATATCTGGACATGTCCATAAAGCAGATATTTACTAATTTTTTCGTCTTTAATTCTTCCAAAACCTGAGATTGTGCCCTCCTTCACAGGTTCATTTGTTTTCTCTGGGAGGCACACTGGCCTGATGTGTGGACCTATAGGCACCCTGGTAGACATTTTGATGAGTGCAATATCATTATCATAGTTAGATGGAGAATCTCTACCAACTTTTTGATAATTTGGGTGAATTATGATCTTCTCAGTCTCCATAGAGACTGGGTTTTCGCTTTTACCATCAACTATTGCCCCTAACCAATTCATGGTGGTTGTTTCGTATCCATCCACTACATGAGCTGCTGTTAAAGCCCAGTAATCATTGATTAAAGATGCACCACCTCTGGGACTTTTCTTATGAAAGAGCTGCCATGGAATCTGTTTAATTAACGCTGGCTTCCCACCAAAGACTCTTCCACCGAAAGAGGCGTCTGTATTAATTCCACACACTAAAAGAGAAAGAGGAAATATATGAAAAAGAGATATGTAAAATAAAGTATATGTGGGTTTATACTTTATAGGTGTATTCAGAATGACTGAGTACCTGATTCACATTTAGGCAAATCTTTTGTTAATATTTGACCACTCTCAGACACCCAGTTGCCATCAGCATTACAGGTCAAATTGCCTAGGAAAGCAAAGATAGGGAAAAATGTGGAGCTATTTAGTATTTTGGTAAGAATTACATCAACATAGTTCACGTAAACCATACACATCTCACCATTTTTATCAAGTTGATAATATTCATTTTCACACTTAAGACTGATTTGGTTCAGATAAGTTGTTGAAGGATCTTTTTCTGATAGCTCCATTAATTCAGGAAGCTCTGGAATGCCGCAATCCACAGCTAAGGAAGAAAACAAGAAGAGTGCTTTTTTTAATAACACATGAACATTCTCAGCTTCCTGCATTTTGGATGTATCTCCAAACCTAGTGAGCTTCCAAACATTTTCTGGGTATTGTACTCTTGGTGTGCACGCGTTCACAACACTGCAGTGATGGCGCTGACGTATGACGCTGCTGACGTGTTTTCTTTGTTATTGGGCGCACCAGAGAACACGTCAGCAGCGTCGTACATCAACAGTCACAGCAGTCGCGTTCACAACAGACCCGGAAGAGAAGACATTGATGAATAAAGTCATAATTTTTGTTATTTTTTGGAGCACAATGTATTTTCGATGCTTCAATAAATTCTAACGGACCCTCTGATGTCACATGGACTACTTTGATGATGTTTTTATTACCTTTCTGGACATGGACAGTATACCGTACAAACATTTTCAATGGAGGGACAGAAAGCTCTCGGACTAAATCTAAAATATCTTAAACTGTGTTACGAAGATGAACAGAGGTCTTACGGGTTTGGAACGACATGAGGGTGAGTCATTAATGACATAATTTTCATTTTTGTCTGAACTAACCCTTTAATTCTAAGGATTAGAGAAAGGAGAAAAATGGTCAGTTACAAATGAATTAGCCTATGTCTATTAAAAAAAGCGTATTGTTCAGAAATCAAGACAAGAAAGTATTATAAGAAGACATTTTCTCACGTTCACAGGGGATAACAGGACTCCACTGTCCATTCTTCTGGCATGTGGCTTCATACTCAACCTTAGCTGATTCATGCTATGGAACATTTCATGCTAAATGTGAGTTTTATTGATTAAAAAAAAAAGGTTTGACTCATAAACTAAAGTACATGCTGATATATCATGCCAACTGATATCATCTAACAGCAAAAACACACTATCCAAATTTTAAAGCAATATACAATTCAATTATATAATAATAATATAATATAATAATTATTCTTTTAAATATTATCAATTTAATTGAATTATATTTCATAAGACTTTATTTACTTATATTACATTACAAATTTTAATAGATATTTAAAAGTACATTTTCTAAAATGTTTCTCAGCAAACCCATAACTTTAATCTGTGGCCTTTCAGCTTTAGAAGGTAAAATCAATCGGCCTGAAATACCTACTGATTTCAATACATGTCCTTTGTCACATTTCACTGTAACTTTGTAGCCAGTGGGATATTCAGCATGCTGCGGGTTCAGACTAGATTTTGGTGTCACAGGTCCAGTACATTTCATCCCTGTAAGAAAGCAAATAAACAACAACATAACATGTAAAGAAACAATTCTCAGCATGTTTTAATCAACCATCAATATTCAGATTAGTGATACATCAAAATGAGTTTTTTGATGGAAGATACTCAGATTATGTTGTCCCACCAATCCTGAACATGCAGTGTGTACTTGTTTAGTGTTAAGGATGGGTTGGCAACAGGCGCACCTCTCGTTTTGTAACTGAGGCTAAACCCTTGGTTTGCTCCTTTATAATCTGTCCTGAAGATAATCTCAACACGTTGTGACCTTGTGAGAAGGGATGGAGGGACATCCCTTCCACAAAATGTCTGAACGCCACCATAGAGAGGTTTTATCTAGATGAAATAAATACAGAAAGAGAGATGTCAACGAGGGGAAATACAAAGAGAAAGAATTCAATTGGTTCAAATATTGCATTAAATATGTTGCATACAGTTAATGAGTCGATGCACTGTCCATTCTCTTTCTCAACATCAAATACCCCCACAAACGTAAGCTCAAACTGCAGACCTTCCTCTACAGCCAGAGTGTAAAAACACACAGAGTTTTCAGGGTACGGCTCGGGCCAGTCAGGTGACATCAGCACACCTTCTTGAGAGCCTGTGTGATCTTCACTGCAGCTAACTGACACACAAAGAGAAAAAAAAAAACTGTGTCACTGCTTTAGGCATTATGTAAAAATTAGGTCTGTCAACTAAATAAAAAATTCATCAACTTAATTACGTATGTCAAATAAAGACTTATATTGCATAACCAATTTAAAGACGTAAGTTTCAAAAACAATTGTTTTTGTGGATAAGGAAAAAATTGAAGACAATTGAGTTCTGCAGCTGTGACATCAAAACCCTGAAGGCTTATTTGCCACTGGTTCCTCTGTGTCGTTATAGCAGTGTGGAGTTCCCTATTCCCATAGAATTACAATGATTATTAAAAACTTAATAGTTTAGGCTTGTTGCTATGCTGATTGTTTAGCACATTTTTCTTAGTGGAAGCATATACAAATTATCAAATTATTTTATTTCAAATCAGTATTTCATGTCCATGCACATATGTATTTGCTAAGTACGTGGCTATGTATAAAAATGCAGAATAAAAACAATAATTATTTTTAATAATGACTGGTTGACTGTATTCATTTCATAATTAATTGCACTAAATCAAGACAGCCAAAATACACGTTTCAAAATCTCATTCAATCACAGCCATTCATTACCTTGGCAGGTGTGCTTATCAGAGTCAAGGATGTAACCTGGTCTGCAGAAACAGCGATAACCTCCAATGTAGTTATTGCAGAGTTGGGTGCACTCATTTTGAGGGTCCTTACACTCATCAACATCTATAAGTCAGCAGGATTTGAGGTTCAAACTTAGATCAGCAATAACCAATAACAAATAATTTCATATGCTTTCTGCCCAGTAGTCAATGTATTACTCATCATCTGTTACTCACCCTGTATGGTGTAAAAGCCTCGAAATCCAGTGTGTCTCTCAGTGTTTGAGTAGTCTGCGAGAAATAAAACAGAGAGACAACCACCAGAGGAAGAGTGGAGGAAAGGATTGACAGACGCCTGCAGCTCCTTCATGGACTTCCGTCCACACAGAGTGAAAAGAAGCACCTCATCTGCAAATAACTGGACAAAAATTGTTGTTACTTACAATACACAAAATCTCAATAATCTATGTAAAATACCTTACTGTCACACAAACAATCTCTTTAAAGGAATAGGTTGCCCCAAAATGAAATTTGCTGAAAATGTACTCAACCTCAGGGCATCTAAGACGTAGATGAGTTTGTTTCTTCATCAAAACAGATTTGGAGAAATTTAGCATTAGATCACTTGCCCGAATAAAGAACCCGTCAAGATGTTTTTAACTTCAAACCATTACTTACACTAAAATATGTATCCTATATCCATTACATTGGCTACTCCAGTGAAAAAGTAATCTTGTCTGAATCAGGAGAGAAATATGCACAGATCAAGCACCATTTACAAACAAAAACAGTCCAAAACAGTTGTAGAGAAATATATCAGTGGATTTTGATATGAGAGGACAACAGGGGACGTCTTCACTTGGTGTAGTGTTAAGGATTATGGACTCATATTTAATGATAGAACTGTTTATTACAAACATGCAGCTTTTTGCTTCACAGGATGTTAATTGATGGACAGGTTTCGTGTTGATTACATGTGGATTATTGCGATGTTTTTATCAGTTGTTTGGACTCTCATTCTGACGGCACCCATTCACTGCAGAGGAACCAATTGGAGAGAGTGATGTAATGCTAAATTTCTCCAAATCTGTTCCAATGAAGAAACAAACTCATCTACATTTTGGCCGGCCTGGGATAATTTTTTTTTCCAGCACCTTTTTATTTTTGGGTAAACTGTTCCTTTAACTTAAAACTGCACTTCTAAGAGCACAGCAATACAATTTGCACTTTTTAAAAAAAACCTCTCTCAAACACGCATACCTTCAAGGCGTCATCCTCACACTCATAGCTTTCTTCTAGGTCCAAATGTATGAGAGTGAGTGTGATTTTGTGACCGGTCGAAGCACACTTCTTCCAAGTCAGGTTGGAATAGGGATCATACCCTCGTGGATGTCCAGGTGATTGCACCCATCCAGCTGACAGCATGGACCCGCACACAGGAAAGAGAAGGACAATAACACTGGACAGGGAGCGGTTATTGATAGATAGATAGATAGATAGATAGATAGATAGATAGATAGATAGATAGATAGATAGATAGATAGATAGATAGATAGATAGATAGATGATAGAAAATGACAATCAATATTAAAAATACACTTCATTGCTTTTATAATCCATGCAATAATTGGAAAAGATTCTATGTAGAGAAATACATACATACCAAAAAACGATCATGATGAGAAGTGTTAAAACATAGCCCGCTCTCTCCTTCTTCTGCACTTTCATTTTCACGCTCTGTGTGCATCATCATGTCCAGCCCTCTTTTCCCCTAAAAAACAGTCAACATACTTAAACGAAGTGTTTCCCAACATCTGTCAGTGGGCGTTCACCCTGAACTGACGTGAACAGGAGGGCGGACATGGCTGCTCCAGACAGACTGTTGTGGGCATATCCAGCATATTAACATAAATTATGCATTCATTTAAAGTTATTAACTTATTTAAATACATAAGATCATTATGTACAGTGGCCCAAATAGTATTTGGGAACTCATGGACATTTATAAATTACATAATATATCAAATCACATGGCCATAATGAAGCGCTTATCCCTTTAAAAATTAGCCTTTAGGCCAGGCTTTAGTTTATGTCACAGCCGTAAATGATGATTAGCTTTTTTATAATCTTTATATACTAAGTTTTTTTTATATTCTTATTATTTAAAACTAATGTATACTAGTGTAATTTGAGTTCATTTTTTTGTTTTGTTTTAAATGTAAAAGTCAACATCTTTTACTAATATGAACACTATTTTAGTTAACTGACAGCTTATGCACATTTACAACACATTTACAACATGATCCAGAAATATAACGGTTAAAGCTAAACAAGGTCTTCAGGATCACTTGAAAAGTCAGAGGTCCGGTGTGCTGAAGCAGGTTGGAAACAAACTTTACAGGACAGTGGGTCACCAGGAACAGGGTTAAAGACCTAGACAGAGAGTAAATACGCCTCCTGGTGTCAGAAATGAAAAGGAGAGATAAAGTAAGGGGTGGAGACATTTAAGAGGAAGAGAAAATAGTCAAATGGGAAAGGGAGAGAGTGTGAAGGTATGGAAGCCCATTTCCGCCACTGAATAAAAAAAAATTCTGACTCTTTTTCACAGAATTGTGAGATATAAACTCAAAATTCTGACTTTTTTTTCCCCGCAATTGCGTGTTTATATCTCCTAATTCTGACTTTATTTTTTAGAATTGTGAGATATAAACTCGCAATTGCAAGTTATAAAATCCAGTTTTGGGGTGGGGGGGGCACTGATATGTTTATTGCGAGTTTATATCTCACAATTCTGACTTAATAACTCGCAATTGCCTGTTACAAAGTCAATTCTGAGAGAAAAAAGTCACAATTACGAGATTTAAACTTACAATACTGACTTTTTTCCTCAGAATTGCGAGTTTAAATCTCCAAATTGTGACTTTTTTGTAAACTCACAATTGTAAGAAAAAAAGTCAGAATTGTGAGATAAAAAGTCGCAATTACCTTTTTATTACAATTACTATTTTTTTTTTTTTATTCAGTGGTGGAAATGGGCTTCCATACAGAGAGCAGGTTTAGCCGGTAAAGGGAGAGATGGGGGCACGAAGGAAGAAAAGGTTATCTGCACTGTGTTTTTTTAATGTTTTCCAACAACCATTTACCGTAACAACCACGCAGGTCATTTTACAGCAGTTACTAGCAAACTATGTAAAATACAGTGGTGTAATAGAGCTGTTTAGTTCTATTTGTGTTTGCTGTTGTGTAGTTTTACCAAATACATTGATGTCCATACACATTACACTTAACATTTACTCTAATGCAGCAGTACATTTATCAACTACATGACCTTTGCCAATAAATTCCACAAATGATGCGATTACGAATTACTCAGTCTACAACTGAGCTAAGCAAGCTAAATGACACCAGACAAAGGAAGTACACCAGAAAGTGTTCATAGCTTTATTTAACACAAAACTAAGGAAGTAAAATTGTCACCATTACAGAGATAAATCTCTAGTCCAGGCCATGAATCCTACTTCTGTGGTCGTAGATCCTGAATGTGAAGTTTTGCTTTTATTTTTAACTGGGATCCAGGGGCCCTCAAATTGTGCTAAAATAAAATTAAATTTCTGAAATTAAATTACAATTTTAATTTCCTTTCTAAAGACTAGTTGGAAATCATGAGATAGGCCTTAAATCACATTTATTTTATTGTTTTGACAGCCATTGTTTAATGTTTCTAATTTATTTAATCTTAATGTTTCTAATGTTTCTAATAATTGTGTATTACAAAGTGTATTGCATCTGTATATATCACAGAAAAGCTATTAAAATATTAGATGTTTATTTACAAGGGTGATTAAAACACCTAAACACATACGGTATGTGTTTTTGTTTAGTGTCTGTTCTAACAAAAGCATATTTTATCTTAGCTATATGTTGGAAATGAGATTATGAGGAAAGACCCTTTTCCATAAACTGCAGAGTAAAATATTACATGCTGATTTGTAGAAGTTTCTGTGTGCCACAGCACAGCTCACATTAGAGCTTACAGTAAAGATATGAAACTACACTGTTAACAGTTTTGACCAAATGAGGAAAAGAGTAGGAACAAACACACACACACACACACACACACACATTCTCACCCGGATGCTGGTATTGCAGCCTTCCACAAAAGTGCCTGTGGGTTTTGAAGTCAGACCTCACTTTTTTTTTTGACATTTAGATCACAATGTGTGACTCAGAGCAGGTAACAACTGATATTTGCAGATACATTTTGCTAAAACATTCCTGCCCCTATTCAGAAAGAATTAAGAGTGATGATATTATTCAGAAAGGTCATAAAAAATAAATTAAATGTTTAGGTTTGAAACACTTTTCCCTCACCTTTACCATTGGTGTAAAGCCTAATTTAAGAAGTATAGAACTGAATCATTGTCTCAAACAGCCTAACAGTATTTGAAGCAGCTGTTTTAGTTTTGATGTCCTTAATAATGCTGATTGCTGTCACACAATAAATTCTCAGTAAACAGGTCTCATTTTGACATTCTCTGTGTTAGCCTCAGGGGTTAATAACTGCACGAACAGGAAGGAAGGCAAGAGAATGCAAGCACAAGTGCAGAGGGTGGATAGCGGTAGTGGGGCTTTCCAGCGCAGAGGGCAGAAAAAGAGTAACAGAGGGGGTTAAGAGTGGGTGAAGTAAACCGACACAGAAAGGAAAGAAAAAAATGATTCCCTTACCTGCAGTGGATCAACTGAGACATACAACAGAAAGAGAGAGGAAGCAAGCGTGACAGACAGACAGAAAAGAAAAGAGAAGAAGACAATTGACGCAATAGCACGGGTCAGCATGACCAAATAATCATCAATTCCTTGGTAACTTACATAAATAGATCAATCATTTCCGTAATTTGTGTTAAGGGTTGTATACGTCAACAGACTTCATATGACTGTAAAGTAATCACACTGAAAGGACCGAATCGAGACAACGGTGAACATAACCAAGATGGGAGAAGTGAAATGCAAATGTCCAAAAGGTGAGATTTCCATATCATTATATATTTTTATATAGTGGGAATGTTTGCTGTATTTAATATTAGAATCTATTACCCTGTTTCACGTATATAATCACTTATTGCTGGTCAAAATGAGATTTCTGTTTCAAGTTCAGGCAACATTATGAAAGCAGTTTTCATACCTGTGTGTGAGAAAGAGCGATCATCTACTTTTTATTACTGTTATTTTTTTACAGCGACATGATTTGAAGTTAATTTACATTCAGTTTGCCTGTGTTCTGTGCTAATATAGAGCCATAGCTTGCCATACAATTGACTGCAAGAAAACAGGATATTATTTTTACTCATAACATTGTTTTAATCAAGGTAAAATCAGCCCACTAGAAACTCTGGTGTACCAAGGAAATCCTGTACTGTAACCCTGCTAACAAGTTATTCATGGTTCCTGGAAATCACGCATTAACATAAAACAGGACATTCTGTATCAATTTAAAATAATTATATATTAAGTGACTAATGTATGCACAACATTACAGTCAAACCAACATTTTTCCAAACACCTTTAACATTTCACACATTATCACAGTTTATTCGCTATAGTTTAGAAAATGGTAATAAAATGTCATGAGCTTAAACTGTGTCAGAACAAATTCATCACTTACTCACTCTCATTTTGTTATAAAGAAGCGTCATTCTTTCCTCTAGAGAACACAAAAGAAGACATTTTAATTACTGCATTATTGGGTTTTTGCCAGTCAAAGCCATTGTTTTCAAGCCCACTGAATTTCATTGTATGGTCAAACAAACACTTTTCTTTATGGCAGTATTTTTAATAGCGACATGATTTGAAGTTAATTTACATTCAAATTGTCTTGTGTTTTGTGCTAATTTAGTGACACTTACCATAGAACTGAGTAAGGAAAAAAAACAAAAAACGAGACATGTTCAAACATGCTTATTAGAGTTGCTGTACATCTTTTTTTTTAGATCAAATGCAAGCAACTTATGTCTATAAATGACTATTTTCATTTGATTTTAAATACATAGATCATAAATACTGACTTTTTCTTGTGATTGTGGGGTCTTATGCAAAAACTGAGCTTTCTTTCTTTCTCAGGAAAATATATGCTTTCCAGTTGTAATGCCACATCGGATATAGTGTGCCAAACCTGCCCACGGCGAACATTTATTGATCAGGAAAACAAAATGAGCCAGTGTCGAGCCTGCAGGGAGTGTTCCAACAGTAATTTCACATTCACTCACTCTGGTTTTTATTTCTAATAATGCCACTTGTCTTTTTCAACAAGTAGCCTAATGTTTGTGTATGTGTCTGACAGCCAGCAACATGGAGATGGAAAAGGAGTGTGAGGCAGACAAAAACACACAGTGCAGGTGTAAGCCGGGATACTACTGTACACACATAAGTGAATCCCACTGCGATTACTGCAGTCCGGTCTCCACGTGTCCTCCAGGGATGGGAGTTGCCTTTCATCGTAAGTAATCAAGCTTTGCTTATGTGGTGCAGGGGTTTTCAAAATGTTTGATGCCTTAGTGTACCTCCAAATATGATGATCCTTAAAATGATTTAAATTGAAATATTAAGATATCTGCTGATATAATATATAATCATGAGGTCAGTTTGTAGGCCAATCGAAAGGCTAGTTTGTCATGGGTCCCTTTGGAATTTCTTTAATCCATCTATATATATATTCAAATACTCTGGGAAGGGAAATTGATCATGTGAACATAACACTACACTTTGCCACAATATCCATAGTGACTTACATATTGACAGGTCAAAAAAAAAAATTCAGTTGAGTTTACAGTAAAGCATGGATATTCCTGTTAGAAGATCTGCAATGGTCTGAAGGGCTTCCATATACTGTTTAGAGTGGAATAAGTGGCAGTAGGACTGCTGAATAACTGAAACTGTGTTGCAGACATGTTCAAGAAAGACACTGTGTGCATACCCTGCCCAGAAGGAACCTACAGCGATGTGCAGGACTACTTTTCCAGCTGCAAAAATCATACAAGGTGCGAGTCAGTGTTATACCTGTATAAACTGCAATTTCACAATTGACAGATTCACAGAATAACCCCCCAAACACACACACACACACTGTTTACATATCACTAAAAAGTCCTTTGAATTAAAATGATCTCTTGTGAAACTATCACAAGCTTCTGACTCATATTAATGATTACTTCCAAATTACACAACCAAAGATGTCTTGCCTTCTGCTTAACTTTTTCTCTACAAGTTATATCTTTTTCTTTTTAGACCTATAATGCCCTTTTCGTACCCATCGCTATCTGATTTAAACAAAATACAGAGGAGGAATGCATAGGTTTTATGTATAACCATTACAGGTTTTACGTAAATGTGTCTTATGTCGTTCTCCTACACAAAATAAGACCACATTAATTTGCTTACATTCAATAAAAATGTAGTCGTACACTGTGTAGGAGAGTGGGTGGGTATCGCTTCCATTTTTAACCTCTGTCTGACATTCACATACATTATTTCTTTCACTTTTTTCTACACGTACACAAAGCAATACACAAAAACTAAAATTATACACATAAATAAATAGTTTCCTTAGCTCAATAGAAATAAAGCTTGACGTAGTTCCCCTCTAAAATCATTTGCCTAATCTGTCATTTTACAGTTGTGATGATTTGGGTCGAGATATGAAAGTGCCTGGGACCAGCAAATCAGATGTTGTGTGTGGAAATTTTAAACCATGTACTACATGTAAGTCTCTATACCTCTACTGGAAAAACTCTTATTTTATAGGAAATGTCACCATGTTCAGTGTGTGTGTGTGTGTGTGTGTGTGTGTGTGAGCGTGTTTTAAACAATTTTATCCATTCATTAATTCTTTTAAAAATTAGTTGGAAAAAATCCCTCCTACCAGACCTAAATAATGAATAAATTCACCTTTTGTCCTTTATTTCAGCTTGTTCTTGGTTGTTACCTGCTAGTCTGTGGGCAGGGATCGTGATTACTGCCCTGATTCTATTTTTGATCCTGTTTATAATTTATTGGAGAAACAAACGTCAGTCAAAAAGATTAGGTAAGTAAATGTACTGTAATATATTAGGTCACATCTCACACAACCATCCGCACACATGTATTTATAAATAATTTTGCACTAATATGTATTCTAACTTTACAATCAATTTTGACAGCACATATTTAGAGCATGAGAGAGGATTTAGAACAAATCCTGGAACGATCAACATAGATATATAATATTAAATATGAAAACACTGATATGCTGTAAGACTGTATCATGTTCTTAGAAACTGTTCACAAGCATTTCTGCTGAGTGGTCAAATAAGTCAAGCTGGCTTCATATCAGATCTGTAGGTTGTAGCTCTAGATTGGCTGTAACTGTCCTTGATGATGGGCGAGCAGAATTTTGCACCGACGTGCATAAAAGGGTCATTTAGCAATAACGCAGGTTTGATTGATGGGAAACCAAACCCAAACTCTGTCCTAATAGTACTAACATAGATGCATGTGCATAGGGTTACCCACACATGCCTAATGCAGGTCACCAAGGATTAAACTTCTCTGAAATCTTTTGATATATAAGATAATCTGCTGCTGTCACTGATTTCCAGCATCAGTGAGGATGCACACAAGTCAGAACAGTCATACGTGCTATGCTGTAGGCTTTGCCAATAACTTACTGCTTAGTGCACAAGATGCTTAAGATTAAACTGTTGCTGGTAAACCACATCCTTTCAGTTCTATACACAAGCTCACTGACATGTATCAATGTGGCGTCAACTTCACAACAAACTGTTAAAAATGATCATACACATTTGATGGTTGCTAAAAGTAAAATACAGAATACTGTAAATGACATCCATCTCTCTCACACAATTTTTTTTTATTTTATGCATTAAAAATTAAGTAATTATCAAATAAATTATTAAAATGTATGTGTTAAATGCAAATCTAAAGATCGATAAAAATATAAAAAATACAGGGAATGTAATTAAATTTACGAGCCATAACCTTTTGTTTTCTCAGAGATTTCTTTAAGCCACATCTCGCCGGTGCTTCCTCCAGACATCCTGAAATACCCTGCAGACTGTGATGTGGAGAAACATGCAGAACATCAGCAACTCACACATTTAGGTAAAATGTTTTACAATGTACGTGTAAATGTAGGCCAGGTTTATTTCTCAGCTCCAGTCAGTTCAGTTTTGATTCAGTTCAATTCAATAACTGCAAAGTTCATCAATTACGAAAGTTCAATTCTGCGATGAGCAGCTCAACTAAAGACAGTGGTGTTGTTATTCACCTCAGTGTTGATTCATTTCAGTTCAATAACAGTGCTGATGTTGCATCTGAAAGCATTTTTATATATTTAACAGTAGTAACACTGTATTTATAATATTTCTAAAGCTGTGACCTGGAAATCCACACAGCATTCTAGAATCTCACCAAACATTCCCACAGTACAGATTAAATACAGTCAGGAGAGTTTCAAAATGAGCAATACCATATTTTATGAATACTTCAACTATGGCTTTGCGTCACTGTATAAATAATTACGAAGTTTCCTTTGACCTGTTCTGATCTTATCAGCTCACAGACGAAGGGTACAAACCGCATACACGTCGTCTTACACTGCATGTCAAATAACCTAGAAGCTTTAGCTGTTTTGGCCTCCCACGACTCCCACACTTTTCTCCTTCACTTAATTTGGTGGGGGCGATAAAATCTTTGATGTCTCTGCTAAACATGGGGTCTGAAATCACATACTGTTGTAAAAACCAGTCATACTGTGACAACAGGTAGAAGTTCTGGTTTGTACATTAATCAGTTTTTCTGGTCTAATCTTCTAAGACTAATTTACAAGAAACTGTTTGCACCTGTCCTGGATGATTTTTAATATTTAAAGTGTATAAATATATTTTGAAATATAATTTATTACTGTGATGGCAATGCATGCTGAATTGTCAGCAGACGTTACTTCTGAATATCTGAATATATGTGAACGTAATTCATATTATTAAAAATAATTTATTATTATATATTGTGATGTTAGCCAATCAAGTCAAGTCACCTTTATTTATATAGCGCTTTATACAATACTGGTTGTCTCAAAGCAGCTTTACAGTGTCAAACAGGAAAATAGTTTGTCAATAATGCAAGAAGACAATAAAAGAGTAATTTTTCTAGCTAAAGTCAGTTCATAGATGATTCAGTGATGTCATCATCCAGTTCAGCTCTCTTCCAGTAGTGTCTGTGCAATCAGTCAAGCGTCCCCAACTAAGCAAAACCAGTATGGCATGGTTTAATTCCAGGCTGCAACACAGGTCAAACTGTGCAGAGGACTTTAACAGAGCAGCCGTCAAGTGTTATACAGTGTTTTAGGTTATTAAATGTGGAGGTTTTTGGTCCAATAATTAAAACCTGTTTTTTTCAGAATTTAGCAGTAGGAAATTACTAGTCATCCATCCAATCATTGATTAATAATTGCCTTCTTTTTTTTTTTTTTTTTTTTTTTTCCTCAGTTGGAAATTATTCAGAAATGGACAGCAGCATACAGTGTGATGGATTTATGCCAACGATGACAATGTCAAAGAAATACGGCCCCTCAGCTGCCACAAACAGATATACAGACAGCATCACGTGCCACTCGAACTGTCAGTCGGAGCCACAGGAGTCTGAATGGAACGATTAACTCTGGCACATTAACTTCCTATTAACCTGACAATTATATATACTTATATATATAGTGTGTTTTTTTTCTACCAGTGAATAAGCTTTACTTCGGTTCTGGTAGAATGTGTAAAAAACTTTGTTTTTTTTGGTTTTTTTTTATGGGACAAAAATTCATTGAATAGGCCTACACATTTCACAAAACCTGTATTAATGAAAACAACAGATACTGCAGTAACACAATATGGTCTCTCTTGTAGTAATAACAATATATTGTCTTTAGTTAAGATACTACTTAAGATTTCATTTTTAATAAACATTTGGTATTTGATTAATCCCATTACTGTGTATAAAAGTACGGAAAAGACTGTCATTGTGTCATACCAGGTCTTACCAGAAGATGTCGCAATTGACACCGTAGACTTCTTGACAGACTTGTTATTCCGAATTATTTTCTACTTCAGTTTCACTATCGAAGCCCACAGTCACTCAGAAGTACGTACTTGACCACAAAACAAAACATATGTGCTAGAGACCATAGACATACGCCAGAGACGACAGTGTTTCTCAGCTTATTCTGTTCTCTACTGCTGAAACAGTATTTATTACGTTACCAAGTCTTTTATCGCCCCTTAGAGATTAAATGAAGGAATTGCAAGGAGGAGGGCATTTCATTTTGTCTTGTCGAAATGGAGCAAGGTTTCATATGGGTCACTATCATCATAGAGTGCCTTTCAACCCTCACAATACTCAAAGATTTTGGTTTTAATTTCCCATTCGCTTTATGTCATGTCATAAACAACTGGGCTACTACGTATTTAACAGTGTATTTAATGTATTTAACATTTATACTTATATATTAAATATAGTTATAGTTATATTTATATAATATAGTTATATATAACAAATTTCTGAAAGGTGTGATGTCCCTTTCCTAAACAGGGTTATTTATGTCACGGAGTGGTCTAGCTACATCATGTAGTTTTTGTGCGTGCACTCTCTGGGTGTATTTCTGTCTGGTTTTCGCTATATACTCGATAATGTCAAATTGCATATTGTTTAAACAACAATTTCAATATCATTGTAGACGATACATATCGCACATCTGTAGATAGATAGATAGATAGATTCTATTGTGTGAACTATTATTAGTATTGCAATTCGCATTGGCATCAGTAGCTATAGTATAAGAAATAAATTCACACAAACAGGATTTCATGGTAATATAAATGGTTATATTCTAGAGTGGACAAATCTACATATTTCAAACCACAGGTATTTCAGCACTTTTAGACAATGTTTGACTAATGCAATTAATTAAAATCATATCACACAGATTTATCAAATCCATTATTTGCCAATCCAATATCAGGACACTAGACGTTAAATAAAATTTAGGAATCAAGAATTCAAGTTGCACTAGCTAAACCACTTGCTGATTTAATCATTACTTCTGCTTACTGTAAACATATCTGCATAATACAATATTAGGGTGCAATGAATCTAGCCTGATCCATATTTTACAGTACCATGAATGTTCACAGAGGGCAACAGTGTTCTATTGTCGTGATCTCATTTAAACATTTGCATTTAAATTTTGAACCAATTTCTTCATTTGTAGTCTCCATTTAAACACTATTTGTTGCAGCTCAGGGACAAATCACTGTTGCAATATGGTCTCTTCTGAACCCTGAGCTCTAAGAACAATCTGAGCTCAAAAACCCCAGCAAATGGCCCCTCAATTTCTCTCTCTCTCTGTCTCGCTCTCTCTTCTCTCCATCCTCACTCAGCCTTCTTAAAGACTTGCTTGGCAGTGACATCCTGAACCCTCATCTCCTGCAGATAGAGAGAGAGAGAGAGAGAGAGAGAGAGAGAGAGAGAGAGAGAGAGACGTGACAGAAGAAACAAGGATGAAGGACATTGTGAGAGATGCATAGTAGTAGCCCAGTTGTTAAAGATTCGATTGGGTTTAAAACAACAGTTTTCTATTTTAATATACTTTAAAATGTAATTTATTCCATAATGGCAAATCTGAATTTTCAGCAGTCAATACTCCAGTCATCAGTGTCACTTGATCCTGAAGAAATCATTCTAATATGTTGATTTGGTGCTTTAGATACCTTTCTTTTATTAATGTTCCTCACAAAAGCCCCATCTCTCATTGAATCACCTTACTCACATTGGTATAAATGTCACTCAATTATAGTACTCCCTTTATATTTTACATTACTGAATACACTTCATATAGTTTTATCAGAAACTTTTAGTCCAGTTTTACATGTAAGTGACTTTATATAATTGTCCTCCAGACACCAAATAATGCATATATATATGCATATAAAGCAGTTTTCCTGCTTGCTTACCAAATGGAGGAGGTTTCCTTCTAGCCAGTGTGTCCAGCCTCTGCCCTCTTTCTCTCCTCGTTGCACGCAGATCAATTTATCACCATCCCAATTCACTGTGGTCTAAAACAATGGAGAACATTTTACATTAGCCCCACACATTCCCACACTTGTTTGTCTGGCTGATGTTACTTTCAAAGGGGCCTGTGTGTTTCTCACACATACATTACAAATGGGTAAACTAATATAATACAATAATATAAAAACACACACACACACACACACACCTGGCACTTTCGCCCATCGACTGGTCCCAGGTCCTCAGTGAACTCCTGTCCCAAAGTGAAGTCCATGTCAAAGTTCTTAAAGGTGGTGACTGTCTTAATCTTCATTTTTCCAGTGTTCACATCGTGTTCAATATGTTTGCTGGGTTTCAGAATGCTGACGACTTTCCTTAATGCATAATTAACATCTAATGAGGAGAGAAAGAGATTAATCACTTAGCATACTTAAGAAAATTCTGTCATTGTTTACTTAACCACACGTTGTTCCACATGTTTTTTTTTTTTCATACAATGAAGAAATACTTTTCAGTACAATGAAATCAGTCTGAATCAGTTGAGCAAGTTCACATATCCAGTCTAAGGGATTTTTTTTTTTTCTGAAATAAGAATGATCTCGAGTTTAACTCCCGGATTCAGTGATCTGGACACACTCGCATTGGTAAAAGAAGATTATCAAGTGAAAAGCAGCTTACATTTCAGTTTGTTCATCAGTCAGAGCTACTGTATGAATTCAGGAGATTAGGAATACAATGGATGAATTGTGTGAATCCCTTTTATCATACTTTAATGCTGATTTTAAGTTTGAACGCTCCATTATTGCAAATGCCTGAAAAAGAGTGGCAAACAAATTACTGAAAATAACTTTTCAATAACTTTTTCCACAAAAGAAAGAGTCATAGGCTACATACAAGTTTGGAACAGCATCATTTTTTTTATTTTTAGGTGAACTAACCCTTTAACACCATGTATAACATGATGAAACATGCATTATAAGCTCTTATCCAACGAAAACTCATATAATAAATCTTCCACACACAAATACAAACATTTCACCACACTTCCAGGTGTATTCTTAATTCTTAACTAAATTGCTATGATCTCGTTTAGGCTTTCTTCCCCACGGCAAGAGGATGATTGGACTGTACTGCATTACATTCACCCAGATTAAAAGGAGGCACATCATCCTCATGTTCACAGAGGTTTGAAGACAGATGGAGGAGGAACATCACAGTCAACACAAGCATCAAGTTACAGTCAAAGTGAGTCACTGTGCAGCAGTTCACTGATTGTAAAATCTCTTGCTGCTTAACTGAGAAAAAAAAAAAAAACTTAAAATATATTGTTGCTTACCCAATGCCGCGAGATATCCTTCAAAATTTTCCTGGGAAACCATGTGGTAAATGCCAGTATAATTAGGTTTGGACATTTTCTCAGTTTGCTTCTTTATTTGACACGAATCCAACCAAACCTCGTGTGATCTGTAAGTTACCTCTGTGGGCTCACTTTTCCCTCTGGTTATCTGTCTGGATCTCTATCCGTGTCTCTAGGCTGCACTATCGCATTGTTCGCTAGTTAATTTGGTTAAATTATAGCGCGATTGACGCCGTTTCCTACTACAGCAAGCGAAGTGAAGACACCGAACGGAATCTGTGGTCAGTGTTTCCGGGAATTTATTCCGTGATGTTGCGTTACACAATGCCCCAAGACCTTGCTCCGGTTCGTCCTCTGTAAGTAACCCAAAAGCGTCTGACTCCTCCCTAACCAGCTCAATTCCGAACAGAGCAAAGAGCCAAATCCTCCCTGATTTTGGGATCGCTTTGCAGGCATTTTTCCTGAGGTTGTCAAATTATAACTTTGATATATAAAAATACACACAAAAGAATTAGATATGGTGATTTTACCCCTTTAAAATATGCAATTTAGGCGTCATATTATTAAATATGCAGTTATTGCAATTATTATTAATAAAAGCATCATGAAAAATATATATATTTACTTGAAATTAAATAAACGTTAGCTGAAATAATCAAATAAAAGACAACATTTCACATATTAATTTAGTTTAACTTGTAGGCTACTAAAGAAAACTAAAACTGAAATAAAAACTGTACAGACGTATTTAAAAAACTCAAAAACACATCAGCTAATTAAAATAATAAAACCTATAATTGTATCTCAATGATACATATTTATATTATTATTAATAATATTATTACATTTTTGTGATTTTGTGAACCCATTGCATTGCAAATATACTTATTTAGTAAAGGTGAGAATGTGATTTTAAATCCTAAAAATAAATGTTTATCCATAATAGGATGAATAATAATATTTGAAAATTTCTGACAGTTTGATAGAAGTTGGGTAACACTGAAAACAAAACATTTTTAAACCCAAACATAATATTCATAATTTAGGTCTGTACCTCAAAATCAAATAATGCACTCTCTCACACATTTTTTCTCTGACACGCTTTGTTCTGTTGCTCATGTGGCGCTCTGTAAAGTTCGTTCATTTCTCCTAATGTTTTTTCCCACTGTGCCTCTGTGTTAAACAAGGTCAGGCCTGTATGGGGTTCACTGATCGAGGGCCACATTTGACCCTGATGTCTACAGCTCTCTGATGTAAAGAATATGAATGATACAGGTCCCGCTCTCTGGCATCAGGCCAGAGTTTGTGCGTATCATCTCTCCAGGACATCAACCTTTCCATTCGGCCGTACGGTTACAATAACATCCCGGAAAATTCAACATTTTATGCAAACGCCTTCATTTTATTACAGCAGATGTGTTACAATGGCCAGGGATAACAGTCTTTGGACAAGAATTTTATTCAAAACTGAGAACGAGTGGATGATTTATATCAATTACAATTAAGTGAATTTACTTAACTTTTTTTTTTGTAAATATTAAAAAATTAACAAATACACATAAGAAAAAAAAACAGCAAGCTTTGTTTGGTAAGAACAAATAATTTGGCATCTTTGTAAAACCCTGGCTCAATTTTCTTTAAAACCGCTGAAATTTTATTTTAAAACAAGCTGTACAAAATTAAAGCAAAATTAAATCTCATCTTCTTTCTTTTTCCTTTTTTTATCGTTTCCTGACAGATCCACTCTTCTTATCCTCCGATTGCTGCTTTTTGACATCTTTCTTTCCTTTTGCTCCCAGATTCTCATAAACATCTTCATTTTTTCTGAAAAAAGGAAAAAGAAATCAGTATAACTGATTACTCACTAACTTACAGGAACAAAAGAGTGCATGAGTTTTCAATGTTTCAAAGTTTTAATGTTTTTGTCAGCAGCTTGAGCTATCAACTGACCCAAACCACAAAAACGTGAGAGAGAGGCTTGCCAAACATTGTCCAGGAAGCCAATGATTAGTTCAAAGTGTGATTAGAGCGAGCTCAAACTGAAACAAGGCCAGATCTGTGATAAAATATCCAACTCAGTCCTTCCCTTTCTCTTTCAATGGGATATTGCACAACGGTTCTAAGGCTTCTAAAAATGGCCATGTGACTGAGAGATCTTTGAACCGCCTACTTAACTGCTCATCGGTTTGGGAAAGATAAGGAGATGTGCGAGGAATGTTTCAGATGTTTGTGGGAGTATTTGCAGATACACTACCAGCAGAAGTATACTTACTTCGAAGAGGCTTTGCGACTGGCCTTCTGGTGTTTAGGCTGAATTGAGAGGTTTCCGTATTCGGTTTCTGTTTCCTGTAACAATAAGTAAAAAAAAAAAAATTACTAAGTACAAACAGAGAGGAGACACAGGATATCAGTCTTATCTTCCCTTTTTACAGTGTTGGCTTTGATAAGATATTTCATGGGAACCGTTTGAAGGCAAATGGATATGGATATACTATCATTCAAAACTTTGGGGTCATATGCTTACCAAGGCTGCATTTATTTGACTAAAAAAATACAGTAATATCATGAAATATTATAACAATTTGTAGTAACTGCAGGCTTCAGTGTCACATGATTTCAGAAATCCTTCTAATATGTTGATTTGCTGCTCAAGGTACATTTCTTAACAATACTGAAATCAGCTGAGCTGCTTAATAGTTTTGTGGAAAAAAAAATGTATCACATTTTTCTTCCAGGATCCTTTGATTAATAGAAAGTTTAAAAGAACAGCATTTCCTAGAAATAGAAAGCTTTTGTAATATTAGAAATGTATTTACGGTCACTTTATATTTAATGCTCTGTTGCTAAAAAAAAAGTATTAATTTCTTAAAAAATCTCAAAAACCTCAAACCAAATATTGGCTTAATTTCCTTTTATTGCATTTCAAAAAACCTCTCACCATGATCCTCAGCCATTTTCTTACCATGACAGCCTTTCGTGTGAGTTTAGTCGACTCTATATACTGTAGCACAGCCAAGTAGATGAACTTGTACTGGGCTTCGGTTTGCACCATGCCAGACCGCTGTTCTCTAACCATCTGAATACACTTCTGGATGTCGATGTCACTGTCCAGACCTGACAAAAACAACATCTTTAGATTAATTTGCAAAAACTGCTACCATGTTTGATCCAGGATCTAGGCTGAAAATGTGGTTGCAACAACTAAGAATAAGCCCATTATAAGATTAGAAGACCAACTATTGATATATGTAAAAATATCTGGACCATTTGGAAGGGTAGCATTTAAGCTAAACATATTATAGGTTATAGAAAGCCTGAGGACATTCACAGGTTATAATGCTTTAATCAATCTGATTGCACTGCATTAACCTTCAGCTGCTATAGCTTTGCCATGGTAATGTTCATTAATGTTTTGAGATAAAGGTGAAAACCGAAACAGTACTGACCTCTCTAGAATGTTTTTAAGCTTAACTAAAACTATAAACTTCTCATTAAGAGCTGGAATTAATTAAAAACTATATGATTCACAGGATTCCAGAGGTTAAAAACAACCTAAACATATAAATTCTCAACTCATTCAAGATGTTCATTTAATGAGTTCATCAGTTCTTTGGGAATTGAGCCTATGATCTTTCTTGTGATGTTGCCATAGAATGGTACCATGAAGGTATTACCGGGACAATCCCTAAGGTTTTAAGTGCTTTCCTGAAGGGTACAATGGCTAATATTTTGCTTCAGCTGGGGATTGAACCAGCAACCTTCCGGATGCAGGCTGCTGACTTTTTAAAGCCTCACAGAATGTAGTTTTTCATAGTGAAAGTAAGAAAACCTCAAAAACCTCAATACAGAGTGATATAAACTCACCTTTTGCATCAATGTTATCTATAAGCATGTCGATCACCACAATGGTTCCTGTTCGTCCGATACCAGCACTGCCAAAACACATTAAGCAACAAATAACTAAAGCTATCTCTTCAAGCTTGCAGAGGTCTTGAGACACTGAATGTCCCATAGCACATGTTAATACTAAAGAGTAAACAAACTATTAAATTAAAGATTTAGAGTGGGAAGTATTGGATCATGAATAGTTCAAGCATGTACTGTGATTATGAAATGCTGAGTGGTGTGACTACTGCTTAAACCTCCCTGCCTAAGACTGTCAGCGTGTATTACATTTCTTGCCAAGACATGAAATGTACTACACTGTTCTCATTGTTAATAAGAAATTAAAATAAGAACTGTGTTAAAACATGTTTTATGATCATAACATTTTAGAACAATTTGGAGTGACCAGTTGACTACAAAAAGATTAATTATGGCTTCTCCCAAAGATGTTTTGTGAGAAACACAAAATAATTGGCATTTAAACCTGCATCAGCGATCAATGCCGTCCATAAAATGTCAAGACTATTCAGATGTATATTTTATGGACATCTGATATAGCATGAAATAGCATGTCTTATGCTCATGACGCACCCAAGTGGAGGATAAAGTTATAAGAGGCTCTTTTGTGAGTAAGTACCTGCAGTGGATGACCATGGGTCCAGCTGAAGACAGTGCGTGCTGTTTCCTGTTGACCTGCTCCAGAAAGCTAAGCACTCCACCAGGCTCTTGCGGCACGCCGTGATCAGGCCAGCTCAAATATTGGTAGTGCGTAATGGTGCGAGCTGGCTCTTTCTGGTATCAGAAAAATAAAGATTTTTGATTTAAGAATTTCTTATTTTAGTTTATATATCCTTAAGTGGTCTCACTTTTTTACTTTTGATCGAACCATAATGCAACTGTGTTTGTTAATTACAGGAAGGCCATATTTTAAAGAGACAATACTCTTTTCTTCAAACTGTTTTATCAAGGCAAAGGTATGAAATGCATTGGAAGAGAATGACATATAGGGACAGAATCTGGGAGCAGGTGCTGTATGCAGAAATGTGGTGTGTGCTTGTGTGAATGATTGCACAGAGGTATTGAAAAGACTGTTTTCTTACCCGATGTGGTGCTGTGAGCTCCATCTCTCTGACCTTGTAATCAGCAGCATCCTTCTCAGACAGTAACGTCACCACATATCTGCCAACTTCCTTTGACTCTCCTTCAGTAGTTGGCCAGTATGGCACACACTTATTCTGCAGAGGGCGAATGTAACAAAAAAAAGAACTGTATATTGTCAGACCTTGAAATGTTACATTTACAGTCAAGAGATTTTCTACTTATACTAAATAAAAAAATAGAATTCATTCTAAATTGGAAGAATGTCAACAATTACTAACCCGTCCTTTTTCAACCTCCCTTGTTGTCATGACAATTACTCGTGTCCCTTCTTGCCATACCATTTGCCAGAAATCATTTACAGTTGTTGCGAGGCAGCCTTGACAAGCAATGTAAACTTTCTGGTAATTAATATCCATTAATTTGTTCTGTGAGCACAGACATATAGAAAGAGAGAGGAGGAGAGAAAAGAGAGGGTTTAACGAAAGTATTTAAGAGATTTATGATTATGTTGTGATTTATGTTGTGGACGTACTATAACATAGTTGGCATTGATGTAATCAGAGCCGACAACATTAGGATCTGCGTTTTGCAGGACAACCCTAGTGTCATCAACTGAAAAGAGAAGAAATTAGAATATTTATTATAAAAACTGTCAAAATTGAACTTATCACTACTAAACTTAGATTTCATTTATATATTTTTCCAAGAAATATTGCAGTGTGATGAGATTCATTGCTCACAGGGAAGGATGTTCTTATATCTGTTTTTGCTTTTGTTTTCTGGTCTCATTCCTTCATCTCTGTTCTTCGTTACCTTGGTTTCCAACTTCTGTAACGCCTGAAAGCAGAAAAACAGATTTATAGATCAGAAATAGCACAGATAGAGAGTACACATGACCACATCCTGCCTTTTGAGAATAGCTCTGAACAACAGTTTGGATGTGGTCTAACCTTACTACAACCAGTGATCATCTTGGTACGACGAACACACTAATTTTAGCAACAGTAGATCAAATTCTTTTTGCCAACCTGTACCAATTGTTACAAGTACAAAAATGACAGTAAAAATGCATGAATTGTCTTTAATCAGAAGCTCATGTAAATGTAGATTATATGGGAAAAAAAAAACTGATGGCAATAAAACATATGCCTGCGACTTCATGTCTTTTATGTAAAAAAATAAATGTAAAAACACAAAATGACAACAACAAAAGAAAAATCTATATTTAATTTCTTAATTTATTAAATAAATCCAAATAATTATCTATTAAGATCTAACTGCTTTGAAATTTTTAATTTAATTTAATTTAATTTAATTTAATTTAATTTAATTTAATTTAATTTAATTTAATTTAATTTAATTTAATTTAATTTCCCATTTACATTATTTATTTATTTATTTATTTTATGTTTTTGCAATTTTGGTTTCTCCTAGGCAAGTCAATACTGTTATTGTAAATAAGATTTGTTTAGCTTGAATCAAATCACATTTAAAAAGGTGTATTTTTCAGGCTGGTCCATAGTATAAAACAGGTTATTTTAACTTAAAAGCAGGAATTCCATATTAAGATATTTAAATGTATTTTCTTTCAAGTAGCATTACTGCAATACTTTCAAAATAGTTATTTTCCAAATAAATCCCACAGTGTGTTCATAAATTATTGCTGTGCTTCTAATGCATTAAGAACTTGTGATTCATCTACAGCAGGTGGTGAATAACCTTTAAACATGCCACTCACATCAAACTCTTCCCAGAACCCAGCTTTTATCTTTTTATCGGCCCCGTCCATGTTATCTGAGGTCTGGTCGAGCTGCTTTACTCTGCTCTCAATATCAGCTGCGTTCAACCTTGTGGAGTAATAAGGCTGAGGAAAAGGGTAGACACCAAAACAAATTCAAACAGTGAGAAGAGCAAAACATCAACACAGACAGACAGAAGAGAGTAGGTGAGAGACAGACAGAAAGGGCGAAGATTAATCACAACATTAAAGGTGCTTCCCACAGTTCTTTGTGATGTGCCATTTTGTAACACTAATGAATATCTTTTTCACAGATATTTTCCAGCCAAATCACTTTACCTCAGCAGAACAGATGCTCTTAGTTTCAGCTTTCTTACAACATTTTTTAAAGGGTTTTAGATCGAAATATTTCAGATTAATTTCTCAAAATGTATAAGCTAACATGACCAAACCTAACAGTGAGTTTCCACAGTGCTGTGGTTAATACCAGTAGCTGATTAGTTGCTGGTGCTTTTGTTGAACATCTTGCTTGACATATATGTTGGTATAAAAAAAAAAAACACTCATTACAAAATTTCCTCACCTGTTTTAGGTAAACCATTGTCCCAGACAACTCCTCAATACCAGTGCGTTTGAAATGCTCCACAAGGTCTGCCAAATTGTCAAAAATGTCTTTACCACCAACTGTATAACGGTCATTCTGAAAATCAACACGCATAAAAAATGATCACGCATATACACGCATAAAGTTAATCAGTCAGTTTAATTCATACTCAAGAGTAACATGGGGTTCACTGGCACCTTAACTGGATGCAAAAATTGACCACCAAATAATTATTAAAATTATTAAAATTTAAAGACAAGAGAGCTATGTATTTTTCTGTTTAAAGAAACATTTATACTGTGCGAGAAAGCATATTTTACTTTTTGTTTTACTCATGAATGCCACTTCCTTTATGATTACTGCATTTACTTTTGAACAAGATTTTAGGTGGATGTGCCTCATTTGAAGTCAGTTCCATCACATTCACTTCAAGTTTGCTTGAAAATTTGCTAATACTGTCCTTATCAAAAATGAACACATAAATGGACATTCGGATTTTATTTTAAAAGTACAACCTGTGAGAATGCTCTTTCATTAAACTTTAAATAACATCACCAAAACGGCAACACAAAAGCTCTCTGTGTCTTTAAATCAGATTAACAGAAGCTGTCCACTGGTGAGAGCTTACATTTTCTCAGATAAAATAGGGTTAACATAGGCTGATTTAAAAGGTTTTAGGCCTTAACAGAATTGTTTGGTTCTCTGAGCTGAACAGAACACAGTTTGTTCTGTTAATCTGCTCAGAGGGCAACAACGCAACGACGGTGCTTTGTCTGCTTTGAACCTCACTAAAGCGCATACGCATACGCATATACCAGTGGAATAAATAAACAATTGACAGGCAGTGCGTTGACCTGATTTTCCCTTGGTCATATTCTTCTACCATTCATTTCAACAGCACAACAATAGTGCTTATTTAGAGCCCTGAGTGGAGCATGACCACCCCCGCTGCCATTTACTCACACACACTCATGACTCAAAGTCCAGTTGCGTTTTTCAGGTAAGCGCAAGCATGTGAATCAATGTCATAATGTGTGTACCATATGTATTTAAATGCATTACTGTTCCTAAGTATGTCAAACATGTGTATGAGTATGTATGTCAAACTGTATGAATCTGCACAAATGTCATACTATGTGAATGTGTATATATGTCAGAGTGCAAATATATTGCCAGTTAAGCAGGTTTATTTATTTATTCATGTTATTTCATCACCTTGGAATTCTATATTTCTATCTGACATTTTTGCCAGAATTGAGTTATTCACAAATTCTTATTCTGTGATTTTTAAAGTTGTGTACATTTTTAGTAAGAAAGCAAAAAGGTTCTATCTACAAAGTATATGTAATACAAAATTTTTGATACTTCATATCTCAAAACCACTCAGAATGCAGATTGAACATTTTAAAGAATTTGTGTAACCAAACAGTTGTTAGTCCCCACTGACTTCCACAGTATGGATTGTTTGGTTATCCATATATATATATATTCAAAATATCTTCTTTTGTAACAAATTTAACAAAAGGTTTGGAACAACTAGAGGGTGTGCAAATGATGACAGACTTTTCTTTTTTGGGTGAACTATCCCTTTAAATACTGTGTCATTGATCAAGTTGTTAAGATCTATACAAAAGTAAATCCATTATTCTATTCTATTCTAAATGACCAATAGTGCCCAGCATAAACCCTATTCATTTTGTGATTACTTTGTATTGATAAGGGGTAATATATATATATATATATATATATATATATATATATATATATATATATATATATATATATATATATATATATATATATATATATATATATATATATATATATATATATTGAGGACATAGAAAAATACTAGAGCTATTTATAACAAAATGCACCGAAAAAAGATAAGGATTTTTGCTGATATTGTCCAAAACCTTACTTGGAGGGGAGTGTAACTAAATACTGGACTAGAAACAAGCTTATGAAGTAGAATATCCCACATTCACATTTAATTCAGATACTTTCTATTAAAATTAATGCAAACCATTGACTCCGTTTGACGCACAATCATTCACGTATGAGCACATCCACAAGCACTTACATTGCACATGACCTTGATGTGGGAGACCCTAAACCCAGCACTGGTCATATCATCGGTGAGCACAGACAGAACAAAGTCTCCTGGTTTGGAGAGCGACTCCCTCACCAGGAACGTCCCAGGCTCACCACGCTCACGGAGCAGCTTCTCAGCACTGGGACCTGACAAGTGGCCATGGTACCACCTGAAGATACAAAAACAACAGAGGAAAAAGGAGATGTTAGATGTTCTCATAATAGAAAAAAAGTAAAAATAGTAGTAAAATGTACTTTGTTATTTATATATGAATAGTATTTCCTGCATGCATAAGCATGAATAAACTAATGACTCTGACGCAAACAAACCAGACTAAAATTACAAAACAAGAGCCAAATGCAGCTGCACCACAAACCAATGTAGCCATGAACACAAAAACAAGAGACTGAACATTGATGTCACATCTGTTTCCAGTGCGCATATGTTTATTAGCAATCCAATTTTGGATCATGGTGCAAAAGTATGGCAGTCCTCACGCTCTAGCATACTAAAATTTTAGTTAACAATTGGGCTCAGTTCTCAATTTCTACATCTTAGCTTCCTGTACTGCGGTCGGAAAATTTTCTGATGACAAGATTTCTTGACTCGAGACTTTGGTGTATTTTTAGCTTGTCCTTCCTTCTCTCTTGTCTTGAGAAAAAAAAAAAGAGAGAGGCTTGCTAAATCGCCAAATAGGGGTTCTTCCATGATTGCTCTTTGACAATTACAACCGGTGAATTATGATTTTGCTGCTTCTGAATAATAATAAATATATAAAAATATAAATAAATAATCATGTACGTTATCATTATATTCTTACATGAAAAACATTTATGATAACAAATGCAACTTTAACACTAATAAAATATAATATAATGTCAATGTCAATTTTATTTATATAGCACTATTAAACAACCAAAATTGACCAGTGTGCTGTAAAAATGAGTTAAATAGAAAAAAGCACATTACAAAACACACTAAAATAATTGCTAAAACAGTACCGTATCATTACTAAAACACAGTGCAATGCGATGCTTTATCACTTGTTATATGCCAACTCAAAAAGATAGGTTTTTATCTTGGACAAGACAAAGCAGACAAAGAAGGGGCAGATCTAATAGAAATAGGCAAGTTAAAAGACTGGGGCAGCTACCAAAAAGGTGGGGGTCACCCCGACATTTCTAATAGTGTAATTTATATTTTTAGTTGACTACATCTTGTTAATGCAAATCTTAAGTTCTCTTTCTTTACTAAACATATCGATATGACCGAAAGTTAAGCATATGTGACTGGGACACATATCAACTGGACAGCTGTCTTATTGTTAAGACACCATGTCATCATGCAATCAGACATCTTTGTGTTTCTAATCGTCAACAATCAACAATATTTTCAGCGCATCTCAATCTTTTTAGATTTTTATTCTTTTCATTCTTGCTCTTTTATGTTGTCTGGTGATCAAAGTTACAGTCTCATTAAACATGTAATATTTTATATGAATGTCAATTGTATATACATTACACTATCTGTCATTGCAAATTCTCTGTTACGCAGAAAAAAAGTAAGTAATACAGGTTTGGACCGACATTAGGGAGAGTAAATTATGACAGACTGTTTTTTCTCACGTAAACTTTCTCATTAAATATCTCTAAATTCTAGAAAATACCAGAAAGGATGTTCCAGAAAGTTCTACGGTGTTATAACCACAATGAAAAACACACTTTGGGGCAGTTGGTAACACGTAAACAAAGTAAGCCACTGTAACACTTTTATGGGACAAAAATGTAGAAAAGTGTCCCACTGAGTTTAACTGTGACATCAGTTTGCATACTTTAGGTTCTCTGTCTGTTAAACAACACCCATCAAGCAACTCATCATGAGCATGACCAAAAAAAGAGAAAGAGATCGACAGAAGTGTGGGGGACAAAGAGCTAAGAGAGACAAGGGAGAGATGAAGGAAGGCCTGAATGGGTCTGGTCACTGTTTGCAAATGTGTCAAAACTAAAGTTTCCAACCGCAGTTGAGAAGAGGAAGTCAGACACATGGCGGAGGGAGGGTGGAGTGTGTCTGCAATTCAAGGTGCATCAAAATGAAATAAAGAACTTAAAGAAAAATCAGTGACCAAGATGGTGAAGCTTTGGGATCCAAAAGGCCACACTGAAATCTGGGATTCAAAATTTTATGTACACCTGAAAATAAACAGGATTTAGGATTTTAAAACTTAACAACACACCAATTTTTTGTAACATAAAATGAATAAGAAATTTTCAAGACTGCACTATTTCTAAGTCACTAATCAAATAAGCAAATTCATGACATTGATCATGTACTCTCCTTTGCACAGAAGGATCAGATGCTTTTGCTTCTATTGAACATTGTGGACATGATCACCAGGTTTTACACAAACTTGTGGAGCTCATGCAACTTGGGTAAAAGTCACAAACCAAATATTAAGATGTACTTAAATTCAATTCAACATTTTACTCAAAATGCAGATAATAATATAATATAATATAATATAATATAATATAATATAATATAATATAATATAATATAATATAATATAAATTTGTTACTAAAAAAAAAATACATGAAAGAATGCAAAATAGACATTTGTAGCAGTCTCAGACATATGCACTTTAATTTATAATTATTGTCTTCTAAAAATAATTATATTATTTATTATTCATAATTATTACAAATTATAATGTTTAAAAATGAACTTTAACTTACAGTGTTTAATTACATTTATAACTAAATATATTAGTTTAATCAGCTTTAGTGAATCTGTGTTTAGACAGTCTTAATTTTAGTGAATTATTGTTCATTTTTCCCTGCATTACATTAACTATAAAAATAAATCTGAAATATTTCACACTTATATGAGTTAAGTTTTTTTTTCTTTTGCACCATACAGACACTGTGTGCAGACAAAGAAGGGAAACTGATAGAGAAAAAACGAAAATATGTCCGAAATATCCGTGCATAACATGCATTTTGCATTCCTTATTATTACAGCCAACAATCACAAACCTAAACACAAGTATGGTTAACTAAAGTGATGTCTATCTTACATTAGGCATGTTAAAAAGTTTATGATTAGCAATGCTGGTCCAGGATTGTGTATCTGTGATCCACATAAACAGGAGTACTCATAAAGTATAGTGTGTAAAATTCTCCAGTTGTATGGTCAAATGTAAATCGGATGTATCAGATTCTGATGTAGGAGCAGACTCATTCACATGACAAGAATGTGCATTTGGTGTAATCATAAAGCAAAGAGACCATCTTAAATGATTTATACTTCCTGATCACATGAACATATCTCTTGCTGAACGAAATGAATCTGCTGCTGTCTGGTTTTACTCTTTATTTGATAAGATTAACAGTATTTCTGGATAGAATTTTGGAGATTTGTATCGAGTTTTGGTCCTCGGTTTCTGACGTAATTGAAAGTAGAATGTGGAAGAATTCCAATGTGTGATAAAATGGCTGATCATGTGCTGCTAACAAAATGCTTTTAAAAAAAAAACAGTATACCAACAGCAGGGACGGAAAAACCTCTGAGGTGACATTTTGTGTGCACAGTTTTACTGCGGCAGCATTACAGCCAGTAACAACTTTTACCATTCATTTGCCATTAACCTTTTGGCATGGTGACCAGTATTGGGAAAGTTACTTGTGGCTAACTAACTAGGCTAAGATTCACTGTAGTTAACTTGTTTTGTTTTGTTTTGTTTGTAGCTTAGCTACACTATGAACTATTAGCTCTCTAGTTAGCCACACTAGCTAGTAGCAAAAACTAATTAAAGTACATTGAAGCTCTGTAGTTAACCACTTTTTGTTAGCTTGCTGTGTAGCTTGAGTAGCTATCTGCCACAAATAAAAGTTGACACTCTCAGTTAGCATGACAGTATATAAATAGATACATTTACATAAAATACCACTGCTAAATCTACAAAATACCTGAACACTCTCAAAAGGGGCAAGGCAACACAACTTTCTTTATCTATAGGCTATCAACAACAGTAAAATAAATGTAAATTCTTAGCCTTATGAGTCAAAAGACTTTCCATGTCCAAAATATTGTGGTTCTGTTTACATGGACAATTTGACTATTAGATTCTCTACAGCAGCAGACTAAATATAAATTTGCAAGCAAGAATTTCCAAATAATCAAATGATGCTTTGCTTATCTGCATTAAGCTTAACTTCAAACAGTGAAGTAGCATAATACAAGACCTAAAAATGCCACATTATGACTTTAACCTTTTGAGTTTGTCACTTTTTTTTTCAACTTAACACCTGACCTTCGAGCTAATATAAATAAAATAACAACATAACTTTAGAAACAACAGTAAATGGCACGATTGCAACCACAATGACTGATGTCACATATATAAATATAATCAATATCAGTAAGCAGTATAAACAAGCATGAATATAATGTGTATGTGTATTTATGTATCTGTGGGGGCCTCATTCATTGGTATATGGTGTAGCAAAAGCAAACGGAGTGGAATAGTTGAAATGGAATAGTTCCATACGCAACCTATGCAAACATCATAATCAGAATATTTGACATGACTGAGAAAGTGGATATAACTTTGCAAAGACAAGGTTAGCAAACACAGATGAAACTCATCCTAAAAACCTGTACTGTAATAATGTCACAGAAACCTGTGAAATATGGTATATAAGAGTCTCACAAACAAATTAGAATCAAATATCAATCAAACCGAAGTCAAATAAAACTGCTTGTATTAGCTATTTTGTTAATACATCTTGACATCTTCAGGATGAAGGGTCAAATATGATGGCTTACCTCTCAGTGGTGGGATCAGAACAGTTTAAAGGGTATTTGAGCTCAATAACGGTCCCATCTCTATCCTGTAGAGTTCCATGATCTCCAGTGTAGTATTCCACCAACTCGGCCAACGTCGCAAACTTCTCCCCACCGTACAGGTCGTAATAATCACCCGTGTTCTGAATCCTGATGTGTGTTATTATGTCTCCCACTCTGAGAAATAGAGGAAGAGAAGAAAAGGGGACTGATGATGCATCATGCTCAGTAAAATTGAATTATTTTGTTGATAAAACATGGCATCTCAAAATAATTAATCCAGGTCCCCAAACATAAACTGGTTTAAAGAGAACATAATGTCACAGGAAATGGAGTAATCGTAACTTCACAAAGTATGTAGAAACTCTACGGGTAGTGTGAAGTAATTACTGGACCTGAATTCTTTTTCACAAATGATGGCAGTAATATTTTCCGTCATAGATATTGATTAGCCTACACATATTCTTCCTGTTTTTTTCAGGGTTGAAAATTTGTCTTCCTGAGAATAAGTCATTATCCTCTCCAAACATAGCTGTGTTCAAGTATGCCAGCAAACTAGGTTTGGTTGCGGGGTTTGGAACCAGACTAAACAACACATCAGATATGTGGCACGGTAAAGAGGACACATAATAGTAACATATAAATGGAGGACTCGTGGGAATGCAGGCTCAAATCTGAGTCCAGCCATTCCCATTCACTTCCTCTCTCCCTTTATTTTTTTTTTTCAGCTTTATAGTATCCTATCAATTAAAAGCTTAAAAGTTTGTACATAAAATCTGAAAAATAATTTTGCACTAAATCAGAATGTTAATAACAGCTGATTTCAATTATTGTTGTTAATGTTGTAATTTATTCCTAAATAAAGGTTTACTAAATTACAAAAGAGTTAACGGAAGATGGCAACAAAACCATACAACCACAATTGATTTGCAAATATCAAAACTAAGTATGATTAGTTTCCAGGCTACACCCAGAGAATATACTATTGTTGTAGTTATGAACTCCAAGTAGACAACATATCAGAATATTTTTTGAGCTGTTGACACTGTTCTTTGACCTTTAAAAAAATGAACTGACATTACACTGGCATTTAGTAACATCAAATAGCTGTGTGACAACATCCAAGTCACCCATCGCATACAATTGTACAAATCAGCCTGTTGAGGTTTTCCATTATTAAGCAGACACTTTTTAAATTAAATAGATTGGGAAACAAACTTATTGCATGTCCGGAGCATATTTAACAGTCTATATGTAAAACAAGCAAATTAGGTTTTACAGTCTATGGAATTAATAAAAACACTTAAAGATAAATGTGTGAATTATGGCATTGTTATGTGAAGTGAACTGAACGGTTGATGACAGTTGCATGGCTGATAATGTGTAAAAGAAATAAATAGCTTGAAAACATATGTCCATTAATATTTTAAAGGTCAGAAAACCACAATTCAAACAAAGCTTCTGAAAAGAAAGAAATAGTGATGCATATTGTATAAATACAGAACACAGCTTAATGAAATAGTTATTCCCACATTGTGTGCGATGTCTGTCTAGAACAAAAATTGGTATGTAGGGAAGTATCTAAATGTTTCTTGACAAGCTCTAGAACTAAACACCGTCAGACAAATCAGAGAAACAAAGACAAAAGCTCAAACCAGTCAAATACAGAAGCATTCAGTAAATAAGAAGTTTTTTTGTTTTTTAGCCAACACAGAAAGGCTTCCTTTTACTAGAGCAGAAAGTAACAGAAAGCTATGAAGGTTATCTATCACCCAATCTGACCTCAGCTTATCCTAAGAACCAAATTTTCTTTAAATGTCATAAAAAGTGGCTAAAGATGGATAATTTTATCATATCACACAAAAAGTGCTGTACCTAACAGACAGGGAGAAATCGCCCACATTCTTCTTGCTGGGTCGGGCCAGGAAGCTGCCATGGACACCTCGGGTCTTCAAAACGGTCTCTGCGTCTATTCCAGACAGATCTCTGTGGAACCACCTGTTCAACATGTAAATGAGCCTATGTTAGAGTCAGACACTCTAAAGATGATAATGTAAAAGAGTGGTTTCACATGAATGGCACAACATACTGTTTGTGTACAACTTTACTGGACGCAAGCCAAACATTTCACAAAACGAAGTTTATTAGGTTTGAAATGATAAAAAGCAATATGTTGTTCAAAAAAGACAATTGTGCCACAATTTGTGGCAGTGTAGTGCAATATTAGTGTAACACATGCATAGTTAATATGATGAACTACACCTGTGGTTAAAACACCTGTCTGAACTTGAGGGGAACTGACTTAAAACATCCACATCTTGACACGTTTAAATTTAACTGCAAAAATGGCTCAGAAAACCTCAAAAAAAAAAAAAAAAAAACTTTACATTTTGAGAAAATCTCTAGCATTATTTGTTTGCACGTTGATCCTAATGATTTTGGAATTCGTTATGTAATGCAAATATATTAATGCATTTAAAAAAGTGTCCAAATACTTTACTTTATAAGTACAGAGAGTAAACTATGTGTGTGTGTTATGGTGAAGCACATGCAAAAACAAGTACACTCTACCAAGGCCTACCAAACCGCCAAGTGCATTTGCAGAAATGCACATACACGTGCAGCCAGACATGCATCAGCATATAAATACACCTTGCACATTGCAGTTATGCGCGCGCACACACACACACAAAAATGCCTTTTTAAAAACATATGGCAAGACTCACAGATAAGAGTCTGTGGTGCAAAACATAAGAGTAGCAAAACTGAAAAGGGGAAGATGAGGAGTTGAACAAGATTGGAACAAGAAAACAAGTGCAAAGTCTGTCTCAACTTACCGGACCATCTTCCTTTTTCAAATGTTCCTCTTCCGGTCAAAAGGAAAAAGAATTGAATGCACATTAATATTGTATTAGATATGATATAGGCATACACAATAATCCAGAGCAGTAAAGACTTCTTCTCTTCGTGTCATACGTCAGCACTCATCCTCTACTTTCCCAATTGCCTCCCTCTTTCTATAACCAGTGCAGTGACATTCCTCCACACAACCAACCACGGCTCATAATCATTTATCTAGCGACTTCATACCTGCCCGCTTCGCCTCTCCTTCTCTCTCGAAATGTAAACAGTTTTCGGTCCTTTGAAGAGCAGGTCGTCCTGACAGTGTATATAAGCCTGTCGTATGTCCCTCCCTCTCTCACTCTCTCATGTACTGTTACAAACTTCTTCCTTCCTTTTTGTGGCTTTTTCATAAAACAGTGAAAGCAAACAAGAGAGGTATAGACAGATACAGAGATGTCAGATGAATTTCCGTTAGGTTAAGTTCTTTTTGTCAACAACTAATTATCAGACATTATCAGACAAACATTCAGCTCAACCTTTGAAACTACAAGAGTCAAATAGAGGAACTACATGAAGTGCAAAAAAAACAATGACAATGAAATGCAAAAGACCTCTTATTGCTTCTTCTCTCCAATGGCTTTCTGAATTAATCTTTCTTTTGCTCCCTCTCTTTCTTCTTTTATGCCTTTTTCCTGGCAGGTTGATTTCACAAGCCGGGTGTCATTGAGGCTGACAGTTAAAGTCCATTTTGTTTAGTCGTACATTGCACTTCCTTGTTTTCAGACCTTCCCCTCTCACTAACACAAACACACAGAAATAAACACGAGGAAGCACATACCTGACGTATGTTACAGGTTGTTAATCGCATAATCTACATTATTATTTTTACTACATCAAAATGGCCTAAGGTACATATGTAAAACCTTACCTGCCATAATGCACCACAAGCCTTTATATAAAAAGGGGTTTTGGTCTTAGTGTTATTTAACTATAATAACCCTGCTACACACTAACATTTAAAAAAATTGGGGTCATGAGATTATTTATTGTTTTTTAAAGAGGTCTCTTGTGCATATTTGATTTGATGTGCATTTAATATATATATATATATACACTACCAGTCAAAAGTTTTTGAACAGTAAGAATTTTTATGTTTTTTTTAAAGAATTCTCTTCTGCTCAACAAGCTTGCATTTATTTAATCCAAAATACAGCAAAAGCAGTAATATTGTGAAATATTTTTACCATTTAAAATAACTGCTTTCTACTTGAATATGTTTTAAAATATGATTTATTCCTGTGATTTCAAAGCTGATTTTTAGCCCCATTACTCCAGTCTTTAGTGTCACCTGATCCGTCAGAAATCATTCTAATATTCTGATTTGCTGCTCAAAAAAACATTTTTTATATGGTTAAAACTTTTGGCTGACACAATTTAACATATGTTAAGCTAATACATCCATCCAGAAAAGGAAATAATTTTTGCTTTGCAAATATCTAGACCTCTAGTCTCTAGGTCACAACTATAATTTGAATACATGTAAAGTCCAGGATAGAGTCTGGGCTGAATTTGGTTGGTTGGATTATAATTTGGAGCACAGGGAGCCAGATAGCACTGCTGAACAGAAAAGCTGTTTTGAATTTTATCCTGGCAGCAACAGCAAGCCCATGAAAATATGAGTGCAAAGAGAGATTTCAACTAGCAGACTGGATCTAGAATGTTGGAGCATCTTCTAAAAAATGCTTATTATATTTCTAAAAATAATATTTCTAAAGATTAATAATCTCAATTTAATCTAAACTGACAAAGTAAGTACCATGGTAAAGCCATGGTTTATATTTTTTTTAGAAATGTACAAGTATTGTTTGAAGTCCCTTACCCACGTGACATGCTTTTGTCCTCTTCTCACACACACACAGTTATCCGATGTCCAGTTCTGCTCTTGAATGGAATGGATCAAATATTGTAAATGTGCCACGCAGATTGATTTAACAACAAGCAAAGAGAGGACTTTGACTAACTAATCTTGACTTGTGCGTCTCTTTGCAAGTCTCCTCTGCCCAAAGCTTTTGCTCTGATAAGTTGTCTGCCTCCACCCTGCCATTTTCGTTAATTGACAATTTCCCCATCCTGCTTTTTGTCATTTATTAACTCACTCTTTATCTCTCTCTGCACCATCCTCTGATGTTCTCCACACCAAGTAATCTCTCAATATGATCGCTATGTTTACATGGAAACGAATCCGTTTATAAATGGATTGATGTCTTAATCAGATTGAGAAGCTTCCACGTAAACACCTCAATTCGACTGAACTTGATCCAAATGAAATTTCGCTACTGTTGAAAAGAGTGGTCTAACAAGAAATTAATGGCCAAGTAAACCCTTGAATGCAACCGTTTTTCCCAATCTGATTCAGATTCAAAAATACCTTCCACACACACAGCTCTGTGATTCATATGGTTCTGTATGTCTTACAAACTGGTCTGTAGAGAAGACTAAATATTTGCTACTTCAAACACGTTTGAAGATCCAAATGGAATCCATGAACTTGATTTTAGGGGATTAACAATTAACTAAAACATGGTTAAATGTATTAAATACATGCATTATCACAAAAAAAAAAAAAAAAAAAAACTGAAATGTAGCTACAAATCAAAAGGAAAATTAGCTAAAATATTCTTTTAACAAGGAAATGTATAGTGATGACGGTTTTCCTGAACACAGATTAAGCCTAGTTCCAGAGCAATATTTCAGCAGAACCACCATCAAATTTAATTAAACACCAGGCTTATAAATGTGTCAGAAACACTGATTTATAATAGAGATCAGTGGTCAGAAAACCAACTTTATATACAAAACTTAAACTACACCTTAATAAAGAGAGAAAACGCTGCACGCTTTGTTAACTTTTTATTGCAGGTCTGAAAAAAAAAAAAAAAAAAAAAATAAAACCAAGACATAACAACAATATCAGGGTAACAATGATAATTACAAAGCGAGATATTCAAAACTTCTGAAAGTGTGAAAAAATGTTTCACCTGTGCTAGGGGAATTTTGTCCTCTTGTAGGAAAAAGAAACTGGGACTTATTCTCTAGTTACATTATACACAGGCCAATCAGGAGAGAGGATGGGGAATAAATGTGGATTTTTTTAACAAGCACAGAAATATTAATAAACAACGGTGAACATATAGCTTGGCTTTTCTTAAAGCAGTAGTTCTCATAATGGAAAACAAAATCTGGGTTATAATATATATTTAATCTAAAGGAATGGAAGGTCATTTGATGGCCTTATAGGAGTTCTGACCCTGTCACAAATGCATTTGTGAAGTCATTTGACATTTTAGATTTCTGAAGAGTGTCTATGCTTGACAGTACTTACGGTACAAGAAGTTGGAAACCACATGATGTTACAGGGTTCAAACAGGCATTTAAATTTCAAGCTTGGAGCATAATTGTGGAAACTCACAAAAACAGTGAAATAACTAGTGTGAATTACAACATAAAACACACCTGAGGAGGAAAGAGTCCCCACTGTAAAGATCCATTCCACGTAAGGCAGAAATCCACACCAGCTCTTCGACCTTGCCCTGCTTTGACTACAACAGTGCAGAGGAGGTGATCTGGAAAACCTTAACTGGATATATACTGGAGAATGATTTGGGTGCTGTGTATGTGGATTGGAATGCCTCTAAATGGAGCTTTAATGTTAGGGAACCACAGTGTGTTAGCTAGGAACCGTTCCACTCTCCTTCTGTCCAAACTAGTGTATGCAGCTGGAACTTATTTCAGATATATACAGCGCATCTGATCCCCTGACCCAGGTGCATGTCTGTATGTGTGCAAGATGATTCCTCATCCCTTGACTTATGGGAGGTACTAGTGAAAACTTAATCAAGTAGTCATCAGCGTGGCGCCTGCGTCTGTGTGACCTCCGGTCCTCGGCTGGCCAGCCGGCTAAGGATGCTTCTTTCTGACATCTGCAGCCGCACAGCGACGGGTGGTATCCGAGCAATGGTTGCCGGGAGCCGGGTGACATCTGCCTTCATGTCGCTGAGCAGCTCCTCCAGTTGTTTAAGAACTGACAGAACAATTGGAGGTAGGATAGATTTATTTATTTGAACATTTTAAGTAAATGATTTCATTTTTGGCTTTATACAACATTATTACAGCTACAGGATGCAATAACCAAAGCCAAATGTGTTAAAACTATGCTGAGATACTAAGTGTGAATTTTTGTGGCTTTGAGCAGTACTGTGCTGGAAACACTGTTCTAAGCTGTTAAAAGTTTTAGCCATTTTATATCCATATTTAAAGTATAATTTCATCTGTTTTAATTATTTTATGTAGCTCTGTTCAAATTATTTTAAAATGTTTATTTTATAGTATTATGCAATTATAGCTATGTAAATAAACACAATAAGTACATAAATCACAATGCGTAAATCCACCAGGCCTCTGTAACTATTGTAGCATCTATTGTCAAATCTAGCCTAGTCAAAAAAACTACATTGAGACTTAATAAATTTACTAGGTTATCTCTGGTTGTTTAACAACAATTAAGAAAATATAATGTTGATGTGTCACGAAAATTGACAAAACTGTTTTTTTTATTTGGTTTTATATTGAAAAACAAATGAACGAATGACACCCGTACTTTCAAACTCAATTTAAATCTGAACGGATTTGGATTCATATTCAATTTGGTTAAGATTACATTTAATTTGCATTAAAATTCAGTTCAATTTCAATTCAATTTAGATTAAAAATTCGTAAAAAAAAAAAATTCTGATGATCTTTTAACTTTCATTAAAAGATCCTGAATAATACATGGAAGAAATATCAACTAGACATAATATAATTCTTTTGTTTTTAATTTATTTATGTTTTTAAGCACACTTCTGCATTGCAAAAGTGTGTCCAAAGCTGTGTGGTCATTTATACTGTGTAGTATAGAGTTATGGGAATTATTTAACCTTTGTGTAGAACTGCATTAGCAGGCTTGTTTCCTGACATGGACTCTTTACTGAGGTGCTGGTGTGACTCCGCCAGACACTCCACCTCACTGAAGCGGGTGTTGAGTGCCATGGAGGGGTGAGAGGGGTCCTCTGTCATGTTTAGATATGCAGCACGTCTGAGCTGCTCCTCGATCACCAGAGCCTGTTCCAACAGCTAAAGACAGACACATAAATGAGGCAGTTGAAAGAAGAGCCATGTAGCTCTGGGGAAACACTGCCTGGCAATTTGTACGGTTTCGTAATGTCTGTGCATCTCTAACCTTAAACCTGCGAGCAAGAAACTTGTTTTTAATCTCGAGGAAGTTTCCTCTGCTCATCTCTCCCTTAAAGGGCTCATTGAGGATGGCGAACCTCGGGTCATTCTGTACGTCTTGCCAACGAGCGTAGCCGTGGCTGATGGTATAGAGGTGAAGGACATAACAGACCGTTTCTGATATGAGATGTGTGATACATTGTAGAAGTCTGGACACACTGAATTACTGTATGTTGCTCATGTCATGATCTTAAATACTTTGTTATAAAGGCTTATGCTCAAATGCAAAAAAATCACTTTGAAGACATATTATGTATTCATTTCTTTAAAAAACTAGGGGTAAAAGTTTAAAGGATACTGTATGATACCAGCCAGCAGCCAGTAGTCATGGCGACGATGCCAGATCTCATAAGTCTTCTTGGTGACCGTGGCGGCTCTCTCTTCATTCTGCCAGAGAGAGTGAAGCTCTGGAGAGAGAAACAGAGAGTTCATTGATTCAGAATCCACCGGCATGTACACATACACACACACACACACACATAGTAAATTCCCAGTGTACCTGTGAAACCTCCATCAGCAATGTTAAACATGAACCTCTGCTTCACTGCTTTCTTCTTCTCCTCACTCACTCCATCCCCTCCTCCACTTGTTTCTTTGACGTTCTCTCCATTTTGCAGCTTAGCGGAGTCCTCTGACTTCACTCCGTCCTTCTCATCTTTCAGCTCTGTTTGAGGAGAGAGAGAGACAGATTATACATTGTAACAGTTATCTGTAGTATAAAGTTGCTATTTGTGTTAGCATGTACCTTTCTTCTCATCTCTTGCTGGGCTAGTGTTCATTTTTTCTGTCTTCTCTTCAGATTCTTCTGCAATGGAGTAAGACAATATTGATGGTATGTGTGATCAGGGTCATGCAAAATTTACAACTGAAGAACTGGCTCACTTTCAATTCAACAGAATTTGACAGTTTATGTATTTCTCTGAATTTCAATACATCTGAATTTCCGCATCTGGTTTTGCTACACATGGGGACCTTTACCAGAAAAGTCATTTTCATGGAGTAGATATTAAGACAACTGGATGTCAAATCAAATGGAAAATTAATTTGTATTTTTGCATTATTTTAGGTAGTGCTTAGCACTTCACCTTTGGTTTTGGATGTGTCTACACTGCTTGTGGCTTCTAAACTTTCAGCTTTGACATTTGATGACGTGTTTTCCTTCAATTCAGTGGACTTTTCATTTTCTTCAACTCTGCTTCCTCCATCCTTTTCTGCTGATGGTGAGGTGGTGTCTCTCTCCCTGTCCCTATTCTCCTCTTTCTTTGCTGGACTGGGGGATTTCTCACCTTCATCAGGAATCTCAATGATCTGAGAAAAAAAGAGGGGACGTGAGAATGAGAGTTGGAAACAAGAAGAAAGACTAAGTGAGAGAGGCAGGTGCTTACAAAAGAAAAGTGGTTAAAAATACAGAGAAGAGAAACAGAAAGGTGAAGTGAAAAAGACTGTAGACTGTAAATAACAAGTACCTCATCCTCCTGTCTGGAGCCTTTTGTCTCCTTCTCTCCGTCCAGCTCCATCTTCTCCTCCAGCTCTTTTACGTCATCGCTCTTGGAAAGGTCTTCTGTTTGGATAAAAGTCAGATTAATGTGTAATATTTGGCCATGCAGAGATACTAGACAAATTATCTGTGAATGAAGAACAAATCCTCTTCTGGGAATAGATTTTAAAAAATGCAACTTGTCATAATAAGGTTGAATTATTTGAAATTATCTGTTTTTTTTCTTCATGTTCACTGGACCATGTGACTTTTGTTGGTAACAACACATTAATTTTGATAGACAAAAACTTTCATATTAATATCAATGTCATTGACCCATATGGGCCAGTGTTATTTTAGCATTATATTATACTATAGCATTTAAATATTTATTATTTTTTTCATTTTAATACATTTTTAGTAATTTTAGTCATTTAAAGTATAATTGTATTTTATTCTATATAGCTTTAGTTTCAACTTCAATCTTATATAATTATTTTTTCCCCTACAATTTCAGTACTAATTTAGTTTTATGTTATTAACAACACTCATATGCATGTGTGTACCTGGTGTTGGTGTGTTGGGCTGGGTATCTGCAGGCGTTCCAGTAGAGGGCGTTTTTGGATCTTCTCCTGCTGCGATGGCTGCCGCTCTTTTGTTTTCCTCCAGTTCTTTCATCCAGGGCATTGACCATTGACCATTGACATGCTCAAACTCCTGCACCTGTAAGAATTTAAAACAGTCAATCATATAACACCACCACTGACATTCACCAACAGCTCACTCCTAACCACTAAAACACTAGCAAGCATAACCTCAAACACACCTTCTTGCGGATCAGTGACATTACACCTATGCGCGTGAGAATATGTTGCCGTGACAGTCCTTCCCGTGGAACGCCATCAGCAAATGTTTCTGCCCCATCAGCGCCTGGCTCACATAGGTGACGCATAAAGAGGGACACGTATGCCCTGAGAAAGAGAGAGAGAGAGTCCTTGAGTAAATGGGGTAAAAACAAGAACTCCTCTGAGGACAGTCAGACTTACTTGAACTCCTTCTCTGATTTGCCTCGCAGGTCTCTAACAAGCCACTGGGTGGTGAAGGCATCCTGGGGAGGCATCCCATAACGCATCACTGCATTCAGGAAGGCTTTCCTTTGTCGAGCATTGAAGCCCAAAACCTAATGAGGAGCGAGAGGTTAACATCACGCGGTATGTGAAGGGAATAGCTGAAACAAGCTGAAAGTTAACTGAAGTTGAACCTCAATGTTTCCTCCCACTCTGGCCAGCAGGGGGGGCAGTGGTTTATCTTTATCGTTCCTCAAGCCCTTGCGACTTGGTCGTCGGGAGTTAGCTAAAAAAATAAAAAAAAAAGAGGATCATGTAAATACAAATATATTATAACTGCTTATTCAGATGGTTTAACTTTGTTCCTCACCTTCAGACCGCTCATCAAAGTCCTCATCACCCTCCTCTGAAGCCACCGAGTAATCTGATTGGTTATCAGACTGATCATCCTGCCAGTCTGGGAACACAAATGAGAGAGGCAATATATTACTGAGCCCTTGAGTTCTCTTGACAAGAAAATATTTAATTTAAGGGGACAATACAACAAGGATTCATGCAGACACCTAAAACAAAAGAGTCAAACTTTTGGACACACTGGACTGATTTGTTTCTCATAAATCTTAAAAACCTTTTAATCTAAAAACATATGTCTAAATGCTATAATTTCTTCTTCTTCTTCTTATGTTTTATTCATATACAATATCTAACTTGTGTGAATTATGTGATTTTTTTGTTTATTAAACCTGAATAAATATTTTTTTTTAGAATTAGGCCCACTATATTTTTGGCATATAAAAGTTTGCTTTAATAAACATTTTCTAGTACATAATATACAAAATAATTCCCATGTTTCAGTTTAGTTATATAGAAGTTAATAATAAAGAATGGTTAGGTGTGTCCAAACTTTTGACTGGTAATGTACATCTAAACAACCACCACCATAAAATAATCTATTAAAGGATTAGTTCACTTTAAAATTAAAATGTCCTACTAATTTACTCACCCCCATGTCATCCAAGATGTTTATGTATTTCTTTCTTCAGTCAAAAAGAATTTTTTTTTTTTTTTTTTTTGACCAATCGTTTCCCTAGATAAGACCCTTATTCATCGTCTGGTATTGTTTATAGCCATTTGAAGCTGCACTGAAACTGTAATTTTGACCTTCAACTGTTTGGAGTCCACTGACGTACATTATATGGGAAAAAAAATCTTGGAATGTTTTCATCAAAAACCTTAATTTCTTTTCGACTGAAGAAAGAAATACATAAACATCTTGGATGACATGGGGGTGAGAAAATTATCAGGAATTTTTAATTTGAAAGTGAACTAATCCTTTAATAGATTGTAAATGTAATAACTTATAAATATAAATGCATTATTTTAAACAAAAAAACATTCATTTCTGATGAAAATATGAACAGACATAACACAACAACAGACATAAGATCACACCACAAAGTGTGTCTTCATCCATAACAACACCCACAAACGTACAGGGAAAGAGTAGTAAAAAAAGCATTAAAAGTGCGTCTGTACCCCGTCTACTACCTCTGTCCTCCTGTGAGCAGTCGTTGTAGTTGACGGGTTTGCGTGGCCGTTTGCCTTTGCCCAGGTGACGAGCGAGATCTTCCTGTTGCTGCTCATAATGATGGCGCAACAGTTTCTCCCAATAATCAGGATCTACACTCTCTTCCTGCTTAATGATCTCTCTATCCACATCCTCCTCCTGACAGAGGCACACCATATGATACACATATACAGTGCATACATAAGACAAACACACTACACACAGTCATAAACTCACCTCCTCATCCTCATCTTTGACCACATACTGGGCCACCTTAAAAGAGCTGAGGTATTCATTCATACTCTGCAGCTCTGTGTCATCTGTTGCATCTTGGTTTCGATCCAACAACCGATCAATCGCCTTGTCATCATAGTGGATCACACTGCTGTCTTCCTCCTTATTGTCACCTGGAGGGCAGATTTCTTTGATTTACAATTGATTTTAGTTTTTACTTGGTCCCTTTCATTTATTGTGCAGATTTTTTCATTAATTTCTGTATTAACGTATTCATCTTATTTATTTTCTGTGTTGTCTAGTACTATCTGTATTTTAATCATGTTGATAAAGATTTCCTGACTTTTGGGGAAGAGAGACAAAGAGAGATAGTAGATAAAAATACAACAGAGCACTCATTTAAAGAGAGCGAGGCCAGTGGGCAGGTGATGGCCCAGGAATAAGAACCTTTTTTTTTTGGCACAGTCAGGTCAGCATGTCATATTTTTATTTTATTTATTTATTTTTTTACTTTACTACATTTTCTCTGAGCCATATATTTTTTTAGCAATATATTTCAAAAGCCAGAAACACACACAAAAAAAAACAAACAAAAAAAAACAACCTACTGCAGCATCAGAACAAAACTCGGCTTATTACCATCAGTGCTCAGCATGGTCATGTGTAGTTTAAAGCTCTAAATAGTCTTCAACTGAAAGCAGAACTTCACATTTACACCACAGCAGCTTATGTTTGACACCTTTTCCGAAGTTTATGCGACAATGGCTGATACACAAAACACACCACATACAAACTCTTAACTAAAAGCTGTACATGTGTTACAAAGTTTTACTGCATTTAAATGTCATTATCATTCTCTCAAATGTTTAATTTTCTGATCTCAAATAAATATTATGTTCAGAAGATGAAGCATTTCCTGAAACAGTATTACCTTCTCCAAGCTCTTTGAAGAGCTGTTCTGTGCCAAACTTCAAGATGTCATCCAATTCTTGTTTGGACATGGATCCAGCCTTGGAGCCCAGACCAGGCCGCACCACCAGGTGAGTCAACATCATCTTCTTCTTTGCAACCTGAGACACAAAGGTCATGAGATTATTTTTGCTAGTGTTTGATTGTTTTTTCAACATAGTTTTGCATTTGGCTGGATTGTAAATAGTTTTAAACTACTGTTTCCTGTCTCACCTGTGTAATTCTCTCCTCCACGGATGCTTTAGTGACAAATCGATAGATCATCACCTTCTTATTCTGACCAATACGATGAGCCCTGCTAAATGCCTGAGAAAGACAGCAGGAGAGCAACAGCATCAGATAGTGTTCACCCACACAGACGCTGTCACAGAGATGCAGGTGTTTGACAGTTTTAGCATCAGGTATTTTATGTCCCCTGTACCTGGATGTCATTGTGTGGGTTCCAGTCAGAGTCGTAGATGATGACAGTGTCAGCGGTTGCCAAATTGATGCCCAAACCCCCTGCTCTGGTGGACAAGAGGAAAACAAACTGAGGAGCACCAGGAGCTACAGTGAGAGGAAAGAAAGGATTTTGTCAAAACAAAAGATCCATTATGATGCTGCTATTTCATTGAAACGGGTGACATTCTTCCCCTCACCATTGAATCTATCGATGGCCTCCTGCCTCATCCCTCCAGTCACTCCTCCATCTATCCTTTCATACTTGTACCCCTCATTCTCCAGAAAGTCTTCCAGCAAATCCAACATCTTTGTCATCTACATCCATGCACAATGCGTTTAAGTATTCTTGAGTATATAATTAAGTATATCTGTATTCTGTGTATGTTATATGTGTGTACCTGTGAGAATATAAGCACTCTATGTCCACCCTCCTTCAGTTTTTTCAGCATCTTAAACAGAAGCATCAGTTTCCCAGAAGCCTTTGTCAGGGCACTGCCGTCATACATGCCATTGGGCATTTTAGGGGCTTCCTGCAAATCAGACTCATAACGATCAGTTGAAAGTACTGCTGTTATTCATTCAAAACCTAAGAACTGTAAGTTCCCCCATTTCTACTGTAAAATGGTACTGTCCTATTTGAAAGTGAGTGAGTGGAAGCTCACATTAGCAGCTGTTGGGAAGAGGTAGGGGTGGTTACAGCACTTCTTTAGGTCCATGACCACATTGAGCAGAGACACCTGGTTTCCTCCTCCACGAGTGTTCAGAGCTTCAAAGTTGCGTGTCAAGATGTACTTGTAGTACTTCCTGTTCCAGAAAAACAAAGATTGAATCAGAGGCTATTGCCATATAAAAGTTTTAAATGGCCCATGCAACTGTAATTCATACATTCACACTCTGAGTAATCAGAATCATCAATCGGCCAGTTATACAGTTCAAAGAATCATGCTGTAAATAACATAGAGGGTGTCCAGCAGGTGGCACAAATGAGGGATGAAGGTACTGAATATTTAGCAGAACATTAACAAACACTGAACAAGTTTCATACTTTTGCATGGGGCTGAGCTCCACTCGCACGATGAGTTCAGTTTTTGAGGGCATGTGTTTGAAGACATCAGCTTTGAGTCTTCTGAGCATGTGTGGACCCAACATGTCGTGCAGTTTCTTAATTTGGTCCTCTTTAGCTATGTCAGCAAATTCTTCCAGGAAACCTTCCAGATTACTGAAACACACACATTTAGTACTGAACAACAGCAATAAAAAACAACAACACTGAGGCCACACAAACATCCTAATCTCATTCACCTATCAAGAACACACACACACACACACACACACACACACTTACTGGAATCTCTCAGGCGTGAGGAAGTTGAGCAGATGGAAGAGCTCCTCCAGGTTGTTCTGTAAAGGTGTGCCTGTCAACAGCAGCTTATGCTGAAGAGGGTAGTTATTCAACACACGAAAGAACTGAGAGGGATAAAACAAGAGAGAGATTGTGTTAGTTTTATATCAAATACTAGTTTATCATAATATTTAAGGAATATATCTCTCAGAAATCAAACTTCTGTCCTCTTCTTTTCCATTTCATGTTGCTCCAAATCTGTATAGCTTTTCTCCATAAAGGATGCAAAAGCACCATTAAAGTACTTTACAAGCTCTGCACTATTTTTCAAATCTTCTAAATTCATTAGATAGCTTTATGTGTGGAAAAAAGCTAAATGTAAGTAAGTTATAACCTCTAGTGGGCAGATAATGGCTGATATCGGATCCCTGAGTGAGTGAGCTGAACTAAATGACCAAATCAGTCAGATTTGTGAACGAATCATTCAAATTGGTTCTGTAAGCCAAATCAAACTGATTCATAGAAAAAAAACAGGATCAGTCAGAATGAATGAATGAATGAATTATTTAGACAACATTTAGAATGAAACAACAACCACTTCATTCATTAAAATTTCTTCTTTTGTGTTCCAAGGATTAAATAAAGTCATACAGGTTTGGAACGATGACAGAATTTTGATTTCTGGATGAACAAATTCTTTAATTAGTAGATATTTTGGTGTGCCACTCATCTGACACATGGAGCTTACCTTTGATTGGTTATTTTTCAGTCTATGGGCTTCGTCTACTACAAGACAAGCCCAGTCGATGGAGCCCAGAATGGCTTGATCGATTGTGATCAGCTCATAAGACGTCAAAAGCACATGGAACTTCACAGAAGCCTCTTTCTGCACAGATGAAGCAGAACCACACATCATAAACAGGTAAAGACAAAGAAGCGTATCATCAAACCACAAGCTACTGTATCAACTGTACTCGTCCAAACCTCTTTCCTCTGGGATTCATACCTTCATTTTGGAAGCCTTCTTCCCACCACGGATGGCATTGTCCTCAAAGGAGAATTCATTTTCTCGTATGACAGCTCTGCTGTCTTTATCACCCACATAAGTGACCACATACATGTCTGGGGCCCACATCTCAAACTCCCTCTCCCAGTTAATGATGGTGGACAGAGGGGCACTGACCAGGAACGGCCCCTTCGAATGACCCTGAGAGAGACCATTACCAAATGTACTGTATTATAAACTTCAATGCCACATTATAAACAATATCTTTTATGATGAACATGTCTTCCTGGGGATCATTTATTACTGTAAAATCAATTAATCAAACTAAAATAACACAAGAGAATGTAATTACACTCCCTTTCAAAAGTTTGAGGTCAGTAAGATTTTTTTTGTTAGAAAGAATTTAATACTTTTAATTTATTCAGCAACGATCCATTAAATTGATCAAAAGTCACAGAAAAAACTTTTAATTACAAAAGATTTCTACTGTCAATAAATGCTGTACTTTTGAATTTACTATTCAAAGAATCCTTGCAGCACAACTATTTTAAGCACTGATAATAATAAAAACCGTTTCATGATCACCAAATCAGCATATCAGAATGACTGTTGAAGAATGAGGAGACAGTGAAGACTTCAGTAATGGCAGCTAAAAAGTTTTACTTGTAATAATAATACAGTTTTTACTTTATTTTTGATCATACAAATGCAGCCTTGGTGAGTACAAAAGACTTATTAAAAAATCTTACTAAGCTGAAACTTTTGAGTGGTAGTGCACTTACAATATTTTTTAGAAACACACCTCTTTGTAGAGCGAGTAGAGGAAGACAGCAGTCTGAACCGTCTTTCCGAGACCCATTTCGTCTGCCAAGATGGTGTCTGTTCCCTGAGCCCAAGAAAAACGCAACCAGTTCAGTCCCTCAAGCTGGTACGGGTGAAGCGTGCCGCCAGTAGAGTCCAGATAATCCGGCTGCCTATCAAACTTTATAGTGGGCTGAAAGTAATAGACAGGAAGAAGATCATTGTCAGTCAAAAACATATGAATGCATTTTCTTTAAAACTATATCAATCTTAATGTGCAGTTGTGGTCTTGCTCATAATTATATTAATGTTTACACTTGAGAGAATAGGAAATTATCGGACAAAAGTGGGAAACAAGACTGAGAATAGAAGTGGGCCTGGTTCAAACCCTTAAACCATGGCTCCAACCTAAATGTGTTTAGTATTAAAATTCTTAGTCAATAAAGTAGAAAAACGTTGATCTGAGTTGTTCTAAGGTTCCTTACATCCACCACAGGATTAGCAGGAGGCCTCTCGGTCTTTCTCACTTTCACCTTCTTCATCTTTTTACCTGGTCTGCCCTCTTCTCCAAGCATCAGCTCCCTGACAAACAGAAAAAAGAAGATATGTAGATTAACTCATACTTGCACTCAATATTGTTTCACACTAGTGTGCATGTGTGTGAAGTGCTGTAGAGGCCTGTGTGCATGTACCTGTGGTTCCAGTAATGTTGTTTATAGGTCTCATAGTCTGGGATGTCCATGTCTTCAGACTCCCAGGCTGACTGATCATATGGCAGATCTCTCCATTTGATCAGATAGTGAACGTTATTCTTCTTATCCACACTGCCAGAGAGAACGAGAGAAATCAATGTCCAAACAGTTCAGCAGATGTCTTCCTTCAGCTGGTTCATATGAACGTTCTCACCTATGGTTTAAGATGCGGTGGATGAAGAGCCACTCCAACTTTACTCCAAAGCGCCCATACTTATCCTCTATACGGGCATAAAAGGGATCTTTATTCTTCCTCTTGCAGCTCTTATCCTCGTCTCCCTCAGCTCCCATCTCTAGATTGGGGGGCTCCTCCATATCGGTCTTCCGCTGGTAATTACGGAACATTACCTGACAGTTCAGCTCCAACTGTGACAAGAAAGAAAAAGACATAAATTATTGTAAGAATTTAATATTGGTGCATTCCTATTTACAAGAAACTGTATGGTTTTTTTTGTGTGTGTGTGTTACCTGTAGTTCCTGGACCCAAGAACAGTGCCAATAAGACATGTTGCACCACTTCACAAAGAACTCTCTCTCCTTCCGACCAATCATAGGAGGAGGATCCGGAGCATCGGCTGGAAGTTCTGCAGGACGCGGCACAGGCATAGGGGGAGGGGCATCACCCCAGCGCCAGGCCAGAACTTTCTGGACTTTGCCCTTCAGTGGAAGACTCTGAGAAAGCAAAGATATGATTTTCTATGTTTTGCAAAATGAAACCATAATATAAAATTACTTTAAATTAATTAAAAAAACTACATATTTCAACTCTGGCATCTCTGAAAATAAAACCTCAAGAAAACCTAATCAAAAGAATAGACTTGAACTACCATACTATATTATACTATATTATTCCTCTCTCACCAGGCAGCGTGGGCAAATCCACTCTCCGTTGGGGATGTCTGGCAGAGGAGGGTTGAGACAGTGTAAGTGATAGGACGAGGGGCATGTGTCACAGCACAGCAGCTCTCCTCCATCCTTACACACCCGACAAAACTCCATATGATGATCGTCCTCCTCTTCTACCTCTCCATCATCCCTCCTTCCATCATCATTCTCCTCTTCACCCTCAGAACTCTCCTCGCGAGCCTCCCATTGAATTCCCTCCTTCTCCTGAGAGAGAGACATAAATAATGCATAATCAACAGAAACTTTAGTCATTAAATATCAGTGGTAGAGAAATAGTGCACAAACACACACAGAATATAGATTTTACTCTTTATATTTTACTATTTATATGTACGTACGCAGTGGGGGCAGCTCCATGTGCCCTCTGGGGCTCTCTCCATGTCAGGATCTAGACACACCATGTGATAAGCTCTCGGACAGGTGTCACACAGAATGATCTCGCCACCCTGCTGACACACCTCACAGTAGTCCTGATGATCAGTCTCATAGCCGTCAGCATCCTCATCCACTATGAAAGAAAAGGAGGGTTTATAACAAATGTAAATGGCTGGAAAGTGGCCAAAGTAGTATAGTGTTTTCATTACAGTGTGTGTGCTCTTTGGTGTGAACAAAGAAATCTGAGTTGTGCTGTCTTTGACTCACTCTTCTTCTTCTTGGAGCTCTTGGATTTTTTATTCTTGGAGCGGCTGCACCGACTGTTGGATCCATCACTTATAGAGAAACTGTCAAAATCGCTCTCACCATCATCATCCTCACCGCTCTGAGAAAATGAACCATGGGTGAAGGGGTACAAAACAAGTTGGTGATGTTAGCAATAAAAATAAGGAATAATTTAACATATATTCACAACCGTTAAACAGTTTGGGGTTGATAAAATCTTTTCATGTTTTTGAAAGAAGTCTCTTAACGCAAAGCGATTATTAATGCATTTATCTGATCAAATATAGTAAAAACAAAATAAATGCTTCCTATTTTAATAGTTTAAAATGTAAATTTATTCCTGAGATGACAAATATGAATTTTCAGCAGCCATTACTCCAGTCTTCAGTGTCTCATGATCCTTTAGAAATCATTCTAAAATGCTAAATTGCTGCTCAAGTATCCTTGCTGAATAGAAGTATTAATCTCTTTAAAAAAAATAAAAATTCTTATTCATCCCAAACTGTTGAACAGCAGTATATATTTTATATATTATATATGTATATGTATATATACTATAATTATATAATTAATAACTATAATAGTTCTGTCATGACAACTCTCGGGAGAGTTTAGCATGGTAATATACATGGCAATGTTAATATGTTGGGTCTTGATCAGAATGGATCTGCTATACTGCTGCGGCAGAGAAAGTACCGAGACTTACTTACTACTTACTACTGCCAATACTTCCACAGACATGCTGCAGTGAGCATGTAGGAAAAACTGCTACAGCAAAAAATAACATAAAATAACCCTCATATATAACATACATGAAATCTATCTACACAGGTGGAGCTGGGGAAGGTGGAGGGTTTCTGAAGCATGCTGCAACTGCCACAGCTAGAACTAGACAAGTATTTGAAAGTTGAGCAGCAAGCTCCTTGGCTGCTGATGTGAAAAGAAACCTATCAGCTGAGCAATGCGAGTAATGATTTGATTACATAAGACTGAGTTGACATAGACAGACTGCGCCATCTAGAGTTTCATGACAGAACTCTGCATTAACTAATAATACTAAAAAATATGATTAATAATAATGTATAATTTAGCTAATTTAGATTATGTTGCAGTATGGAATAGATACATACAGATGAAATAGATATGGAATAGATACATACAGGAATGGAATAGATACATACAGATGAACGTTTTCTCTTGAAATTGCCCAGTTTAATCTTGAGTGGAGCCACTTTCTTCGCTTTAGACTTTTTGTCCTGGGGCTTTGGGGTGGATTTGGTCTTTCTACGTGCATTTGGGCCTAGAACAGATATATAAATGACACAAAAAGTGTTGAGCAGATAAAAAAAAACACACATAGTAAACTCTCTTTTGGTTCCCTAAAAAAAATTCAAATTTTGTTCTCTGTTAATTATTTCTGATCCTGACAGTTTAATTTCCAATCAAATCTCATCCACTTAATCCACATTCCTCTCTCTCTCCTCTGACCTTTGCCCTCTTTGGTCTTGGCTTTTCGGAGGGGGACCGCTGGGGGCTGTTGGGATGGGGGTGGTGCAGCAGGAGCTGCTGTTGGTGTGGGCGTGGCCATGGGCACAGACCCTCCTCCATCCACCCTGGTCACCATACTCTCCACTGCAGCAGCTACATTGGCAGCTGCCAGGGCTGCGTTGGCACTCGCTGAGCCTCGCATGGGATTATTAGTGCTGAACTCTCGCCATTTAGCCCCCAAAACCATCATCATCTTTGACACAGCAATTTTAGGGTTCTTAGCAGCTATTAAAGGTCTAAAAAGGAGAGGGAAAGAAAAACATTTCAGATCAGTCACAAGATAACCTAGATGTTTATATAAGGCGATAATAGAAATGGGGCAAAAACAGACAGAGAAGTGCCACTGTTCTACCTGACAAACTGACTGAAAGCTTTGTAATTGGTGAGAGAGGTGTAGTCCTCTTGGGTAAAGGTGTAGTCGATGTCTTTCATTCCCCAGTCTGCTAACAGCTGAGAGGAAGATTTGGGTTCCTGTGAAAGAAGAACAGAGGATGACAAGTGAATAACACTAGAGAATGCAATCATATAATTATAACCAGAGATATATACACACATATCATGTGACCTGAACCTTTATCCGAAAACATAATATCCACTACTGTTCAAAGGTTTTGGGGGCAGTCATTTTTTTTTAAGAAAAATAAACTTTTATTCAGCAAGGATCCAGTCAATGTATCAAAAGTAACAGTAAGGACATTTATAATGCTACAAAACATTGTTTTTAAATAAATGCTGTTCTTTTGAACTATTTATCAAATAATCCTGAATAAAATGCAGCACAGTTTCCACAAAAATAATGAAGAGACTTCTTTGAAAATATCAATTAGGTGGCGATATGCACTAAGCATGTAAACAACTAATGAACAAAAGAAGAAGAAAGAAACAACTTGGCGCTCTTTTTCTTATCGTCCGTTTCTATAGTGACTCGTTGATTCATCGCTCTGTTGAGAATGTCTTGAGTCTTAACCAGGAACATACTCTGAGCTGAATGAACTTACTCCCGGACGCGTTTTTGGAACCACATACCTCGAGTAAGCAAGGTTTGGGGTTAATCAACCGAGAGTTCAGGGTTTAGTTCATGGTAAGTTAACCCTGCTTTCTGGAATACACCCCTGATATTCTTTTTGTTGTATTTCTGTTTTGCATAAAACTGAAGAATATTCGGTACATCCTATACTGTACTCTAAAATGATATTAACTTTTGCATGGATTTTATTGTAAAGAGTTTAGCCACATGTAACCAGAAGTTTTAAGATATATGAATATGCTTTAAAGTTTTTTTTTACCTCATGGGTTTATCTTAACAAGCAAAGCAATTCAGCATTAATTTCACGGTGTGTCTGTGAAACATTACTACCACCACAGTAGTTTTGTGCGCGCATGAACGTCATGAATGTCATATTTTAGTTTTCCAAAAAGAGGACAGTGGGTGCGGGTGGGTCGGGAGGGTGGTGTGTGGTTGGTTGGTGGTTAAAGTAGTGTCAAAAGTAGTGCAATGACCATATCCAAAAATATCAAAACTGAAAATGTAATTTCCGTACCTAAAATACATATTTTACAGTTACTGTTATGCATATTGATCATAAACACAGCTAAAAAGCTTCCTACCAGTGGCCCTCCTTCATAAAACTTAACATCTAGCACAGTTTTATCATAGGCAGAATGCAAAATGTTTCAATACAAGCATTTCAGTCAAATGTAATTTAAGCAAAATTTCAAACCTTTAACCGACGGGAGAAAAACAACCCATTAACAGTTTAAAAGTAGCCATAGGGGAAAATATGCAGACTTGGCAACCCTGCATTCAACACGAGCTGCAGGATTCAGATTTGACTGATCACGGGTTGAGGAGAGAAAGATGGCTGATAGACCAAGCTGGAGGAAATGCTGCTCAACAGATCCTAAGCTTAATGACAAATATCTGATCTTACTTTACACAGAGCGTGCATAATCACGTAAACAGAAGTGAAAGTGAACAGCGAGCACTCATTCAAAAGAGATTTAAATACTCTGCATATTGATAGATGCTGATGCACGAAAATTATGCAATATTAGAATGTTTGCTGGAGCGGGCGGGACTGGACACAAAAATCATGAGAACGGGCAATAATGGTCAGATATTCAGTGGGAGCGGGATTAAGAAAACAGTCCCTTGCAGGCAGCACTCTAATACAAAAACGCACACAATCATTGGCGACTGTAGAAAGTAAAAACTGAATCCCAGACATTTTGGGCAATTCAAAAAAATTTTAGGTCCAAAAAGAGGACATGTCTGGGAAAAAGAGGAAATATGGTCACTCTAACGTCATGGCAACGTACAACACAAAGTACCTCACGAGGGAAACACTTAACGTAATGCGTAAATGCGCCTAACTAATGTAAATCAAGCAAGCTAGTACACATAGGCCACGAAGTGTTGGCGAAATAACACATTAGCAGACCAGAGGGAATAATATGGATTTTTTTCCAGAAAACTTCTTGCACAAAATAAATTCAAGTACTTTCAAGGACCTGTGTCAATGTATGTTTATTTTCAAAAACTTTCCAGGGCCTTGAATTTTTTTTCTCAGATTCACAAACTTTCAAGGATTTCAAGTACCCATGGGAACCCTGATCAGTGTTAGGTGCTTCTACACTCTTGTTAATCAGCTATCATATACCACTGATTTTAGGAATAAATTATGGGTAGGGTTAGGTTTAGGGGTATGGATTGGGTTAAGTCTATATTTTTGGACAATAATCAAACCCGGGATGAACAATGGCCACCCACTGGCTAACCCTTACCTGACCATCATCATCATCGTCATCATCTTCCTCCTCAGGCTCTGGGTCTTTACGTTTGCTTTTTCCTCCAGAAGAGCCACCAGACCTTTCTCCCACTGAACCGCCCTTCTTTCTCTCCTTGGAGGAGCTGGATCTCTTTTTCTTCTTCTTGCTTGGTGCATAGTCACTCCCTTCACTCTCAGATCTCATCACTCTGTCCTCCTCGTCTTCTTCTCCTTCTACCATTCGGATTGCTTCAATGACTTCAGGAGAGCTGACAGGAACGTCCTATATATCCACCCAAGGAGAGATGACAATATCAGATAAACTCAGGGAAAAACCTTTCAGTTCAATGCTTGTTCGTGTAAACATGTTTAACAGTGATGGTAATGGCAAATGATGATTGATGTGACACTGCAGCGGTGAAATCAGCCATGCGATTCAAAAGTTTGGGGTCTGTAAGATTTTTTCTCATGCTCACCAAAGGCTGCATTTATTTGATCAAAAATACAGAAAAAATGTTTTATATTTTAAAAATTATTTACATTCAAAATAACCATTTTTATTTCCTGTGATGGTAATCTGAATTTTCAGCAGCCATTACTCCAGTCTTCAGTGTCACATGATTACTGAGAAATCATTCAAATTTGCCGATTTGGCGCTCAAGAAACATTTCTTTTTATTATCAATGTTGAAAACAATTGTGCTGCTTTACATTTTTGTGAAAACCATGATACTTTTTTAAAATTCATCCATTAATACAAAGTTCAAAATTGCAGTATTTATTTGAAACAGAAATTAATTGTAACAATGTTAGTCTTTACTGCGACTTTTGGTCATTTTAATGAATCGTTGTTGGATAAAAAGTATTTATTTAAAACTCCAAACATTAAACAGTAGTATCTATATATCTATATACAGTATATATTCAGATCCTAAAGGTGCTCCACTAACCTCTCTGAGGAGTTTCTGTCTTTTGCTGCTCCTACTTTCACGGCTTTTCTTTGCTTTCTTCTTCTTTTTGGATTTGGGAGTCTCTGCCTCTGATGTTGGTTCATCGGCATCATCTGTCCAAAACACAGACACACAGCATGCATCATCAAACATGAACGATTAAAGCTGAACAATCATCTCAATTTTGATTTTCTGTCATTCCTACCCTTACTGAACTGATACAGTACTTTTAATTCAACTTTATAACCCATACAACTTGAATACAATGACTAAAGGTAATATGACACATCAGTTTAGAATTATTATTTTTTTTTTATCACAGCTAAAACCCAAAATCATTATAGAATACTCTATATATATATATATATATATATATATATATATATATATATATATATATATATATATATATAAATTTTTTTTTTTGCATTCCTGCCTCAAGATATGAGTCTACTGTCCAAATATGTCAGCAGCAGTGAAACTAGGCCATAAGGCTCTTGGTTTTGAAATCATTCATTTATTATAAGCTCTCTGCTGATAGGCTGCGCTGCATACGCCACTACCGAGGGCGGCCAGAAGAGGAAAGCAAAACAAATGGGTTTGTCACACTATGCTAACGATATTGCGTACGCTATGATCGCTAAGGTAGAAAAAACAAGCATTTTTCGCTCTTAAGATACTAAGGAGTCCGTAACAAATAGGTCTATCATTTTAACATCTTCTGCTGCCCAGTGAATCAGGAAGTGATGTGACTTTTGCATACAGCTTGCCGCTACTGCATCATATAACATAACGTTAAAGGTTTTGCTTTAAATAGGTGCATGATGCAGTAACACGTGGCTCGCCAGCTCGAGCACAATATATAAACATTAAATCTAGCAGCGTTCTCCTTCCAGAAATGACCATTTGTCAAGAAGTACTCTGACATGTCAGCAGTTACGTTAATTTGCTAGTTTAGGCTCGTTTGGAGAGGTTATATAACATGATGTGGTTAGTAAGGGTCCTGACAGGGCAGCTAAACCTTACCATCTCTCATGGGTCCAAAATGGTCCCTGTCGTCTTCACTCCCCGACATATTCCCGTCCGGACGCTTGATAAAATAGAAATGACAACAATATTTTGCTCTGGTTTTTAGCAGCACCCCATAGTGACAGAAAGAGATAACCTAAAACAACTGACGGGGAAGCTGACTGTGTTAAGATGAATTCAAAATCAATTAACGATTGTGACATTTCTAAACTACAACATCATACAACGCGTAGTGTTTAAAGAGTTAGACGTAGTCGTGTCATTTCGGCTTTTTTCGTAAACTTTCTCGCTCGGTCCGAGCGAAAGACACCTCAACTTAGCTGTCAATCAAGTTAGCAAAGCTAGCAAACGGAGTCAAGTGATCCGGCTGCAGGGAAAATGGCAGCCGGCTGGATGAGTTGAGTTAAAGCGCTTATCTGCCTTCGTTTCTGGTTAGATTTGTATCTTTAAAACTTTCCTCCTTGAATAAATAACACGCGGAGGTCGCGAAGCCCCAAACAAACACCATATGGCGCTTTATAACGCGGTGTTTCACAGTTGTAAGTTACCAATAATTTTAGATATGTTTGTATTTTTTGTTTTATGCTTTAAAGAGAAACTTACCGAGAAACGCAGATTTCTTTTTATATATGCATATATATTTTATTATTATTTATTTTTTTAACGCTGTCGGTTGGAGGTGGGTGGGAGGAATTGACTTACAGGTCAGTCCTAGGTGTAGATAGTCGGCGGTATGATCAGCTTTAGTCTGACGCGAAAGCTGCGGGTTACTACCTCTCACTGAAAAATAAAAAAGAAGCTCAGAAAAGGTGTAAATCTTTGGGAGACGTCGTCCACTCTTCTCCCCTTTCCCCAGCGTCAGTGACCAGAAGCGAACATCCTCAAACACACAAAGAAATCAGGGGGTAGAGACATCCCATAATAATCCTAGGCACACTCCCCCCCTCCCTACAACACTCACTCACTCACTCAACTCTGCATAGTTACCTCGCAACCTACAGACCATAATAATCATCCCCCCTCGCACACAGTACCAGCAAGTACACACTGCCTTCCCCTTTCTTAGTCCCTGCCCCCTTAGCAACCACGTTGCTATGGAGACGCTGCCCCCTCCCGCCCTCTCCTGCATCCCATAATAGTCATAAGCAGGCCGCTCTGCCATCCCATAATAAACACAACTCCTAAAAGAGGGAAGGAAAAAAACAACACCAGTCACATGGTCTCCAGGGAAACCCCAGGCCGCTGGCGACAGACCATAATAATCTGCGGCTGTCCGTCCACCTGGCTAGGGTTTTGGTGCACGGACGACAGAAAATGCATATGAGCACCTGGTTGGAAGTCGGGCTCACGAGCAGTGCACATCGGGTATCTGTCAAACGTCACACACCTACAAGAGTGACACTTCACAGTTTCAGAGGTGATGAGACGTCAAGGTGCAACAGTGCTTCTTTTTAAACCCATATCAGACTGACTCCTGTAATGAGTCTGTGGGAAGCGGCCAAACAAAAACACAAACTCTCATGAATGATATATGCCGTGACAATCCTGAAACAGAACCTCACACACGTTTAGACTCTCTGACCTCCAGTGACTTGCTGACTTCAGCTACCTATGCATTACAACAGGTCAGTGCCACTTTGCATGTAGTGAATGAAATGCACAAGTAATGTTTACATCCATTCAAGCATTACAGGTTTAGTTTGGGGGGGGGCCTTAGATCTATTAAAAGCAGCAATAAAAAGCAGTCACTTCTATTTATATTTATACTGTACACTGTTTCTCATGAGAGGAACTTGCCAGTCACATAGTTTTATTGCATCTCCTACTTTTACTCAAATCTGATAGAACTGACTGTAATCCCAGTATTTGAGTAAATGTAATTAGTTACTGTGCTCAAATATTTGTAACTTTTACTTTTTTTGAGCATATATGTCCTCTTTATTCCACTACATTTGTAGTGAGAAATACAGTTACTCATTACATTTTGCATGGCACCTGAAGCAGTTCTGCAACAGTTTATTTATGCTAAAGAAGAAACGATATTACCATGCAGGGTGTTGACATTACTAGACCTTGAGTTTTGCCCTTATGTATCCAAGCGCATCGTGAGACTTCATGAATGTGAGTGCATTAGCAGCTAGTTGCAGAATCACAGTTGAGAACATGGCTGCAGCCGAAACCAGCACGTCCGGTGTAAGTAGGCTTTGACTATTTCATTTTATTTTACTTAATATTATTTCATTTATCCATTATACTGAAGAGATTTTGAAGGTTGAAAATTGATTAACTTATGCCGTTTTTTTAACACTTCAGCTTACCTGAGATTTGTTTGCAAATGTTTACAATGAGACGTGCTTGTAGATGTTTAAGAGGCTGTTGTGTCGACCTCGATTTATTGCAATATTGAGGCATTGAGTTTTATTTCTATTTTAGAAAATAAACGCATGATTGCTCTCCTCCTGTTTTTCACTGTTATGCCTCCTAGGTGTTGAGGACTACAGCATTTGTGAGCCTACATCCTGAAACACATGGGTCTTATATCAACGACAGCAACAACAATCAGGCACGTCATCCTGGTAGAACTTAAGAACTGTGAAGTTTCAGCAAAGAGGAAACTGCGTGTTGTCAGGATAAAACACAGATTAACACACACACACACACACAAAATATATGTATATATATATATATATATATATATATGTGTGTGTGTGTGTGTGTGTATGTAATTAATTACATATATACTTATCATATCATATACATTTTTAATTAATTATGTAATTAATTACAGGAATCATGCCTTATGGCCTGGTTCATGAAGGGTTTCTTTAAAGGATCTTAAAGGTTAAAGGTCACAGTATTCACTGGACAGTTTGTATTTATTCAGATCTTATATCTAAGAGACTGCAGTCTAATGAATGCTACAAATAAGTCTTTGTCTTTGATATGCAGCAGAGGAGAGATAGCTCTAGGCTTATTTTATTGTACTGTCTTCTGAATGCTACGTCCTATCCACCTTTGACAAAAGTCTCTGTTTTTCACATGATGGTGTATCTCTCCTGTACAGCAGCAGAAATGTATCAGTGTTTGAGGAGCATGTCCCCCCAATACACACACACATGCTTATGCACACTCTTCTGCTTAAAGTAGATCAGTCACCATGGTGATTGGGGGAGGGGGGGTGGGGCTTAGGTGTAGCCCACAGTTACCAATCGTGGGGGTTTCACCCTGCAGCCCCCAGCCCCCTCCACCACACTCACTTCCATCCCATAATATTCTCCTGAAGATCAGAGGAATGTTGACACTGTGGACGCAGTTAAAACGAAGCATCTGTTCTGCATGGGCTACTATAAATGCTTGTTCCAGGTGAAAGCCAATACCAATCCTGCAACAAAAACAAATTTTCTAGCATTGCCTCCCTCTCATCAAAAGAGCAGTGAGGACATCCAGTGGTGAGATGGATGGATGAGACGGTGAACTGCATCATTCACAAACAAAGAACATGAACTTTAGGTCCTGTAAACCAGAACGGATCGGTTACTGCAATCTTAATTTAAAATCAACAAGACTCAGCAATGGTTTACAGAAAGTCATTCTGGCATTCATTCAGTTCTTACAGAACACTGACTGAATGAGTGTAGTTTATGAAATATTGGGTTGGATTGGAGGGATTGCCAGATTGGAGAGCTGTCATTTCTATCCCATAATATTTTCTCTGTGGTCCGCAGTAACCCAGTGCAAGCGTTCCAGAATGAGGTCAACAAGCCATCCAATAATAATCATTGTGTGCAGTCATGTTGTGCTCTTACAGTAAGGATGCATGTTCTAACAGCACACACACACACACACACACACACAAGTGAATTTGTATTTAATTTGCATATATATACAATAATATATAATACAATAATAAAATATATATAATTTGTGTGTGTAATATATACATGTTCAAATGCAAATAATTTTCAGATTATATATTTTAATTCAAATTATATATACAAATAAATAATAATAATATATTAATAAATTAATATAATTAATCATTTGATTATATTTATTAATGAATAAGTATTAAAATTATTTATTCTATAATTTATATTTACATAATTATTAAATTATGAATTATCTATAAAAATGTATAAACAGATTACATAAATTAATCTGTAATTATATATGTACATACACAAATACCGTATATATATATATATATATATATATATATATATATATATATATATATGTATATATATATATATAAATGATTTTTATACATATATTTTTTAAATTATGTATACAAATAAATAGTTTAATTATATTAACATAAAAATATGCAGCTTAATGTTCAATATTACTGAATTATTTAAAAATACTCCCACACATGTGCATACATACTGATACATAGATACATATACATTACAAACATTATGCAAAATTTAATATTCTCAAATAATCAGTAACACTATTAAACTGTAATTCACAGTCCAGCACAGGTGTCCACCTGAACCCCATGTTAAATCAAACAAAACAGCCACAATTAGCAACTGTGACATCTCAAATGAGAGTGTAAAACAGATTCCGACAGATTGGACACTATATTTAAAAAGAAGAGATTTTATTTACGAGCAAGTGTTGAGCGGATGGAGAGATGAGGAGAAGAGAGGTGCCGGACATGACTTGAGGGTGCAGGTCGTCATGGCGTTGCTGAGGGAGACGTGCAAGACGTCACTGCAAAGGACACCAGGACACAAACAGAGAATACGACAAGAAGAGGGGTGGAAAAAGTACAAGGGAGGGGAGAGATGGGGCACTGCTCAAATGGAGAGAAAGGCAGTGAATCTGTAAGAGGGCACAGTTATTTATTTGCTTTCTGAGGTGCAGGAGAGTTCAGCAGTAAGGCAGACTTAGAGGTGTATTTAAGTAAATGGTTCTGTAAAAATTTCACAAGATCTATAACTATAGAGATATATCTAAGAAATAAAATTATGTATTGTAGTTTATGCAATTATGTTAGGTCTGAAATTTCTGAATGTTTAGGACAAAAATGTGTAAAAACATTATTGCAGATTTTTTTAAAAAAAAGCAACAAAATAATTTGATTATGTAATTAAGTCTAAAATTTCTGAATATTTAGGACAAAATGTATAAAAAGATTAATGCAGATATTAAACATTTAAAACCAAAATAATGCTCAATTTTATAAATGAAAAGATTAAATGCTTAAAATAAATAATAAATAGTTTCATTATATTGAGCCACAAAAGCTAAATGCATTTAAAATGTATTAATATTTAACATCATATAACATCATACATTCCATAAAATGCTAAAAGGTATTTGTTAAAAAAAGGCATAAATTATGTTTGTAAGGTTTAAAATAATTTAAAAGAGAGAGAGAGATTGTTAAAAATTAAGACACTTTCTGTTTATTGATGTCAAATGTTAGTGAAAATGTCCATAGTTATATAAATAATTGGCTTAAAGTTCACCCAAAAATGAAAATTGTCAAAATTCTGTATGGGTTTTCTTCTTCTGTACAAAAGAAGATATTTTGAAGAATGTCGGTATCAAACAGTTGATGGTAGCCATTGACTTCCAGAGAATGGAAAAAACTATATTATAGTCAGTGGCTACCATCAACCTTTGATTACCAGCATTCTTAAAAAGATTTTCTTTTGTGCTTAACAGAAGAAAGAAACTCATAAAGCTTTGGAACAAGTGAAAGGTAAGTAAATGATGGCAGAATTTTCTTTTTTGGGTGAACTTCCCCTTTAACTGTCCAACTAGGTTTTGAGGGCCACAGATCCATGAAATCCAAAATCTTGTCCTAATAGTCTCTCTCTCTTTCTCTCTCTCTCTCTCTCTCTCTCTCTCCCTTTCTGGTGATTTATTTGCCTCAGTTCTAATATTTGTCAGCACTGTGTTTTCTCCTCCTTGTCTAAATGTCATTCCTTCTTCGAAGACAATATGAAGAGAGAAAAAGAGGGAGCAGGGCAGAGGGAGGAAAGAAAGTGGGGGGGGGGGGCACTCGTAAAAAGAGCAACAAAAGTTTGGGAAAATTAAACATTAGGTAAGACACGTTCACACAGGCCCGTTTCAGGACAGGTCTGAGCACCCTTCCCCTGCTGTTCTATCTATCAGGTTATTTATTGTTAAGGAACATATTTCTCAGCCAATTTCCGCTGGCTTTCACGCGCAACTCTTTTGTGAGAGTCTCAAGATTTAAGGGCAACGTATTCTGATGCAGACTTCACTGATACTAGGTAACAGATGCTCAAGTCACATGCACTGACAAAAGGAATTCCCCCCTCTCTCTCTCTCTCTCTCTCTCTCTCACACTTACACACAGATGTATGCATTTAGATAGTGATTTGGCACTCAACTTTTGGTCACTTGCCCTCTTTTTTGACGCACAACACAAACACACAGTCGAGCGTGTTAGTATTTGTATAATCCCACGCATCATCCTGCAGGACTCATTAAGCAGAGGTCACGTATTACGTCCCGAGTAAATTGGACAATGAGTTCAAGCTCATCCCTCAATGTAAATGTACTATGGCCAAAACCTTCACTCCTCCCCTCCCTGCGGTCTCCAACCCTCCCACCCTTTATCCATCCTTCCTTTATAACCCCACAACCATCACTTCATCCACACTTATGTTTTGTACCTTTGGATTTGCTCATTTTGGCAGACAAATTGGATTATTGGCAACTTTTTCCCCCCACATATACTGATACAGATCTGAAGGAAATGGAAGTGCTTGCTTAGGATAAAAATATTATTGTGAAATATTTTTTTGGCTAGCTGGGACAAGGGATAACTTTGATAGAGAATAAAAAAAAATAAAATAACAAAAAAGTTCTCACAACATATATCTATAATAAAAATATTTTTCCCCCCCTCCCCATAATATTACACAAAAAAAAAAATGTTGAGTTTTTTTTTTTTTTATTTTTATTTTTTTATAGATAACAATGTCATAAGATGAATATCTCTCTCTGTGTGACAATAAGATTACAACTTAGAGGCATTTTATCATCAGAACATTAGTGAAATTAATGGAAATTATTACAATTGATCAAGTTAATGATATTGGGATAATTAGCAGATTTGAAACTTAATTTGAGCAGTTCATCAACAGGAATATTTTGGATCCTTTTGGACCTCAAAGTGGTAAAAATTTATTTATTTTTATTTTTTTGCCTACTGTATGATTGACTTTATTAGATCGTTTTTATTACATTAGAAATATCACATTTAAAACCTCTCTTTAATCTTTAAATTGTAAAGGCTGTCAGACTGTTTGGTTTGAATTTCTTGAATTGCCTTGTTTAGATTGCATTATGCTCATTAAGCAACAAATATATGTAATATATTCTGATGCCAGTCATAATCTGTCAAAATTTAATTGCTATTATAACAGTCATGCATATGAATATGCATAAAATTGTGATTAAGTATGAGCAGTTCAGGTTTTGTTAATTAAAATCAATTAATTTTATATCATATCATAAAATTATATCACACAATAATGTAAAAAATTTAGTAATGTAATTTCCTGTCTATTGATTTTGACAGATATGAGGGGAACAACCCCAATATAACAGGTACATCTGTAAGACGGAAAGAAATAAGAGTTGATCACTAATTCAGAGACAGACAGGTAGTCAGACAGACAGGCAATCTGATGCCAACGGTCTCCTCTGTGATTCTCCCGGGACGACTCCTCCTTCTGTTGCTATGGGCACCCCACCTCACCATGGCAACCAACTGGCTGTAAGTTGGCTTGTATGAAAGCGTTTGTTTGCTATGCCATAACTTGTAAAAGATGGTAACATATATCTTTCTCAAACACACTTTCTTTGTTTCTGCTCTATTTGTTGCCTCTTCCTGCTGTTTTCAATTTACCTACAAAACGTTGTCCTTTTATTTATATGTCTGTTTTTTTATTTTACTTTGATACTATTAAATTTTTTGTTTTTTCTCTGATGTATTCTCTCTGTAGTTCTCTGGCACGTCTGCCACGCTCACGTCCTGTGTCTGGTGCAGAACCATGTGGACGACTGAGGGGGTTGACACAAGGCCAAGTTGGGGTGTGCCGGGCACGGGGGGAGGTCATGGAGTCTGTGCGAAAGGCTGCAGAGATGGTCATTGAGGAAGTGAGAGAGACTGAAACACAATGACAATTTTGTGTACTTACAGTACTGACATTCATTTTTTCAAGGACATGATGGTAAAGAATCATGTCAAAAATGTTTATACAGAAAGCTCCTGTCACCAAGACGTATTCCTTGTGTATGTAAGCACACTTGGCAATAGAGCTCTTTCTGAATCTCATTCTGGCCACACAAAAAGTATTGTACATTTCTACTGTTATTGTCCCGATAAAAAACATAGTTCATTGAACTCACATAGACCATTTTTATCCTCTGTTGTTTGTGACAACTAGCCCCGGTCACATTTTAGCATTAATATTTAACAAATACTGAGCTTTAACCTTTAAACTTAAACAGTTTCATACAAATCTCTGACTTACAGATATTTATTGCATTTTCACCACTGCAGTGTCAACATCAGTTCCGAAACCGGCGCTGGAACTGTTCCACCACCCCTCGCGGGATCAATATTTTTGGACGAGTCATGAACCAAGGTTACAATAAAATGATGTCATGACATACAGTATCAGAACATAACATACTGGATTATGCCATTATTTTATGCAGCAATTATCCATATAACTTTACCATCATGGCTCTGGTATGGGGTATAATAAACTAAAAGTGTATAATTTCAAATTAAATAAAATTTTATTTAGAAGACCAATTTTTTTTGGGGTAAAAAAATAAATAAATAAATAAATAAATAAATATACATATATATATATATATATATATATATATATATATATATATATATATATATATATATATATATATATATATTATAAATATTTTTATTTTTTTTTTTTTTACTATTTTATTCTCAAATATTTAGGAGGTATCAGAAAACTTTCATGGGGACATGATGATTTAAAAGTACTTTAATAATGATCAGTATATATATAGTATAATAAAATCTAACTCTAATCTAAATTTTTTAAAAATCAAGATATACACTGAAATAGTATTTCTGTCCCCCCAATAAGTTTATTTGAAGAAATTTATTAAAGAAAATACAGTTCTTGAATCTGGGAATAACCAGTTAATTAATTCAATGTACCAACACTTCCAGCTTCTGTTGATAAAAATTTTAATACTTTACAAAGTTTTCATAATTACAACAGAAATACCAGAAATATAAGCATATATAGGAAGGCCTTCAAATATTGTGTTGGACAAGAGGTGGCCTTCAAATCAAAAAGCTTGAGAACCACAGTTTCAGAGTATTGTTATTAAATGACTGCTTATTAATAAAATACCATTTACCAATATTCTTATTACATTCGTTTCACAAAACACAATCATTTCTGTCAGCATTAAAAAAACAAGTTAGTTTAATCCTGTTCCATTTATGTGCTGTCTTCAGGTAGCCGTGAGGCGGCTTTTGTCCATGCGCTTTCATCAGCAGCAGTTGCTGTGGCTGTGACTCGGGGCTGTAGCAGGGGAGAACTGGAGAGGTGCGGCTGTGACCGAAAGGTCAGGGGGGTCAGTCCCGAAGGTGAGTATTGAAACACATTTATAACCAAAAATTCTCTTGAATAAAAACATGTCAAACATATGCCTCTCAATCACCCTTAGGTTTCCAGTGGTCAGGTTGCTCTGATAATCTGTCCTATGGCGTTGCATTCTCTCAGACCTTTGTGGACGAGCCAGAGAGAGCTAAGGGCATGTCGTCAGGGCGACCGCTAATGAACATTCACAATAATGAAGCAGGACGGAAGGCAAGCAAGATGCTTCACTTATTAAAATCAAAACTTATCGTCAAATGCATATTGGTTTTCATGCTTTTTTCTATCTTTATACAGGCGATCCTCCATAACATGCAGGTTGAGTGTAAGTGTCATGGTGTTTCGGGGTCCTGTGAGCTCAGAACTTGCTGGAAGGTCATGCCTCCGTTCCGCCGGGTCGGTGCTGTGCTAAAAGAACGCTTTGATGGGGCCACAGAGGTATGTCATAATGGCTCTATATTCCAAAACCTACTGAGCTGCCTAGCTGACTACTGCCTACACAGGTAGCTGTCTTCTAAGGGAGAATCCTAACTAAGATGGAACCTCTTAAAGGGATAGTTCACCCAAAAATGAAAATTTGATGTTTATCTACTTACCTCTAGGGCATCCATAGGTGACTTTGTTTCTTCAGTAGAACACAAACGGAGATTTTTAACTCAAACCATTGCAGTCTGTCAGTCCTATAATGTCAATGGATGGGAATCACGGTTTTGAGAGTCATAAAACATACACAAACAAAACCAAATTAAACCCTGCGGCTCGTGATGATACATTGATGTGTAAAGACACAAAACGGTCAGTCTGTGCAAGAAACTGAACAACATTTATATCTTTTTTTACCTCTGATTTTCACTGCAATGTCTGAACTGTATTGAGCACATTTGCTCTTCTTCTTCAGCCTGCGCGTGAGGCATCTTCTTCTTGCTTTACGGCAGATCGCAGACTTAAAAGTGCATTACCGCCACCTATCTCTCAAATGGACCACTGACACTCCCAATTGAGATGGTAGAAAGAGTTTCAATGGTCCATTTGAGAGATTTTGTGTCTTTACACATCAGTGTATCATCACGAGCTGCAGGGTTTAATTTGGTTTTGTTTGTATCCTGAAAAGTGAAGCCAAAACTCTTTGATCGCCCCCTGGTGGCTGTCCGCAATATCGGTCATAAACCCTGCCTCTCCATGTAAACAAATGGGATCTGTGCCATACTAAAAAAAAATCTAATACATTTTCCCAAAGATGGTTTCTGTAACTTTAAGTAGTTCTTATCACGCTGATGTATGTTGACGTGTTTGTTTTTCTGTTGAGTTTTAGTTATTCGGTTTTAGTTAAACGGTTTTAGTTATTCAGACAAAAAGATAAAGGTACAAGACTATGTACTTAATGGCTTTAATGAGAGAAAGAACTAAATCCCATGAAGCACTACAAATGACAGTCGGATAAAAAAGGAATTAAAACTTAAACTACTAAATATTAAACTAGTGATTTAAAGCAGTTGTCTATAGAAGTAGAAACCATATATTTTGTTTATTGCAAAATATGCATATATGTAGCCTGAGAACATAGGGAAGATGATTTGATTATAGTATGTCATGGGAGTGTGCGGCGCTAAAGAGTTTTTTATCATTATTTTTAAGCACTGAATGTGCTTTGATGGCTTTTGAGTTTTTCACACTGCATTATGTGATTGCATTCTCTGTGAAGGATACATGCAATGCTGCATTAGAATTTGGCCATAGTGTTGAAGGCAGCATAAATGTGTGTATCTAAGGTCAAGGGTCACTGTCGTACTTTCTGCTTAGGTACGGCTGACACGTGTGGGCTCTCGCACAGCTCTCCTTCCAAGGGACCCCCAAGTGAAGCCACCAGCCACACGGGACCTGGTTTACCTGGCTCCTTCACCAGATTTCTGTCGCTTGGATCCAGACAATGGCATTCTTGGCACTGCAGGACGACGTTGTAATGGTAAAAGCATAAAAATTTATCTTTGATCTCGTATATAATATCTGATTATTAATTCTCTAATCGTTTCCCTGGTTTTATGTGTTATTTTATCACTCTTTAATTAACCTTTTCTATTGTTCCACATCCTAGGAACCTCACGGTTGGCACCGGATGGATGTGAACTGTTATGTTGTGGCCCAGGTTTTCAAGCAGGCAGGGCTGAGGTGGTTCAGCGCTGCTCCTGTAAGTTCTCCTGGTGCTGCTCAGTTCGCTGCCAGCAGTGTAAGAACACAGTGCTCATACACACCTGCCAAGAATGAGACATACCTGGAAAAACCGCACAAACACACCAGAAGCACCTCATCTTATGCCAGCCTGCATTAATTCCTACATGAACAACAAACCAGCTCCATTTAAAACATTCTGCATCATGTCTCCTTTTTGGTGACTTTAAAGTTCTTTCAGATGTGACAGATTGTTATTTTAATCTGCAATTGCATTTTTGATGAAAAGTAAAGTGTTGAACTTGAACATACAGGCACGATTACATTTCTTAAATGTTCAAATACACATAATATACAAAACCATTAACTAACTTGCTCAGACAACGCTCTTAAAGGCTGCGATTAACCTCTGAATAATAGCAGAAGAATGTTAGTTTAGTCTAAGGCCTTAGCGTTAAATTCTAGTCAAGAGTTGCTCTCTCTCCCATGTTTACTGTCAGTTTTGCTGATTGTGTTTATTTATTTGAGTTCATCATGCCTGTGTGGCATTATCTCTGGATGGAAAATTCCACCTGCAAACTCTCCGGCTTTAGCTGTTTTGTTTCGGCTCGTCCTACTGCATAGAGGCTCACTGCCATTGTCTCAGTTTTATAATCTATATGGCCTAAAATAAAATAGTTTGACATCCTACATGTGGAAATATGCTGTTTTGTTAATTATTGATTGACATTTTAAATTAATAAATTAAATTCAAAATGCTGGGGTCGGTACGATTTTTTAAAACCGTTTTACAAGTCTCTTAGGGTCACCAAAACTACATTTATTTGATCAAAAACAAAAGTAATTTATTACTGTGATGGCAAATCTGACTTACTGTTTTTGTGGAAACACAAGACTCTTTAATAAATATTAAGTTCAAAAGAACAGCATTTATTTAAAACAGAAATCTTTTGTAACATTTTAAATGCCTTTACTGTCACTTTTGATCAATTTATGAATCCTTCCTGAATAAAAGTGTTAGTTTCTTAAGAAAATAAAAATAAATAAATCTTACCCAAAACAAACAAATAAAACTTACTGTCAAACAAAAAAAAAAAAAAAAATCACATTATCATCTAAAAACAGGATAGAAATACAGCTGTGTGTCAGTCACACCACTTTTATTACAAATATAGTGAGATTCCAAACACCGCAGAACTTTACTAAGAAAAGGCCACGTTTCAAACCATCATCATCGATTATCCTCATCCTTTTTACTCACACGACTGATAAGATCAGTTATACAAAATATTACATTTCAAATTGTTATTTTATTATTAAATCACAATCAAATGGTACTCTAGCAAAAAAAAAAAAAAAAAAAAAAAAAAAAAATACATATATAACAACAATAATAATAATAATAAAATAAAATAAAAAGTCATTAAAAAAAAGCTCAAGTTTCAAAATGACACCACTAAATTCATTCACCCAAGAGAATAACAGTAATACATTTAATACATCATACTCAAAGTCAAAACAAAAAGAGAAAGAAAAAAAAAAGTTTTCTAAACGGCCAGCAGAAGGCACTGCCTTAATTCTAGGAGCATGAACCACAGAAGAAAAGAACAGTCTGGCTCATAAAGGAAGAAACAAATGCTTGTGAAGTAAAATCCATTGGCTCCCATGCAAGTCCCAAACTCTCTTATATAACCATATAACACAGGTCACTCAGGAGGGGATGGGACCATAGAGTGATTTCTATGGCCATAACACTCTGATCCAACATTAAAATTAAAAATATCTAAAACTTATTTTGGATATGTTCTGTTTCAGTGCCATTGTCAGTGATTAGAGCTAATTATATGCCCAAACCAATCACGTTAGCTTGCTTTTGTGCCAGATCGAGTCCAGTACATATTAATAACAATATTAATAAAATACATATGAACCACATATAGCACTGAACCTGCCAACAGTTGTCATGTGAATCCAGCGTCTAGAACTGGCAAAAACACAACAAAACAGACACCCAGAACAACACTAAAAGGCTAATTTGTCAAGAATCGCTTTTGTGCCCATTGCAATTTTGAGAAGATTCAAGAAAGCTGAAATCAGCTTCTGCACACACACTATCCACAGGTTACAGAGCAAACAGCTAAGCCCTGCAGAAGTGCTGTCAGCATGTTCGGCTTTACACTTTATGAAATTTGCTGCTTATAGACATTGTGTGCTAACCATTCTTGTGCGGCTTACAGCAAAGCATGTGTCAGAGAAAAACATGGCGTTTGTCCAGTGAAAGCATTTAAAAAAAAATCATTTTGGATGCCGATCAGAAACCTGAAGCATTTAATCTCATGTATTTGTGCTACTCTCACACTTTTTTGGGATCAATTACATGTAACTGACACTTAAAGCATTAAATTGGATCTATATGCTGCTCTTTAAGACATCACATTTGTAAAGTGCGCCTATATCTTATTTTCTTTTATCATTATACTCTTTGTTTGTAGGGGGTGTTACTGCTTCCAGGGTTCTCTAATTTCTTCTGTTGTTCTAGAAACATTTAGAAAGGCACAGTGTGCATTTATTTGTTTGCAATACCATTTATGTTGCCAATTCCTCCAGTATCAAGTTTTTTTGCTGTTTTGTTCCCATAATTTTTCCCAATTATAACTCTCTCCACTCCAAACCCCAAGCCCTATCAAATTAAAAATAAAAAAAACCCCACCAGAATGTTTCTTTTTCTCTGCCTCTCTTGTTGGGGTGAGTGCATCACCCACTGCTTGTGTTCCTACAAAAGGACGCAGCGCTTCTTGGGTTTGGTCTCTGGAGGTTCAAGGGCAGCGAGTATTGCCTCGTCGAATACATTCTTCAGGCCTCTCTGTAAGAAAGAGATCGTAAAATGTTATTTGCAGTGGGTCATGTGGGTGATAAGTGAGTAGAGCTTTTTTGTCATCACGGGTGTGTGCGGCTGCTCTTTTAACCTGTGTGAGGGCAGAGCACTCCACGAATTTAACAGCTCTGAGGTCTTTGGCCAGCTTCTCCCCACTCTCAGGCGATATGGGGCGCTGCTTGTTTTTGGCAAGTTTTTCCACAGTGTTACTGTCATCCCTCAGGTCAACCTGAGTACCCACCAGAAGGAACGGAGTGCGTGGACAGTGGTGGGAGATCTCTGGTACCCACTTTAAGAAAGAGAGAGGAGAAAAAGGAGTGGTAAGACAGTGCCTAGAAAGCTACTGCAAGGATGCAAATGATTAAAAGTGACAACATTTATAGTGTTACAAAAGATTTCGATTTCAAATAAATGTTTTGTGAACTTTCTATTGATCAAACAATACCATCAAACATTATCTGCAAAGAAATATCTGCAAAGACAATTGTTACTTATTTGTCAACCTGGCAACCAGTGTTGGGGAAAGTTACTTTAAAAGTAATGCATTACAATATTATGTTACTCCCAAAAAAAGTAACTAATAACTTTTTATGGAAAGTAATGCGTTACATTACTTTTGCGTTACTTTTTAAATATGAGCAGGGCTTAATTGTTCTGTCCAGGCTGGACTATTGCAATGCTCTCTTGGCAGGTCTTCCATCCACTTCTATCAAACCTTTACAATTAATCCAGAATGTGGCAGAAAGATTCATTTTTAACAAGCCAAAAAAAAAAAAATGCACGTCACACATGTTCATCAATTTGCACTGGCTACCAATAGCTGCTCGCATAAAATTCAAGGCACTGATGTTTGCCTACAAAACCTAGCACTCTCTATTCTAATTATATATATATATATAAACTTGTCCCTTTTAGACTTGCACTCTATTAATTTGCTGCTTATTTTCAGAAGAAAAAAAAACAACTAACACTAGCTTTCCAATCTTTTTGTATACTTTTTTTTTTTAATTATTATTATTATACAATTAACAAAAGCAAAAAGACCTCTAACACTAGCTTGCTCTATTCTTTTTCTATTCTATCAGTTTTTCTTTTTATTTATTATATTATTTTATAAACCCTTGCTACGTGTACTGCATTAAGCTAACTGAGACTTGTTATAGCACTTGTGTATCATTGCTCTTTTGTTGATTTTGATTGCTTCCATTGTCCTCTTTTGTCTGTCGCTTTGGATAAAAGCACCTGCTAAATGACTAAACGTAAATGTAAATGTAATATAAGAAGTTTTATTTATAGCAAATATAAAAGCCCTTTCACACCAAAAACTGTAATGAATAAACCTAAAAGTAAATTCACGTTTGTACAGTAGAACGCAGGAGAAGGCTCAACACACTTCATCAATTTAAAAAAAAAAAAAAAACAATGAAGTACAATTGTTAGTTTATCTAAAGTCATTTTTGCTTATTAGAATGGTTAAACTTGATCATCAAAGGTCAGCAGCGAAGACATTGGTTGACTAAATGGGATTAAATACATTTGTGTTACTTAACATATTTAATTATTGCAGGTTTGCGTCATATTCTGAGTTTGCATTTCAATGTTTTAATTCATTTTGATGAATACTAAATCAGTTTTTTTGCGAGTGGGATGAATTAATGAACTCATTCACATTTTCACATTTAATTCAAGAACTACATCATGTTCACACAGTGCACACGACACTTCCGATTACTCCCAATATGAGGACAGGAGACTTGTCAGTCAATAAATGGGAAAATAAAGTAACTGGCGTTACTTTTTTGAAAAAGTTACTTTACTAGTTACTTGAAAAAAGTAATCGGATTACGTAACAAACGTTACTTGTAATGCGTTTACCCCCAACACTGCTGGCAACCTTGTGTACACACTCTCTCGCCACTGTGGATAAACGTGCTTGCTTTTTGAAAACACCGGTAAGCTTGCAGTTTAGCGATCTCCACTTCAATATTTTATTCTCAGAAAAGTGTAATGGACCATTTTCACAAGACTGTGATGACACGTTTAACGGTCATCAGTATTGTAAATCCTCAAAAGTTTTAAAATGGTTTTTTTTTTTTTTTTTTTAAAGTATGTACATTTATAACACTATTCATTGTATTATATCACCTTTGCATCAAATTACAAAATAAAATAGTTAACGCTACTGCAAGGATGTTTCTAATGCAGCGTCTATGGGAGGCACGGTAAATATGACATCATTCTCTCTTCTGACTGCTGTTATCAGTCTCTCAATTTTTTTTCCTTTTATTGAAAGTCATGAAAACACTATTGTGGAGTTTTTTTTTTTTGCTATTTGAGCAAATGGAAATGCAAAAAATATATTTGTGGTACTCTCCCATTCACTGCTCTTCAAGTTAACCCAACTATGACAACAACTGCTGCTGAGAAACCCGGAAATGTGAGAAAGGTCCATTCATCAAGTGTTCATTTATATGAGAGAGAGAGAGAGAGGTGGTGTACTGTATGTATGAATTAGCACCGTTTTGCTGCGTTTCTCTATTAACAGTGAAGCTGTAGCTTTAATTCTTTTAGAAACAATGATGTTACCAGCTCCTTGTTGAGAAAGATAATGTAGCTTTTGAGCGATTGAGAAACAGTGAAGATAGCGCATTAGTTTAGAACTCTTCTAATTTTTATTTTTTTTATATGTAGAAAGTGTGTTAATTTGTGCAATGATAACCTACCAGCAATGTAAAGATGATTTTTTAAATATATTAGTATGTGTACTCTATGATATAAATTTATTAGCACGAGTACATTATTATTTATGGGCTTAAAAACGAGATGTAAACAATCAGAATATTGTACCTGGTGGGGACTGCCCAATGTAAACATTAAAACATATGCCATTACCTATACTGTACAGTTATGGAGGCCCTTCATAATGCAGAGGTCAACTGCCTGCTCTGCCAATAGTTAGAAATGACACTGTAGTATGAACAGCTTAATAAACAAATTCTTCACAAAATAAATTCGATGCAAAACTCAATGCAGTCCTGTGTCATGATACGTATCGTATCGTGACTTTGTTGGTGATACACAGCCCTATTGTATAATAAAAATAATAGTAACAAAGCTCATAAATTACTCAAAGTAATGAATGCCCCCAGTGGGGTAGGGCTGAACGATTTTGGAAAATAATCTAATTGCGATTTTTTTTTTTAACCAATATTGCAATTTAATATGCAATTAATTTTTAAAGCTCTTTATGTTCTATTATTCCACAAAGAATAATAATTCCAAAAAGCACTGTATAGTATGACACGATATTAGATAGATTAAACAGAAATGTTCTTTTCTGTTGGCCAGGCCTATGTTACGATGAAATTAGGTTATGCATGAATTGATATGAACAACAATTTTATTAAACAACTAGAATCACAGTAGAATATTGACTGATTTGTTGAACTTCCAACCTTGTAAGCATGTAATAATTATGACAACATAAAGCACTGACAAATAAGCCTGGTGTAAACATTAATATACAAATAACACAAACTAAAGTAGATTGCAGAAATATAAAAACAAATCTGTTGCTTTACCACACTACTTTAGGTAGGTCACTGTTAATAAACATATGTAAACACTGTCTGTTAAAGGGGTCATATAATTCGATTTCAAGTTTTCATTTCTCTTTGGAGTGTTACAAGCTGATTGTGCATAGATAAGATCTCTGAAGTTGCAAAGACTAAAGTCTCAAAACCAAAGAGATATTCTTTATCAAAGTTAAGACTCTGCCACGCCCTCCTAAAACGGCTCATTCAAACACACCCACACGTCTACGTCACAATGTGGAAATATTTGTGTAATGCCACCCAAATGTTCACGCAAAGAAAGGCGTGGTTTCAGTAACCGCAGTTGTCAGGGAGATGCTGTGTGTTTCTAGGCGAAAGCAAAAGCACTTTATTTGGCCTTCATTTAGGAAGCTTTAAGATTACTTACATCAGAACAGCAATGCATTTTATGGATGACCGTTTCGTGAACTTTGGAGGGGAAGTAATTCTTACTTTGCTACGACAATCTGGCACTTCTGAATCAGCTACTGTAAGTATGTTTTGCTATTAGTTTAAGTATTTGCTATTGAGTGTTCAAATGCAGAGTTTTGCACGTTGTGTGTGTGTGTGTGTGCTTATGTGAGAGAGAGACAGGATCACATCACAGTGGAGTCAGCGGTCTTAACCGTCTGTGGCTTGTATACTGCAAACACATACGAGCTTCATCACTGTGTCTGTCACGCGACTCTGTTCCCCTTTCAGGCTTGAACTGATGGTAAAACTAAGGACATTATTAACTGTCTTATTTATTTTTGAAAGATGAAGCTTGCAATTATGGAAAGGGGCATTTCATTTCCGACGAGTGCTTGCAGTGTTCGGCCAATCACAATGCACTGGGTCTGTTGGCTAATCAGAGCAGACTGCACTTGTCGGAAGGAGGGACTTTGTAGAAAACGAGGCGTTTAAAAGAGGCGGGGCATAGAGGACCTACAATAATGTACAGTATTTGAAAAATAATGTGTTTTTTGAACATTAAAGCATGTCAACATATTCTGTTACACCAAATACACAAAATAATGATATTTAAAAAAGCATTATATGACCCCTTTAACTTTAGACCAGTGGTTCTCAAACTTTTTGGTCGTGCCAAATAATTTCACTAAACATTTTGAAAAATTTATGCTTTTTTTATTTATTTAAAAAACCTACAGGGAAAAAGCCACCTGCATCACTTGAAACATTGAAAAATAGCATAGAGAGAATAACTGTTATTATTATTATTCTCTCTGTTTTATGCTGTCCGCTAAGCCATAGGACATACACAGGCTTTCCTCCTCACCAACGACATTAAACACTGTGTCTACACCGGACGAGAGCGGCAAAATACAGTAGAACCCAGTGACGCTGTCTACACTGGATTAAACTGATGCCTTGTTCTATTTATGACGTACTGACACAAAATTAAAATGATTTGCACAGGTCGCTTTGTCATGTCCAGTGTACAGTAGAGCTGCTGTGGCGCGACGCGACACCTGTAGAGTCCGGTACAGACACAGTGAGTGAAGCCGAGAGCAAGATATGCCGTGTCATATTTTCTGCATTTAGCTTTTGAATGACCAGCACCTGTCTGGGTCTGTGTGACATCATCTATGGCTTTTCTCTTTCCTTTTCACAAACCGATCCATCTCCCATTATAAATTACATCCTTTAGCAGTGTCCTGTTTTATTTCTTTTCTTTTTCTGCTCTTTTTCTCCTCATGCTCTCTCGCCATACTTTGATGTCATACATGATCGATCTTCAAGTCCAGTCGAACACACCTCTTTACTCTCGCGTGTCATGTGACCGAGCGTAATCGCCACTTCTGCGATTGAAATATCATGTTTTTTCATATCGCAAATGCAATTAATTGTTCAGCCCTACTGTGGGACCATGACATTATGAACTTGAGTTCTCTGTACTGTCCTTATCTTACAAATTAATTTGTGCTGCCTATTTTCACATACATTTTATGCTTCAGTTCCATACCCCAAAAAAGGCTGCAGTTGAAACACAAAAATAAACGGTAAAATTATACATTCACCAAGTTAGACAATATTAAATGTTTTATTAAGCATTTTATTGCTTAAAATACAGCTTCTTAAGAAGACTGTGAGTGTGAAATGATACGGGAAACATGAAACCAACACCACTTTACAGGAAATTGGTTTCTGAGATAGACTGTTAAATAGTCCTTCTATAAAAAACATTTGATCACAGTATGCTGCAATTCATCAATGATAATAGCATAATAAATACAGCTATGTAATAATCTTAATTTACTTGTATTTATTTACACTAGAAATCTGAAAAGAAAACCACTGACAAATATTCATCTGAAAGAACATTACAAAAATAAACCCATTTATCCAGAATCCTGATAAGAGATCAGTTTAAATACATCACTGGTCCATTCACATGAGTTCCATTCTCCAAGTCCAGCAGGAAAATCAGGTACTGCTAAAGAGTGCTTTAATGACACTAAACAACATGAGACGACAGTGTCATCAAACTAAAACCTGACTGTATGAAACATACAATGCTGTTAAAGCAAGTATCAACACTGTAATGTATCTGAACATGAAACCATGCAATAGATATGGCACTGAAACTTTAAACGCTAAATTGTGACAGTTTAGTATACCATCAATACTGAATGTCAATAATCCTTTCAGAGAAAGGTGGATCTTTCACGTTCTGATGTGCCAAACAGTGAGACCAGCAAGAAAGCAGAAAGCATTTTAATGAACACCTACCTTCTCTTTCACATTCTCAAAGGAGGAAGGAGAAACAACAGAGAAGCAAACAAGGAAGACGTCTGTCTGCGGATAGCTGAGAGGCCGAAGTCTGTCGTAGTCTTCCTGACCTGAGAAAACAAGAACAGACGCCATTCATTACCAGCTCTCTTCAGCTCTGAGAGTCATTCGAGATTACTGAAGAGAAATCCAATCTAACTTAAAAAAGCTAGAGATAATTCTAAATTAATGTACACTATGTTTAAAAGACTGGTGTCGATAATATATTTAAATGCTTTTGAAAAAATGTGTCTTATGCTGACCAAGGTTGCATTTATTTGATCAAAAATACAGTAAAAACATTAACATTGTGAGTTATTACCATTTAAAATAACCATTTTATTTTAGTATATATTTACTTACATTTTTTTATTATTACTAGTGTTTAAAACAGTTGTGCTTCTTAATATTTTTGTAAACACCATTATATATATATATTTTTTTTAGGATTATCTGAATAGAAAGGTGAAAAGAACAGCATTTATTTGAAACATGCAAGCTTACTGAATAAACATTTATTTCTTTAAAGAAAATAAAACTTACTAACCACAAACTTTTATACGGTAATGTATCAACAAAAATGGTGGGATTGTGTGTAGCTGAGATGTGATTTCCACCCTATTATACCACTTATAAACTGAGACTGTAGTATCAGTATGTATATAGTAGGGATGCACAATAAATATTGTTCACTGACAAGCTGCGCAAAACCACGATCATATTTTGTGCATGTTTTGCGAAGCTTGTCAGTGAACAACGGCTCTGTGTAATAAATGCTGCTCCACGTGAAAGCACGCACATGTAGAGATTTAAAGCTGATTGCAGAACTGAATCTGAATACGCATTTTCTCTCGCTTGTCTTTAAACACCTAACTATGTGATATTCACTAAATAGTGAATAGTGAATGAGTCCAGTTTTTCCAGTTTTTCAATAGTGACATCTATTGTCTCACGTCTGTTGGCATCATGTTGACATTTAAATCACTATTATGGTAACCAAATTTGATATACTAAATACTGCTTATACTGGCAAACCAAAAAAATAAAAAAATACTTAAAAAAGAATGACAGTGTGGAGAATCAAACTAGATTTATGTCAAGTGTAAAGAAAGTCCCAGACTGCATTACCTGCTGTGTCAAAAAGCCCCAGTGTATACGGTTCGCCTCCAATCATCACTGTGACAGCATAGTTATCAAAAACCTGCAAACAAACACAAACATATCTCATTCACACATAATGTAATGTCATTTTAGTTCAGACAACACTAAATATACAATACTAATAATGTTTCTAATCAATCTAATCAAATATCCTGTGAAATACACACATGCATTAGAGTTCCTAGTCTTAAACAGCACAAAGCACACAAGACACATAATAGCTAGCACTTTTATTGATAATCATTGGATCACTGTGCCCCCTCCCACCAAATCTCTGACCCAAAGCCCACCACCCTTTGCTCTGTTACCGTGGGAACATATTCAGAGGGGAATTTGTTGGTTGTATATGAGATGAGGAGGCAGGTCTTTCCGACAGCTCCATCTCCAACCACCACACACTTTATGGTTTGCATCTATATGGCGAGAGACAAAGAGATTGAAAATCATGTTATTACTGGAACTGGCCCTCGTGGGATTCAGAAATAACCTCTGAGTGAACCATTCAGGAATCATGTGTTTTGAGCAGTTCCAGGCAGGTTGAACGCATTTGCCAGAATTGCCAATAAAGTGATGTGATTTGATTTCAGAAACAAAAGCAGGCATAGAGAAATGCATATACAAGAATGTGTCCTGTCTTATTTGCTTCCGCATATTAACGCTGCTGAGAGGAAGACTCGACTTTGTCGCGGTCTCACTAACAATATCGCCTGTTTTTCAGTTACATTTCCGTTTGTGAATGATTTTATTTTGAAATTAGACCTTTTTTAAAGTGTTCATCCTTAGTAATTACTACATTTGGAGTCAAATTCGGGACGATAAACACAACGAATACCAGGTAACGTTACCTTAAAAGTAAAACACGAATGAGCCTGTTTGTCGTTTATTTTAAAGCCGATTTTTCTAAACATGACAAGAAATGTATTTTTTATTCATACTAAAAGTCGGATTTTACATTAGAATATGTTTATTCTGTTCTCTTTCCCCAACATTTTTTTTTAACACTTCGCCTCATAAATCGACTTAATTGAATACTATAGTTAATGGCGAAGAAATGCGTGGTTTGTGGTGATTACAGAAAACTAAATAAATCTTGACGAGATTTGTCAACAGTGAAATGAATCAAAGTTTTGTGTAACGAAGGCGACAGGATGCTGCGAGGCTAAGCTAACGCGCTAGCACTGCCGAGAGGGCCACAAATCATCCTAAATCAAAATTACACAACGGTGAAGACTGAACTAAAACGTGTACTGTTTTAACGACCGTTTGACAGGTTAAAAGCCAGATAAAATAATGTTACAGATTGAAAATTACTTACCGTTCCTCTCCGGCGACTAGGCGTTGGTTACGTCCGGGTTTGAGAGTATCAATCTGACGTGAATAAAAGCGAAGAACGTCTCGTCGTAGTTCCTGCGACAGCCAGCCTGCCCACTCTGCGCACACGCCCAACACAGGTTGCAGTTCCTATTGAGCGGCCGCTAGGGGCACAGTGACAGTTTTTCTAGGTTACAGAAATAAGAGGGCTTTTTGACATTGGCTGTTTTGTAAACATATTTTATGAATACATCCAAATGGAATATATTCTAAAGACACACATACACAAACAGTGAAGAATGGAAAGAATAAAAGCTAGTAAAATGCGTCTATTTCATATTTTACTTTACATACAAGTAATAAATAAAATATATATAAAAAATCTTAATAATTTAAAGGGGTCATATGATGCGATTTCAAGTTTTCCTTTCTCTTTGGAGTGTTACAAGCTCTTGGTGTATAAAGAAGATCTGTAAAGTTGCAAAGACTAAAGTCTTAAACCCAGAGAGATATACTTTATAAAAGTTTAGACTCGTCCACACCCTCCTAAAACGCCTCGTTTAAACACACCCCCACATGTCTACGTCATATGGGAAGATTTGCATAACGCCACCCAAATGTTTACGCAAAGAAAGAAGGCGTGACTTTGATTCTCGCTGTTGACGCTGTCGCCATGTCGTGGAAACGCTGTTTCATTTTGAAAGTGAAAATACTTTCTTTGGCCTAATTCAAATATTCAGATGTGTGCAGCACATTTTATAAAGGACTGTTCCTGATCCTGGGAGAGAAGACTACAATGCCGGCTGTTCTGACTCACAGTCTGTAAGTACGTTTACATATGTAAAGGATTTCCCACTGATGATTCAAACGCGAGTTTTGAGCAGTGTAGAGTAGCGCTTGTTGTTTGTCGTTTCTCCGATCAAAAATGCAGACATGGTTTTATGTTTACATGGCGCGATGCAACGCAGCGTGTAAAAACACAGTATAAGTCATTATAATCTGTAATTGTGTCCCCACTTGATGCAACAAATGTCTCGTTTGTAATGGGTTTTAATATTTTTGTCAGGTCTCTCTGGCTGGGACACGGCATCACAGTAAGGCAAGGGGCGTAACATTTCCGTCACAGGCTTGAGGGATTCAGCCAATCACAATGCACTGGATAGCTGGCCAATCAGAGCACACCTCGCTTTTCAGAACGATGAGCATTTAAAAAACGACGCGTTTCAGAAAGGCAAGGCAAGGCAATACATTTCATTACACCAAATACACAAAATAATGTTCTTTTTAGCAACATCATATGACCCCTTTAAATGAACACACTAGATGGCTGCTAATCCCACATATTGTATTTACTTTAGTATTATATTATGTGTGTGTGTGTGTGTGTGTGTGTGTGTGTGTGTGTGTGTGTGTGTGTGTGTGTATATATGTATATACATTTGTGTGTGTGTATATATATATATATATATATGTGTGTGTGTATATATATATATATATATGTGTGTGTGTGTGTGTATATATATATATGTGTGTATATATATATATATATATATATGTGTGTGTGTGTGTGTGTGTATATATATATATATATGTGTGTGTGTGTATATATATATATATATATATATATATATATATATATATATATGTGTGTGTATATATATATATAAATATATATGTGTGTGTGTGTGTGTGTGTGTGTAAATAAATAAATAAATATGTGTATATATATACACACATAGAAACACATAGAAAAGACAGAAACGAAAAAGAAAAAAAAGCCCAAGTAATATTAATAAAATAAATAAATTAAATTAATAAGCATTCAACTCATTATTTTCACAAATTTCCAAAACATAAAAGAGTTTATGCATAAGGATCATATTAATAATGCTCGTAAAATCAATAAGACAACCGTCAAATGACCAAATGCTCATCAAAATATAAAGGCAGCTGAGCCAAAAGTCATTCTGAGAGCAGCGCTTAAACTTTTATCTTTCATCACCGGAATGTGCGCGGCGCTCTTCCCCTCCTCTTCCTCCCCCTCCCACCTCTCTTTTCTGTTGACGTTTGGCTTTTGTGCCTGTTTTACTAAGTGCGCTTAATTTTCCTATCAAACGCGTCTCTTTCTCACTGGACTTAATTTATTAATGATAGCGTGAGATACTGCAACGACTCTGATGTAGTGCATTCCGAAAAAACGCGTGAATCGCTTAGAAGCGCAAGCTTTTCGCCCAGGATCTTCCAGGTTTTGTTTCCTTTGTCATACTGTCTTCCTGTGCTCATCTGCGGAGGGTATTTCCGTCGGTCCGTCTGCTCGTCGTGCTGCTGTTTTTCTCGCCAGCTGGACAAAATTCACATTGACTTGTATCTCCGAACCCCGTTGTGGTTGTAAACAAATCATTTCCGCGCGCATGTTATTATGTTAGGCTAACAATCTGAAATAGCTCGCAGGCTGTTTTGGATTAGCACCTGTCTGGAATATTCGACAGTATTCGCGTAGGGATAAGTGTTCTGCAGAGCTGCTTTGATATGTTAGTGTGTTTTATTCATCTCGCTCGATAGATTGATGGTTTGTACTGTGATTAGGTAGGCCGAATTGTATAATTCTCCAGTTGAGACTGTTTTGCATATCTAGCAAAGGGAACTTGATGATTGGTTGACCAATTAAGAGCTCCTGAGCTGCTGTGTTTTTTTTTGTTTGTTTTTTTTTTTTTGTTTTAATCTTTTTTTGGGGGGGGATTTTGATTCAAGAAACGGAAGTTTATTTACTGGTGCAAGTTCAACCAACCAAGAAAGAAAAGCAAAAATGTTTCGTTATTTGAATGATGTGGATGACAGCCCATACATGATGTGAGTATTAGTACTTTAAAAATGAAAACGTGTTTGAGGATAACCTAATAATTAATTTGTGCTTTAAAATAAATTTCATTTAAAAAAAAAAAAACTGTATACTATAATTGCATGTTATGTTGTGACAGGGATCCGTTCGCTGCACACAGGCAACAGATGAGAAGTCTTTTTGGGTCTTTTGGGATGGACCCATTTCCTCTTGTCCCTCAGATCCAGCATCCACGTACACGCTTGCAGGTATGCATTAGAGCTGTAGAAAGGGCCTGATTTGCAGTTTGTTTGTTTTTTCCACTTGTTCTATGCAAAAATCCTTTAGCTAATTTGGTGTTCATGGTCAATGACCTGCCTTTTAAAACTGCTTGTAAATCCCTCATCAAATCTTGGATTAATTTTTATTGTCTTGTGTTCTTTCAATTAGCACAGGTTTTGTATTTTATTTTTTTGGAACTGTTAAGTCATAGGCCTCATTGATCTCAGTTTATTTGTGAGTGAAAAAGCATTATTTGTGGATAACTTTAGGAGTGTTCACTCCAAAACTGATGTGCATTAACGTAGATCAGTAAGACCTATGAATAATTCAGTTTAAAAAAAAGAAAAAAAGATTGAGTCCAACATGAGGGTTAAGTGAAAATTCTCTTAATATGTTGACCTGTCAGTTTGATGCTGAATTGGCATCTCTGCAGTTAGTCTCAATTATACTTGTAGGTGTTTATGAGTGATTTTTTTAGGCTTGTATTGATGATTAAAGTTTCCATATTTTACCCTTTGTAGCCCCAAGCTGGAGCCTTGTCCCCCTTTGGCATGATGGGAATGGTATGACCTTGTTCCTTGTTCTCCCCTTTGCAGCAGTGTTTGAGCTGCATGACCTCCTCAAGTTTGTGTAAATTCCACTGATCTATATAATGACTGGAGTGCTCATTGCGTTCGAAGATATGTTTTAAAGATGTGTATGTAAATTATTTTTTTACTTCAGATGTTATCTGCAATGTTTATGGTCTTTTTGGGCAGGATAAGCAATGTATTTAAATCGTTTAGGTGGGTGTGTCTGATGCACACTTGTCGACACAGGTAACTGAGCCAACACAAAATATATTTCTTTATGTACGTAATTATGCAGGAAATATTAAACATGAAAATACATCTCGATTTAGTATCAGAAATTGATTAGAATATACAATGTATAATACAATACAAGCCTCTGTTACTGTATTGCTGTATGTTGTATTGAAAAGCAAAGCTTACCATGCATCATCTTGGAAATAAAGCTTAATGTCTTTACGTCCGTACCATATGTAGTAGTCAGCGTTATTTCTCTGAATAAGTTATGATGTGTATATTTTTAATGTCCTGATTGAGCAACATCTATTTCAGACTCTTAAAGATCACGCACATTTTATGGCGTTTTACTAGCATTACCATTAGGAGTAAAATGTTAAGTATGTATGTTAAATTAATTATTAATTGAACCAATGTATAAATCATCACCTGCATGAATGCTGTTAACAAAATCCATGTTGAAACATTTGCAGATAGCCTACTGTATGAACAAAAACACTTTAACAAAATTACATAAACCTTGAATAACTGTACAAGGTGAAGTATGGTATACGTGTATACAAATCATAAATCTTTATTCAGATTTCAGAATGAGCACTTTGTAATTTGTAATCATGTTCATCTGATGTACAGCCGCTGCCAAAAGTTGTGAGAATGACACACATTCATTTTCGCAAAGTCTGCTGCTACTGTTTTTTTTTAGATTTTTTTTGTCAGATGTTACTATGGTATACTGAAATATAATTACAGGAATTTCATAAGTGTCAATTGCTTTTATTGACAATTACATTAAGTTTATGCAAAGACACTATTTGCAGTGTTGACCGTTCTTTTTCAAGACCACTGCAATTCGCCCCGGCATGCTGTCAATCAACTTCTGGGCCACATCCTGACTGATGGCAGCCCATTCTTGCATAATCAGTGCTTGGAGTTTGTCAGAATTTTGTTTGTCCACCCGCCTCTTGAGGATTGACCACAAGTTCTCAATGGGACTAAGGTCTGGGGAGTTTCCTGGCCATGGACCCAACATTTCGATGTTTTGTTCCCCAAACCACTTAGTTATCACTTTTGCCTTATGGCAAGGTGCTCCATCAGGCTGGAAGAATGCATTGTTCATCACCAAACTGTCCTTGGATGTTTGGGAAAAGTTGCTCTCGGAGGATGTTTTTGTACCGTTGTTTATTCATGGCTGTGTTCTTAGGCAAAATTGTGAGTGAGCCCACTCCATTGGCTGAGAAGCAACACCACACATGAATGGTCTCAGGATGCTTTACTGTTAGCATGACACAGGACTGATGGTAGCGCTCACCTTTTCTTCTCCGGACAAGCTTTATTCCGGATGCCCCAAACAATCAGAAAGGGGATTCATCAGAGAAAATGACTCTACCCCAATCCTCAGCAGTCCAATCCCTGTACCTTTTGGAGAATTTCAGTCTGTCCCTGATGTTTTTCCTGAAGAGAAGTGGGTTCTTTGCTACCATTCTTGACACCAGGCCATCCTCCAAAAGTCTTTGCCTCACTGTGCGTGCAGATGCACTCACACCTGTCTGCTGCCATTCCTGAGCAAGCCCTGCACTAGTGGTGCCCCGATCCCACAACTGAATCAACTTTAGTGCAAAGCAATGATAAATGCACATTTTCTTGCAGGTAACCATCGTTAACAGAGGAATAATAATGATTTCAAGCACCACTTTTCTTGTACAGCTTTCAGTCTGTTATTCTAACTCAATCAGCATGGCAGAGTGATCTCTAGCCTAGCCCTCATCAACACTCTCACCTGTGTTAATGAGAGAATCACTGACATGATGTCAGCTGGTCCTTTAGTGGCGAGGCTGAAATACAGTGGAAATGTTTTTGGGATTAAGTTTATTTTCATGATGAAGAGGGATTTTGCAATTAATCTGATCACTCTTCATCACATTCTGGAGTATATGCAAATTGCCAGGCAGCAGACTTTGTGAAAATTAATATATGTGTCATTCTCAAAACTTTTGGCCACGGCTGTACGCTACTGTTATGTATATGAACGTAACTTTTTAATAAGCAGGGGGAATTCCCCACTATAAACAATTAAGCGTTTACATAAGGACGATTGCATTGTAAGAATGTACAGGGATACTAAAGATATAAAAACGCTGACTTGTGAAGTGATGTTTTCTCATTAAAATCATATGATTTACTATTAATTCAATAGAATAAATGGAAATACTAGGGAATACCAATATGGCGGCGTGGTGGCTTCACATTTATGACATGAGCAATCCAGTTCTCCATTATAGATCAGTGGTAAAATCTGATAATCATCTCCAGGAGGATTTGAAAATGAACCACAGAGCATCTTATGCTTTAATGGCAACAAAAATACCCTGACTGTCTGTACAAAGGAGTTCATTTATTTGATTACTGGCAGAAATTGTGCAGTATCATAACTTTTACATCAATGCATTTTGACAATTCTGTGGGATTTTTTTTTTCTCAGGGTGGAGGTTTCATGGACATGTTCAGCATGATGAGTGGGATGATGGAGAACATGGTGAGTTTCATGGTGGCCTAGCAGCCAGAAATCAGAATCATTGAAACTTTAACTCGTTTGTACTTTAAGAACAAGGCTTCCGTTTGTTAATGGAAAGAGTGCATTATCATTTATAGCTTTTGTTTATTTCATATTAAAATAATTGAAATCTTATTTAATTCTCTATATTTTGACTACAATTGCATAAATTATTGAAGTCGATTGATCTTAGATCACACTTTCATAACTTCTCGTTTTCTTTACTCTGTAGGAACAAATGTCTGGTTCTCCAAACTGCCAGACCTTCTCCTCCTCCACAGTCATCTCATACTCCTCCATAGACACAGGAGCACCTAAAGTCTATCAGCAGACCAGTGAATTTCTCACTGCCCCTGGGGGTGTAAGAGACACATGGACACACAGCAGAATGTATTATGCAATAGACATGAAGGGGAATGTGTCCGTGACTGAGGCTACGTTTACACGACAACGATGTAGTCAAAAACTGACAAGTTTTTCCTTTGCGTTTTCACGTATACATGACAACATTTTCAAAATGATTCGCGTTTACACACATCCACGATAATGGCCAAAACGCTGTATTACGTATACCAGGCCAGTAGTTGGCACTGTCACCTTGTTAGTAAACAGCACCTGTAGGGAAGTGACGATTAGCTTGTGGTGGGTGGGAGTTCCGTCACTAAAATCACCACACCACCTGTTGCTTTACTCCTCATTCAAAGTGATAGCAGCTTGCGCACAGACGTAAACAAACGAGCAATATGGCAAAAGCACCAAGCACCAAGTAAATTGAGCAGCAACAACAGTACCATGTTCTCTGCCATTGTTGTGTATGTTTGTTTGCACTTGTCTTTAAAATCGACACGTACTGCGCATATCTACATACCTAACATGTACTACGCACATGCATGACATGACCGTTTTGGGTGTTAACATGGACACGATAATGGTGGCTTTTTCAAAAACTTGACCAAAACCATCTTTCGGAAAATTGTATTGGAAGCATAATATTTTTTGACTTAAGTCCCATTCATTTACATGGAGAAGGCGGGGTTTATGACCTGTACTGCAGCCAGCCATCAGGGGACATTCAAAGAGCCCGCAGCTTCACTTTGCAGTATGTGTGAGGCACACCTGGGGGCAAAACCATAGACTGTATAAAAACATGGACGTAGTGTCCGTGACGTCACCCGTAGATTTCTGAAGAGCACTTTTGAAGCTCAAAGAGGGCAGAGTGGGCCGTCGACATCTTGGCAGCGCGTCACCACGCATCACTCCCGGCTGTAAACACATTTTTTTCTGCTGTAAAGTTGTGCATTTTAACATGGGGAGTCTATGGGAGTGACTCCCTTTTAGAGCCAGCCTCTAGCGGCCAGTCGATGAATTGCAGTTTTAGTCACTTCCGGGTTGGTTTCATGAGAGAGACTTGAAAGTTGCTGCTTGGGCAAAACGCATAAAAAGTTCCCCGTTTTTGGCTAAAAACATTGTTGTGTAAACTGCCTGTGATTCTTGAACCCTAGTTTTGAATATCTGGCACACAAATTGATATATGCCCATTTATAATGACATTCTCCATTGTTTGATAATTATTTGCTAAAATACTTTAATCCTGCTAGCTATAAAATGTTGAATGAAAAATTAACTGTACCAGACAAACAGCATTGACTTCAATGGGCATATGTTGGTATTGGCTGGCTATGTTTTCACTGATTTAACTTGTTTAATTTGATGTTTGTCAGGTCATCGGTCGGCTTCAAACTGCGTAATTTTTTATAAATGAATCTAATCTAAAATAAACAATAATAATAAAAATAATAATAAATACCTAAAGCAAATTTTGATGCAGTTTGGTTCTGGTAATTGTACATGAAGTTAAATCTTATAAAAAAACTTTTAGTGTGACCCAACGGAAGTTTAATTCTTGAGTCTTATTAGCCAGTTCTTTTTTATTAATGAAAAACAAGTAAAAGGACTAGTGATGTCTAATTCTCAAGTGAATGACTGTTATAAGCCTGTTCTTTTTATTGATGAAAATACATACACTGCTACAAGTGATTTCTGAATCTCCTGACTCTTATAATGTAAATGCAAACAGTTTCTCAATCTGACCCTCTGAACCACAAGTCAAAAATTTTGTCATGTCAGACTCCATGAACCAAGAACTGGTACTGTAATATGTGGTACTTAAGGCTTGTGAGACTTAAATCTGTGTCGTTTCCAACTGATTGTTCCAATGACAATGTGTAGTTACAGATGCACATGAGTTTTATTATTAAAATAAGAAATGTGTTAATATTTTTTTTATTTATTGCAATGGTCCCAGCATTTGGCAACAGAAATGCATTTTAATTGTCCAGATATTTATTCCTCAAATTTGAATTGGTAATGGAACCAATGAGGAACTATGAGGGAATTCTTAAGCGTAATCAGAATCATTAAATTCCTTAAAAGACTGACAGTGATAGACTGATTTAACTTGATTGCCGATGCTTTGTTACTAAGATATTTTTTCACTGAAATACCACGCATAGAAGTGTCAAAACTGTTGAATGACCCCTAATTGTTTTTTTAAAATTGTGTATGTGTGTTTTTGTTTAGATCAGAGAGACACGTCAAACAATGCGGGACAGTGAGAGTGGGCTGGAGCGAATGGCTATAGGGCATCACATTGGTGAAAGAGGTCATGTGATGGAACGCTCAAGGAACCGTCTCACGGGAGACCGTGAAGAGAGACAGGACTTCTTCAACCTGGAAGAGAGTGAGTTGAATCCCTCTTTCCATTATTCCCCTGTAACTGCTTACATTTTGTCCCTGACCTTTATGAAGAAATTCTCCTATTCACTGTTGTAAAAATCACTCTTTCAGCTGAGGCAGCTGCCTTTGATGAAGAGTGGATGAGAGAGGTGGGCCGGTACCGCCCCCCTAATGCCCATAGTTTAGAATACGGGCATGAGCGGAGTGCAGGGGTAGGACAGCAGCTGGCCCTGACAGCGCCTCCGAGCTCCTCCTCCTCTCCCTCGCCTCACCACGAGTCACCACGCCACCATCCTCCTCACTCCCGCCCACGCTATGACTGGTGAGAGGTACGGATCTCGCATGGCCTGAATGAAACAGCTCTCTTTGAAATTTGGATTTGTAGATTACACACAGAGAGTTTTTTTTTTTTTCTCAACATATTGTGCATCTGTTTACAGATGGAGTTATCTAGCTGATGCTGTGAAGGGAGGGATAGAGAAGAAAATTATAACAGATGGGTCAAATGTTTGATAGATCTGAACTGTCTCAATATTTGTAGTCAGCTCCTTACCGGGACGCGTGCTGGCATGAGGTATCATAACACAGGCTGATGTTTTAGACTGCATCTCTGTTGTGTGGATTTTGGCCTGGCCTGTGTACTTCATACCACGTTACTACTCCCAAAGCATACACACCAGCATTCATCATAATTCAGACAGCTCTTCAACCTTGTGATATATACATACACTCAGACATCTTTGTATTTAAATGAATTCTCATGCTTCCAATATTTCAGTATCCAAATATTTAATGATACACTACACATATATACACACACACATTCACTGTAAAGTCTGTGTATGTTTGTGTTGACACTAGGGTATCTGTGGGTTAAACTGTACAATGCTGACTAATTAAACATATTAACTAATAAAAAGACCTTGTTACATCATTGGCTGTGCTGTGTTACATCTATGCCTCGATAGTCAGCGATATGCTTAGTGAGCCCACTGTTGCGTTTTTTTTTTTTTTAATTATATACATATGTACATTACTGTTTAAAATTGAGTCAGTGAGATTAAAAAAATGAATACATTTTGTTCAGCTAAGTTGCAAACTGATGTGTTAAAAATTACAGTAAAGACATTTGTGTTACTAAAGCTTTCTATTCCAAATAATGCTGTTCTTTTGAACAATTTGTTCAACATCCTGAAAAAAAAATCTGTATCAAGGTTTCCACAAACACATTAAGCAGCCCAGCTGTTTTCCACATTGATAATAATAAATGTTGCTTGAGCACTAAGTAGGCATATTAGAATAATTTCTAAAGGATCATGTGACACTGGAGTAATGACTGCTGACTGAAAATTCAGCTTTGCATCACAGGAATAAATTACATTTTAAAATATTAAACTAGAAAACATTTTAAATTGTAATATTTTATAGATTTGCTATTGTATATGTATATTTATTTTATATATTTATATAGTTAAAATTGTAAAAAATACTGATTAATTATAGTAAATATTAGTATTTTACTTACTTTTTTTGATTTTCTTGTACCCTAGCCACATTTAGTGTGGCATGGCCGTGGTAATGGGCAACTCCCTGAAGGCAAAGCACAACACCTGACAGAATACATCTGTGATGCACACTGGGAAAATCAAACAAATGTATGTCAGGCTTTCTGAAGGGATAAGGTGATGTCGTTTTTTCATGACACAGATCTTAAGCGATACATAGCCTAATGAGGATTCAGGCCAGTGTTTCATAAATACTTCTCCAGATCTATTTGAGGTTCTAACTGCACGTTATTACTTTGTTCTTGTCTTTCCACAATGTTCTACCTTTGTATTTTCTGTTTTTGGACACTTCTTTGTGAAAAGTGTCAGTGACTTTCACAGTAGAAATCTCTTGGGTACCTGCTGCTGAAGGTCAGTATGATCAGCTCTGAGACAGACAAGAGAGATGGCTGCAGAAAGACTATTGAAACATTGCTGAACAAAGTTATTGAGGAGAATGTTTAAATAGTGTGTGTGCTCTGATCTTGAAACCATAAGGCACACATACTGCACCTCTCCTAATCAGAGAAGTTGTGTAAAGTTAATTATAATCAGGAACATTATAGAACCACTTATCCGTATAATGATTCTACAGCGTATAGAACACTTAGTTCCGGACTTCTGGGTCTGTTTTTTATTTTATTTTATTTTATTTTTGATTTGAGTCTTTTCTTTATTTGTATCACTCTGCTTGTCTGCAGACAAAATATCAGTCTGTGCATTAGTGGATGATTGATTTATTTATTTTTCTCAGTCACTCTTTTAACAGGTTACCTCATTATGCAAGTAGATGGCGACAAGCTGCTGACTGAGTGAATCATTCACTGAACCGATTCGTTCAAGTTGCGGTTGATTTCGCTTTGGCTTCGTTCAAACCTATTTTAGCAGAGGCAAAAACAGACAAACGTTTCAAATATAAGTTGCTCAATACTCATTTTCTTCTTGTTTATTAAGTTGTTGCATTAAAGCAGTATCACGCACATGTCTCTTTCCTAAATATTGATGTGACGCTTATAATTTACAGAGTATAACAGAAAAAGAACAAATGTCCATCTTTAATCAATGTTATTAAACAGCGTTTCCTTTTATAAACCACATAGGCTACTAATTTATTATTTATAGACTAATTATAGGTTATACAGGTATAAAATCTTGAATGAATATTTAAATCTGTATCAAACCACCACAATTGCAACCAGAGATATTTATGAGTTGCTACAGATTTATGAACATGTAATATGCCTGATATAAATATGAACGCATGATCCTTTCAGTCACAGGTTTAGATGTTGTTTACTGATTGCTGATCGTGCGATGTTGTGCTGTAACGAATTCCAACCCGTGAACGCCGCTCCCTGTTAAACACCTGCAACAGTAAATCAATGCAAAGTAGCTCTGCAGCCAGTCTGAGCATCTCGTGCTTCAAACGGTAGATGGGGCGCTTACAGTCAGACGGCAGACACAACGCACGCGCACTTCTGCGAGGTTGGTTACTATGGTTACAACACAATGGGAGCCGGGACAGAGGTCTGTTCGAATGGGAAGAAAAAACTGCAGGAGAGAGAGACTGAGGGAGATGGATTGTGTGTGTGTGTGTGTGTGTGTGTGTGTGTGTGTGTGTGTGTGTGTGTGTGTGTGTGTGTGTGTGTGTGTGTGTGTGTGAGACCGCTTGACTGGTCACTCCACTGCAGTCTTACAAGAAAGTACAGATTTGGGGATCTCTTTTAGTCTATTGCCATCTGTACAATGCAAAGGCAGCAGAGAAGCTAAATCCAAAATAGCTTATATTTCACAAAAAAACACAGTGGTATGTTAAAAGAAATTACTAAATATATTTTGAAATAATTTTTAAAAATATAATAAATATAGAAAAGAATACTTTTATATGTAAATATAAAATACAAATTATTGAATTATGAAATATGTGCTCCGTCATGACAATGACAAAGACAGATTAGTACCTTTTTTTATGTGACATTGTTTCTTCGCTGTTTGAGGTGGGCACAGAGCCACCTCAGTGCCTAGCCTGTGTAACGACACATTAAAGTGTATGTGAATTGCTACTATAATAGTGAAAAGCTTGTTTGTTTACTGCAGGACACACATTAGCTAGACCAGCCTAATATGTATATATTATTTGATTATTGTAACTGTGTGTGTGTGATTTTGGTTTAATAAAAGCAATTTAGTATTGTCAGATTTTAGGGATGTTGGTGGGCCTTTTATATTAATGAAAACTTATTGGATGGAGAAAAGTGGGCGTTATATGCCAGAATGAAGCCAGACTGATTGTAAGTTTCCTAAAACAATCCCTAGACAGCTAACAGCCAGTGCGGCCTTCATGACATCAGCCGAAAGGAAAGTCATTTCACAGGAAGAGCAAGGTGTTATATTTTGACTAAAGTTACAAAGTCAAACTGTTTTCATGTTTGGAAATATATGAAGACCAGAAACTTGTTTTAAGAAAGTAATCAGGGTCTATTTTGATTTCATGCTGACTTTCAAATATTTCAGATCTGTAGATTTGAAATGAGCCTCATGAACATGGATGCTTAGGTTCTGATGAACAAAATTGCCTGTTTCAAATAATAACTTTGCAGGAGTCATGGCACCCCTACCTCATTAAGGTACTACAATTAGACCCAATTAGTGCCCATTACCTAATCAAGCAGTTCTAGGTTAATTTCCTTAATTAAGTGTCGTAAATCGACAATTTAATAAGCAGTAATTTATGAATAAATACCCTTATCTCGACATCTTTCTTCATTCCTTTTTCCTTGTCTTTCCTTTCTTACCTTGCCATTTTTTCTAAAGAATAGGGAAAATCACGCCCCTTCTCACCCTCGAGTGGTCGTGCGTCCCTCGCTCACCCCTCCGTGAAGATTTGTCCTCGTACAGACTGCAAAAGAGTGCAAGTCGTCTTGACAGAGGAGCGGGAGAGGGGCAGAAAGAAAAGGGGGTGGGGAAGAATCAAACGTACGCATCAATTTGTACAGTCTTCAGTTGCACCCCGTTTTCTGCGATTTTAGGGGGAGCGGCTGGGAAAACTGCGTTATTTGCGAAGCCGCAACAATGTAAATCTTTCCGTGCATCGAGTTGCCTGTATGTTTGAACGCGTATAGGTCAATGTACAGTACGAACGGCAGCAGGAGAGAAAAAGAAAGGGAGATACGCATCGCTGGATATTATAGGTAAGAAGAGGAGAAAATGGATGCTTATATTTTACTCTTTGGCCATGCTCAGATGGTTCCCCTTTCCTCGCACTCTCGTCTTTGTGCTTTACTCATGTGCATAGATTGTGCTGAAATCATTTTGCAAATCGGGGTGCGTAACCACGCAGGTCTCGATTGCTCACATTCCACGTAGCTCGACAAAAATGCCATTCGCCATTCTGATCCCAAATCTTCCTCATATGAGAAGGAAAGGAGGGGGTGGGGGTTATTCGCGACCCTTTCTCCTCGTCTTGTCAGGATTGAATGTGCAGTGCATTGTCTGAGAACTGTATTCCAGAGGTCGTCCAGTTAGTACAGTAGAGCACTGCCTCTGCATGCGTATCAATAACAAGGAGCAGAAGAATGGAAGAAAGGAACGTTGCGGTGCGTGGCCGAGCGATGATGCACGTTCGGGTGTCTAACTCACCCTACCTTTTGGCATTGTGCTTTTACGTGCAAAATAATTCAAATCCAAAGCTAATTCCAGCTATATTTGTGCATGTATGGATGAGAAGGGGACAGATTGTGTGATGTTATGTGTGGCAAGCCATTTAAACATTTATTCCTTAAAACTAACTAATACTCTTTAAATTACTAGTACTTTTTTGTGTTTGTGTTACTAATAAGTAATCCAGTTTTGTGAACAGTGTATATATATATATTTTTGTTTTATTAGTACTACGTTCTAGTAATTATCCATTACATACTAGTATTTATCTCAGCAGTGAAAAGTAACTTCCATTGTTACTGGTAACAAATTATTATTATTATTATTATTATTATTATTATTATTTTATTTTATTTTTATTTATTTTTTACCATTGATTTCCTTGGAGATCATGTGTTTAAATATTCACTTATATTGGGTTGTATCTAGTATGCAATCCAGTTGTTGCTGTTACATATTTCAGTTTTACTAGTAACTATTAATAAGGTACTGATATGTATTTCACATCATTCATAATATTCAAATAGTAATTAGCATTTAATCCAATTTTTCTAGAAATACCTGATTAGAAACTAGTACCTGTTTATTAGATACTAATGTATAATCTGTTTATTACTTGTATGATTTTTAAATTAAACTGTGAAGTAGCCATTCTTGCTGCTCATTACTTTTAGGCCTGTCAAAACGGCTGAAAAACTTAATCGACTTTTGTACTTAAATATGATCAATATTCAAATTTAAAATGCATAATTTCAGTTGGGGAAAAAAAAAGCTTTTTGCCTGTCTCCTGAGGCCACAAGAGGGCGCATCGAGCAAAATATTACTAATGCACGTTTATTCAAAGCAATAAAATAACATGACAATCTGTGGAAAAAGTGCATAATGTTTAAAATAATGTTTATAAACTAAATAAAATTAAGTTGCTTAAACAAAGTCGTGGCCAAAAGTTTTGAGAATTACATAAATATTAGTTTTCAAAAAAAGTTTGCTGCTAAACTGCTTTTAGATCTTTGTTTCAGTTGTTTCTGTGATGTACTGAAATATAATTACAAGCACTTCATACGTTTCAAAGGCTTTTATCGACAATTACATGATATTTATGCAAAGAGCCAGTATTTGCAGTGTTGGGCCTTCTTTTTCAGGACCTCTGCAATTCGACTGGGCATGCTCTCAATCAACTTCTGGGCCAAATCCTGACTGATAGCAACCCATTCTTTCATAATAACTTCTTGGAGTTTGTCAGAATTAGTGGGTTTTTGTTTGTCCACCCGCCTCTTGAGGATTGACCACAAGTTCTCAATGGGATTAAGATCTGGGGAGTTTCCAGGCCATGGACCCAAAATTTCAACATTCTGGTCCCCGAGCCACTTAGTTATCACTTTTGCCTTATGGCACGGTACTCCATCGTGCTGGAAAATGAATTGTTCTTCACCAAACTGTTGTTGGGTTGTTGGAAGAAGTTGCTGTTGGAGGGTGTTTTGGTACCATTCTTTATTCATGGCTGTGTTTTTGGGCAGAATTGTGAGTGAGCCCACTCCCTTGGATGAGAAGCAACCCCACACATGAATGGTGTCAGGATGCTTTACTGTTGGCATGACACAGGACTGATGGTAGCGCTCACCTTTTCTTCTCCGGACAAGCCTTTTTCCAGATGCCCCAAACATTCGGAAAGGGGCTTCATCGGAGAATATGACTTTGCCCCAGTCCTCAGCAGTCCATTCACTATACTTTCTGCAGAAGATCAATCTGTCCCTGATGTTTCTTTTGGAGAGAAGTGGCTTCTTTGCTGCTCTTCTTGACACCAGGCCATCTTTTAAAAGTCTTCGCCTCACTGTGCGTGCAGATGCGCTCACACCTGCCTGCTGCCATTCCTGAGCAAGCTCTGCCTCTTTAGGAGATGATCCTGGCGCTTGCTGGACTTTCTTGGACGCCCTGAAGCCTTCTTTACAAGAATTGAACCTCTTTCCTTGAAGTTCTTGATGAACCTATAAATTGTTGATTTAGGTGCAATCTTAGTAGCCACAATATCCTTGCCTGTGAATCCATTTTTATGCAACGCAATGATGGCTGCACGCGTTTCTTTGCAGGTCACCATGGTTAACAATGGAAGAACAATGATTTCAAGCATCACCCTCCTTTTAACATGTCAAGTCTGCCATTCTAACCCAATCAGCCTGACATAATGATCTCCAGCCTTGTGCTCGTCAACATTCTCACTTGAGTTAACAAGATGATTACTGAAATGATCTCAGCAGGTCCTTTAATGACAGCAATGAAATGCAGTGGAAAGGTTTTTTTGGGATTAAGTTAATTTTCATGGCAAAGAAGGACTATGCAATTCATCTGATCACTCTTCATAACATTCTGGAGTATATGCAAATTGCTATTATAAAAACTTAAGCAGCAACTTTTCCAATTTCCAATATTTATGTAATTCTCAAAACTTTTGGCCACGACTGTATGCATTGTTTAATACAAGGGGCCAAAAGCCAATCACACAGAGTACTTTTTTCATTTAAAAACATGAGATGCAGTGGGATGGGGAAGAAAACCCCCACCATAAAGTCCCAAGACATGTTTTTTAAAAATTGAACTTACATTAAATGGGTCATATGATTGGGGTTATAACACTAAAGTAACTATACAATATGTGGGTTTAGCAGCCATCTAGTGTGTTCATTTAAAGGGGTCATATGATGTTGCTAAAAATAACTTACATTGTCTGATAAGGCTGCCTGATGCACACTTAAAATTTGAATGCACTATTTTTGCATTCAAATGTGGATTTTTATTTTAAATTCGATGATTATTTGAGTTTTTATTTTACAGCCCTACTAAGTTCTAATCTTATTGGTATTACTACTACTAGTAATACTTATATAGGCTATACTTACATATACTTATGTACTTATATTAATACTAGTATCTTATAAATGGGTACTAGTAAAACTGAAACCAAGAAAATATTGGAATAAGTACTAATAGTTACAACTGGAATATGTAGTCAGAAGTAGGGTTGGGTATCATTTTTTTTTCTTTTTTCGATACCGGTGCCAAATCGATTCTTTTAAAACAGTTCTGGTGCCTAAACAGTGCATGAACCGATACTTATTTAAAAATAAATAAATAAAAATTATGGATTGGCCATTCATAATGGCCCTTGCACAGAAAATCCACATGTCCAGTCACAGAAGTAGCGGAACCCATGACCCTCCAGGAAAAACTTTATATGGACAAAGGCATCGCTATTATAGCTGTAACTGAGTAACCAGAACATATAAACGTTTTGAATGATAAAACAAAGACAATAAACACTCGACTGTGACAGTTTATCTTTGTTATTCAAGCCATCTCTGGTATCTTTATAATAATAAAGTATATTTATAATCCATTGCTAATCAATGTATTCTTTTTAAAATAGCCTATGGAATTTTTTCTGCCTCATTCTGTGACAAAAAGCCATATCAGCTCACAAATGGAAACATTTGATTGGTGTTGTGGAGTAAAAAGGTTATAATGTTCTCTTTTGTTGGACAACAGGTTTAGAAATGTGAATACAAAATTGTTTGTGAATAAAATTTAGCTTTAGGCATTTTAGTTTAAAGGGGTCATATGATTTCAAGTTTTCCTTTCTCTCTGGAGTGTTACAAGCTCTTGGTGCATAAAGAAGATCTGTAAAGTTGCAAAGACTAAAGTCTCAAACCCAAAGAGAGATTCTTTATAAAAGTTTAGACTCGTCCACACCCTCCTAAAACGTCTCATTTAAACACGCCCCCACATGTCTATGTCACGATATGGGAAGATTTGCATAACGCCGCCCAAATGTTCATGCAAAGAAAGAAGGCGTAACCTTTGATTCTCGCTGTTGATGCCGGCGCCATGTCGTGGAAATGCTGTTTCCTTGTGAAAGCAAAAATACTTTGTTTGGCCTTCCAAAAGAGGACACAACTAGAAATCAGTGGTTAAGTTGTATTTACAACACTGTTCCAGAACAGTTCAAGCCAAATATTCAGATGTGTGCAGCACATTTTATGGAGGACTGTTTCCTGATCCTTGTAGAGAAGACTACAATGCCGGCTGTTCTGACTCACACCACAAAACCACACATAAATACCAAAAGGAATTGCCACTGATGATTCAAACGCGAGTTTTGAGCAGTGTAGAGCAGTGGTTCTCAATTCCTGTCCTCACGCCCCCCTGCTCTGCACATTTTGTATGTTTCTCTTATGGCTTCATGCGTTTGTTCTATTTGAGCGTAAGTGCCCTGCGAAGTGGACATCAATGGATATTCCAACATGATTCCAGTTCGAAGCGAATGTCTATGTTCTATTCAAAGTGCATTGAAGTGTGCGAGACATGAATTTAAACTGTATTTATTTACAGAGGTATATGATGTCACACTTGTCTGTGTATTAAGATGTTGCGCAGCACAATTCCGTGAATAAATGTTCCGAAGTGAGGTAAATTTCAACAGATTTCCCCTGCTCAGGGAGTAGGGAGCAATGAACATTGTGTAGGGACCATGTCAATGGGAATACAGTTCATGCACGGAACTCACTTCTAACGAGCTGATTATCTGAATTAGCTGTAGTAACAGAGAGACATGCAAAATTTGCAGAGCTGGGGGACGCAAGGACTGAAATTGAGAACCGCTGGTGTAGAGTAGCACTTGTTGTTTGTCGTTTCTCCGATCACAAATGCAAATATGGTTTTATGTTTATGTGGCACGATGTAACGCAACACATAAAAATACAGTATAAGTCATTACAGTCCATAATTATGTCCCCACTGGATGCAACAAATGCCTCGTTTGTAATGGGTTTTATTTTTTTTGTTTTGTCGCGCCGGTGTTATGACCAGGACAAGCATCACAGTATGGTAATGGGCATAACAGTTCCGTCACACGCTTGAAGTATTCAGCCAATCACAAAGCACTTGATAGCTGGCCAATCAGAGCACACCTGGCTTTTCAGAACGATGAGCTTTGTAAAAAACGATGCGTTTCAGAAAGGCGGGGCATATAGGAGAGACAATAATGTACAGTATGTGGAAAATAATGTGTTTTTTGACCTTAAAGGGTTAGTTCAGCCAAAAATTAAAATTATGTCATTAATGACTCACCCTCATGTCGTTCCAAACCCGTAAGACCTCCGTTCATCTTCGGAACACAGTTTAAGATATTTTAGATTTAGTCAGAGAGCTTTCAGTCCCTCAATTGAAAATGTATGTACGGTATACTGTCCATGTCCAGAAAGGTAATAAAAACATCATCAAAGTAGTCCATGTGACATCAGAGGGTCCGTTGGAATTTATAGAAGCATCGAAAATACATTTTGGTCCAAAAAATAACAAAAAATTACGACTTTATTCCGCTTTTTCTTCTCTTCTGGGTCTGTTGTGAGCGCGTTCACAACACTGCAGTGACGCCGCTGACGTATGACACTGCTGACGTGTTTTCTTTGTTATTGGGCGCACCAGAAAACAGAAAACACGTCAGCAGTGTTGTACGTCAACAGTCACAGCAATCGCGTTCACAACAGACCCGGAAGAGAAGAAAAAGTGGAATAAAGTCGCAATTTTTGTTATTTTTGGAACAAAAAATGCTTCAATAAATTCTAACGGACCCTCTGATGTCACATGGACTACTTTGAAGATGTTTTTATTACCTTTCTGGACATGGACAGTATACTGTACATACATTTTCAATGGAGGGACAGAAAGCTCTCGGACTAAATCTAAAATATCTTATACTGTGTTCCGAAGATGAACGGAGGTCTTACGGGTTTGGAACGACATGAGGGTGAGTCATTAATGACATAATTTTAATTTTTGGCTGAACTAACCCTTTAAACCGCATAAACACATTTCATTACACCAAATACACAAAATAATGTTCTTTTTAGCAACATTATATGACCCCTTTAAGCATGTTCAGCTTAGTTAATGGAAAACTACCTGCTGCCATCAGACCAAGTGTAATTACTGCATTCACGTGTTCTTCGAATGCTCTCATTTCCCGAGTTGTGCTTTTAAGTTGGAATGTGAAAATAACATGGACACTCACGTTACTACAAAGATTTGTTGGATTTGTATTATTAGAGCTTTCCAACTTGAGTTCACGTGCATTTTCTCAGTTGGGAAATTATTTTTCACCTGCAGTGCTGGTGATGATGCTTCTTACGTCCGTTTCGGAGAACCAGAGGACAAATATTTCAATCGATCACTCAGGCATGGCACCGAAATCTGCATTCTGATTTGGTTCTAGTACATACCAGCTACATAGGTATCGGTGCCATATTGGTACCGTACTGGGTTTCGGTACCCAACCCTAGTCAGAAGTGAATGGTTGATATCTTAACTACAGGTCCTTACAGGATTAAATGACAAAAATTTGCTATTTGTTTTCAGGAACAACAGACTAACTTGTACCAATAACTTTACAATTTGCGTTGTGGCTAGTAGAAAAAGTATCAGATTGTAAACTAAAAAAGATACTAGTCACTAATAATTATTAATATTTAACAAATAAGTACTAATAACATCGAAATAGTCTAAAGAATAAATGTTTAAACAGCTTGCCATATGTTGTGTGCCTTTATCTTTACACTGTATTGTAATGATGCTATTGCTGATTCCTTAGATGCATGTGTTTGCAGTGGGAGAGTGGATGGCTTTTGGTATGCATGGAGCTTGGCCAAGATTTTGGTAATGGACTCCTGATGAATGAAGGTTCACCTGTAGACAGAGTGCTGGCAGCCTTTGTTGTTTGTCATTTGGATATATTACCTTGTGCACATCGTAATTGGATTACAAATATGCTGATTTTACATTTATGGGATACGCACAAGGTGCAGTCTTTGTGTGTTTGGCACTAGAATTAATTCTCATTTTACAAATTAGTATTTTGTTAATTGTGGTCATGATGGAGTAGCCCGAGTATTCACTGTGTTGGTTGTCAGCAGCCTGTAAATCTGTTTATATGTAATATTTATCAGCGCTGTGGTTTTTCTCTTGTGTTCAGTGGTTTGGGTGTAAATGTACATTTTGCAGTTTTGAAGGCGGCGCTAAATACACTCACTCACATCACAGTCTGTTAGTGTGCTATATATAGTCTCATTCACAATAAATGAAGTGTGTGTGTGTGTGTGTGTGTGTGTGTGTGTGTGTGTGTGTGTGTGTGTGTGTGTGTGTGTGTGTGTGTAAAAGAGAGAGAGAAACAGTAGAGGCTGATTTGAAATACTGGAGTGACTTACTTAACCTCCCACCAACACTATGTATCTTTTTGTCTTCATCTAATTATTTATCCTCTCTCTCTCTCTCTCTCTCTCTCTCTCTCTCTCTCTCAAACAAGTGTGAGTTTGTCAGCTTGTTTTTCTCATGAAAAAATGTAGTGTCTCTCATGGTTTGGTTTAGAATATGGGTCATGTGTTCAAAAGGCTGACATGTGCCTCAGAATTTGAAAAATGATTCACTACGACTGTGATGAGGTTAATTAGCAATGTTATTGTATGTCAGTGCATTCTTGCATCGTTGCTAAGCGATTGTGTTTGAATTAGCCCAATATTGTCAGACTATAATTGAAACATTATTCAAGAAAAATATCTGTCCTCAAAATGAAAATTAAATTGGCGTCAGTGAGGCAGGCTAGAAACAAGATAGAAGGAAAAAAAATATAAGAACCTTCCAGTTAAATTATAATGTAAGAATTTCTGCACAGAGAAAATCAAGATAGTTTCTATTACATTAAATGGGTGTTTGAATTAACATTTAAAGCTTGAAATGTAAATGGAAACTTTTTCTTATTACATAGTGTAAATCATGTATTTGTGAGTATTTATGTACATAAATGAGTGTGTTTGAATATTATGTATGGATTTCTGTGCATGTTACATTTAGAGTGTTGTGTGTATGTTGATCTTTTGGTGTAAGCAGTGCCTCTGTGTTGGCTGCAGTGGATGGTTTTTCCAGAGCTCCATTCAACATTGATGACTGAAGCTCAGCTTCAGAGTACCACAAACCCTCTGAAGTACCATGCGGTCCACACAAAAATATTTTTCTAATACTGTAAAGCATCATTGTTCCCCAACACTGTTACTGCAAACAGTATAATGTTTTAGTGTCTATGCTGTAGACATTGTTAATTACAGATTGTTTAATTACAAATCATTTAATTGATTATGATAGATATACCAAAGAACATTTGGTTATAATTTTGCACTTAAAGTAATCCACTCTCATCACCCCTTCATATTATACAAGAAGGGAATTAAATGAACAATTTACCTTTTCCTGGTAGTATTGATAGGTTTATTAGTATCTGATAACAAATAGAAATACAAGTACTATATTTATTATACTAATGCTTTGGCAAAGTTTACTTTGACTTCAGTGGTATTCACTCTGTTCCCCCAGGTTTTAAAGATTTAATGCTATGATAGACAGCCTGTAGGCTAACCGTCCTGATTGTGGTCACGCTCCCACTTTCTGTAATGGCTGACTGGAAGAAATGGACCACATAGAGAGCTAGTCATGAAGACCCGAACCAACAAAGAATCGGTGAGGGCATTACTGCATACTGAGAACAGCATAAAAGGTAGACCATGTGTAGATATAAGTCACTTAGTCAGTCAGAACCATTTTAAGTGCGCTTGTATCTGTTATAAAAAAGTATTTGGATATCCCTAGTAGATTGTACCATTTATTAAAATAGTATTTTTCTACTTAGTATTTCAACAAAACATACTTTTAGTTCCTAATCCTTTTCTGTCACTTTATCTGTTTTTGTCTTACTCTATAATTTTGTCATGCTGTCTTTCTCTTTCTTCTGTTTGTCTTTGCCCTCCCTCGGTCATGTTGGGCATGACCACAGATGCCTGCTCGCAGTGGACGTAGAATGGGGGGCAGTGAAGAAAGGAGGGGTAGACGTCCGCACCTCAGCCCCTCCCGAGCAGAACGCAACGAAAGGCAAACAGTAAGATTACAGTATTGTAATTTCCTCCTTCTGTCTTTATTTTTCTTAATATATTTTTTATGATCATCTCTATTGTCCTAGTTTCTTCATCTTTGATAACCTCACCCTTGGTCCACCTCATTTCTTTTTTTTTCTCATCTCTGTCACTGAATTCTTTCATGTCTCATCTATAGAGTTTAGATTACCTTATCCTGAATGTTCATAATCAGTCTTTTTCACAGTATTCCACACTAATGTGCATTTATAGTATGTGTTGTGTGTTAAGAACTTTTGTTGGCTGTTTTGCATTCACTTGTGGGCTTGTGAGCAAATTTTTGTTTGTTTTTTTCGGTTGTTTTTTTATACTAAATATAAAAATGTAATCACCTCACATCATGATTAAAAATTATACTATTAATCAGAGAACTGCCGGAGAGGAATTGGCTGTTGGACGTTTCAGCCGGCGATCTCAAGGCCATGATTCATCAGAAAGTGAAGGGGAGGAGCATGTGCCACCGCCCAAAAGACAGAAAGTCCAGGTACTGGTAAAATATTAGGCACATTTGAATAAAATTCCATAAGATTGAAAATTTGTATAAATATAATAATATTTGATTTTGCCACTAGGACTCCTCCAATCCCCCAGCCCCACCCCTTTCAACTAACACTCTGACTTCAGCTCCACCTCCAACGTCAAGCAACAGTCAATCAAGAGAAAGTGACAATGAGGATGGCCAATCACAAGGCGGTCGGAGCTCAGTTGGAGGCAGCTTAGCCAATAGTAGCAGCAGCATAAGCAGTGGACGGGACATCGACCAGGACAATCGATCCTCTTCTCCGAGTCTCTCTGCTTCCCCCTTGGCCAGTTTGGATTCTGAATCTGAATCTCCAGATTCCCCAAAGCAGGTTGATAAAAACAAAGATGGAGGGGCATCAAAATGTGTAGCAGAGGATCGGAGAGGCTCAGGAAGAGGTGAGGATGGCAGACCAGAGGACCAGAGGGACAGTGAGGGAGATTTATCTTCCTTAAAGTCCTCATCATCCCTCTATACATCTCATTGTGGAATGGTGGACAATAAAAGTGATGCAAGTAGCAACAGGAAGTCATACTTTCCCCTAGATTCCAAACTTCCAAACAAAGTGGAGTATACAGGCCCTGGTGGTCCCGAGACTCTACACACCTGCAGTCGCATCCCTTCTAAAACAAGCACTCAGTGTGGGAAACCTGGGGTAGGAGGAGCTGAGTATTCCCATGGGAATTCAAATGTGAGCCATGGACTGACACTCCCACCTCCACCTGCCCTGAAACCTCTAGAGGTGGGGCAGAATGCTCCAGGTGGGGAAAGTAAAGCAGACAAACCAGAGAAAGGTGATAAGTCTGTTCCACCCTCCTTGCTTCCACAAGCTAGTACAGTTCCCCAGCAGCAGCCTCCTCCTCCCAACGCTCACCATTACACCCCCACCAGCTGGTCGGGGGGATCTCCTTCTAGTTGTCCTGGCAACTGGGGATATGTACGTTACCCAGGTAACCACCACACACATCCAAGCCAGCAGCCTCCAGTGCAGCAACAGCTGCCCTCTGTGTACAATTCTCCTTCGTCCACCAGACACTCCTCCCACCCACCTTACTTATCTCACCCTCATCCCAACCCACACAAAGATTTCCTGCCCAGGTATAGCACTGCAGCTGAGCGGGAGAGGGGTGGGAGGGAATTTGGCAACAGAGACTTCCCTGCAAGTAATAGCAGTAGCAATGCAAACAGCGGTAGCATCTGTGGTAGCATTTCTGGTGGTGGAGGACCCAACTCTAATGTGGGCCGGGATTTTGGGAACTCGCTACCTGGACAGAACAGAGAATATAGCGCAAACCTGGATGGACCTGTAGGACCACAGAGTGGTCGGGAATATGGACCAGGGTTTAGAGATCGGGAACGAGGAACTGGAAGGGAGTTTCCTTTGCAAAACCAGCAGCTTCAAGCACAGGGCAGAGAGTTTGGAACTGAAAGCACTGGAGGGGGTGGATTTCATCCAAGAGACAAGGACAGTAGGTGGGGAGATTTAGCAGGTCAAGTTAGGGAGCCAGGCAGTAACAGTTATGCTGGTAATGCCAGCCAAGCACCTGTAGGAGCCCCACCATCTGCTTTACCTTCGGCGACCCTGGTGAACCGTGACCAAGCCAGTTCACCACAAAACAGCTCTGGTCATCCTCCCTTTCCCTCGACAAATTCCATCCCCACAAGTAGAGACTTTCTTTCTCCAATAGATGCAAATGTGCAGCAGACACTACAAGGACAGACTCCCCAAGCACCCTCCAATACTGCAGACCTTCCTCCCCCTCCACACTATTTAAGAGAGTACCCTCCTCCAGGGTCAAATGATCCTTACCCACCCCCTGGATCAACCTCTTCTTCTGTCCCACTTTCTGGTGTGCCAAGGGAGTTCCCGAGCCCACCTGGACTGGCCCCAAATCTTACTCGGGAGTATCCTGGAGGACCTCCACTTCCACATCACCCTCACTATCCTGGCCAGACAGCCTTGTCTATGCAGCACAGAGACAGAGAGAGGGAAAAGGACAACATTACATCTACTCTTCATTCAAATCGCAATCACCCTCAGTCCCTTTCTCCTTCATCAAGTGGTTCTGGACCTAGTCATCCAAACTCTACTTCTTATCCCCCTCCACCTCCTCCACCGTCCACTAGTTCACATTGTCAGCCCACATCCATTACATCTCTTCCAGGCAATCATGCTCGACAGGGCCCATATTCTTCATCCAATAAGGCTTCAACCCCGCTCTCTCCTATTCCCAGTCCCTCATCCAATCCGATGGGAGGGTTTACTCCTTTTCCTTCAACCTCTGCTCCTTCTGTACCACTTCCTGCATCAGGTGTATCCACCTCTTGTTCATCAGGTTGCAGGCCTACTCCTTACCATGGCACTTTAAGCAGTAATACTCCTTTCAGTAGCTCTTACCATGGCAACGGTAACCATGGAAATAGCAATGCCAATGGCAATGCTCCCAACAACAGCAATAGCACTAGCACTCCATCATTACTGCACTCTCCTCAAAACACTAACGTACAACCACATCTCAATAATCCCAGTCATAACAACACTGCTTCAACCCCCAGCACATCTGTTGGAGTAGATGGTCACTCTGATTCACCTTCTGGCCCAGTGCCACCACCTGTCATCAAGGAAGAGCCAGTAGAGGAGAGGGAGGAGTTGGAGAGTCCTCCTCCAGTTCTCCGAAGTCCTTCCCCAGAACCAAAACCTGTTGACATTCCAATTCATGCCAGCCAATCAGCTAGGTAAGACTAGGTGTTTCACTAAAATTAAATATAATAAAGCATCATAAACAGGTGAATTAACAAAACAAACAGATCATGCAATTGATATTAAAAATAGAGATGCACAATATAATGGTGTCAAATTATTGGTTGATATATAATGTAATTAATATCATATTATTGCCTGACAGCCTTCTACATAACTGTGTGTAGTTTCAGCCATACTTTGTCAATGTATTGAATGAAAGTTTAACTAGCTTACTATGGTTGTGTTTAAGAAATGAAGGTAAATCTTACAACATCACTTTTATACTGACTATTGGTCAGGTGCAAAACAGGTTTTGACAGAAACCAATAATCAATTGTCAGGGAAACATGAGGGATGAGAACATAACCTGATATAACACACAACTTGATTCCACATGAAATGTGTTGTTTTTGATAGTATTGACATGTATGATGATTGTTCAGCTCATGGAAAAGACAAAACCTTTTTGGTTTCAGGTTCCACAGGGTTCTTGACCGGGGAAGTGGGAACTCTTGCGCCCGTAGTGATGTTTTGTTTGTTCCGCTTGATGGTTCTAAGCTTTGGAAGAAGAGAAATGAGGCCATAGAACGTGCTCGTAGAGAGGTCGAACAGCGAGCGAGAGACCTGCGAGAGAAAGAGCGGGAACGAGAGAGAGAAAAGGAGAGAGAGAGAGACCTGGACAGACATCTTCAGGTAAGAGACAGCATACCTTATTAGTAGCATTGCAAAAAAGTATTTCCGTAATCTCAGTATTTTTTTTTCAATACAATATATGGAAAATATTTTTTTCTTGTCACAGCAGTGGAGTTTGTGTTTTCTTTTGTTTTTTTGTAGTTACCATATTCCTTACACATTACTTGTCAGATTTTTAATAAACATATTTCTCTTTGTAGCAGAAGGACAGCGGCACAAGTGCAGGATTAGGAGCTACAGCCACACGCCAGGGCTCTTCGCTTTACTTTCCTTCTTCATCCTCCATCCTTCTAGACCCTTCATCATCCTCCTCATCCTCTGTGAACCCCTCGCACCCAGCAGCCCATCCACAGCACCATCCTGCCCACCATGCCTTACACCCCCACTCCATTCACCCCTCTCATCCTCTGCATCACTCTCTCTCTCATTCCATTCCTCATTCTCTTCTCCTTCCTTCCATGACAGGGGGCTCTCCAGTTGTTGGAGGCCCTCAGGGTGCTCTTGGCATTGGGCTTGGGGGTCCATACTTGGGGCCTGATACCCCAGCCCTCAGAACCCTGAGTGAGTATGCCCGACCTCACGTTATGTCTCCATTGGGTGCTGCCAGCCGTGCACAGTTTCACCATCCTCACCTTCACCACCACCCTCACCCGCATGCACACGCACATGCTAACGCTCATCCCCATGTGCATCCTTCATTTTTCCTGTCCCAATTCCAAAATCCAGCTCTCGCACACCCCCACCACCTTCCAGCCGATGCTGCCACAGCTGCTGCCATTCTGGGCTTTTTGTATGGGGGTGGACTGGAGGGAGGCCCCGCTCATCCTGGGCCTGGTCCCAGGCCTGGTGGGTTGGCTGGGGTGGGGCTTGGAGGAGTGGGATTCCCTCATGCTGTAGCTGCTCAAAGAGAGCGTGTGAAGCCAGGATTTGAGTTTAAGAGCGAGGAGCGTGTCTATACAGCTGGAGCCTTAGCTGACCCAGCAATAGCTTTGTCACACGCACACTCGCACACACACTCACACTCCTTGCTGTTGGGGGGCGGGGCTGGAGGTGGAGCTCCTGGTAATGAGGTTGCCCTTTATGGTACTACTCCACCTCCAGCACTGCCTCCTCAATCTTTAGCTGCAGCAGCTAGGAATTCAAATCCTGTCCCTCCATCTCTGTCAGTCCCACCCACCTCCTCTATTCTCCCAGCCACACTCCCCACCCACCAGGCTTCTGCAGGAGCTCCAGTGACACCAGCAGCCCCCGCCCCTCCCCCTCAACCTCCTCCCCCACCACCTCCTCCTCCAACAGCCTCATCTCTTCATCACCCCTCTCCACATTCTACCTTTCCAAATACACACCCTTCTTGTCAGCCCCCACCCCTCCCAACTCAGGCTACGCCCTCTGAACGATATCCCACCCCCGTTCGCACTCCTCCCAGCACTGAACGTGCAAGGAGCGTGGAGAGAGAAAGGGAGAGAGTGATGCCTGCCACAGAGAGGGAACGAGAGAGGGATAGGGAAAGGGCAGGGACAGGTGGAGGAGCAGCAGGAGGAGGCACAGTGGCTGCAGGAGGCACAGGAGGAGGAGATTCTCTCGGTCGGCTACAGATGCTGAACGTGACTCCTCATCACCACCAGCATTCACATATTCACTCTCACTTACATCTGCACCAGCAGGACACAGGTATTCACCATACACACACACTCTCACACTTTACACAGTACACTCACTGTATTACAGCATAAAAATTTCAGCAAATTCTAAATATGATTCTGACAAAGATGACATGAAAAAACAATATATGACAAAGAAAAAAACAACACAGCAAGATTTTAACTGTGCAAATTTCAAATTTTTGTTAAATGTTGACGTTGTAATATATTAATTTCATATATACAATATATGAAATATTTTATTGATTTTCTCATCATTAAAAATTGTATTTTCATCTTTAATTGCATACCATTTTTCGCCACCATACAAAAAACTGTTACTATAACAAAATAATTAAACTGCTTAATAATTTGTACTTCTTTCAGATACAATTAACCAGTTGACAAATGCATTAATCTATATTTTCTTCTTAGTTTTTTTTCATAAATTGAGTATTTAGTGAAAATTAAAGGGATGGCTCACCCAAAAATTGTCATCATTTATTCACCCTCACATTCCAGATCTATATTGCTTACTTTCTTTTGTGAAACACAAAAAAAGCTATTTTGAAATTTTGTAATGTTATATTGTACTCCATTTACTTTCAGTGTAAGGACAAAACAATTGAAATATCATTTTGTTTTGTTTTACACAGAAGAAAAAAAAGGATGTAGATCTGAAACAACATGACTAAATAAAATTGTTTTTGAGTGATCTCTCTCAGTAAGCAGCCATAAAAGTACCACTTCTGTAACAAATTTAGCAACATCAACAATACAGTTACGGCCTGCTAAATGTCCAGTTTCACTCGGAAATACGACAGGCTATAGAACTAAAATGGGTTGCAAACAGTAAGAATAATGGCAGCATTGTTCCTGTACAAAATAATTTTTACCTACAGTGCCATTGGGAAACTGCTACTCTTATTAAATTTCCCACTTTTGTTTTGTTACGTATTTGGGTGGCAGCCGCGGGAGGAGTACACCCCCTGATGGATCCTCTGGCATCAGGGTCCCCCCTGGCCCGTCTGCCATACCCAGGGGCTGCTCTTGGGCCTCCCATCCTGGCACACTCCCTCACTGACAGCGAGGTGCTTCGACAGCAGCTCTTTGGTAAGAGGTGTAATGATGTTCTGTTGCGATATATTTAATCGTTCTGTGTTACATGATTTCTACACTTGTTTGCATGTTGTGTACAGGTGGTCCTTTTCGTGAGATGCCCCAGTCCTCGTCTCTGGGTGGGTCAATGTCTGCAGCACACCAGCTCCAGGCGATGCAGCAGGCTCAGAGTGCCGAGATTCAGTTCCAGAGACTTGCCCTGGAACAGCAGTGGATCCACCACCATCACTCCCTCGCCCAGGACGAGTACTACAGGTGAATGCAAACATGTAGACTACAGCACATAGATGTGAATGCCCAACATTAGATTTTCTTTTTTTGTAATGCAATTTGAAGTACTATAAAACCCAGTATTAATATCACCGATGTTGCCTATTTCCAGAAGTGAAAATCCCATTCATTTTTTCATAGAGAAATTGATTTTTAACAGTAAACCTTTTGAGACAGACCTTTCCTGACTTCTGAAATTGAGCTATTCTGTGGAAGCCACAAGTTAGTGAGATTCCAGCAAAATTGTTTAATAGCCAAATTCTGGATGAAGAACTACTCCACCCATAAAACTAAAGATCTCTAATCTTTTTGTGTTCTATCTATTTGTTTTCTTTTTATTTATTATACAATTAACAAAAGCAGAAAAAGGCCTCTAACACTAGCTTGCTCTATTCTTTTTCTATTCTATCTGTTTTCTTGCTAACTGAGACTTATAGCACTTGCATATCATTCCTCTCTTTTTGATTTTGATTGCTTCCATTGTCCTCATTTGTAAGTTGCTTTGGATAAAAGCATCTGCTAAATGACTAAATGTAAATGTAAAGAGAGATGCTTCTTGCATTTGCCAATTAGAGATGGGCTCTGTAGTACATTGCCTCATAAAAAATGTCAAGTACCTTTTGCACCTTTGTCTTTAATTTTTGCTTCAAATCAAAGTATGTAAAGTATGTGATTTATGTTGGAGCTGGACAATTGCTCATACACAACATATCAAATTTAACATCTACAGTGCAGTCTTTTTGTTCTTTCGTCTTTGACCTTTGCCCTCCATTGCAGCCACCTAAAGAAAGAGAGTGACAAAACGCTGTGAGAAACACAGAGGACATGAAGACAAGAAAATGAAGAAGGGATTAAGTGCAAATAAAATAGAAACAATCATTTCTAAATTCAGCACTGAATGACAACAAATCTGGATAGCGGTTTGGATGTGACATCAGAACACATATCAGTCTGGACTAACTTAAATACAGGTGCAACAAACAATGTGTATATTCCAAAAAAGGTGAGATTTATAACTCTGGCCTACATCCTAGACACTGTGGCACTGAACAGTTATTCCCAAACGTCCTGGAGGATTCCTTATTGTGTTATTTCAAACACCAGACAGAAGAGTTCAGTCTATGTACACAACATTATGCCAGAGAGAATGTCTAAGAATCAATTTCACTTTTATGTCTTTGCATGTAGCTAGATACAAAAAGCCCAATGGGCTAAAACTCTTGGTCTGTTTTGTTTTTAGTTTTTTTCTTTGTTTGTTTGTTTGTTTTTGGAAAACTTTACCACTCTGAAAGAGTTTATGAAAGGGTGCATGGAATGAACAGTTTGCCTTCTTAATCTTTCTTTAATGTGTTCTTATTAAAATTATTAATGTTGTTTGTTTGTTTGTTAATAATTATATTATATAAACATTATTTTTTATTATTTTGTTTTACATTTTCATGGTAACACTGTTAATTTTTAAAAAAAAATAATAAAATGTTGAATTAATTACCTTGTGGGGAAAAAAATGCAAGAGAAAAAATAATCAAAGAGAAAAATCTGGAAATAAAATACCAATTTTTTCTATAAGTCTTTGTGTGTGCGCAGTTTACTGTTTTCTACTGTATCTGTACTTGTGTGAGTCATGTATGTCTAACAATACTTTCAAAGTGACCACAAAAATTTAAACTTGATTTTCCGGTTATTCATAATGAAAACAATATTTTGCCTTTTCCAGAATTGAAATTATGACACCTGATATCACTGAAGTATAGCTGTCTCATTTAATATTGTTAACTTTTGCTATTTAAAATTATCTGTCTAAACAAGTGCTGTTTTTTGATGACGCAAACCCAATGTGTAGTTTCCTCTTCCTGTTTTGTACATGATGGGGAGCTGCAAACTGTTTGAATGCAAGCCACAGAGAGTCCAGACATTGTAGTAAAGAACAGGCCTTTCAGAGTATCTAAAGAATATTGCATCTCTTAGGATGCTTTAGTCTTTCTTCTCTTTCTTTCACTGTATAAACATAAGGAATTGCATAAGTGTGGCTAACAAGAGACACATGCAGCAAGTGTGAGTCAGACTCGTATAGCTGCAGTTAGCAGCAGTCACTGTGGGAGGAAAAGAATGTAAGACAGTACAGAGAAGAAGAATAGACAAAATAAAGGAAAGCGAGAAAAGGAATGTGTTTTACAGTTGTTCAGCTTTAAGCTTTTTGCAACCGAAACTGTCTAGAAATTATATCTTCCCAGAAAAGCATTCACTGATACAAAAATGCAGTGGACATTTTGACAAAATACACATGTTGGAGGTTCTTTTTCCATAGTGAAGTGCACATCCTGCTTGGATGTTAAGTTGCTCAAACTGAGGTGATTTTGTGTGTGGTACTATAATTTTAAAGAGGAAAACCGCCATAATGTTGCCTAAAGTTCTGTCAAGGTTCTCTCAAAGTTATGAACAAATGTTCATAAAGGGGTTTATGATTCAATTTCAATTTTCCTTTCTTTTTGGAGTGTTACAAGCTCTTGGTGCATAAAGAAGATCTGTAAAGTTGCAAAGACTAAAGTCTCAAACCCAAAGAGATATTCTTTATAAAAGTTAAGACTCCTCCACTCCCCACTAAAACGCCTCGTTTAAACAGGCCCCAACATGTCTATGTCACAACGTGGGAAGATTTGCATAACGCCATCCAAATGTTCACACAAAGAAATTCGTGGAGACGCTGTTTCGTTGTGAAAGCGAAAATACTTTGTTTGGCCTTCCAAATGAGGAAACAACTAGAAATCAGTGGTTAAGTTGTGTTTACAACACTGTTCCAGAAAAATTAATACAATATTCGTTCAAAGTACTGGTCTTTAAAGGCAAACTCTTGCACCGACAGATGTTGGTCGGCAATTTTTGGGTCTTGGATCTACTGTAACCTACTGTAATCTGGTGACTTTTCAAATCTCTATGAAATTTTTGATGAAAAACTTGAGTGAAGATGTGAGAGGTGATGTGAGGTGCCTTTGTCCTGATTCGATTCATCCCATGATGCTACTCTTATTACACCATTAAATGGCAGCACCACCCCATTATGTAGAAGCAAAAGCAATTATTACACAATTATGATTTTGTTTTCACCAACATTACTGCTTACCTGCAGAACAAATGGTTTAGGTTAAAGCTTGTGTTATACTTTCTGCATGAGCAATCCGGTGTTCTGTCAATTTGTCCTACCCTGTCAGATTTTGCTACCTCCCATTAAAACAGTGGGTAGTACAATTCGACAACAAAATATGCTACTGTAAAGTTATGGTTTATTTACGTCTACACCCACCACAACCCTAAACCTACCTTTACAGTAATCCAAATACAGTAATTATGTGTTATATTCGCGGTTGTAGCTAGAAGGGATACAGCTACAGGAAACCAACAATAATTTTTTCTACCTATTAGATTGTGTTTTTATTAAAGTCTACACCTACCCCGACCCTAAACCAACCTTTACAGTGATGCAGATACATTAGATGTTGTTCAGCATGAGAAAAAGGACGCAATATTGATGTGCGCATACGCGGTATACCTTGGTGGTATGATAAAATGTCAGGACACCGGACACAAATTATTATACTACCGAAAGCGTACGCTGATGGTCTGTTCCGCAACAAACATGTGAACAAACAATTGCCCGGTAAATAATATATATATATATATATTATATATATATATTTGTTTGTTCACTTTAACAGTACACTTTAACTATATTTCAAAGAAAATAGAATTTAGATGTAATTATAAAATTACATGTAAAAAAATATGTAGCTTAGCCTATTAAAGTTCCACTAATTGCAGTCTATAAATTTAAACTATAATACATTTTCATTAAATTTCAAAATCTTTACATTGTCCAAAAACATTACATTCAGTTTGCACTGTTATTGTTAAAGTAGCATGTTTTTTCCATGAAAAAAAATGTACTTATTTTCAGGTGTGTAGTGGATTTTAATGTCAGCTTTTGCAGCGTGCAGACTCATATCTGAATCATTATACAATGGAAAAAAAAAAGAATTAAAAAAAAAGCAAGTGTGTCATAGAGTGACTCAGCTGTGGGTATATATATATATATATAACCACATTGGTTTTCTGAGAAATGTCTTTGAAGGAAGATAGGCTTTTCTTATCTTTGCAGAGATCTTACTTCTGAGAAAGAGAGAGCAGTAAGTAGAAACTAGAATGTACATTTCCTGAAGAAAATGTGAATGGTGCTTGCAGTGGCAAAACTCGGCCCTCAGTTGCTTAGGTCTTTTTATAGAGTTCATGGCCTGATTTATCTCTTAGCTAATCACTATTAGCATGTAGCTATTCACTGCTAGCATGACTAGCATGTTGGAATTCCAGTTTGCTAGCATGAGTCAAAAGAGCCAACCGCCATGTCTTTACGATGTTCTGATTCAGAGATATAGGTCTTGCAAAACGGTTGCTAGGGTACTCTGTTTGGTTGCTAGGGAGTGGCCTGACAGCTCCCAATGACGATACTCCAAAGGCTGCTTGACAGTTTAAGCCAAACCCCATGTCTGTACATTGTTCTGATGCAGAGATATAGATCTTGCAAAATGGTTGCTAGGATACTCTGTTTGGTTGCTAGGGAGTTGCCTTGCAGCTCCCAGTGATGATACTCCAAAGGATGCTTGACAATATAAGCCAACCCCCATGTCTCTACGATGTTTTGATGCAGAGAGATAGGTCTTGCAAAACGGTTGCTAGGGTACTCTGTTTGGTTGCTAGGGAGTTGCTTGGCAGCTGGGAATGATGGCTGCTTTCCAGTATGAATGATATAAACCAACCCCCATGCCTTTATGATATTCAGATTTGAAGATATCCGGGTATGCTTTGGGTTGCTAGGGTGCTCTAAATGGTTGCTAGGGCCTGGCTATGAAGTCTTGAAGGTGATTCGTGATTGGCCGTTTGCTGCCCCGAGTCAAACGAGCCCACCCTCATGTTTCTATGACACTTCTATCCAAAGATAATAATTTGATCTTTTTCAATGGAAGTCTATGGAGCTTGTTACTAAGGGGACCCAAATGGTTGCTAGGGCGTGGGCTTGAGTGCTTCACAATGATCCAGACAGACTGATTGGTTGCCTGATTAAAATGAGCCCACCCCCATGTCTCTATGACATTGTGTTCCAGAGTTATGTTCAATGAAAAACTTACCATAGTAGGAAAAACACACTGTTTCATGGGTGATCCCTCACCATAATATGTCTATGGGGCAACTTTGGGGGGCTCTTGCGCCCCAGGGGTACAACTTATACCCCACTGCGGGGTATGTTCTCGCACAGCCTGATAGCCTCTCCAAATGTGGTGATTCACATGTTTCTGCGAAATTCTCGCTCGGAGCTACGATCCGTCAAAGTTAACCGCAATGTTAAGTCTATGGGTTTTTTCGGCCATTTTTTCGCCCGATGTACGATCATCGTACGCCCGATCGCTTATAAAAGTCATAGCACGCATCTCCTCAATAGGCCGCACGATTTGACGCCTCTTTTGTGGGTCTGTGACAAAAACTGCGGGACAAGTTACGCGCCGAAGTTTTGGCGGAAGAAGAAGAAGAAGAAGAATAATAAGTACGGTGCATAGTAATAGTGATGCTTTGCCTTCGGCAAGCACCACTAATGAACAAAAAACAATGTTATAGCACTGATTGTCTGTCAGTTGAATTTATTTACATTTAACAACTCTTTTTAAAAAAAATTGAAAAGTTTGAGTTAAATGGTACCAACTTGGCACTGTGCACATGCTCTGAAAGAAATGTCACATTGCACAATGTGTTTTTAATCCTTCAAATTTTGTATACTTGACAGATAAAAAAAAAAAAAAAAAAAAAAAAAACCTGTCATTACACAAAACACACCATAGTTCAATTGTTAATGTGTATACATCCTTATTTGACAAAGTCCTTACTGTCAAACAGTGAAATAGAGAGATACAGTGAAATAGAGAGTTTTAAATTATGTATATCATCTACAAATCAGCACATGCATTGAAACAGTATACTCTATGTACATTGTGTTTTGTGCCTTGAACATCATGTAATCTATATGCTGTCATGGAACTAACAAAGAGTGTTTTGAATGTTGTTTCTGGTGAATGAGGTTGAATCAGATGTCATTGCTGGTCGACACAAATGAAGAAGTGAGTCTAATAATGGACCAAAAGGGGGAATCTGAAACTAAGGTGAAGATGATCTAATAAATATGACAACAGCAATAAATGGCTAAATGAAAACAGAGGAGCAGCAGTTGAGCAAACTCTGTTAAAATGCGTCTCCCATCCGTAGAAAAGGAGAAGAGGCCCTCAATACCTCCACAATGCACCACGTTATTTACTGTGTGCAAAAAAATAAGCAGAATAACAAAGGTATCCCAAAAAAGGTAGCAAATTTATAAAATCATCTGACCTTAATATGACCTTAAATTGGTGCGTGCTTTTAAATGTTGTAATCTTGTACATTGTTTTTCTGCCCTGTGTATTTTGTCATCTGTATGCTCTCAATATGCATTTTTATGCAAAATCATGTTTCATGTGTTGGTGTATGAGTGTTGTTGAGATTAGTGAATCAGGGATTAGTCATTCAAATGTTCTCATTTGGGGAATTTTCTGAGATTTACATGTAGACGGCAAAAATGCTTCTGTACGCTTTTTGTGTTTATATTTAATGTAACTTAATCTATATCACAAAGAGTGCTGTTTTTCCCCAGATATCAGCATGATAACAAATTTAATAATTTTATACAAGTTTAATGTCATTGTGTTGCTTTGTTCCTGAATGAATCATCCGTTTGAATGGTTAAAACAATTTTTATTCACAGGAGCTGCAGGTGATTAAAGTTACAATTACTTGCGTCTTACATCAGTATTATTAAAACAGTAAACAAATGGTCCTTAATACCTTCACAATGCACGTTATTTATTGCACAGAAAAATAAAATAAATGCATACAGACAGAAAAGGCAGCAAGTTTAAGATTATGAAAGCCGATGCCCTTATATGCAGAAGTGGTTTAGTTAAGTTTAAAGCTGCGGGTTAAAGTGAAAAGAAAACCTGTTTTGCAATTGTTAGTACATAACATACTGAGTTTATTTATAATGATGTAGACTGAGAAAGTTAATATAATTTACAACTTAGCTACTGTCATAGGGTTGCTAGGTGCAGGAGCACCAAGGAGGCAGATATCAAATAAACAGTCTTTTAATAAATCCACTTGGAAAAACCAGGAGAAAAACAACCTCTTTACATGACGGAGACAGGACAAACAAACAAACTGAGGACAGTCAGGGCCATTTACAGTATACAAAACCAAATGATGGACTAAGATAAATGAACACGGGTGGAAACAAATTAACTAATCAAGCAACAAAGGAAAAACTAGGACAAGGCAGAGAGAACAGAAACACAGAACATACACATGACATCAGTGGTGGACGTGGTGGGCGGATCTGGTAGCTCCAGGAGGCATGGAGAAGCTGGTAACTCAGGGGGCCATGGCGGATCAGGGGACTCAGGAGGCCAAGGCAGATCCTCCGTGGCCTTAGCCGGTGTGGCCACATTTATATAGACTGCCTCCCAAAATTTTCTTTGGGAAAACTAGGCGCTCTCGAGGGGCAGGCAGTTGGAGGGCGCTAACACAGGAGACTCAGGAAATGAAGGAGGGCTGGAAGGGACTAGCAGAGATGAAGGAAACTCAGGAGAGCTTTCTGGAGCAGACTCAGGTGAGAAGATAGGAGCAGAGATCTCCAGAGGAAGAGCCAAATCCAGGAGCGCTGGTGCCTCATTTTCTGGGCTGAAATGGATCTTGGATGGGATCCCAAAGGCATGGGTTGAACGAAGGGAGCGGGCTCATTGGAGCAGTATATGAAAGGTGCTGATTTAAGGTGAGCCGGAGCGCCTACATGCTTCCAGATGGGATCAGGACGATTATTGAGGACGTGATTTAGAATGTCTGTTACAGGTCTATAACTATCACCAGGAGACAGAAATCGGAACAAGTTATCATCGTACAGTCCCATTCGGAAGCAACCATTAAACATATGATTGCTCCAGCTCACCAGATGATAAACACTCAGGAACTCCACATATCGTTCCAATGGCCGTCCCTCCTGCTGGATGTTAAGTAGTAAATCCTCAGCCCAGTCTATCCTTTTAGGATCCTGTCTTCTGTCACGGGGTTGCCAGTCGAAGGAGCTTGAATGAGTACGAAGGAGGCAGATATCAAATAAACAGAATCTTAAAAAACAGGAGAAAAAAAAACTCTTTACATGACGGAAACAGGACAAACAAACTGAGGACTAATAAGATAAGAAAGGAACACAGGTATACAAAACCAAACGATGGACTAAGATAAATGAACACGGGTGGAAACAAAAGAACTAATCAAGCAACAAATGAAAACTAGGACAAGGCAGGTAGAACAGAAACACAGAACATACAAGTGACAGCTGCAAGTTACAAATTGTCTTTTGGGGGAACATAGATGGCTCCAAAACTGTCACATGCCTTCTTTCCCCTGCGCAAGCAGATTTAAGTATTATATGTCACCCCCTTATTCATTTTTTGCACCTGTGGCTGTAAGTGTTTCCTCATGCTGGAAATTAGGAAACTTTTTTCTGAATGATCAAAAGATCCAAACAGCAGGCAGTGGTGAGACACAGTCAGCACTGACTAAAGTGTCATAAATTCTTGGTCCAAAAAATAAAGCAATTTCCCAAAAATGTGTCTGTTTTTTTTTTAAACAACACCAACGGATTACCTGAAAACCAAAAAAAAGAAACATGAGTTCTTTATCCAATGTCAACATTTAGTCATGGAAAGTCATGATTCATACATTAGATGTCTGTACTTGGAAAAGATGATGACAAAGCAAAGTAGTACAGCAATGCCACCAACAGCAAATGCTACAACATGATTTCTGCCTGTAACTGGGAGCTCCACAGTTGAGTCTCTACAGGCTACTAGAAAGAGAAAAGAGTACAAAGAATAAGTCAACGTATGTATATGTGTGAGTGAGTGACAGCATTCAAAAAAATAAATGAATAAATAAAAAAAGAATCTTTTTTACACAAGTCTCTCTCACCTTTTGTGACTGTTGCAACAGGTGCAGTGGGACACTTATCTGGGCAAATGTTTTAAAAATAATAATAAAAAAGTTATTTAATACAAATAACATTATTGAATTAAAAGGTAGCCAGAAAGTAGTGCTAAAAACAGCTCAAAGACTTTAAACTCAGATGTTCATCAAAAAAAAAAAAAAAAAAGGAACAGAAAGAACCATTACTACTCACTGTTGCACTTGACCACTGAAGAAACCTAAGACAGAAAATTTAGTACATTAAGGCATCAAAAGTTAGGCATAGTGAAAAGATCCATTGCCATGAAATATTGGTATGCATCAAAAAAGAACTAACAGCATACTACCACATTCAGCATGTTGTTACATAAGTATATATATATATATATATATATATATATATATATATATATATATATATATATATATATATATATATATATATACACTTGGCACTTTGGGTAGGCCAAGCATTCTAATCTTTTATATATATATATATATATATATATATAAAAGATTAGAATGCTTGGCCTACCCAAAGTGCCAAACATTCCAGACGGTATGCAACATCTTGTTGACAGTCTATAGTGAGAATCCTTTGTGGTTCAGCATGCAAAACCACTTGATGGTAAATATTTCCCTTCTCATCAACCAACATGGTGTTCTGCTGACCAAAAAATGAATGTATTTGAAATACAGTTATTCATTCCACTTTCCACAAAAGTTTAAAAACACACTGCAAACCTTTAAAGAACAAACAAACGGGTTGTGCTTACAGCAGCGGTCCATTCGGGTAAGCATCCAGGTGCAGTCGGAGGTCCAGAGATGATATAAGCAACAGACTGATTCTGGTATACTGACACAGTGCATGTTAGTTTGGCAAGGATTCCCTTCACAAGTAAAACTGCAGGTTTGAGAGATACAAAGTATAAACATACAAAGTGCATGTATATGTAAACAATAAATGCATAGGCTAATTATTATTGTTATTTTAAGATTTTACATAAAAAAAAAAAAAAAAAAAACATTATTTCAACCTTTCATAACGTCCACTTTAAAAAGTAGCTCTGCATTCAAACAATAGTAGCCTATGTTTCTATCATGTCATTTTTCATTTCCTAATGACACTAAATTGAATGACATGCTGTTTCCAAATCATTATCAATATTTTTCAAAAGAACAGATAACATTTCTGAAATATCACGTAGGTGTATATGGCATTCTGGAGAAACATATGTGCTTAAAATGCACTTACCAAAAAAGATGACTTCCATTTCAGCTATCAGTGTCTCTTCTGTACAAGGTGTTCAACATCACGTTGGTTTTAAGCTTTTTAAAGCATGACAATACAGTCACAGTCATAGTCGATATACCTACTGAGCTGTCAAGTCTTCTTATTATCATCATTCTCGATGACGCACTGTTGCACGCTTCTTACGATTTCCTGTTTGTGTCTTTGTATGTACAGTTTCATTTTCTCATTGATTTAACTACTTTCATTTTCGAAATACCCTATATAGAAAAAAAAATCAGCCTGTTTAATGTTAACCGATGCTCTTCCTGGAATCGACATTAGTGGTCCGCCTATTTTGAGTTTAGCGGCAACATCGAGTTCTATTGAAATTCTGTTGAAGTTCCAATGAAACTTGAGAACATTAACACTGTATGGGAGCGCAGTGTCTGAATTCCTGTACTCTTGCTCTTATAAAGCCGTGCATAGTTACTTTTATTTATTTATTTTTGTATTTTATTTTTTTCAGAAAGTATTTTTTCAGAAAAGCCATTACACTACCACTATAATAGAGTGGAGGGCAAAATTAGAAAACACAGATTTTTTTTAGTTCATGACTTTATTGTAAAATCAGATTTACAGGTATTGGTCAAATCAGTAAATATGTAAAATATATACCATGATCTCCTATCACTTGCAAACTATGAGTTCACATAAGCTTCTGTTGATGATACATTAGCAAGTAAGTGTCACCCCCCTTTTTGGGGGTAGAGCTGAAAAGGGGGTGTCCAGATTCAAATTAATGGAACGGAATTAATTCTGGAACGGTTTGGAATATGAACCTAATTTTGGGCTCGTTTTTAAAAACACACTTGGAAGTTTCTTGTACATGTGAAAGAAGTTGAATAAAATTTAAAACAAAAAAGTTATAGGTGTTTAAGTTTGTTGTAATAAAAAAAGTAATTTAATATTTATTTATATTTTATTAAAAAAAATTAAAATAAAATATGTGGTGAATTTAATTTCATGTCAGATGAAAAGCCTTAAGTCTAAAGAAGTTGTGTTCCAAATTTGACATTGATATCACAAAAAATGAGGTTTCTGTGTTATTTTTAGTCGCTATACCAACAATGTCCACTAGGTACTAGTCATGCTCCTTGTATGATTTGTAATGGACGACTGATTTGATTTACAATTTTTTTTTTATTCAAACAGCAATAAAACATTCTAGATAGGTTGTAAATGATTTTTTAAACCATAAATATGACATATAAAAATTTTATATGACCATATACAATAAAACAACTACTATGGCAGAAAACACATTGGCCTTAGAAACAGCTCTGGCTGCTTACTGAGACTTATCTGAATATCTCCCCTGTTCATTACTGCATAAAGTTATGAGGGTGGGCTCTTTCTAATCAGAAATCTTAATCAAACATAGCTACTAGAGTGTTGTTACAGAAACTTCACAAAAAAAAGTTTATTTCATGTATGATCATACATGAAACTGACATGCATTACATTTTTTACTGAATACTTGCAACATCAATCATACATATACAAATATACATGTTCAATTTATTCTCAAAGTTTTTGATAAAAACTAGAAAAGATGTTTTTGTCTGAATTATTGGCAGCCAAAAAAAAAAAAAATATATATACTTTCGTGATTGTATGTGTATGTATCAGCTTTTTTTAACAAAAGCCAACTTCTTGGTGGGTTTTTTTTTTTTTTTTGCTAAATTTTCTTGTCACAAATTAATGAATTACTGTCACTACATAATTTTAAATATAAAACAGTGGTCAAATATGAAAAATACAATCTCTAAGGTCTCCAATGATACAATGATATATAGTTTGTCAAGATTAGTTTAGGTTTAGTATAGAATATTATGGTTTTAAATATGTAATAGCTTTGGGCCCACCGGTGGGCCAGTGACACTTAAGGGGTTAAGAAAGCCTGCTGATACACAATAAGCGGATTATTATACAATACATAGATAGATAATCAATAATATACAGTGGGTACGGAAAGTATTCAGACCCCCTTAAATTTTTCACTCTTTGTTATATTGCAGCCATTTGCTAAAAGTTCATTTTTTTTCCTCATTAATGTACTCACAGCACCCCATATTGACAGAAAAACATGGAATAGTTGAAATTTTTGCAGATTTATTAAAAAAGAAAAACTGTAATATCACATGGCCCTAAGTATTCAGACCCTTTGCTCAGTATTTAGTAGAATCACCCTTTTGATCTAATACAACCATGAGTCTTTTTGGGAAAGATGCAACAAGTTTTTCACACCTGGATTTGGGGATCCTCTGCCATTCCTCCTTGCAGATCCTCTCCAGTTCTCTCAGGTTGGATGGTAAACGTTGGTGGACAACCATTTTCAGGTCATTGTTTCAGTTTTAAGTCAGGGCTCTGGCTGGGCCATTCAAGAACAGTCACAGAGATGTTGTGAAGCCACTCCTTCGTTATTTTAGCTGTGTGCTTAGGGTCATTGTCTTGTTGGAAGGTGAACCTTCGGCCCAGTCTGAGGTCCTGAGCACTCTGGAGAAGGTTTTCGTCCAGGATGTCCCTGTACTTGGCCGCATTCATCTTTCCTTCGATTGCAACCAGTCGTCCTGTCCCAGCAGCTGAAAAACACCCCCACAGCATGATGCTGCCATCACCATGCTTCACTGTTGGGACTGTATTGGACAGGTGATGAGCAGTGCCTGGTTTTCTCCACACATACCACGCAAAAAGATCTATCTTGGTCTCATCAGACCAGAGAATCTTATTTCTCTCCATCTTGGAGTCCTTCAGGTGTGCTTTCATGTGTCTTGCACTCAGGAGAGGCTTCCGTCGGGCCACTCTGCCATAAAGCCCCGACTGGTGGAGGGCTGCATCTCTGGATCTCTGGAGCTCAGCCACAGTGATCTTTGGGTTCTTCTTTACCTCTCTCACCAAGGCTCTTCTCCCCCGATATCTCAGTTTGGCCAGACGGCCAGCTCTAGGAAGGGTTCTGGTCGTCCCAAACGTCTTCCATTTAAGGATTATGGAGGCCACTGTGCTCTTAGGAACCTTAAGTGCAGCAGAATTTTTTTTTGTAACCTTGGCCAGATCTGTGCCTTGCCACAATTCTGTCTCTGAGCTCTTCAGGCAGTTCCTTTGACCTCATGATTCTCATTTGCTCTGACATGCACTGCGAGCTGTAAGGTCTTATATAGACAGGTGTGTGGCTTTCCTAATCAAGTCCAATCAGTATAATCAAGCACAGCTGGACTCAAATGAAGGTGTAGAACCATCTCAAGGATGATCAGAAGAAATGGACAGCACCTGAGTTAAATATATGAGTGTCACAGCAAAGGGTCTGAATACTTAGGACCATGTGGTATTTCAGTTTTTTTTTTTTAATAAATCTGCAAAAATGTCAACAATTCTGTGTTTTTCTGTCAATATGGGGTGCTGTGTGTACATTAATGAGGAAAAAAATTAACTTAAATGATTTTAGCAAATGGCTGCAATATAACAGAGTGAAAATTTTAAGGGGGTCTGAATACTTTCCTTTCCCACTGTATAATAATAACAATATATAACAATATGTCTATATATAATGTTAAGATATACTAATAGATATTTTATGTAAACAAGTGTATTAATATTCTGTTACAAATACTTAATTTATAGGTTAATGATAGATAATAATATAGACATAAAAGAGCAATATAATACAATATATGTTATATAATATAATACATATATAAAATAGCAATATAATGTAATACAATATAATACAATAATCATAACAATAATAGTATTATTATTTTAAGCTTCCACAGCTATATTACATAAACTCTCACTCATGATTATACTGTAAAAAGTGTTGACCTGCAATTGTTACCTTAAAAAGCTATTTCTACCTGATTTAACCCATAAAACTGAGTTTTGCTGATAAATGTATGTATTAAAGGCACAATATGTAAGTTTTCACCAGTAGAGTGCACGTTTTCAAAACAAACAAAGAAACAAAGGCGTAGTTTGATGACAAAGTGACTGAGTGTGTAATCATGGGAGTTTTCGTCTTCATCCTCACAACAGATGCAATCCGAAGGGACTCAGGCAGAAATCATGTTCATGGAGGAGCTACTGTATAAAAGATTTATTAACATCGTAGTATGAAGCAGAGTGACGCGGAAAGCCATCAAAGTGAAACGAGGCCACTGAAGCAATTGCTAGTGAGAGACAAGCGTGACACACGGCTCGAAAGCAAAAGAGCTTTTATTATGCCACAGTTGACCGCTTCTGCTCCTTCCGGTCATGCGTATGTGGGGTAAAGCAGCACTGTTTTATCGTACTAGATATATTTGAAAGTTCTGTTATAATGCTACTCTGTGCAGTCGTCACCTGTCTAATAAAACGCATAACATATTAAAGTGTCTTTGGTGTTTCCATGTTTTCTACAAAACAAAACTGGAAATCGAGGGTGTATGACGTCTGCGACACAATGACACTATGGACACTGTCCATGTCACTAGTTAAAATTGCTTATTTCTCTGGATTTAAACATTATTTGAAACATTTGGGATAAGTCAGCAAAATATATAACACTGTTCTTGTGGTTTTTGGATATTTTAATAAAGAAATCTTACATATTGTGCCTTTAAGTTTGAATAAAAACAGTTAACTTTGATGTTTTTAGGTTAACATTTTTCCAGTATATTTAGAGTGAGCAAAATTAGATTTTATTTTTATTTATTTTATTCAGTGTTATCATAATTAAAAGTCTTGTTCAGGTGGCATCAGAGACCAAGACAGTTGGGGTTTCATTCTATGGCACTGCTTTCCAAATATACCTGAAAACATTCAAAATAACAGAAATGAGGACATAATATATAACAAGGGCTGTAGAGTAAAGCAATGCTGTTCAACTAATTTCCAACAGGGGCAAGTTATCCAGCTGTCTCTCCATATCACCGTATGCTCTTCTGTATCTTCCGCGCCACAAGGATGCGCTGTTTTCTTTCAAATCAAAGCTAAATACACATAGAAACAGTGCATCCTTGTGGCATGGATGATACAGAAGAGCATATGGTGATATGGAGAGACACAGAGGAGACTGTTGACAAAGGAATTGTTGAATAAAGTCATTATTTTTGTTTTCTTCGCTTACAAAAAGTGTTACCGTCACTTCATATAAACCAGATTGCACGTCTGATGGCAGATGGAGTATTCTGACGACGACTTTCATACCTTTTATGGACCTTGACACTGCTACTCACCTTTAACTCTATATTAAATCCACATACCTCCCGGTTTTCATCCAAAATATCTTAAATTGTATTCCGAAGACGAACAGAGCATTTACGGGTTTGGAACGACATGTGGGTAAGTGATTAATGACAAAATTTTCATTTTGGGTTGGAGTATCCCTTTAAGATTCACAAATACCAAACCAACGTGTCTACAGACACCAGTCAAGAGGGGCGCGACATGACAAAAGCAAATAGAACCCAGTGATGTTCTATCAGTGGATGCGGCGCGACACGACACAACAAATCCATGACAGTAAACTGATGCCCCGTTCTCTTTCTGACGAACTCCAGCACTCTGACACAAAGGACAACTGGATTTTCAATGTTCACTTTGTCACGTCCAGTTGGCATCTGCTGTGACGTCCAGTGTGGTAAAAAGACAAGAAATTATGACTAACGTTAGGAATATCTCGCCCTCAGATTCACCAGTACAAAGGTGGGTAATGAAGCCAAACAAGTTAAGACGGCAAGTAGGCTAGTTAAGTAGTACTATGTAAATCATAATATTTCAAATCATATATATAATTTTGCAATCAAGGTCATGTCTGAGAGGGTGCATGTAGATTCATTAGAGGATCATGAAAAAATAGTTTCCTATTTAGTTTCCTATTCCTACAACTGTTTTCAGCATTAAAATAATCAGAAATGGAAACTAAGTAGTAAATCAGCATATTAGAATAATTTCAACCAACATACAGTACATACAATCTGGCTTATCTTAGGTCATTTTACTTCTCTGCATTGATAAAACCATATTTTCTTTACCTTAAATTAAGATTTCAAGATTGGCACTTTCTTCGGAGACAGATGACAGTCACAGCGATAATGAAGATGATGATGACACCAATGATATACATAATGACATGATTTCTACCAGTTTCTTCAGTGGTGTTATTGTATGGGGCTAAAGAGATATAGAAACAAGGGTTTAGCCTAAACATAAAATTTACAACTCTAAGCAAGCAAAAGCAGGTAAAAAGGTAAAATTCACATACATTTTTTTATTTATTGCAAAAATCAATAACAAAAACAGTAACATTGTAAAATAAATGTTAGCTGGTTGTGCTAAAACTTATTTCACTGTTCAAACTGGCCTAAACAACAGTATAGTATGTTATTGTCATTACTATTGAGATTTTTAAACACTGCTTTCCCCTCATTCCACTCACACCTCTGCAAACACATCTACTTTTCAGATCCTGTTAAGCAACTTAAAACTATCTGAAGCACAGAAAAACAACTCACAAAAGCACCGTCCTCTCTTTAATATTCAATAAACAATACTCCTTTGTGTCAAGCAAAAATCCACAGGTAACTGAATAAAGACTAATGAAATAATTATACAGAGTGAAATAATATAACTATCTCAGCACGAGTATGTAACCTAACCGCATAATCAAGGCTGTCTTACAATGACTCAGAGTCGGTTTCCTGAAGCAGTAAGAATGCAAGTATTAAAAAAACAAAAACAAAAAACAACAACAAATGTCAAGAGACTCGGGCTACTCATAAATCCATTAAATTGTTAGTAAAAATTGGCTTTGAAAGAATACTGCACAGCCTCATTTATCTGTTCTCACCTGTAGTTCTGGGTGGGTCCAAAGCAGGACAAGGATCTGGAATACAAAACAGAGATTGTTATCGTTCACTCAGACAACAAACCTCACTTTTATTTTTGTTAATCTAATCCAAACATTATGATTGCCATAATACCATCATTAACTATAAAACCCTTGCTAAAACTGCCAGGGAAAAGGAATCTTTTAAGACCATGAATGGTTATTGAAGCATACATACGTGACATACAGCCAAGTATGGTGACCCATACTCAGAATTCGTGCTCTATATTTAACCCATCCAAAGTGCACACACACAGCAGTGAACACACACACACACACACCGTGAACACACACCCGGAGCAGTGGGCAGCCATTTATGCTGCGGCGCCCGGGGAGCAGTTGGGGGTTCGGTCTTGGTATTGCCGGCCCGAGACTCAAACCCACAACCTTGGGGTCAGGAGTCAAACTCTCTAACCACTAGGCCAATGCCTTCCCCATTTTTATTTTTATTTTTTGACGTGACATATGTGACATACAGCCAAGTATGGTGACCAACATACCATTACATCTTGTAGTGAAAGCATGCTGTGAATCGAAAGAAAGAGGAACACAAAGAGAAGAAAATAAACATTATCAATCGTTAAAACTAAACAACATTACACATTCACCATATCATATTTAATCTAGGGCCATTATAATGATGTTTACCCCTAGGCAGTCCTTTCGGTATGTGACCTCTTTGATCTTCTCATCCGTGTTTTCTTTGACGATTAACTTCTGGGGTTCAAGATATACTACCTTTGTCTCATCCACGCCTCCATGTTCATCAACCACAACGAATTCCTACAAATACAGACACACAGTGCTCCCTTGTATTCACATTCACAATCCTGCCCATTTCATGCTGCTAGCTACTTCACAATGTTAATGAGTGTCTGTTTTTGAAATTTGCAGAAGTATTTATATCTGTTCTCTGTATCCTCTAGACCATGATTCATTATGGTTAATAAGTCTACACCACAGCTTCAAATTAATTTCATACTACATTTGTGAAAATCAATGTTCAGATTTACAAAATGAAATATTCCAAAATGTGCCAAATTAATTCCAAAATTATTATTATTACACAATTATTTAAATTAATTATATTTAAAAAAAATTAACATTGAGAGAGTGATCAGTATACTCACCATTTCTGACCATGTTGGTGTGCAGAATGCTCCAGGTGGCTCACTGAGATGATAGGAAACCGAGTGGTTTCTCAAAACCTCGAAACAACACTTCAAGCTTGAACCATATCCGTTCATCGAGCAATTTGAGAGAATGGAAATAAAGCCTGTTCATGGAGAAAAGAAAATCTGATAAGACCCTATCAGTGTTACTAAAACAATATAAAAATGAGAACAGAATTATCAGATCATAAGATTGTTTTTTATCTATAATAGGCTAATCATTTCTATTATCACATTTTTTTTTATATATATATATAACACCTATTTTGGATTAAAAGAGTAAGATTTTGCCTGATAATGATTATTTTTTATTTGTGACTAATGATGAATTTCTTAAAAAGTTTAATTATAACAATTTTACAACTTTAATATAAAAAAAAACAACAACCAACCTTGACTGATGTGTAAGTTATAGGCCATAATGCAAGCCAATATTCAAGATTAGGAATGGGGGGGGGATCACATAGACTGTTACACAGATACGCTCTAAAGTCACACTACCTGTTAGCGTTCTCCTTAAAACTGCGGTGTATCAAAAGTAGTCTAATAATGCACCTGAACACACTTCTTTTTTAGACCAGCACACCTATGAGCGCACAAATGGGTGCAAATGCATTTGCTATTTAAACAACGTGGAGCAGGACGGGAAAATGAGAACTGTGTTGGGCTGAAATACTCAGAAGTATGCGGACACCTTTTTGTCGGGTGCTGTTGCCATGGTGAAACACAGCTCGATTGACCATGGTTTTCATAGTCGAGAGTTTGACTCCTAACCCTAAGGTTGTGGGTTCGAGTCTCGGGCCAGCAATACACACGACTGTGGTGCCCTTGAGCAAGGCACCGAACCCCCAACTGCTCCCCGGGCACCACAGCATAAATGGCTGCCCACTGCTCCGGGTGTGTGTTCACGGTGTGTGTGTTCACTGCAGTGTGTGTGCACTTTGAATGGGTTAAATGCAGAGCACGGATTGTGAGTATGGGTCGTGTATATCACGTCACGTAACTCAGAGTCATTGAGCTAACTTAATTCAGTTGTTCCATCTCAGAGTAAGTCAACTCAGGCTTCAAGTTTCAGCTCAGAGTTAGTTGAACCTCTTTGCTGAGATTTGTGTGTTTATATCTGCGTATAGTGAGATGGCAGAAAACACTGTGAGCTTTACACTTCAGTATATGTGTGTAATAAACCAAACATTCATTCAGACAGCAGTACGCAGAAAGATTCATATTTAAATAGTCTTTTTGTTGCTTAATATTCACAGATACTAGTCCATATAGTGACTTGATTAAAGTGTGCTGATTTATTCACGCAAAATTTGACAAATTCCGTGACATTTCTGTTCGTGTAGTCTATTGGAAATTATTTCTCTTATTTCTATAATCTGATTAACCAGCGGTTGGAGCTAAAGATCTAACATTAACTTACACAGTAAATTTATTAAATGTTGCTCAGGAAACATAAAACTTCAACTTACTTGAAACATGGCTGCACTTTCAACGCCTCTCCCCAAAGCCTCTCAAATGTTTGTATACCCCAGGATAACAAAACCTTTTTAGGGTTAAGACCAAGACTTTTAAGCTATTTTGAAGATTTGAAAGATTTGTTTTAAGGGATACAATTAATGGAAAAAAAAGTTTTATAGTAGCTATTTTATTTTATTTTTTTTAAAAAGTAATGTATTATTATTATTATTATTATTATTATTATTATGTTTCCGAAAGTAAATAAAGGACGCAGGAACTCAAAAGCCAAAGAAGGACTATTAAAAACGAGGAAATAGGCTAACAACAAACCTGTTCCCATGCCCAGATGAGTCACTTTGAAAAGATAAATGTATAACCGTGATTTAATATCTATTTGGAAAATGAAGTCTTAGACAAAAGGGCACTACAGCACTTTCGCTTTTAGCAAGCCAAACGAAACATAAAAGATAGTTTGCCCGATAGGCTACTTTGTAAAGCTGCACGCCTCATTACACGCACATCAAGGTAAGATTATTCTAGCAAAAATAAAGTAGTACATACTGAGTATTTTTACTCCGAGATCCTTTACATCCATCGTGTGGGATTGCTGTAGAGTAGACGGATTATTAATTAATGATCTACAGAGCTCCGAACAGGTTCTAGGTCATCTGTCTTTTGACAGTCAGAGATGTCTGAGCTCTTCCCAATTTGAGAATATCTTGTTACAGATAGACAGGTCGCGGGCGGAGCACTTCCCTGTTTCGTGTTAAAGCGACTGTGAAATGTTAGTTAGTTAGTGCGATCAAAGAAACTAGTTTCAACAAGGAAAATTACGAAATTAAGAGGTTAAGATTAGAATAATTGTTAATCCATTATAGGACCTACATTTCGATCGTGCCGTGCATCATTAGGACGCTATACAAGCAGTGGTGTATTAAAGTAACCTAACTGAAAGCCATACTCAAGTAAAAGTACAAATATCTTACCAGAAAATAACTTTGGTAGAAGTTGAAGTCACCGTTTAGAGTAAAAATCTTAAAGTAGGCTATGTGATATTTATTGTACTTAAGTATGGAAAGTATTTTTTAATATTAAACATACTTAAGAAGGCCTGTTGAAAGTAAAAGTACAAGTAAATACAAAATGGAAAAGGAGCAAATAAATATGCATAAAAATGTTCATATACTGAGTAGCAAGAATTTTTTAGTTTTAACTCTCTTTCATTTAGTATCTTTGGGTAAGAATAAGAAACACTTCATCCGGTAGTGTCTTTCATTCCAACATAAGAAAACATTTCTGGAATTTGCATCTGAAGTGATATTTAGATGTATTTACACCAGGGTCTCCAACCCTGCTCCTGGAGAGCTACTGTCCTGCAGATTTCAGCTCCAATGCCAATCAAACACACCTGAAGCAGCTAATCAAGGTGTTCAGGGCTACTTGATAAATACAGACAGGTGTGATGGAGCAGGGTTGGAACTTAAGTCTGCAGGATGGTAGCTCTCCAGGAGCAGGGTTGGAGATCCCTGGTTTACACAGTGTAGCTCAGAAGGGGCATGGATGCATTTAACCTGCAGATACAGATGCATGAATAGGCCTGATGTGTTTTTTTTTTTTTTTTTAACATTGAATACTGATATCTGAAATAATTTAAAACATGAAAAAAATAGTTGAAATGTGAAATTAAAACCGCCAGTAGGTGACAGCAAGTGACTGTTAAAGGGATACTCCATCCCAAAATGAAAATTTTGTCATTATTCACTCCCCCATGTCGTTCCAAACCTGTAAAAGCTTTGAAAACAATTTAAGATATTTTGGATGAAAACAGGGAGGCTTGAGACTGTCCCATAGACTGGCAAATAAATAACACTGTCAAGGTCCAGAAAAGTATGAAAAGCATCGTCAGAATAGTCCATCTGCCATCAGTGGTTCAACCGTAACGTTATGAAGTCATTGAGATTCAACTGCAGTGTTGCCAAGTCCGCGGTTTTCTCGATAACATGATATTTAGCCCCTGGAGTGTGAATTTTACCAGAGGAACCCCACAAAAAAAATTTATTTTACCCACCTGAACACGATTTTAACGGGGAGCCCCCTTGAAATGCGATTGGGCTAGTTTTGGGGTAGTTTTAAGTAGCAGTTTGAGGGTTGTGTTGGTAACCCTGTTCAACCGATTCATTCAAATGGATGATTCATACAAAGCAACTGCAAAAGCAACAAAACAACATTAAACTTGTATAAAATGATTATTAAATTTGTTATCATGTTAATATCTGTGGGAAAACGGCACTCTTTGTGTGATATAGATTAAGTTAGCTACATTAAATATAAATTTAAAAAGCATACAGAAGCATTTTTGCCATCTACAATTTAGAAAGCGTTGAATTTTGAATCTTAATAGACTAAAAAATATCATGCGTGCACTCTCACACTGTGTGTGTGATTTGGTGATATACTCAATAATGTCAGACTGATTGCACATCATTACAACAACACTTAGCCTACCATATTATCGCAGAAGATACACTATATATCGCACACCCCAGCCTTGACATGAGTGGAAATGAAATCATCCATAGTTGTGCGCAAACTTGTTTGCATGAGCAAAGTTTTTTTTAGGAGTCTTACTTGCAAATGCCAGACCACTGATTCGTCAAAGTAAAGTACAGATACTCCCAAAAAATACTTAAGTACTGTAACAAAGTACTATTACTTCGTTACATTACACCACTGACTGTAAGCGAACGTGATTTCACCAAGTACAACATGTTCCTTGATCAACATCCTTGATGATCCTGGAAAAACATTCCAATCAACCAATCAGAATTGAGGGATACGTTTTCAAGAAATGTCCGTTTTAGGCTTACAATCGGAGTTCTTCTACACCCTTGTTATTCACCTATCATTTCCGTCTGATTTTAGGAATAAATTATGGGTAAGGGTTAAGTTTAGGGGTATGGATTGGGTTAGGTCTATATTTTTGGACAGTAATGCTTTTGTTGTGACATGACTCATGGCAATAACATGTGAACGTGGCGTGTGACGCATTAGTAGGGAGTCTTGGTTTCATTCCTTCGTTTGGCTTGTTTCGAAGAAAGCAAATGAATCACAATATGCTAAACTGTTTATAATGTGAACCACTGGGGGACCACAAATGATTGTCATTACATTTATTGCATTAATAGAAAGTCAGTAAATATAAAAATTTTGAATATATATTATTCTTCAAATTATAATTTTAATAATATTTTCATGCGGTGCCTCATAAAACCATTTTCAGACAGATTACTAAGGCAGCATAACAGGTTTATGATCTACAACCAAAATAGAGAGATCTTTGGTGATAACTAAGCAAATTTAATTACTACAATACTAATTTCTTGGTAGAAATGACATCAAAATAGAAATAATTGTCACAAACTCACCACCAAATCCAACTTTCAGACAACTATTTTTTTTAGCTCAACTGTCATAGAATAGAACAAAAATTTATCAAGTAAAGGCCTATCAGGAGACAGGAAGTGAAGCTAACATTGGATTTAGAAGTGCCTTGATGTCTTTCTACCTCGACAATTCATCCCCTGAAGGCAGTATTTTTTAATCTTAATCTTATTTTTCAATTAATTTAATCTCTGGTTGTACTTGTGCAGTTGTTGCTGCTGTGAAGCAATCTGGCCTTTCACAGAATTTCGTATTAGTATCTAGGTATTAGTATCTAGGTATTACTAGTTATAGTTTCTTTCGAAACTGAAACATAACTACCTTGTTGAAAACAGTTTCTGTGGTCCAGAGAGCATATGCACCAATATGTTTTGTTGCTCCAACAGGAAACTCATGAATACGGATTTCAGTAAAGTCTCAGACACCAAATATTTCAGAAAACCTGCTTGTAATATCTTCAGCTGTATCTGAAATTGCATAGTATCTGAGTAGGTACTTTTTTGAAAAAGAAATTGCTTTTCGTGACTGAAACTCTTTAAGCCCCTTAACCCTCTGGTCCTTTTCATTTTGGAGTCACACTTGCCTTCTTGACCGAAGCCTTGAAATGTAACTTTTTTTTTTCTTCATGAAAATCTATGAAATATATTTTTGTTCAATAATATTTTTTGATTATTATTTATGATTTTGAGGAAATTTTATGGTACTTTACAATATTTATACAATTTTAATTAGCTATTTTCTCCATTAGAATTAAAATATTTATTTACTATTTTTTAATAAATGCAATATTTCACTTCAAAATAGAGTGAAGGCATTTAAAATCAATTTTTTTAAGTGAGAATTGGGCCATCCATCCGGAGTCATTAAAAAAATTAAAACTTGTGTAATGTTGCGTAACCTCTTGTTTTGGCACCCTGTATAGATGTATACAGAGGCTTTTGAATACCCATTGTTTTCTAGACATAATTTCTTAATTTTTTTAGGTTTTGCATTTAGATATATATCTAGACATTCTAAAAGACTACCTTTTGTCAAGGTTTAGATATTTTTGGATAGATAAATATCAGGTTTTACATTATGATTATAGTCAAACATTAAAGTCTTGTTAGAAAGTTAACACACAGAAAAGCATTTTTGTTAATCGGTATTTGAAAATTTAAAAAAGCTAATAAAATAAGGAATGGATAGTGATAATTCAAAACACTTTATACAAACATTTTGTAATTAATTTATATTTTATTCAATGTAATTCAATAAATGTTATTTCACATATTTTGAAAATTTGCTCTGTTGCAGTCTTACCAGTTATTTCTGTGTATATACGTACAGTATATGAGTGTGTGTGCGTGTGTGGGTGGGTGTCTGTTTTGCACTCCTGATATTCATGAGAGTCACCCCTTGATTGCTGCACACTTTTTTTCTGACCAGTGGCTGATTTGTATTTTGTACTTCCAAAAGATTCACTGAGTTTTCTAATTTTTTCGTATTTCCCCTTCATTTCCTATGTCAGTCATTTTTGACCGTGAAGAGGTCAAGTGTGAGTTGTTGTTGTTTTTTTTACACTCAAAAAAATAAATTGTTGAATTAACATGATTTATTCGTAGCACCCATTAAGCATCTAATCAAATCAAGTAAACTTGCACTGCTTCGAATAATAATTTAGTTACAAATAACAAGAATTAATAATTTAACATAAGTAAACGTGTTATATTCTTATTAATCAGACATATTTGTATTTTGCAAATCAAACAAATGGCTAGTTGAATTTTTTGAGTGTACCCTTTAACATATCCGAATCATGTCCATGATTTTTTTGTGTGTGTGTTCATATTGCTAATGTGACAAAAGTCAACAAGTGTCATCTCATTCCGATGAGGTTAAGACTTTTAAAATTTCTAAATATAAAATATAAAAAAAAAATCAAAAATAACCGAAGAGGGCCAGAGTATTAAGAATATATCTTAACCAGTAGTCACTTCCAATTCATTTCCAAGTTGCTGTTCTGATTTATAACCACAATGTCATCTGACAGAATGAAAATACATATCAGTTAAAGACATTAGCTATTTACATGTAAAATGAGCACTCAAAGAAAAGTAACAACGTCATGCAAAAGAATAAACTGCTTGTGTGGTGAGGTCCTCTGTTTCTCGCTCTGTGCCAATGTGGTCTGCAGATTGAACGCACTGAAAGAATGCACTGAAAGAAGGGGAGGAGCTGATCGAATTCTGCCACCGTTTTCATATGAAATTTAAAGAGGACTGAGGTGATCACGAATTCTTGTACAGTTAATAGGGCTAATCGCAAAATGTTAGGGGGGGCTGAGTAGTCATTTTAGGGGGCCATAGCCCTCCTAAAAATGGCCCAGCGATGCCTATGCTTGTGATAATGGTCATACATGTTTATACAGTCATATAATCTCTGTCATGGAATGGTAGTGAGCAGCAGGTTTTGTGAGTTTCTCAGACTGAGTCCTTATATTGAACATTATATTGAATATATTGAATGCTTTGAGCAAAATAAAACCCACAGATGTGCAGTGGTCAAAAAGGGAAAATGAATACATGAAAAGGAACTTAAAAGATTTAAAAACTGAGAAGGTGTGTGGAAAAGTCCCGTTTGATAGGTGTAAGAGAGGTGTGGCATTAGCCTACATATTTGAAATACCGGAAATATAGTTTCAAAAATGTTTAGACTTCACCTTCTCAATAAAAAGTGTTATTTGTTGTTGTGTTTCAAAATTAACATAATGCAATGACTAATATTCTTCAATGATCAGACAGAAACATAATTAAACTGCTTTAATGTACAATTCAGCCACAGAGTGGCCTACACTTTAGTAAGTTGAAAGAGAGGGAGAGAGAAAAAAAACATGATACAGCAATGACATCATAGGGTCCTGTAATAGCTGTGAGATAAAATGATTAAACTGTCTGGTAGAAAAAGAGAAAAATAGAATGACATGATTAACTATAACTAAAAGAAATTAAATAAACTCTACATAGAAAACTACAAGAAACGTAGGGAAATCTTAAGCATAACAGGTTCAATAGGCTACAGAAAAGGAAGAACAGAGAAAAGAAAGCAGACAGAAAATGAAAAGCACCCAACGGGCAAAATTAGTTAAATTAGCTATAAGAAAAAATAATAAGCCTTGTAGGCACATTCAGAGAGTCAAAGTGAAAGACGAGTTACAGAATCAGATTACAAGATCACTCATTTATATGAGTAAAAGCACAGCAAAATCAGCCCAGAGAAGGAATGAAATAGAGATAAAACAGGAAGAGGAAAAGATAAATCGAAACAAGATAAAATCAGACAGTGAGAGAAAAACAAACAAACAAATAAAGCAGGAAATATTATTATGAGGGCGTGGGAAATTACAAAGTGCAAAGGAAATTTTAGAGGCACTAAAGAAGAAAGTTTAGTAGTAGAAGAAAACAATCAAGCAAAGCAGGCAAAAAAGAAAAAGAAAAAGAAAAAAGAAAGGAACAAAGAAAAAAGACAGAAAAACGGAAGGAAGCAAAGGAAGGAAGAAAAAAGAAAGAAAAAATGGCTCAGAATAGTTCTTTAGAGATTATAGAAAACATTCAAATAGTCTTCAAAATAAATGTTCATACACTATTGATTCAGTAATTTGGCATTTGAAAAAATGATCTTAAGCAGAATTGAATGCACAGTTAAGAAAGTAGAAGCAAACAGTAAAGGGAGGTAAAGCACACAACAGGTTAAAATAAGCATGAAAGAAGTTTAAGTGGCAAAAGATAAGAATAAAGACAGAATGAGAATACAGAAGTAGTATTACTGAAGCAATAACAATAGAAAAACAGAAAGAAAAAAAAAAGACGAGTGGACCACAAATACTGAACAGGAAATGACAGGAGAAAATCAGAGGAAAGTACCAGAAGTTTTTTGAAGATTTTGAAATAGCTTCATAAGAAACCTGATGAATAGTTTGCATTAGAATAAAGAGATGTTTAGCTCAGAGGTAGATTACATTGAGAGAGAACATATCACCCACCCCAGTGCCACTGCTGTATCTCACAGTATTGCTTGCGACAGCAGAAAAATTACACACACTCGATCACTCCAAAGACACTCCAACATGCACACAGTCCTATACATACTAGACAGGTTCAGATTTTTTTATTTCTCAGTCTAGGGGAAGTTCCACTAGAGGTATCTGTCTTTGTCTATTTTTTATCATCATTCAGCAGTGCAACAAATCCAGAGGTTGTCATAAAATTAGTGTTTTGGGACTCTTTGTGAGGCCTGTCATCTTCCTTTGAGGCTTGATAACTATATGATATCTTTTGATAACTTCTATATGATAACTTCCATATCACGCTGCTATTATGAAAGTATCTGTATGTACTGGACATAACAGCACCATGATCAGCTAGACACTGTCTGTTAAGTAAGTTCTTTTTTGGGGAGGGTTTTTTTCTTAAATTAAGAATGAAATAAATGTCCTTAAATATAATTAATTATATTTTCAGCCTAGATTCATCTTTTTCCCCCAATAAATATATGCAGTTTTTACAATCTCAAGATCAAATGGTTCCTCAGCACTCAGCAGACGTGAGTCACAGAGCTGTTTTCATTCAGTACGGAGTAAAGCGGTTGTAGCCTCCACGATACAAACTTGCCTGATTGTAAAGAAATAGAATAAATCAGACATTCCATTGTATCAGTCAGTCAAGACATTGTTTAATTACAACTGACTGTATTCACCATGTGCGGTATTTCACATTGTAACTTACCACTGTTCCAACTCCATAAGTGGTGGTAGGTCCCACTGAGTGTTGGTAGGGGTCTGTTGCTGTGGCATAGATTCTTCCATATCTTAATATAAATTAATTAATTAATAGATATATTAATTGATTGAATTGAAGAATGGATAGATTGATTGATAGATTAACGGTTCTTACCCATCACTGTATGTGTATGTGGCTGCTGCAGCTGCTGAGGTGGACTGGGCTACTCGATATGTGGCTGGATATCCTCCCTAAAGAAAGGATGGTTTAAGTATTGCATTACATTTTTATTCATCCAGAAAACAATTTGAACTGCAAAACATTTTACAGGAATGCTCCCATGGTGCAGGCTGGTGTTAGATTATTAGCTAACCTAAAAAATCATTTTGGATTTGAAAATTCAATTTACAAATATTCAAGTAGATTAAAGTTTAGAGTTTAGGTTAGGAGCTTTTTTTTTTTTTACTTATACATCACACAATACAGGACAAAACAAGACACTACAGAACTAGACAGAAATGGAAGAAATAAAATTAATAATAAACAGGAAAGTAGATAAAAAAAATAATAATCTATACACCTATACAAATATTCATCTGTAATATCTTAGTCAGGGGAACATTCCATATGGTCTATTGGTGTTTTTTCCATATAAACTAGGAAGGGTTGCCAACTCTGTAAAATGTTTTACTTTTATTATTTTTTAACCAGTATGTTAACTTTTCTAAAGGTATACAAGTATTAACTACATATAATCACAGATTTATAGGAATAACATCAGAATAATATCAGAGATTATTTTATAGGTCGAATAAACCAATTGCTCCAGCTGTGTTAAACTAAAATGAGTTGGATTTAACTCTTATAAAGTCACATAAGTAGCCAATTTTTTTTTTTTAAATCTTAATTGCTTAAATTATACCTAGATTTGAGCTGTCTAAAAAACAATAATATTCTATCCTCATAGCATTTCTCTAGATAAATAATTCATTTATCAAGCCATATGTTAAAGTATTTATTCTGAACACATTTTGGAAGCAATCTGTTGCCCCACATTGGTGTCTTGTGAGAAAGAAACTCTTTCTGTCCAAATGTCTTTTGCAACTGTTCCCACATTTGGATTGAATGAATGATCATAGGATTGTTGGTTACCATTTAAATTAATTTCTCATCCCATTTATACAGCATGTCCAATGGAACATACTCATTTAATTCAAATAATTATGTTTTGAGCCATGAAGGTAGGGCGCCGCTTCCAAAGATCTGGGCCAGATATCTGGAATGTGCTGCCCAACAGTACAATTTGAAATTTGGTCATTTTAAACCTCCCTGATTACAGTATAAAGCTAATTTGTCAAGACTAATTCTGGGGTTTTTGCCACATCATATGAAACGTCTGATCAAACCATTAAGATGGGTGAAAAAGAACAGTGGGATATGAATTGGGAGAGACTAAAAGATATATAAAAACTTGGGTAAGATTTTCATCTTGATAGGGCTAGGAGTTAAGCTAAGCACTTAACAAAGCCTAAACAGACAGTGAAAGAGAGAGTGATCGACTGAGTGTGCGGGATTACTTGCGTCTGTCCTCCAAGCCGATTAATATATATTTGTGAAAATAGGTTATGTCCAAGGAAAGCGAAATTTCTGACATAGCATCGACACTGTATGCACAATTATTAGGCAAGTGATTATTTTGACCATATCATCATTTTATCCATAATTTCCAAGTCCAAGCTGTATAAACTTGAATGCTTATTGGATTTAATGCATATCAGGTGATGTGTATTTGTGTAATGAGGGAGGGTGTGGCCTAATTATTAGGCAGATTTTTCTCCTCAGGAAAAATGGGCCAAAAGACACATAAGTTGAAACGTCAAGAATAGGCCAAGAAATATCTGAAGACAGATTTTTCAAAGGTTTTGTGGACTGATGAGATGAGAGTGACTCTTGACGGACCAGATGGATGGGCCCGTGATTGGATCAGTAACGGACACAGAGCTCCACTTTGTTTCAAGCGCCAGCAAGGTGGAGATGGGGTACTGGTATGGGCAGGTATTATTAAAGATGAGCTAGTTGGACCTTTTCGGGTTGAAAATGGACTCAAAATCAACTCTCAGACATACTGCCAATTTTTAGAAGACACTTTCTTCAAGCAGTGGCACAGGAAAAAGTCTGCATCTTTCAAGGAGACTTTGATTTTTATGCAAGACAACGCTCCATCGCATGCATCAAAGTACTCCACTGCGTGGCTGGCCAGTAAAGGCCCTAAAGATGAAAAACGAATGACATGGCCCCCTTCTTCACCTGACTTAAACCCTATTGAGAACTTTTGGGCCCTTCTTAAGCAGGAAATTTACAGTGAAGGTAAACCGTATACCTCTCTGACCAGTGTTTGGGAGGCACAAAAAGTTGATTCTGACCAGATCAAGAAACTGACTGACTCCGTGAATGGAAGGCTTGTGACTGTTATAGAAAAGAAGGGTGGCTATATTGGTCACTGAGGTTTTCTTTTTGAAATTTCAGAAATGTTTATTTGTCAACTGAGTTTATTATTCTCTTTAACAGGTGAAAATAAACAAGTGAGATGGGAAAATCTTTGTTTTTCATTTAGTTGCATAATTCTGCACACTAATAGTTTCCTAATAATGGTGTACATGTAGAGATTCTCTTAAGAACACCAAAACTTCACTTTTACTACTTAAATGTTCAGGTTTGAGGGTTTGTTAACATTTTAGATTGACCAAGAGCACTGTAGTTGTACAATAACAAAATTAATCCTCAAATACATTTTGTCTAATAATTGTGCACACAGTGTATAGGCTAACGATAGCCGAACGATCTTATTGTCAGGTTTGTTCCGCTATGTGGACTGTTATGATGTTATTTTCTTGTTTACTTCAATTCCAGTTTCAGTGCTATTTGGTTTCGGTTTTATTGTTTTCTGAATGACCTCATTAGTCATATCACACACACAGATTATAATTATTTGTAGCAGAAGTCTATTTTTTACGACAGTGCGTGACAAGATCCTGGCAGTGTATGAAATGTCACATTCTCTACAGTACTTACTCTGAAGATTTACAAGCCTTCACCTTTAACCACAACACTTCATAACTCACAAATTTCTACTGAAACACTCTAAGAAAGTGCTGGTAAAGTTCACTGGTAACTTACATAGACCTCAGCACCATACAATCCATCTTGATACACCACTCTGCGGGAGACATAAAGTAGGCAGTAAATTACACAATGGCATAAAAAAATAATACAATTTAATGTAAGCTTAATGTAACTTCATGTAAATTATCCAATAACATAGGTGCAAAGAAAGGTTTACTTTGTCTTTTCAACCAATAATACCAGTATAGTGTAAATACTAATTCAATGTGTAACAAGAGCTACTGACCCTGGATAGGTTGGTACTGCAGCTGGTGTGGCTGCAGCTGTGGCTGCAGCTGAGCGGATTGTATTGTAAACTGCCCGACCACGTCCACGGAGTGTGGAGCCTCTGTAGGCCAAGGTCGGTGTGGGAACAGGATAAGGAAAGCTGGCGACTATTAAACCAAAACAGTGACATTTAGATGGCTAAATAACAAATTACATGTACTACAGTCTGTCTATGACAGGACATTTCTGCTAGCTATTATATTTTTAACTCAAAAATGGAATAAAAGTCAAGATTAGAAATACCTGTGTAAAGTTCAGGGGCGTACATGGCTCCCATTACTGGATTGATTTTCCACCCAGCAGCTACAGGAGTTGACATATAGTTAAGGAGTTGAATTTTACAAACCCTTTATTCTTATACTGAAAAAGGAGTAACAAGTTTAAAACATACAATTTTGGGCAGAATATTATGAAGGAAGCTCACCGTTCACCAATGGTGTCTGAGGCTTTTTTGTAACTACCCTCGCTGTGGCGTTGTTCACCTGAGAAGCAGAGTCATTTAGTTGTTTAGTTGTCCATACTCCCAACACAGAAACTTATCATCCTCATACCTCAATCTTCCTTCCCTCGACAATCGTTCCGTTGAGCTTCTCTCTCGCTCGGTCTGCTTCCACTGCACTCTCAAATGTCACAAATCCAAAACCCTAAAGAAAGGATTGAAATCAAACTGAATTCCAGTTGAAACTCAAATAAAGAAGCAATTAACTCACAAGCCTGCGGGAATCTACTGACCTTTGATCCTCTCTCATTAAAGATGATCTCCACGTCTAGAATCTTGCCAAATTGCTGAGAGATGAAAGACAGATATTGACTAAACAGTTGACAGGTGAGAGAATGGGTTTATATGAAGGGATAATTCACACAAAAATGAACATTCCGTCATCTTTTAGTCACCCTTATGTTGTGTCAAACCTGTATGACTGAATTTATTCTGTGAAATGCAACAGAGGATACTTTGACTAATCCACTGAATTTAATTGTATAACAAAAAGTTTAAACATTCCTAAAAAAATGTCTTCTTTTGTGTTCTGCAAAAGAAAGCCTTACAGTTTGGGTAAAACATGAGGCTGAGTAAAAATGCCACAAAAGCCAATTGAGTAATGCATCACATTTGGGACAAACACAGATTCTCTCACCCCAAACATCTGCCTCAGGTCTGGGTCCCGAAACCTAAAGGGGATATTGGAAACATGGAGCCTTTTGGGTTGAGCCTTCCCAGCTTCATCCTCCTCAGTTCCACTTCCAGACGCTACAGAAACACTGAGAGACTGTGGGTCAGATGTCACAGGCGCTAAAGAATCATCCTATGAGGGAAACAAGAATGAAAGATAGGGAGGGAGAAAATGTGAAGGAGGCAACAGACATAGAAAGAATGAGGAGGAAGTTAAAGAGAAGAACAGAAAAACAGAAGAAACATTAGTATGTATTTCATTACGTTAAACCCTTATAACTACTGCTTATCTATTGTAAGATTGCTTGTCAAATTTATTACAGTCTAAAATTTTACTGGGAGAAAAACTGTTTTTATAAATTGACCACAACAAAACGCAAAGGAGCATTCCTCATCCAGTGAATTCTCTCAAGCAAAAGTGAGGAAATGTGACAAATTCCCATTTTAGTGAGCTGTCTAGGTACATGCCTGTTAGATATAGACATAAAAAACACAGTTTCCTTGTAACACAATCATATTTTGACTTCAGTGAAGTCACTAAATCAGCAGCTGAAAGTCATTAAAGAATACTAGCATACTAAACGATGTGTAGTTTTATGAGCGCTGCAACTAAAATGTCGTCTATGTAATGCACAGGTTACACAGCATTTCCTATTGCACTGATTGTACATGACTGTGAATAAAATGCCCCCATGCAGATCAATACATAAGAGTATTTGTGCTTCAAACCCAACGCATCCACTATCCCACAATGCATCACGATGCCAGTTCGTATCTCTGCACAGCCTACCTCACCAAACGGCACAAAACTGTTACTTTTAAAAAATGGATTAAGAAGTCAAAAAGGGTGTATTAAAATTTTCAAAAAGAGAAATAAGTAGAAGAAAAAGAGCAACAAAACCAGAAAAAAGGGGTGCATTCGGTTCATCATGTTTTCTTCCTTTGTTTGTTTTCATTTTTACTATTTTTATTATTTTTTTAACCATTATCCCAGATGTCCCTCCTTATTCACAAAATATACTTTAAAATTTAAAATTAAAAAATAATTTTAATTTTAAAAGTACTATAGACCTATATTGTTGGCCATTTATAGATTACTGCATTAAAAAAATAAAAAAAGATAATTTATCTGTATCAACCAGAATTTAAATATCAGTGTATCCCTAGATTTAAATATGATAAATGAAAATTTAATCTTCTCACTTTCGCTCCATTTCACCAGAAGTTGCAAAATTCTTCAGTCATTCTATTTCTCTATTAAAATTCATTTCCACCTCAAACAGAAGCAGCATTTATAAAGATAAAAGACAATAAAGAAGCAAAAAAGAGAAATGATGAGAGTTGATAATCCTAATACGTCAAGAAGGTTCGGAAGGGTCTAGAACCGAGTGAACCCCAAACAGAAAGTGAAAGACAGAAGCTCTAAACACAGGGGAATTCAAAGCAGCTTATGCATTTTGGCGTATAACTTTAAAGGTCAACTACAAAATTGCAACAATGTATACAGCTATTTTTGTAACCAAGAAAGAACTTTTTATTAATAAGGAAGAAAGTGGTAGGAAAGGAAACACATGTACGTAGAGATTGACGCACAAACACATCCACACACGCAAACAGTTCATGGTTATGGTTAACTCTGAGCCGGCCGGGCTGAGTGCTAGCTGTAATGACTACGACAGCAGGTGTCACACTGCTGAAACACCATCATCATTACATTCATCCAGAGACACAGGCCAGGGAGGGTTTTTGGGAGAAGTGACAGATAGGAGGGGAAAGGTGTGATGGGAAGGTATGTGATGATATCACGTCACGATGCAGAGTGCTTTTCTGACTGGACCTGGGAAACATAGATGAGGGGGGAGGGGTCATCCCGTCCGACTCCCCCCTTGACCCCTCCCTCCACGGCGGCGTCTCATAGTCCCAATATCTGGCGCTCTCTAGTGATATAAGCAATGTGGACAGAAGATGGTGTGACAGAGAAAGAGAGAACTCATTGCATGAACCTTTTCAGTGAAAAAAAAAAAAAACTTTCATGGTGAAATACTATTCACAATCCTTCCCACAATTCCCTTTGGCACAAGCCTTTGTTGTAACTTAAAATGGCCTTTTTTGCAATTACTGTACCCGATGAGCCATTAGTAACACAACAATAACAATCATACACTTGGTGATACGCACTTAAGATAATACGAATTTAAAGATATGGTACGTGTACAAAAGACAATATTTCAGTAATTACAGATTGTCCTTTAAAGGATTCATAACTGACATCTCATTACTGGTGCTTTAAAAAAATATATAATTTAATTTAATTAATTAATTTCTTATATCAGGGATGTTCAAAGGTTTTGATGCCAAGGCCCCCAAAGTTTTATAATTCTCATTTGATCAGAAAGAAAAAATACATTTTGTAAAAATGTATATTTTGCAGACACCAACACCCTTTTGTGGCACCCTGAGAGTCCCCAGACCCAGTTTGAAAACCCCTGGCTCATATATTAACTGGAAAACACAATGTGATTCAGTTTAAAAGTAAATTTAGAGTACAAATAATTATTTCCCTGCAACTTAATATTCAGACACATCACTGAATTTCTTTTTATATAAGCATATAAGATTACCTCAAACTATTTCCTCTTTGAAAAGAGAACTGGAGAGTGGAAAAGCAAGTAAAGTCAGTTTTCCTTCCATAATAAGCTTAAATATTCTACTGTATAGTGCCCTGAGCGAGTTGAATTACTATACTTGGAGTTGGACAAGGCAAAGGAAGGATGTGTAAAGGACATAAAGATATTTTTAGCTCAGACAGGGGATCCCAGAGGACCAAAGCATAGGATTATATATCAGCAGCCTATATATATTCCTGACATACCTTCTCTAATGAAAAAATATTTGAAATGAATATACGCTGATTGTACTAAATAATTCCCAAAATCTTAATTTTCCATAGTCATATTGGCCCTGCTATGTTTTTAGTTAAATTTGATTATTTAAATAAATGTTTGTGCTTGATTTATATATTACGTTATGTTAGTTCAGTTTATTATTTACTTGTTGAATAAAGTCTACATGTACTTTAGATGCTCCCCTCTGTTAACTGATGTTTAAGACAAACTAATATTTAAAAAACCCTTTATCATCTGAATTCATTCATTTGTCAATTGTTCTTACCGGGTTATTGGTTGTTATGGACTCCGTCCCATCATGCTGAGGGCCCTGATAGACTCTCAACTGATGATGATCTGAATATTCAGAGTTTGGATGAGCAGCGCTGAAATCGAGGGGTGGCAGCCGGGCAGTATGTGTGGGGGGGCCTTGTCCAGGTGGAGGATATGAAGGAGGTTGCGCATAGACCTGAGGAAGTGAAGGGTCACCATTGCCTGGCCCCGCCTCTTGGGCAGCGGCACCCTAAAATGAGACAGAAGTGCTGTTTACTAACAGAAACTTACTTTTGTGAACTGTTAATTACAAGAACAAAATATGATTTGATCAATGAGCCATGGTAACAATCCATTACTTTAAACCAACAAAATAATTTTACCAGTTATAACTTCTTTTTATTACTATATGAGATTCAGCGTGATTTTTCAAGTCTGTTTAATAGCGGTTTGATTATACTTCATACTTATAATCAGCAACTGATCAACAATAATTTCATAGTGCATATTTGACAAAGATCCTTATCAGCAACTTTTTTTTTTCCTGTTTTTTACATAAAAGCAATTTCTGGAAATTTCCCTTATAGAATAGACACAAAAAGCATTTGCAACAAATTCATACCACCTTCAGTTTGGTAAAATATGCAATCCACCTTTTTTTTCTTTACCAAATAAAACTGACTCAAATTAACCAGCTATAAAGAAGCCAACATTCTTTTACTGTTTTGTTTGCAGATCAAAAACACTAAACAAAACACAGATAAACCAATACTGACATCACATAAAGGTCCTGACAAAGACACAACATAGCCTTTTCAAAATTGGGAGTATAAATTAGACATCTCACCCCTTCAGTGCATTCCGCAGGCGACCCAATACTCACCAACAACTGACGCATGCTTTAATGCAAAGCTTTCACCCGCCCACCCCACCATAAGTTCTCACACCCACCAATCACAGAGCTCCAAACCAGTCTCAGGGGGGAACTTTACACCAGCTGTGTTCATTTGTTCATGTCAGTCATCAACCCATTTTCCCCTCCTACTCTTAGGTACTAAACAGAGACACATCTGTTTGGATAAAAGTTGATTCTTACATACAAATAACTAAACTGCTCTGTAGAACTCTGGTCCTATTCATGTTCAGTTGAAAACAATCATATTGATTTATTTATTTAAACCAGACCAACAAGATTTCTGTGAATACTGAAGTGTGTACAGTGTGCATGAAATAGATCAGGTAAAACAGGTAAGATCACTCAAACACATTCAAGTTACTGTTCACTCAGAGTTCTCCAAACAAAGAAAATTGGAGACATTAAATTTACTTAAATACAATCTATAATACATTTTATGCAGAAATTTCAAATTATATTGATATTGTCAAGCTTTGGTTAATAGACTTTTGTTACAAAACCTTTCATTTCAGTGTTTTTTATGTTTCTTTACTGAGTCTGTTAAAAATAAAATAAAATACATATAATTATGGGGAAAATAATGTGAAGCAATGAAACCAGTATGAAGCTCTTCACAAACACAGACTCACTTTTTATGTGTTTACTCTTTATCAGCTGTTTCGCAGATAAGGATAAATTTAGCCTTCAATGATAAACTATGACACTGAAAGACACAGCTTTGATCGGATATCACCACCACACTTAGATTCCTTTAGCAGAAACAAAAGTCTCATGTTACAGCATGGTCTGTTTCTCATCATAGCTAGGGATGTTATATACCATAATTACAATGCTACTCAGTGTTTACAAGAACATGGCATCTTACCTTCATTCCTTAAAAAAAAAAACAGGAGCTACTTGACACCCCTGTATAAGATTTACGAGATGTAAACAAGTGTTGTCAGACCTGCGAACTGAAACACTACAGCGTTTTGAGTACTGCTGACTCAAAATGACATCCAGTGTGCCATTGCTGCTGGCTGTATATCAAGTCAAAGATCAAAATTAAGACTTCAGGCTTTGGAGACTTTATTCAACAAGTACAAAGAGAACACACTTGGTGAGATATTTACATACACTTATAACTTACATAAACAACACCCTGCCAAGTTCTTCTATAGAGGATATGGAGACTAATCATAAACATGCATGAGATAATTGTTCGAACAAACTAGTTGCTATCTAACATGCAAAGGTTATCATATGAGATTTGTAAACTGTTCTGTTTCCCGTCCTGATTCTTTGTTACTGTGAGAGTATTTAAATAAAGCCTCTATCTAGCAGATGAAATGTCTTTTCAAGCACACTGACTGATAGGAGATTCCCTCCCCCTCACACACACACACTGGCCCCTCCAGCTGTCAGGTTTGGGGTTAAAGATCAGAGGCAGGATGCCAGGTGCGTGATCTGACAGCTGCAGGATCATTCAAACACTCACACAGATCTGATGACAAGATCTGTTTATGTAGTCTATACTCCTATATTACAATCTGAAATACTTGATTCTGATTGGTCAGTTGTGGTATTCTGATTCATTGGTCAGTTGTGGTATTCTGATTCATTATTTCACTCTGCTGTCTCTTTAGTCATTTAGAATTTATTAATATTGATTGTGCCAGTCATTATTGCAAAAATAAGACACTTTAGGGTGACAATAAACCTCAGATTAACATCAGGGTTTATTTAGGGGTTTATTCTAATAATGAATGTCTATTTATTCATCATTCTATCAATAAACAGACATGCACACACAAATATATGAGCCAAATTATACAATTTTGCACCAACACAAACATAGCTATCAAAATAACCACATAATTCAACCCAAACACAAAAGGTTAAATCAAAGTATGACAGATGACTAGCAAATAAATGAGTAGAAGCAGCTAAGAAAATTCCTCTGTTTCAAGTCCTACTCTTTAGATGACATAATCTGTCACTGTGTATCACTTCAGATAAACTCAAGAGGCAACCTGAGACTCTATATATATTTCATATCTGTAATCCATGTGTGAGAGGGAATTTGCAGTGAAAGAAACAGACTAAAAATATGAGTGTGACAGAGAGAAAGAGCAGCACACCGTTTATCAGCTGTCCTGGAATTTCTCTCTCTCAGACACACACAAACATACAATCACACAACGGCACACAAACACACACTGAACCTGTTTGCAGTAGGCCACCTCGCAGGGACAAATATAACTAACAAAAGGACACAGCTTCCTTCACTGGCAGAGAGAAACACATTTAATGTCCTCATTGCAAACCCATTGGTGGATGACAGTTTAGGACATACACAAGCCTTTTGCTGGATAGTGATTGGTTGATTTATGCAACATATTACCAGATATGTGACAGCATAAACTGCACAAGTAAAAACTCGTTAAAAATTTTATAAAAATACAAATAAAAAGTTATAAAATTAAAAATGAAACAAACAAACTACAAAGAGAATGTGAAAGAGGACGATATAGAGAATAAAGGGTCATGTTTACCTGTACAATGCTGGGGTAGCAGGAGGCTGTCTGGGGGTAAACAGGGAGTCCGTAGGGCTGAAGGATTACAGTAGGGGAGGACAGCATGGTGCATAGCCAGAAAAAAGGACAGAAAAAAGGAACAGCTAAAAGGGATGGGAGACCGAGGAAAGAGAGAGGGGAAGGAGAGCTCTCTGAATCAAGAAAGAACCAGACTGAGAAAGTTTAGGATCCAAACAGAAGAGGAAAAAGATCCAGGGGCATGAAAAAGAAAAGGAGAAGAAGAGTGGGCTGCACTGCACTAATGGCTGGAGTCACAACTTCTAGGTGATAAAACGAGAATTTAAAAAAATAAGACCCGATCCAAGAGTTCAGAGTACCGAGTCAGTTTCACAAAAGGCAGAGGAGATCAGTACTGAAAGATCTCTAGGGGACACTGCATGTGTGTGTGTGTGTGTGTGGTTGTGTGTCTGTGGATATATTTGATAGACAGAAACACATGTTCAGAGTTGTGTTACACTCCTTTAAATAGTTCCCCTTCCTATTAGTTGTGCTAGTATCACCAATAGAAATTAAACAGATGCCATGTAGTAATACACGATTTAGTCCAAATTTGATGACATAGATGTTTGTCGTCTGGTGTATACTGAAACAGACATAAGCAAACGCTACATAAAAAGGCCAAAATGTAAAACCACAGACATCAGTCCATTTTTGTTTTGAAAATCTGATGCACTCGGTTAGGTTGACTTAATGCCATGTCTAGAAAAAAATAAATAAAAATAAACAAACAAAAAAATTAAAATACCTATGAAAGTGTAATAAAAGAGCATGTTGCCTTGCACACCTATTAAAGCTATCTCAAGGAAGCAAGAAAGAAAGAAAGAAAGAAAGAAATATTAAGGCATTTACATTTTTAGTGTTGTGAGAAGAAAAAACTTATGAGAAATCTAACAAAAACCTTTATTTTGCATAAAGCGAACTGTAAAAGGCGAGTGACTGTAGATTTATTCTCTAGAAGCTCTTTCTAGGCCTTATTATAACAGAAACGCAACAGATACTTAAAATTATTCATGACATCGTCACAACAGTTCAGCAACACTGCAGACAAATGTCTCACTTGTAAATACGACTTCTTCTGTTCATTCATGTGCACAGAGCGTAAATACGACATTTCCGATTCCACTGAAGGCTGCAAGTACAAATTCTTCAGTTATAACTATCTTCTGTTTTTTATTATTATTATAATTTCCTTTGTGAATCTACATCAAAATTCTCCTTTTTTTTTGATAGAAATTCATATTTTAACCAGCAGGGGGAAGCAAACAATTAATAAATCGTGATGTTAACGGAAGACACTTCTGTCCGTACTCGCAAAGCTTTGTGGGTAATGTAGTTTAAAAGGCACATATAAATATCCGGGAAGGCCAAACGCGCGTTCTCTTTCCTTTGCGAGCCTGACATAGACAGGTAATGGCATTACGGGCTTCCGTATATCTTTACTAATTTCTCACTGTTCGCAAGTTTAACATTTTCACTTAAACATTATGAAAGATATTATATAGTTAGGGGCTGTTTTATACGCGCAGTATCTCGTTGGTAGGTTATATTATGTGGAGAGACGAGCAGCAGCGCAACGTGTTTCCTTAAGGCGCGCTCAGGCCTAGTCATGAAGCGATAACTCGTGCTCTTTTTCATATGAAATTAAATCTCTACCTTGAACTGTTTAATTTATTAAAGGTTTATTTTATTTGGAATTTCAGTTGTATAGCCGGAATTTGGTCCCATAATAAAATTAAGTGTAAGTGTCATGAAGTGTAGTTACCAATACAAGATACGAGGATTGTGAGCTGGTTGAGTGGTAAAGCTTAAACATATAACAATTATTTTTATATTAAGTGTTATTAAATTTATTTATGCACAGGCGTCAATAAGTCGCCATGCCGGTTGCAAGGAGTTGGGTTTGTAGTAAGACATACGTCACCCCCAGACGTCCCTTCGAGAAGTCACGTCTCGACCAGGAGTTGAAACTCATTGGTAAGGGGAAAAAAATATTTAAGTGAAGAAAAAAAAATAAATATATATATATATATATATATATATATATATATATATATATATATATATATATATATATATATATAATAATATTATTATTTTTTTTTTAATCCGGATTTCTTTCCTCCACAGGCGAGTATGGTCTCAGGAATAAGAGAGAAGTCTGGCGGGTGAAGTTCACTCTGGCCAAAATCCGCAAGGCTGCCAGAGAGCTTCTCACTCTGGATGAGAAGGATCCTAAGCGTCTCTTTGAGGGTAAACTAGCTGATTTGTCTAAAACTTAGTGGCCAGTGATTTAAAAGAATACAAGTCAGACTGTCAGTGCTGCCAAGAATTCCTCGTCAATGAGGCCATATAACTGCTTATAGTCATTTGATGTCTGGTTTGCAGCTATCACTTTTTTTTCCTCCACTAACCGTTCAACTTTTACTTCTAGGTAATGCTTTGCTCAGGCGTCTGGTGCGCATTGGTGTGCTGGATGAGGGCAAGATGAAGCTCGATTACATTCTGGGCTTGAAAGTGGAGGACTTCTTGGAGAGGAGGCTGCAGACTCAGGTCTTCAAGCTTGGCCTGGCCAAAAGCATCCACCATGCTCGTGTGCTCATCCGTCAGAGGCACATCCGGTAAGATGCTGGACTATGCAAAATATGTAGCCCCTTATAGTTCAGGACTTTTAATCATGTAAACTGCATTTTCCTGTACCTGTGTAGAATGTTTACTATCCTGGTTGTCTGAACATGTGTATTGAGGTTTTCTTCCTCTTTCATTAGCTGACCATGTTTAAACTCCTCCCGGTGAGAGGGAATGAAATATTCTGCAAGGTCAATTCGGTGATTAAACCGTATACCTTTGCTTGTGTAAAAAAAAGCCAATAAACCACAGCTTCCCATCACGTCTGGGGTGCTTTATTGCAGAAAACCGATTCTACCAGGTAATGTATGTGGGCACTTTGGCAGATATTGTACTGAAAACTACACTTCTCTTGGTCAGTGATTAAACTTAACACTGTCAGATTGTCAGTGGTGTCAAGAATTCCTCGTCAATGAGGCCTCGAGATCAGCAACATCAGTTCTGAAGCCTTGAGTAGCCTTTGCACATTTAACAAATTATTTCTTTTTTGATGTTCTGCAGGGTGCGTAAGCAGGTTGTGAACATCCCCTCCTTTGTAGTGAGGCTGGACAGCCAGAAGCACATCGACTTCTCTCTGCGCTCTCCGTATGGTGGTGGCCGCCCTGGCCGCGTAAAGAGAAAGAATGCCAAGAAGGCCCAGGGTGGTGGTGGAGGCGGTGATGATGAAGAGGAGGATTAAACTCATTCCTCTCAGAGGGGTGGAGGGACTCCCTGCTCCCTAAAGTTTTCAATAAATAAGAATTGTTTTTCAAGTTCTTGTCTTTTCTTGTCATTTGAGTTGAACTATTACATGTTTATATAAACGTTATAAGTAGGTGCATTTAGTATTTTAAATTAAATACCCATAAATGTTTAAATGCAACATGTTGCATTAACTTCATTTTATGGACTATAGTGAAGTATAACTTTAGCAAATTGACTGCATGACCAAACTAGACTGAGGGTTTTGTTGCAAAACATTTGATAAGAGTTACTTTGTGACTGAGTTACATTGTGTGAAGTGCATTCCTGTGTACGATACGGTAAACAAAGTTCCAACACTTAATTCCTGTGAATGTATGAGATTTTTGATCATTTACTACAGGTAAACCACTTGAAGAATAGTGAAGTAAATGTTAAAGTTCCCTGCTGCAAACCAGTGTTTGATTCCATTTTAATCTTGAATACCATTTTGTAATTTAAAACATAATAGGCAGGGAGCTTAGTGCATTAAAAAAAATTTTAAAAAAAGGTGGATAGAGAATTCTAAACTGAATAATACAAAAAATACAGCAAATTTTTATTTATTTTTTCCCATTGTGAATCAAACTGAAATATATTTGAAATATACAAAAATATTTAATTACAGTTTACTTGATAAATTGCAAAAGTTTTTTTCAATTCCAGAAATGAAACCCACCCTTACAGGGATACATCAGCTATAAGCAGCCATTGAATCTAAACTATGCCACTTCAAAAAAAAGACATTCAAATGATAATATACAGTATCTGAAATCTTATATATTCATATCTTTCTGACTGCACTTGCAGCTAGTAACAATTTACCTTAATAAACAGAGTTTTAGTTAAATTATCTATTTATTGTGTTTTGCACTCTTCAATGGATCTTGAAGTCTGTGGAAGGCATTTTTTGTGCTTAGGCCTCATAAATAGTCGTCCTGGGGACTGGTTTGACCTCTTGTCTCAGTGTAGCCCACGTTGCTTGTCTGCTCGCTATGAGTGAGACAAAATATGAGTCCATAGACAACTATTGTGAGCAGCTGTAACTTGCATTGCACTTAAGGTAGCTGTAAGATATTTTATGTATTTGTTCTCACCTCTCACCATCCTTTTCCAGTGTTTTAGCAGTGAAGAAAAAAAAAGATGGTCATCTTTAACATAACCACAAAAATATATTGTTACATGTATTAAGAGAACATTGGTGTGTTACTAGTATTTGCTGACCTTTGGTCGCTGCCCTGCTACACCGCCTATCTTCTTTGGTACTCCCAAGGTATCGAATGAGTGGCTTCGCACCCTAATAGCTCTCTTAAGATGGAAAGAGTCACATAAAGTGACTGATTTGAAGCTCATTTTAATGTCAAACTGTAATAAGCACAATCCGATAACAAAATCAAGGCCTATTGTCTATTATTCTCAGTGATGTTTGAGATTATCTACCTTAAAGTTCTCAATGAATCCTCCACCACCCTCTGGAACACTCCTCCCCCCTTCAGTGAGGGGAATGCAGGGCTGTGACGGCTCTCCCAACATGCATTGGGATCGAGAAGACAGTTCAGATCGCAGTGCTTCCAAAAGAGATGAACGCGTACGCAACTGAGATCATAAAAGGAGAGAAGAGAAGCACATGTGTTTAAAATTGAGGCTGTGACATAAATTAATTATTATTTAACATGCTTTGTGTCTGGTTACCTCCAGTCGACTGAATTTCTCAGCCTTGTAACAAGAGATTTCAGCATTTATAAGTTTGGTCAGGAGGAACTCTCTTAAAACTGAGCCCTGGAAGTGGAAATTCAGAGGGTGACTCGCATGTTTTATCTTCACATATAATGAGGAAACTGAGTAGGTATTACTGATGTTAGACCTACAGGACTGATGTAAGAAAGTTGAGAGCTCCCTTGCTGAAACTTCTGAAATAGTGATCTCACCTCTGTAAAAATGGGCGGTGTAGGAAGGGGTGGGCCAAATGGGGGTACATCCTCCCTAGCGGTGACAGATACCTACCAATCAAACAAGAGGCTTTGGAGCTGTGTGCTGATAAAGCGAAATGTAGCAAGTTTTTTTTTTTTTTTTTTTTTTACCTGAAATGATCCTCCATCTCCCTCACCCTCATTCTCTCTCTTTATCCTTCTCACTGCAATGAAACAATGCAAGAAGTGAGATCTGATCATATCCGAAATGAAGGGAGTTTTACCTTCCTGATAAACCAGAGCAACAATGTCATTCCCAATGTGTCTCTTTCTCTGCAACTGAGAGGAAAAAGAGATGAGTAGAGTTGTAATTCAAAGCTGGTATAAGTTTGTTGTTATGAAGGACATTTTAGCACTTACCGTGCTACTTACTCTACTGTGATTGTCCCATTCTGTGTATTAGTACTACTTTCAGTGACTCTTTCTGCAGCTTGTATTGATACACCAGTAGGTGAATTAATTATCTAACTAAAGTGATATGTTCAGATGCATTAATTCATTCAGGAATAAAACAAGTGTATGGCGATTAAACAGTTTCATAAGCGCCACATATTTAAAAACCGCCCTAGTGAAGGAACATATAAGAACATTGTCTGTGTGCAAAAATGTGCTCTCGCGATACCCCCTCTACTCCCTCTTAATTGCTCAATTGTCAAGTTGACTTTTGAGACTTTGGAGCAAAGATTATAGATATACAAAGACAGTTCACTCCTATTAACGTTGCTTATGAATGGGAGAAACTGCAATGCGCAATATGGCGAATTAGTCCCGCCTTCTGAATAAAACAGCCAATCGCTGATTGGTAAAGTAATTGCGTCACTGCAGCTGCTGTTAAGTTCCGTTTTATGTCATCTGTTCAGGTGTTTGGTCATCTAAAGTATTCATAAGTGGCTGGATATAGTCAGCAGGAGCAATCTAAATATAGCTCTAGGTTACAAATACAAAATGTGATGTAATCATACTTGGGAATTTGCACATTTTAACAAAGATACAAAGTACAGGGAAAGACTTGCAAAACCTAGTGCGATGAGACTACGTTTACATGCAACCAAATAATCTGTTTGTAATCGGATTGACAGCTCAATCGGACTGAAAAACCTTCATGTAAACACCTTAATCGATCCGATTGAGCTTGATCGGAATGAAATTTTGATCTAATTGAAGGGGGTGGTTTTTTCCTGTTCTAATACAATTGAGAGTGCATGTAAACACTCGATCAGATTGAACCACAAAACTGAAAGGACTGCACATGAGCAATGACGCAGAAATACGCACTGTGAAGTGGAGCAGGACAACCTTGTTTTGGATAGTCATCCACAGGCGACACGTTTTGGGCGCGGGGAGGGGCTTTTTTTTTCTTTTCGTGATAAATATGAGCAGCACAGCACAGCGGTTTATATGTATATTTATCCATAAATGGATAAATATAAATTCTGCTGTTAAAAACAAATAAAGTAACCAAGTAGGAGAGTGGTTATTATGTGCAAACAGTGAGAAACTCCATATTATCTATAGGGCCTTTCGCACCGCAGGAACATTTTCATAGTACCAGAACTAATTGTGGAACTACCCACTTTTTGGTGTTTTCTCACTGCCTAAACTGAGTACGACTGTATTACCGGACTGCCTTTTTCGAGAACCAAATTAGCTTCTACTCCGGAACAGGGTCTAACCATAGACATATACACTAGATGTCGCCTTGGCTACAGCAGTTCATTGGAACAAATGCGTCATTAATGCCGCCATCTTGGAACAGGTGATCCCCTCCTCTTTAATGCATCAGCGTCAATGTAGGCAAATGTAACCCCTCTCTCCTGGGTCCTCACCACCACACCTCGTCCTTGCTCCGAGTGGGCCTCGAACCCGGGTCTCCGGCATGGGAGATGGACGCACTAACAAGGAGGCTAAATGACTGCAGCCACTAGCACGTCTATTGAGATCAGGGGAGTGAGGTTTACCTGCACAGCACATACTCACTGGCCTCCGTTACACTCACCCCACTAAACCTCACTCCCATCCGGGTCACGGCACCAATGTAACCCCTCTCTCCTGGGTCCTCACCGCCACACCTCATCCTCGCTCCGAGTGGGCCTCGAACCAGGGTCTCCAGCATGGGAGGCAGACGCACTACCAAGGAGGCTAAAGGACTGCAGCCACTAGCGCGTCTCTTGAGATCAGGGGAATGAGGTTTACCTGCACAGCACCTACTTGCTGGCCTCCGTTACACTCACCCCCCCTAAACCTCACTCCCATCCGGGTCACGGCACCAATGCAACCCCTCTCTCCCGGGTCCTCACCGCCACACCTCATCCTTGCTTCGAGTGGGCCTCGAACCCGGGTCTCCGGCATGGGAGACGGACGCACTCGTCTCTTGAGATCGGGGAGTGAGGTTTACCTGCACAGCACCTACTCACTGGCCTCAGTCACACAAAGGTAAACCATAAATCATCATGAATGTGATTTTCTAGTTGTTGTTTTTTTGTTCGTTCCAACGGTCAGACATGTACTTATCATTGAGTCCAGAGAAAATTTAAGGTTTTGATATTAAGATAATCTACTTTTTCAAAATATAATGCATAGTGCTAGTAGGCCTTAGTTTATTAGTTACATTCTTAGACTACTGCATGCAGCTACTTCCTATGACAAGACCCCTATTCCAAGATGGCGGCGGTTTTGACGCATGCTTAGAACCCCAAGGTGACATCCAGTATATATATCTATGGGGTCTAACCAGCGCAACTAGTACTACCAGTGACCCGTAGACATTGATTGGCCAGACGCGTTCGAAAACGCCCTCACCCGCCATGATTTAAAAAGTTGTGTAAACATGCTGTAAACATTGTGTCAACTTATTTCACAAGTATGATGAACAGTGATAGATGGAGGGACACTGAAGTGCAGGCACTTGTAGCAAATGTAGCACTGCCAGTTTCGTTGGGGAATCTTAGTACTCCTTTCTGTTCTTTCAGTCCCCTCTTCTTTTTATAACAGTCTGCAAACGTCTGGGGACTGAGGAGACAAGTTGCTCAAGTTTAGGAATAGGAATGTTGTCCCATTCTTGTCTAATACAGGCTACTAGTTGCTCAACTGTCTTAGGTCTTCTTTGTTGCATCTTTCTCTTTATGATGCGCCAAATGTTTTCTATGGGTGAATGATCTGGACTGCAGGCTGGCCATTTCAGTACCCGGATCCTTCTTCTACGCAGCCATGATGTTGTAATTGATGCAGTATGTGGTCTGGCATTGTCATGTTGGAAAATGCAAGGTCTTCCCTGAAAGAGACAAAATCTGGATGGGAGCATATGTTGTTCTAGAACTTGGATATACCTTTCAGCATTGATGGTGCCTTTCCAGATGTGTAAGCTGCCCATGCCACACGCACTCATGCAACCCCATACCATCAGAGATGCAGGCTTCTGAACTGAGCGCTGATAACAACTTGGGTTGTCCTTGTCCTCTTTAGTCCGGATGACATGGCGTCCCAGTTTTCCAAAAAGAACTTCAAATTTTGATTCGTCTGACCACAGAACAGTTTTCCACTTTGCCACAGTCCATTTTAAATGAGCCTTGGCCCAGAGAAAACGCCTGCGCTTCTGGATCATGTTTAGATTTGGCTTCTTTTTTGACCTATACAGATTTAGTCGGCAACGGCGTATGGCACGGTGGATTGTGTTCACCGACAATGTTTTCTGGAAGTATTCCTGAGCCCATGTTGTGATTTCCATTACAGTAGCATTCCTGCATGTGATGCAGTGCCGTCTAAGGGCTCGAAGATCACGGGCATCCAGTATGGTTTTCCGGCCTTGACCCTTACGCACAGAGATTGTCCCAGATTCTCTGACTCTTTGGATGATATTATGCACTGTAGATGATATTAACTTCAAACTCTTTGAATTTTTCTCTGAGAAACTCCTTTCTGATATTGCTCCACTATTTTTCGCCACAGCATTGGGGGAATTGGTGATCCTCTGCCCATCTTGACTTCTGAGAGACACTGCCACTCTGAGAGGCTCTTTTTTATACCCAATCATGTTGCCAATTGACCTAATAAGTTGGTCCTCCAGCTGTTCCTTATATGTACATTTAACTTTTCCGGCCTCTTATTGCTACCTGTCCCAACTTTTTTGGAATGTGTAGCTCTCATGAAATCCAAAATGAGCCAATATTTGACATGACATTTCAAAATGTCTAACTTTCAATTTTGATATGTTATCTATATACTATTGTGAATAAAATATAAATTCATGAGATTTGTAAATTATTCCATTCCTTTTTTACTCACAATTTGTAGAGTGTCCCAACTTTTTTGGAATCGGGTTTGTACATTTAGTTCTGGAACTAAAGTGGTGCAAAAGGCCCTTATATGTCACTTTCACTATTTGAGCAGTGTGCGCATGTCGATTTTTAAGCTTGTGACATAAACGCACACATCAACCCGATCACTTTATTTAGAGTTCATGTAAACACTTCATTCAGATTCACCACCTGAAGACTCCCTTTAATGAGACATCACCCTCACAATAATGGCTACGTTTACATGCACAATTTTTGGTTCAGTCGGACTGAATTCATTCCGATTTAACCAAAAATTGTGCATGTAAACGCAGTGACTGCGTCAATGTACAGGTTTGCTTTCAGTACAAGAACCACCTGGAGATTCCCTTAAATGAGACATCACCCTCACAATAATGACTACATCATAGTCATTATTGTGAGGGTGATGTCTCATTTAAGGGAATCTCCAGGTGGTTCTTGTACTGAAAGCAAGATAGAGGACAAAACACAGGAGAAATGATTAAGTGATTATCCATCACATATCAGTCCTGTGGCATCACTGCTCCTCCACCACTAAGTGCTTCTATAGTAGCTAGATGTATAAGGTTAAAATACAGTAATAATGTACAGGTTTACTCTGATTACTTCTATAATACAGTAGTGGTATATAGAACATTTTTGTTAATTTAGCCTAGTATGATCCTGAAATGAAAACTGCTCCCCCATTTTCAGCTTTTTTCATTCACACTTAGGTCAATCAGCATCATTTGCGACCAATCCAATTCTAACATTTAACTCCCACCCTGCAAAAATCATGTTTAAAAGCCTTAATTACACAACAATGGATGAAACTGCATGAAGAGAATGAATAACGTCCCCTAAATCTACTAATTCAACTATCTAATCTAGTCTACTAATCGACTAGCATGTTTTAATGTACAAGATCATTTGATTAGCTGTGCTGATAATATACAATTTTATTCTATAAACGTCTTAACTTTTAAAAGTTCATCTCACCGATTTCTTCTGCTGCACCTCTACGCCGCTGATATTATTTGGCGCTAACTTCCGGGAACTATTGAGAGGCTCCATGAACTGGTTCATTGGAGTGAATGGAGATGACATGACTCTTCTCTCTCTCTCAATGGCTCTAGACTATTTCATGTTTCATAATTGTTCCTTATATTCTATAGCAAATATGTATTTGTGTTGCCATGTAGTTTGTTCCTGATTATTTATTTAATAATAATAATAAAAAATATATATTCCTAAGATCATGACTTAACAAGCGGTGTTGAAAGTGATCAATCACGAGAGCGGACACATCTGACACTTGATCTCCGCCTCCAAAGTCTTAAAAGTATGGCAAGCCAAAGTATTCTTATACACCTGGTCAGGCGTCTGATTGTACACTGACCTGTCAAAAGTGTATGATTTGCCAAAAAAGCACGTGTTCTTAACTAGTGGTCGACCGATATTGTTTTTTTGACAGCCGATTTACAGGTCACATGGGATATGTAAAAAGTCATATGATCATTCTTCAGTGTACTAAAACCTCCAAGAAATACTTCATACGTGGCCCCTATAAGGGGCCTTCCCTATTATTAATGCTTATACCTTTTAAACTGTACACGTCTGCGGTGCAGTGTGGCTCTGATACGGCCACTGAAGCTGACTGCGGCCACTCTAGTCAATGCTTGTGTTTATTCCAGCCACGCCACGCATGTTTCTGAAGTGGCTCTCTGTGCTGCTTCTGTAAAGATACATGCATACGCCTCCTTTGAATAAATATAGCCAAAATCCCACCAAAATCCATTGCCATGACTTATTGCAAGAGGCAAAAGGTTATGTTTTAATCGCATTACATTACACCAAAGTTTTGTGCAAATCTGTAATGGAAATGCGCCTATATTTATTTTCCACTCAGTTATGTTGTAATAATAAATGTTATATGTTATGTTGTTTAAACAACATTTTCTTGTAATAATGACATATCATAAAAACGTGTTTTCCATGATAAAAGATAACTAAGTTGAGATATGATATGTTACATTATATGTAAACTTTTTAAATGTGTAAACTTTTCAGTTTGATGAGTGATCAGAGGTTGAGCAGTTGAGAGGGTGCAGAGGGGGTCAAGTGAGCACTCCTCAGTGCCGTTCTTACAAGAGCACATTTTAGTGCAAAGACAATGTTCTGTGCGCCCGCAGTGCAGAAATACTTCCTCATGAGGGTGATTTTTAAGTGAGCTACTTTTAAAACCGTTTAATCACCATACTCATCAGATTCATTCAAACACAATGATTTAATCAGCATCAAATAATCAACACTCTTTGTTGCTGAAGCGTGTATCTGACTTCTTTTGGAAATATTGCCAGTGGCGATGCAAAAATTCACAAAGTAGGCCTGACTATCAATATAGTTTCTAAAATATAAGTTACTTGTTGTTAGTCAGAATATATCAGCACACATAATAATATGCATTAAGGTAAAGTAATTTGGTAAAAGATGTTAAATGACTATTTACATTAAAAAAAGAAATATTCATCAAATTTCACCTGTTGTGGATCTCCTTCTGTGAACGGTAGTTTAGTGGCAACATGGAACATAATCTCACGTCCATGGAAGGAGGTGAAAACTGCTTCATTTCCTGTCTGGCCATGAGACACATCCAGACCTCCCCTGAAACTAAGAGATAAAAAATGATGTCCTTTTGACAGGTGGCAATACATTTCCAAGTTGTTTTTTGTTGTTGATATTCATATTGATATTGATACTGATACCAGTCAATATGAATAGGAGTGAGTCCTAACCTCCTTACCCAGTAAATCCTTGCAGTTTGACCGTCTGCCCGAGTATTGATAAAAACTCCAAAAACTCCTCACTTTCTTCATTGTTACTGAGAATATCTTCCTCTGTTAACTACATCACATACATTAGAACAAAATACAAAATACAAATTTATTGCAGCCTAAATTCAAAGTCAGACTAACACAAAGATTTATAACAAACCGGTGAATAACAAACCGGTGAACATATTAAAGGAAGTGAAGAATCTGCATACCTGTCCTTCTCTCTGGTATAAGACACCAAATTTAAAGTTTGGAGACACTCTGTGTTCATCAAATACCATTATGATCTTTGGGGCCTTTTGATGCAGAAAAAGAAAAGATAAATGATAATTGTATTAAATGTGTGAGAAAAGTTTTTACTTCATGGAATTTGTCAGTTTATAAAATCCAAATGGAGTCTTATATTAGCTCTTCCACCAGATCATAGTAAACAAATTTAAAAAAGGAAGATGTATACCTTTAAGTAACTCACAGCCTCAAAACATGTGATGCTGACACTTGGGCACAGCATCTTAAATTAAACAAATCAAAACAAATGAAACTTCTATTCACTTTCATTTAAACTGAATCAAATAAAACCAGTTGTGCAGTTGTGAAATACCTTTGTCAGCTCCACTGCTGTGGGGAATTGTTGAAAGAGAGAAACAGAGAATGTGCCATGAATTGAGCACTCCTTCATCCTGAATAAATGAAAAAGAAAACTGATCATGATGAACTTGTACAGCCAGTGACTACGGCACATCATTATAATGAACGGCATTTAAGATGGTCACAAAATACACACCTCAAAATGACTCTCAGGCGATTTTCCTCTTCCTCAAGACAAATAGACAAAACTAGGGGCCCAAGAGAGGGGTCACAGGCAGTGAACGAATGATGATACTGCAGCAAACATGAAAGAAAATCATTAGTCTGTGAGTTATTCCACAAAGTTATAAGGGTGTGAAGATTTTCAAATGACAAAAAATTATCACTGACTCTGTGGCGGAAGAATTCTTGATAGACTTTAGCTTCGCTGTCTCTCTCCATGATGTCGTAGCTCTCCAGACCAAACCCCCCCTGTGAGAGAGTAGGGCTGGTCTCCACATGTCTATCCAGGGGAGGGTCAATCCAATAACCTCCAGATTTAGGGGGCAGGATGAGAGGTAAGCCATCTCCAATCTTTAACAACTGTGTCTGAGTGATCAGTAGTAATTGTGTACGTGGGAACTTGAAACTCTATACAGTTTGTATTGTAATAAAGTGGTTAAAACAGTAAAATATATACATAAAAATGAAAACCATGAACTTTGTATACTTAAAAAAAAGGTACATAAAAGTGCTTAAAGTTGAAATAACACCACTTATGATTTGCTAAAATAGTTTCCTGTAAATAAATGTTAATAAATTTCAGTTAACCACCAATAATTTATATTTTTCAGCTAAAATCCCTACCCTCAGCGGTGGTGGGAACTCACAACGCTGTTCATCCAATCTGCTACCCTGCAGACAAACACAACCACAGAAAAATCATCATCTCTGCAGCAGAATTAGACATTAGTATTGTATTTACACTGTGTTATATACACTGGCAGAGAACCTGGAGAGAGAAAGAAAGATGACAACGTTACCTGTAGCTTTTCAATGATTGCAAACAACTCTGTGACCTGCAGAGAAATGATGGGTGAATGACAGAAACTGTGAAAGTTTCACATAATGCACCCTACAAGGTATAATCAAAATATTGATGCAGAATGTGAATTGTCCAGTTTCTCCTCAGTGTTTCCATGATTCAGTATCGGTATGCTGTATCAATAGAGTGATTTTCAACATCTTTAGAACATCTAAAACAGGAGATTTCTTACCTTCTGACTGGACAGTGCAGAAGTGAGTGGCTTGGCCTCACAGGATGGGGAATCCAAAATGTCCAGTATGCTGTGACCCACAGATTCTGCACAGCTGTAACATACAGAGACAAGCTTTCTGGAAAAGTCTGCTTGCGATAACTGAGTTCAAACACCTGAGCACAGCGACAAACCCACACTGTTGCTGACCTGCTCTCATTTCCAGTGATGAACTTGTCAATCCTACATACAGCATAAAGAAGAGACAAGACACGAAATCCTTAATTCAGACAGCATTGTGTTCAAATTACACTAGCGGCTCAATGTTATTTGTCATATCCACTCACCCTCCATAAGCTCCGAATGTGAAACTTCTTTTCCTGGAGAACAACTTCTCATTTCTCCCCTCCATGGTAAGTGTTTATTACAGACAGCCACAGAAAGATGCTAACCGGGCATGCAGGCCATCACTCCTGGTGGTGAATTAACTGCCTCCCTCTCTCTGTGTGTGTGTGTGTGTGTGTGTGTGTGTGTGTGTGTGTATCTCTCTCTCTCTCTCTTCTCTCTACCCCCTGCCACTTTCTAATTTAATCTTTCTCTACATCCTTCCTTGTCTCCTGCTGCCTGTTCACTGACAGGAGTAACTCTTGCATGCCCATCTGCTGCCACTGAAATCAGTGGTCGGTGAACTACTGCACATATACAGACCAACTTAAAGCCATTGGAAAAACCTACAGTGGTGAATATTCACTCGCTGAAATCATTTAAAAGCATTTGTGTAGCGTTTATGCAGCCGCTCTAAAGAAACCTGCCCTGGGAGGAAGGAAACATACGTCAATGGGCAATGGACTATTGCTATAGACCTGTTACCCTTTCAGTAAGCAAGATTCATCAATTATTGACCAAATTCTCTAAGAGAGAGGAGGCTAGGCAGCAGGGGTGAGGGAGCAGGAAAAAGAGGAAAGTGTGGGGGGGGGGGGGGGGGGGGGGTCAAGAGAATTTACCGACAAGAGAATAGAGAAATGAGAGGGCTGACACTCAATTTATATATGTTTCCTGTCTGACAGGAATCTTTATTAGCGTATTACTTGCTGAATTGAAAAGACAAGACATTTTTGTCTTTCACTGGTCTTAAAACATTTTATTTACATATTGCTTAAAATGCACAGTGGATATCTCATAGAAAGTGATTACATGTTAAAGTGATACAATCAGTGCTGATCATAGACTTCTGGGGGCCCTACTCAGCTTGCATACTTTGCGTATAGGGAGGAAGGGCTCTAGATATGCATTTTATTTATTAAACTTACAATGCAATTTATTAGTATACTGCAGTATGTTTCCCCAACCTGTAATTAGTGAAGTCCTCAACTTTTGCCCTTAAACCTAAATTCATCTAAAATTCAATTCACTTCAATTCCTCTCACACATCTAAACATGACGTGAGCATTGCGTTGTGTTAAAAGCAAATAAAGATGCATGTGGGCAAAGGATTTCCCCATCCAGATTTCATATTGTGTTCAATTTGATCATGGTGTCACATGAATTCGCTGTGTTGACAAAAAAAAGCTGACTGGTTTGAAAGTGACTTCTCTGTGAGCTTCAGACATCACTACACTAATTGACAACTTTATTTATTTATTTATTTTGGCAAAAGTGACTGCACTCATTCCATTTACATGATTCTGCTACTTCCGACAACAGGACAAATGGATTTGAAATGTTTACTTTGACGCATCCACTGTAGACAGTTGCTGTGTCTGGAATTCCCCCGTTTTCTCATTCACTGATCCCTGTGTCAATCCACTAATATAGTCCACTTGAAGAAGTGAATGAATACGAGTGAATTCGGGCTGCCATTTTTACATATGTTGTGCTTGCTGTTTAATGATCTTTGAACTGGCAAGTTCCAGTTGTTAAACGATCTTGAAATCTGTCATGGTGGCATTTGCCACAGTGTTGATATGTGGTTGCTAGGTGTTCTGAGTGTTGTTAGTGCATTTCTGTGCAGTTGCAGGGGTGGTTTTTAGGTTGCTTTTTGGCTCAAGTCAAAAAAGTCCACTTCCTTTAGTGTAAGTGTGGGGTGTTTTTTGCCCACTTCTATTGGAAAATCAAAAGTCCAATTTGCTTAGAAACAAAATGGCTTAAAGGTTTGGAATCCTGACCCTAAATAGCAGCAATAATGTCCAAAAAAATTTTTGTTGATTATTTCTTTTCTTTCTTTCTTCTTTTTTTTCAGAATGGGATTGTCTATATTTTCATATTCAAAAATATATGAATTATGTGAACAACTGACCTATGTAGAAATAAAACCAGAACTATGTATTTTAATAGTTCCTTATTCTAATAATATTCTATTTTAGCAACATCATGTTTTCACATACACAATGAATCCTCTAATTCATTAACTAGTTGTTTCTACTCAACACACTGTCCTTAAAATCAGATTTAAAATAATGATGATGATGATGATAGTAATAATAAAAATTTGCTACAACTCCTAGAAGTTCTTTTTAAATTCTAGAGCTTCACTTTATGTGTCTTTCTGGAAGATCAGATTGTGAACAGCCAGAAAACCTGCCAGAACCTCTTCTTCACAGAAAACAAGCAGTTCATGGATTTTCTGCTGTATTGCTTTATTGTTCCTCAGGTAATTCCAGCAGAAATCTCTGGGTTCTCGTCCAGTCATGTGGTAGTGTCTGATCACCATAACGGCCCTGTCAGAGGTGAAGCCTTGTGTTTGTTTTGCTGCCCTGTTTAGGATGTACATGTAGGCCTGAACTTGATGTGTTTCATTTAGGTGTGCATGACGACCACCATTTTGCAGTTTGCAGCTCGTGGCAGAACTTGAGGCATCCACGTTCATCTCCTGGGTTCTGGAAATATTTGCCAGACCTTTGTGGAGAAGAGGTTATCCAGAAAGCTGACTTGTCAACATAGTCTCTTGCTTTCAATGTCTCGGACATTCACTGTCACACCTGCAGAAATATTTTCAAGATTGTCTCCAACTTCTAAACGTCTCCAGCTCCTTGTCTATGTTGTAACATACATAGCAAGTGTGGAGGTGGCTTTTGTCTGGTATTCGTCCCTGATCCTGAATTCACAGCTTGTGTTTGACACATTTTTCCTGTCGTCATTCAGTCATGATACGTTCTTCCTGAGTCATTCAACAATGACTTACATAAATCTCTTTAAAGATGAACATGCTTCCAATTAAATTACATGAATTTGAATGGTTGAACAGATGAATTATGATAATAATTATTTATATGTTTTAAAATATGAATAACATTTTTATTATATTTTTATTAAATATTTGTTTAAAATATTTTTTGAAAATTGTGTACTGCTATGTATGCTTGAATGAAAGAAAGAAAGTGTTTTAATGAGCTTTTTAATTAATGGTTCACCATTTGATTTATTTTATTTTTATTTTATTTATTTTTGACATATATACATAATATTTTTACTTGTTATTTAAGAAATCAAAATGTTTGATTTAAAATTCAAGAGCTTGGCGTTCATGTTTTCTACTGGATTTTTTTATCTATTTTTTAATCCTTAACCTGTATTAGCGTATGTATTGCAGGTATGTATTTATTTGTTTATTTATTGTACAGACAGACGGGCAGACTTTTATTGTGTAATTATATAACGCCGCGGCAGACTTCTATCTTGCACGTCATTTTTGGCGCCGGAAAAGCTATAGTAAACAGTGCGGGGGGCGGGGCGGGGTTTCGTCGCTTTTTTGAGCCTCATCGCAATCACCGTTGTTTGAAGAATTCCAACAATACTTGCAAAAGCAAAAAATAAACACTGGAACTATATTATATCGATATCATAAGCAACGTGGACTCAACGTTTCCTGGTGGTTGTTTCCATTAAGAGACAGGGAAGAGAACACAGAGCCGATCGCAGAGAGGTAAATTCTGGCTGTTTGGCACTTTGGGAGTCGCCAGTTCGCCAACATTTTTGCAGCAGCGGATGAGATACTGGGGCGGACATGGTGTCTGTTTCCACCCAATACTTTTCTTCTGCTCTTACACATATGAAAATAAATAATTGTGCATAGTGTTGTTTAGTCTAATATGCTTTGCAACTTGCTGAAACGTGAATATTGCACAGAACTAATGCAGCAGAACCCCGATCATTCATCACCGCAGATGACAGATAACATTAACATTTATATATTCACTTCTAATTTTATATACATTAAAACTAAGTAACATTGTTTGGTTGTTTTAAAGATATTCTATAAAAAGGTTTTAACAGACTTGAGTGCTCTAACAAGTTAACAAGTGTTCCTGTGCGAACGTGTTTTTCTTTCTCATTGTTTTGATTATAATTAGCTGTTTAAATTCATATTTTATGATACAGGTAAGCATAAAAGCTCTTTTTAATCGTTTGTTTATGCATTTTTTTTCTCTCTCTGGTATTCTATTACAAAGTTTGATTGACTGGTCGTCCATCCAGTGAGCATGGAGGCAGGAGAAGACCAGACCAACTCCAGCTCAGCCAATAGCAGCGCAGCATCAGGAGGAAACTCCCGCCCCCCTCAGATAGCTCAAATGTCTCTGTACGAAAGGCAAGCCGTGCAGGTGGGTCACAAAGCCACTGCAAACTCCACTAACAGGCAAACTTAAGTGTATTTTAAGTCACTTATTCCCATCAATGCTTCTGTGTGACTTTAATTGCGTCTTGAATTGTGGGAAATGTAGTTGTCTGCACTGTTAAATATGTTTCCAGGCACTGCAAGCATTACAGAGGCAGCCCAATGCAGCTCAGTACTTCCAGCAACTGATGCTGCAGCAGCAGATCAACAGCGCTCAACTCCATAACCTGGCTGCTGTGCAACAGGTCAGACTCAGGCAGTAAATCATATCAAGCAAAATCCATTAAAAAAAAAAAAAATGATTAGTGATAATATCCCCGGTGGATGAGAAAAAACATGCAAATTATGCATAATTAAAAAAAAATAAATCACATCAGCTTTGTAAAATCTCAGTGCTGGTGTTTTAAAAGTTTTACCTGGTTCGATAAATTAAGTACACTACTGTTCTTTATATATATATATATATATATATATATATTTATATATATATCATATATATATATATATATATATATATTTCAGCAAGGACACAATAAATTGATCAAAAGTGACAGTAAATACATTGTTACAAAAGATTCTTATTTCAAATGTATGCTGTTCTTTTGAACTTTATAATGATCAAAGAATGCTGCTGAAAATTCAGCTGTGTTGATATATGAATTAACATGTCTTATATTCAATACAAAAGCATTGTTTTGCTCCGTATTTTATTGTCATTGTTTTTCAGCAAAGTGTTTATGAATTCATAGCTTTCATGGAGTTACATTGTAGTTGTAAACTTTCCAATTATTTATGGCAAATGGAAATGTATTACTATGGAGTTATAAAAATATTATTGCTTATAATTGTTATATTTCCATTAATATAATGTATTTACCATCATTACCATTATTATTGTTATTAAAAACATTCAATAAAATGTATTTTTTCATAAATGTTGCTATTTTTACACCAAAAAGTATACCATCTTTAGTGTTTTTCTACAAATTTCTTTTTTCAGTATTTCACCCTGAGATATTTCCTTTTTATACTTTCAGGCAACTCTTGCAGCCAGTCGTCAGTCCAGCTCTCCCAGTAACAGTGTCTCTCAAGCAAGTTCAGCGCAATGCACAGTGAGTTGTTTTGAATCTATTAAATGTGTGACATGGCTAATGGAAATTACAACTTTGATCAGTTCTAATTCTTTGTTTGTGAAAATGTGCTTATGCTTGTTTGACGATCATCTTGGAACGTTTTATTAAATAGAGCTGATCTATGGTGTGGTTTTTTTAGGTCAACTTAAGTACCACCTCTGGTGGAGGGACCATGACAAACCCCCGTCCAGTAGGACCTGCCACTTCTGCAACATCAACAGCCCTTAGTCAGTCAGTTTTGTTGGGTGGAAACTCGGGTGGACAGGGTCAGATGTACCTGAGAGTAAGTGTATTGTCAGAGTGCACTTAAATCCAGACCAAGGCCTAATGTATGTTTTTACAGCTTGTAATAACACTGTACAACAGTATAAAACTGTTTACCTGGTGAGCGTTAATGTAATGTTTATCCAAGCTCACTCTTTTCCTGAGGGTGTAATTTTACTGGTCTCACCACTCACAGGTAAACCGCTCTCTCAGGGCACCGCTCACCCCTCAGCTCATTTTCATGCCTGGTGGCACGGCGACAGCTGCTGTTGCAACGGTTGCCCAACAGCAGCAACAGGAAACAGTTCCCACATCCTCAAGTAACCAGACAGACAATGATCAGGTGTGACATTTGGCCTTCTATGGTTTTTTTTTCTTGACATTTAAACTGTGCCATAATTTGCGGCAATGTAGTAAGTGATAAATCCTGTTTCCTAAACAACTTCACCATGCAATGAGACCTGTTTTTATGGTTTTTGTGTCTTTCTTTGTTCAAAATCAAATCTTATTGGTCTAAAACCCCGCGGAATATAACTGTATATTAAACATCAAATATATTCTTAATGGTTGTGATTCTGTTTCATAGCATTTCACTGTCAGTTTTGAATGAAATATTACTTGTCGGTAGAAATCTGGTTAGACCATAGTGTGAAGATCATTGTTCTATATTTTGCCTCTTGCATAATTTCCTTTGTCTGTCTCTCTTTTTTAGGTGCAGAACTTGGCTATGCGTTGCGTTTCAACTCCAAGGGTGGCTACTGTGAAGACAGAGTTTGCAGACAGGAAGGAGACAAGTGGTGAGAATTAAAATGAAGATATTACAGGGCTTAAAAATAATTTTTTTTTTTTCTGCTTGGCCAGTCAAGCCAGTTGTTCAGATTGTACTTGCCCTCTTCCAACACACAAACAGTTTTTGTTTTTAATTAATTTTTTCAAATTTTATATTTATAATTTAGTTTAGTTTATATTTCTAATCTTAGTATTAATCTTTATTATTATTATTATTATTATAAATATGTTATTTAACATATTTTTCATTTTATATAGTATAATTAATGAAAAATAATATATATATATTTTTTAAACGATAATATATTTAAATAATAATTAATTTATAGATTTTTTTCATATGTACCCATTTATAAGTTTGGGGTCTTTTTTTTAGGTAATGACAGATACTTTGTTTTATAATTGTTTTTATAAATTTATTTATGTTTATTATATTTATATTTTGTGTTCTTCTATATTCTTTATGTATGAAATACCTTGTGAAGCTGATGTGGCAATAAACTTAAATTAAATGTTTTTAAGAAATTACAGTAAAGATGTAAATAAATCCATATCTCCATATTTTTCAAATAAATATAGTTCTTTTAAACATTGAAATTCATAAAAAAATGAATTTTTATTTACAAAATAAATTAGTTATAATATGTACTACAATATAACTGTTTTTACTGTATTTTTAATCAAATAAATGCATTTCTGGTGAGCATAAGATACTACAATGAAAATATGCAATAATTGCTGGATGTTTTGCACTTATTATAATTATAGAGGAAACTCCAAGACAGAAACATTCATAAACTCTTTTGCTGAGAAAAAAACAAAACAATGGCATACATGGCAAAACATTTTATATTGGCTTGTAATTTTCAACTTATTCTTAATGATATTACAAGACAATCAAAAGCCAGTCTTGCAATCTGTTAGTCATCTAAATAACTGTCCTTATCTGATGAATTTAAATATTAACACATTTATTACCAAATGTCACAGAAAGCCAAATGTTTAATTTTACAAGGCATAATAATACATGTACACAATCACTCCCTATTGTCCTGCCTTGTATTGCATTTCAAATTCCTAAATGTATATGTCTGCTGCAATCATTTCCAAATGCATGACTGTGAAATTAACTGCAGTTTCTCTATCTCTTCTTGACCTTTAAGGCTCATTCCCGCTTAACCAGCAAACTCAGCAGCAGTTTGGTCAGTCAGCCCAGCAGATCCAACCACAGACTCAACCACTCGCCAACACCAAACTGCAAAACTGCTCCAACGCCACCAATCCCAGCATGCCTGGCCTCAACGTGAAGGGCGCCAACCAATCCGCTGTCACCCCACAGCAAGTAGGAGGTTCCTCCAATCCTCCGTCCTCCTCACCTTCCCCCTCGCTCCCTCTCTCCCAGCTCCTCCTTTCTCAATCTGGCTTGTGCCAAGCTCGAGGAGTACCAGCTGCTACGGCCACCGTTACCCACATCCTGGTGCCCACCTCCAATGTTCCTACCTCTTCTCAAGGCTATCCAATGGGCACTGTGTCAGCCAAATCTAACATGACTGCCCAGACGTTAGTTGTGCAGCCACTCCAGCAGACAGGGGCAAATCTGAGCACTGAAAAACTGGGTCATGGAACGGGACATGTGCCTATTCAACCTAAAACTGCTCAGGGGCATCGGCTGCCAGTGCAGATGCCCCCTCGCCACCCACCTCCCATTCTCCCAGCACCACCCAACAATGGCCAGGCCACGGGAGGCCATCCCCCTCCCCACGTCCCAGTCCAGCTGGTTGGAGCAAGGCAGAGTGCACTAGGAAACTCCCAGGCTTTAGCAGTGGCCCAGGCTCGGACCTGTTGTGCCCAGCAGGATCCCACGGCGGTCGTGCCTGTCAATAACTCTGGTAGCAATGTTGTTACTATGGTGACAGCTGTAGAAACGGGCGGAGCCGGCATGTGCCTTAAAACAGCCCAAAGTGCCCTCCCAATGTCTCTGATGCAAACCAATCAGAACCCAGCGTTGAGTCAGGGTAATCCCGCTTTGGTCACACATTCGATGGATGGACAGAATAACTCTGGAGATTCTGTTTTCATTCAGTCTGGACCAGCTCAGGTTAGTAGATAATGGGTGAACTCTATTTCCCTATGGTCTGTCCATTCTGTGACGCTCATGCGTTCCTCCTTCTCTTGTAGACGAAGCCTGGGATTGCTCCGTTAAAAAGAAAATCCGAATCAGATTTACCCCATGAGATGTCAGCCGAGGCCGTCAATGCAAGTCCGTCAATGCAAGACTCTGCTCCTCCTCTCTCACCAGCTCCCTCACTAGATACAGGTGGGCCATAGGCAAAATGCTTCTTTTTTTTGAAAATAATACACTACATTTCAAAGGTTTGGGTCAGTAAGTTTTTTTAAATAAATAAATACATGTATTGAGTAAGGCCATAGTTAATTGATCAAAAGTTAGAGTAAACACATTTATAATATAACAAACAAACAAATTATGTTCTTTTGGACATTCTTTCTCATGAAAGAATCCTGAAAAAAATGTGCCTTGGGTTCCACAAAAACATTAAGCAGCACAACTGTTTCCAGCATTTATAATAAAAAAAATTATTTGTCATTATAGGAATAAATAACACTTAAAATATATATTAAAATAGAGAAGTTTCTTTAAATTGTAAATGATATTTTTCAATTTTTTTTACTGTTATTATTAATATTAATAAATATAGCCTAGGTGGTTAAAAAATGGAAGTGTTGCTGGTCACATTTTGATTCAAAGGTTTAATTCATAATTTTTAAAATGTATTTTTAAACATAATCTACTATTAAAACAAATGTGTATCTTTACATACACATTTGCAAATGAATAACCATCCAGTAATGATTAAAGTGCATCTAATGTATATATAATAGGGCTGTCAAATGGTTAATCACGATTAATCACATCCAAAATAAAAGTTTTGTTTACATAATATATGTATGTGTACAGGGTATATTTATTATGTATATATAAATACACACACATAAATTATATATTTAGAAAATATTTACATGTATATACATTTATATATTTATATTCTTATATTTTATATTATATATAAATATATTTAATATATAAACATAACATATTCTTCTTAAATATATACATGCATGTGTTGTGTATTTATATATACATAATAAATATACACAGTATACACACATATATTATGTAAACAAAACTTTTATTTTGGATGTGATTAATCGTGATTAATCATTTGACAGCCCTAATATATAACAATATAACGAATGTAAATGTAATTCTAAAATGTAATAAGCTTGCATTTTTATCATTTAATACATTTATGAAGCAGTGCAGAAAATACTGTTGAATCGCTTTTTTATCTTTTCATTTATATCAATGTTGTGCTGTTCTGAACAATCTGTTTTTTCCTCGTCTTTTTGTTGTTTAGTCCCAGATATGGCGTTCTCCTCTCCTCCTACCCTCTCTCTTTCTCTCCCTCTCCCTCTCCCCCGTGGAGGAGGGCAAGGTGATCGAGCACCTGTCCCACAGGCTGTGGTCAAACCTCAGGTTCTCACTCACCTCATTGAAGGCTTTGTTATCCAGGAGGGAGCCGAACCCTTCCCTGTGAGTCTATCTACTAAATACAAATCTAGATTTTCATGAAAAGGCATAATTTTCTTTTCAGACCACAAAAGAAAGATAACCCAGCGTTAGTAATTTAGTGGACCAAAGGTCTGAGAAGAATAAAACACAAATGAAGTTTTCCTTCTGATTGACAGGTGACTGGGCCAGTGAAAGAACTTCCTGTGGCTGTCCCACCCATCCTACATCCAGAGAACATCCGCTCTGATAGTGAGTTTTGTTATATTTATAGAAATATTTCCTACTGTGAATCGCTTCAGACATATTTATATTCTCTCTATCTCTTGCACATTGTGTCTTTGTATTGTTTACAGAGTTAAAGTGTGAATACTGTCTAAGATTTGCACCGGCCAGCCAGTTCAGACGATCCAAGCGCTTCTGTTCCAAAACCTGTGCCAAGAGGTAAGACCAAAATCATTGATCGATTCTTAAAATGTCTTTTTAATTAAAAATGTAATTAATTATGAATGACTTGAATGAGTATGTGCTGTGTATTGTTGTATTTGCATCCAAACCTTTTCATTCAGGTACAATGTCAGCTGCAGTAACCACTACCGTGTTAGTAGGGGTCTTGAGGGTGTAGAACGGCCACCAGGGGGCCCTGCTGTGCAGGATGTTATTGCTAGACGCAGAGGTCCTCGCAGAAGCAGCTCTGAGATCGCCTGTGCTAAAATAACAGGCAGGCATCTTCCTGTAAAGGTGAGAAAATGGACATTGCAGCAACCTGATTATAAGATAATCAAATTAAAATTTTATGTACACTACCAATCATAAAAAAAAATTAAATAACAAATAAATTAAATACTTTATTCAGCAAGGATACATTAAATTTATATAAAAGTGACAATCAAGGTATTTATAATTATACAAAAAAATTATATTTCAAATAAATGCTGTTCTTGTGTATTTTGTATTCCTCAAAGGATCCTGATAGAAATGTATCACCGTTTCTACAAACTAAATTAAGCTGTTTTCAACATTTTTAATAATAATAATATTTAATGGGCACCAAATCAGCATATTAGAATGATTTCTGAAGAATCATGTGACACAGAAGACTGGAGTAATAGCTGCTGAAAATTTCCTTTCCATCACAAGAATAAGTTGCATTTCAGAATATATGAAAATAGAAAATAATTATTTTAAATTGTAATAATATTTCACAATATTACTGTTTTGAATGTATTTGGATCAAGTAAATGTAGAGTTGTAAGCATAAGAGACTTTCAAAAACATAAAAAAAAAAAAACTTGTAGATATACGAAGTCACCCAAAGGGAACTGAAAATCATACTTTTAATATCCATGGTTTTATATCATTTTAAATAATTTTTTTTTTGTTTGAATGAATATACTTTAATCTATGATTTTTTTTTCTCTCTCTCTCTCTCTCTCTCTTTTGCAGTGTCGTTCAGAATCTAGTCGTTCTGAGGACATCTCCAGCTGTGAGGGTGAGGAAGAGGAAGACTTCCTGTCTCTCTCTCCCGGCTCATCCTTCTCATGCCCAAGACCAACTCACTATGGCCCTCAGTTGGATGACACAGCACCAAGTGGCCTCCCAGTGGATGAGAACCACTTCCTATCTGGCAACCCTTCTCACTGGAGTGTGGAGGAAGTGTGTCAGTTCATTTCTTCTCTTCAAGGTTAGTGTTCTAATGCTCCTCTGTATGAATGTGTTGTGTTCACCTGTATATTCATTATATCATGTGTTCCTCCGTCTCTTGTCAGGTTGTGAGGACCTGGCATCCCAGTTCCTGTCACAGGAGATTGATGGGCAGGCACTGATGCTACTTAAGGAAGAGCATCTAATGTCCACCATGAACATCAAACTCGGTCCTGCTCTCAAAATCTGTGCTTCTATCAACAGTCTGAAGGATTGAACGAGGGACGGAGAGAGAGAGAGATGCAGCAGGATTAGAGCTTTATACTTCTGTCACCAGCCTGAGAAACTGAAACTGATGGGCATGAAAAGACATTAGATTTTATGGCTGATCTAGAGGTTAATAAAAAAATAAATAAAAGAAGGAAAAAATGGCTGAAAAACATCTGAAGGGGAAAACAAGTGATGCCTTATTAAAAGCAAATTATTTACTGTAGTATTTTTGTTTAAATGTGAAAGCCTGGATTTTTTAATGATATTGTTTTCAATGATGGCTAGATTGGAGCTGACTAGTTCTCACTTTAATTTTTCCTGTTTTCAAACTATTCTAAAAAAAAAAAAAAAAAAAAAGAATGAGAGTGATCCTAAAGGAAAAAATAGCACAAAGATTATAATGTATAATCTTTAAATGACAGAATCGATTAGTTTGGAGGTGATAAACATAATACCTCTCGATTCTGGATTTTGAATGTGCTACATATATAATATCTTGGCTGTGTTTGAATGGGCTTGAGAGCCTCGCATCTCTGATTTGAAGCAGTCACTGTAAATGTGTAGCATTTAAGTCAGTATGTTTGTGTCCTTTGGTGTTTGTCAGTTATGTTAAACAATAGTAATCAAAGTATGACTGATAATGACATTAGAGACAGTAATCAATGTTATACCTGTAGTGCTTTTGACTATCAGAGTTAAAGATGTGAATAAGTTGCCTTTATAAAAAAACAAAAAACAAGTAAGTTGCCTCTGACAGCTGGATCTTCCTTCAGGGCTTCCCTTATTTTTCCCTAAAAAGTCAACTGAGTGTCATTTCACTACTTTTGTTTAGAAAGCCTGTTGTTTTCGGTTGTTCAGCACTTGACCAAGTGATTGTCGATTATCTTCGGTGTGCCATTTGGAAGTTAATACAATTAGATTGCCATACGCTGTATAAGTCGGTCTGCTATGGAACTTTGGAAATCTAAATGTTCATTGCAGCCATTAGTGATCTCATACTGAAACTTTCTGTGTGTGCGTTCCTGTTTCACTGCTATTAACGATTCAATGGCTGGGAGAGATGGAAGATCTGTAGTTATGTTCTCACTACACAGTATTACTGAATGGAAGTAGGTTCTGTTTCTTTTTATAAATCACATACTGAAGGAGTAATTGGATACCTGTCCCTAGAACAATAACTTTTTTTTTTTTTTTGTACAGTAGATGGTTAGGAAATTTTTCATTTGTATTAAAAATTAGCAGCATTTTTTTTTTTTTGGGTACAATTTAAAAGCTTCATAGACAAGTATTTGTAGCTTTACCTGAGAGTAATGCAGCACCTGAGTGCCGGTATGAGGAGGTAGTGTGTGAATGTTTATGAGAGAGAAAGAGTGCTGTATGCTGGCGCTCTAAACATATGGCTGAGTTTCTTTGTATGCTTAAATATGAATAAAGAAGGTGCTGTGACATTCACATCCAGATACTCACTCTAAGTCTTTATTTCCTGGTTGGCCAATTACCGTTAGTTTCTGGTCCTTGTTTTAAAATGCGTTGATTGTTAATGAATAATGCACGGCTTTTTTAAAAAAAAATTCTTCTTTTTTTTTTTTTTTTTTTTTTTAAGTATTTTTGTGTGTGTGAATTTTTAAATTAAACTAAAAAGGTTTGATTTCGATTATTTGATTTGCTTCGATTGAGTTTAAATATGTCTTTCTGCAGGTTACATCGTTATGCCAGTAGGTGGCAACAAGTTACTAGGAGTGGGTTAACTTCAGGGTGGCCAGGTCCTTAAAACGTCTTAAAAAGTTTAAAAATGTCTTAATTTAAGATTCAGTGGGTGTTAGATATTTATGGCCATATTACTGCAAAAATGTCTACAGCCTGGATGAAAATAGTTAAGTATATTAAGCTACTTACATTTTAGACACAGTATTGACTGTTTTGTTCTATTTCACCAACGAAAATAGTTCCAAACAAAGATAAGAACAGAAGAATTTGCAGTGTGCACTGGGCGTTTTTGTTACTGAACGATTCAGCAATTTGAAGGAATCGTTGAATGAATAAGTGACTTACCGCCTACTGGCTGTTTACTCCCATGTTTAAAAGTATGCCAAGTATGCGTTTATTATTGTATATTCAAAATTTGATTTAAAACATTTATCTCATAACATTATTGCATTTGTAATTTTGCTGTGTAAATGATTTAATTTGATTGGTAACAGCCTTGTAGTGTATATTGTTTCCTGATCAGTTGTAAGAATTTGACATGCAAGATGATGCATACATTTTATAAGGTCAAACATATTGGCCTTTATGAAGGTAAATTACATCCTGGGGTAAATATTAAAAACAAGCCGATTTAGTAAAAACTGACAGGACACCGATTAAAATATTGCTTCAGAATAAATCGTTTACACCACCAAAAAGTCTTGGTGTTGCAGTATACATAGTGTGTATTTCCATGACAGGTTTGGTCTTAAATTTCACCTAAGGTGGTATGTTCCAAGATCGAGCTGTGTTTCCAGGGTCATGTTTTTGAAAATGCGGTCACAGGAAAAAATACAGAGCCTGGGTATATGTTTTTTTTGTTTTTTTTTTTCTTGTTCTGCATTTATGTACCACAACCGGGCGCCAGAAAGACAAAGCAATCCTTTTTCTAATGTGTATTGATTCTTGGAATGAATACTAAAGACCTCTGAAAGAGGAGAAACTAGAGATTAGATAACGTTACATGAGTTTCACCCAGTAAATTTAATGCCGGTTAGTTGACTTGTTTTGTTAGAAGACAAAACAAGTTACTGTGAAGAGGAGGCAAAGATAAATGATTACGTACAGTAGGCTTAATAATGGTCTTGATTGAGATCAGAGAATATCAGATGATGATATGTTCTTGTTTTTTTATTTATTGTATAAAATGTGTTAAAAGAATTGGTGAAGATTCAGTGACTGAAGAGGAATAAAATACAGATTATATCAAGATGGACATATTACATATAAACAAGCCTAGCTAAAATCATTTAAATAAGTTTTAAAATTTTGAGTCAGACTCAGTATGGGCTGGAAATAGTATCTTTAAACAAGACTGCATCATTAACCCAGATCTTCTACGGTTAAGGCTAGATGGCATACAGCAAAAACTACTGGGCATGCGAACATCAACATATCTTAATTTTTCTCACACTGTACAACAATAATCATTTTTGCATTATTGTAACGGGTTGGTTCAGGGTTGGGGTAGGTGTAGACGTTAATAAATCACAATCTAATAAGTAGAAAATTCAATTTAATGTTAGCTTCCAGTTTTTGCTGTATCCCTTCTAGCCACAACGCTCTTCTACTGCTAATTTGTCTGTCCTGAAAAATTGATTTAAATTTTGCTTGATCAGATCAGTCAAGTAAGTTTGAACCTTCTCTGTGTTTATTGCTTCAAACTACACCGTTTCAAAGCATCATGTTCAAACTGTACAACAAAAAAGCCATTTGACCAACATAAATAAAATCCTAGAATTTGGCAACACTGCAGTTTGTTCAATGCATTTTAAAGAAAGGATAATATCTGTAAACATTCTCTAAAATTAACATTTCATACATTCAAACTCTTTAATGTCAGTATGGCTGGTCAACAGTCAATTCACTCAGCAGGAAGCACTGGAGATGCACAGTCTACACCTCAAACACAAAATAATATATTCATATAGATGTGATGTTTTTTATGTAGAGTCATGTGGAGTTTAGAAAATGGTGTAATTGTTGGATTCTCCATATCCCGCTTCCTTCAGATATTGTTCAGTATTGATTGGCTCAGGCACCCTGATAACACTGCTGTCATTGGCACTCTTCTCTCCTGATTGGAGTTTGCGCCTGACCTCAGCCAATGAGGGGCGGTCGTGCTCTTTCCACTGACAGCAAGCTTTGATAAGTGAGTAACTGGAGAAAAGCAGTAGCAACAATGTTTATTTTGAACATACACACTATATAAGCAGAAAATTCAAATACAATAAATAAAAAATGCAATACAATAATTTTATAAAACAATAATTTTAGAGGTGCATTTACAGTGAGTTGGAGCAGTTGTTTGGTTTCTTCAGGGTTTTCCCTCGCTGATGATACTGTAGAAGTTCCTTTGCAGGGATTTCAGCAAAGGGGACCTCACCTGCAAGTATAATCAACAATGTGAGAGAAGATAAAGGTCAGATTTATTAACCATTCTAAGCAAGATACAGTCAACTTAAATCATTCCAAAAGAAAAGGACAGCAGACTCACCAAGAGTCACCATTTCATACAGTAGCAGCCCAAATGACCAACTGTCGAAAAGATCAAGAAATACAGGTATTTGAGGTGAAAATGTGAATGTTGTTTTTCCTGAAAACATGTGTTGTGCTTTTTACTTACACATCACTTTTTGGAGTGGCTGGTCTCTTGGCCAATAGCTCAGGAGCCTGCCACTTTTTTCTCTCGGGATCTTCCTTGTGATTAGCACTTGCTGAAGTCCTTGCATACAAATCACCCAACCCCCAGAGTTTTGCGGTACAAATCCTGCTGACTAACACGCTGCGAGCCTTGATGTTGCAGTGAAGAAGATCTTTGCTATGGAGAAAGTCCTACAGAGAAAGAAGTAAGAATGTCCATCCTTGAAACTGAGCAAAAATATCACACAACACCATGACTGGTGTCATATTTGTTCCAACTAATGCTTATATTGCCACTTCAAATGTCAGAATGCTTGGATTTTGACACTGAGAAAGTGGTGATAACAGCATTGTGCTCACCAGTGCAGAGGACACATGTGAAGCCATGGTGAATATCTTTTTCTCTGTCATCTGATACATGCCGTCTGGTCCAACGTTATCCTGTTTAATACCAAATGACAAATGAATTCGCAACAAAACAAGTTTATTTTGATGCACAACCTTTGAGATCAACAACATAAGATATGGGAAGCATTTTAGAACTTTTAAAAGTTGATAAACATGCAAAAGAAAAAAACAGATATCATGGCCACAATTTAATAATTTGTTCCCATGATTATTCATTTGTTCCTACAATTTATTAGTTTGAACTAAAACAAGGGAACTAATTATTAATTATTGGCCACAATATCTTGTTAATTTTTTCCCTGCATGTCATGGACAGGGCTCTGTACCAATTGATTGCATATTACTTTATTGCTATTTTGCATTGTTGTTGTTTTTTATTCTAATTTAGACGTTTTTCGCCAACATGTACCAACCCTGGGCTCTGTACCAATTGATTTTAAATTACTTAATTATATATATATATTATATATATATATATATATATATATATACATATATATATATATATAATTGCTATTTTTCTTTTTTTTTTTTAGATCTTGTATTTTTCTCCCTGGTGTCAGTGACCCTATAAGGATTATGACCTCTGTAAAGCTGCTACCTGTTCTAAAACATCTTGATCAAACCTCTTACCTGTCTACACCTCCACAGGAATCCGAGCAAATCTCTGTTCTCCATCTCCTCAATAACAGTAATGAGAGGAGCTCGCAGGGATATAACTCCCAGAAGCTCCGGTAAGAAGGGATGGGGCCCTAACTGGGAAAGGAAGGACGCAAAGCCCAAGAATGACTGACTTTCCTGGTTACTGGCTGAATCTGAGTATAAGAATGAAAAAAGGAGAGTGAAACTGGAATTCAAGATCTCAGTCAGACGTTATGACTATATCATAAATCACTTGGCACCTTTAAGTACACGCAGCACCACATTTCTGTTTTCCATACGAGCCCTGTAGAGTGAGACAGAGCTGTCTGACTTCAAAGAGTATGATGCTGGGAGAGGAGACACCCCTTTGAAGTTCTCGGGCAGTCGCTGTCGTGGAAGTTCCCTGGGCTTTGTGAAGGCTGAAGCTGCGGCGCCAAAAGAGCCTCCGCCATCGGTAAAGGCCACATTGTTGGCATTGAATGAGGCATGTTCATGCCTATAGGAGTCTCGAACTGGGTTGAACGTCCTGTAAGATGTAGTGTCCAATGCTATGGGCTCACCTTCAAGAGCATTCAGACCCAGAGGAGCTACGTATAGGGAAATAGAAAAAGAGTTGTTTAGGTAAGATTCAATGAATCATAAGTTTAAAAAAACAAAAAACAGAACACGATTCTTAAAATATATTACCCATCAAATATCATGTTTGCTTACTTGAAGTCAGTATCAATACCATTTTGTGCAAACCCATCTCAGTGTGTAGATTAGAGGTGTGGTTCATACGCCCTTGCCACGACACGCAAACACAGTGGTTTGCATTTGAAATACAACATTTGTGCTTAACACTAAAGCAAATATTTAATCCCTGTATTATGTAAAGACATTCTATATTTATGTTATTAATTAGGAATTACATTTTTTAATTTTGAAACGTATGCATCAGTTTTGTTATGCATGATACATGTAACATAACATGCAAGTTTTTTGCATATAATACAAAACGTTGAACTATATACTGCCAAAACCTTAAAGAAGAAATAAAGACAAGTGAACAATGTGAAAAGATAATGGGAAAACAATGTGAAAGATTGGCAAACATGTATTATTGTATTTTTTAGCAGCAGTTAAACCTTAAAATTAGTATTAATAGTATAAGTGGATTTATCCTTAAATAAAAACCCAACTGGGAATTGGGAATACCCTAAAGAAAAGAAATATACGATTGTATATTATCATCATATCATAATCATGTGACAGTAATACAACATAAATAAATGAATTCCCAAAATTAACCACCAAAATAATACTAATCTAAAATAGTATTTGATTTGCAATATAAACATATTTTCGACTTTTATCTATGGATGACACTCTTGGCATGTTGTTTCCTGAATATATATGCAGACACTGACCATCAATGCCTTGCAAGTTTCTCCTAGTCCTGGTTGCTCGACTGGACTTGGGTTGCAGGCGATCCACCTTCTCAGGACAGAACTTCAGCAGCAGGAGAAACACCAGTGTGACCAAGAAACTCATCAAAAACAGCACTGGTACGATTATCACTTCCTGTTCATACACACGGATCTCTGTGGGGGAGCAGATCACATGTTGACATGGAATAAGAGTGATATTTTTGAAATTTTAGCTTACAACTTTGGAGACATACTCGTCAAATGGTGATGATGCCTTTGTTTTATCTGACAGACATGATTACTCACCACACAACGTGTCTCCAGGTTTACATTCAGAATACACAGAACTGGAAGGGGTCGCCATCCTGTGCAGAGACAGAATAAGGATTTAAAAAGTTGGAGATTTTTTAAATTAACTACTTACTTGTATACCAAATAGCGCTGAGTTTCATGTTGTTTTCCAAATACGGAGAACACTGAAACAATGTTGATTTTAAGTGTTTAAAATTTAAACCTTCTAAGGATCTCTTATAATGGCAGTATAAAACATCATACTGAGTTCTGGGTCAGTGTAACATGATCAGTGTTTCTAATCAGCATAAAAGGCTTTGGGTAATCGAGACAAATCATCACCTCATCATCAGTGTTCATTCCAGTAAAAAAGAAAAAAATAGTTTTTTTTGTTTTTTTTCGGGAACAACCACAGAGAGAAAATAAGAAAAATACAAGGAAATACATTTCACATGTAAATATGTGAATTCTGTGTGTTTACATGACGAGAGGGTTTTGTAAGTATAATCGCAAAGACGCTACACTAAACACTTGTGCTCTTTGTGCAATATGAGAGCAAACAGTGAACACCCAATCTTATGGTTTCTAAATGTCAGTACAAAAGTAGTAGCATTTGCTATACTTTGTGTATGTTCATAGCTGTAATTGTCATTTGAGTTGTGTTGTGCTACTAGATGAATGTGTTCTTTCTAGGCCTGTAAGAGTGGCTAAATGTGTTTTCAGACTGTAACATAAAAGGGCGCTGTATTAGCTCAAATTCTGTCACATACACAGAGCAGTCTTTTTATTTAAATTATGATGCTCAACCTGTTTGTTTGCATTTTTCATTCTCAAAGACCACACAACGACACGTCATATACACAGAGGTGCATAAGGAAACCAACATAAGCAACTATATTATGCATAAATATCTTGACTTAGTAAATTAATTTAGTATAGTGTATTTATTTACTTTTATTCAGCAAAGATTCAGTTGTTCAAAGTGACAGCAAAGGCATTTATAATGTTAAAAAAGAAGATTTCTAAATAAATTCCTTTATAACGTTATGTTCATGAAAAAATCCAGAAAAAAATGTATCACGGTTTCTACCAAAAATATTAAGTATCAAGATTGTTTTCAACAATGACAAAAAGAAATGTTACTTGATTTCTGAAGGATCATGTGACACTGAAGACTGGAGTAATGCTGAAAATTCAGCTTTGCCAACACATGCAGGAATAAATTACATTTAAAAAATAATAATATATAAATGAAAAGTCATTTTAAATTTTAATATTAAAATAAATAGTTTTTTGGGGACTTTCAAAAACAACAACCAAAAATCACACTGACCCCAAACATTTGAACAGTAGTGTAATGCTCTCTATATACTGTCTTTTGTCCTTCTTTGGTGTAATTGAGGAATGTTTTGACATCATCATATGTGTTCTGTGCACTTTATAATATAAACTAATTCACAATAAATAAATTATCAAATTTTCTGACAGCTAATCCCACAAGTAAGCCTGCCTTGTAACAAAAAGACTAAGTCACATATTTAACTGTGGTGGCTTTGTCTGCAGGTCTGTATGGACCTACCTGCTGGACACTGTAGGTAGTTTTACTCCTTGATGTTCAGTCTTTCTTTGCGTCTCAGATTGTCTCTATTCAGACAGTTTTGCTTGATGGAGATGATATCCCTTTGTTGAATACATCACTCTGTCCCATATTAAACAGTGTCATTAGTACATCTTATTTGTCCTCTTTCTTGTTTCTAGAGAATGTCCTTATGGTGTACTGTATACTAAGGCTGCTTGTGTTTGTCTAGGTTGCACCTTTGTTGGTGACTTAGCTCCACCCTCTTCACTTGTGCTCTGTCTCTCTACACTTGCTGTTGTTGGTAACACCCTCCTTTTCTGTAGTGCTAAAAATATTTTTTTTACAGCCAAAGGGTTTATTACAGTGCCTAGCTAATTCTGCATTTCACAGAGTATCATTTTCTGCTGTCAAACCCCATGAAATTGCACTATGTCCAGTTAAATGCTCAGACCCTGCCTTTGTCGCTACTTATGTTTAACTTATCTCAACTATCATGTTCAGCATATGTGACATTTTCTTCTTCTTCCTGAATATAACCAAACCAAAACCTGATTATCCAGCTCCTCAAGTTTCTCTATGATGTTCAGACATCCAGGTACAACTCCTGGCTCAATCAATGTCCATTAAACACTGTAAAAGAGGGCGTGCAGGTTTACCTTTCATCCACTGTTTATGTTTTAGAATGAAAACGGTTTCGTCAGCACTTACATTCAGTGTCTGACAGCTGATTGTTTTAAGTAGGACTTCAAAAAAGTCAATAGTAGGAATGCACAATTCAACATTAGGGTGCATCACTAACCAGTTAAAATCAGTTAATCAGCAAGCTATAAATAAATATGATAAAAAGTGATCAAACATGACAAAGGCCAATGTTTTTTATTTATTTATTTTTTTTTTTAAATAGGTCTTTACTGGCTTAAACTATAGACCATGCTAATTGTTTATATTTAACACACAATAATATTTTAAGGTCTACACACATTATCAGACATGGACAAAATATTTTACACCCTAGGTAAATAAAGTCAATTATTATTTTTTAATTGAAAAAAAGTGTAAAACATTTTCTGGTAGTGTTAGGGGTGTGGGGTTAAGTTATAGTAATTATAACTAGCTCTATACAGAAGCAGATATAGAAAATTATTAATAGGGTGGCATGAGGGTGGCATGATAGCTCTGAGGTGTGCCAACAATAAAGCAAGTGCATGTGGTCAATGTGTCATGGATTTCTGGTCTGATATACACATCTGTGTGCATGAATGTGCAGAACAGTAGCATTACCATGAAGTAATCTATACGGTTTAGAAACAATTAAAAATAAATATTAAAATATAAATATCCAGGGCAACAAGATGTTGGCTATTAAATCAACATAATATAAATGTCTCTGAGCTCATAACATTAGGTCTATCATTAATGCATACAGAAGACATGTGCATCAAGTCTGAGAGCAACAAAAACTTCTCTTACGTGGACATTATGGAAGGTCACCCAGAACACCCTAGCAACGGCCTATACCATCTCTCTCTCTCTCACTCTCTCTAAGTCTCCTTTTACTAGTCAAGGCCTTTATCGATCCAACATAGTTTATCAAGTTAAGATCAGGGCCCGTATTCACAAAACATCTTAAGGCTAAAAGTAGTTCATAACTCGCCGATTTAGGAGAAAATCTTAAAAATAATGGGCATGTCATTCCTAAATTTAGAAATGCTAAATTTTTTATCTAAAAGTATTTCACAGAGCATTTTAGCACTAAAACTAGCTTCTAAATCTGTGAAACGTTAGGAATAGTGAAGAGGACTCCTAAGCCACTAAAACCAAACCACAAACTATTCCTAAAATGGCTGTTGCTGGCAATCTGCCTCGGAACATGAACATTTTACAAATATTTGACGATAATGAGCTTTTATAAAGGTATCTTCTTCGGTTTTGAAGGTTATCCCAACTCCAAATTTTCCTTTGATTGTGTCCTTTATTTCAGCGGTTCCCAACCACGTTCCTGGAGGTCCCCCAACACTGCAGGTTTTCCATGTCTCCTTAATCAAACACACCTGATTCAGATCATCAGCTCACAAATACAGACTCCAAGACCTGAAATGGGTGTGTCAGACAAAGGAGAGATACAAAATGTGCATGTTGGGGGGCCTCCAGGAACGAGGTTGGGAACCCACTGCTTTATTTCATTAACCAGTTGGCCAAGAAGTAACAGTTGTGCTTGTGTCCAGTTTGGTTTTCTTTAACATTTGCATGTCTTAACCATGATTATTCTACTCTGTTTATTAAAAGGCAGTTTATATGCATATTCATTAATTTTGAGAAGCATACATGTAAGGGGCTGACAATTAGCTGAACACATACTTGTTTATTATAGTGACACTAAGCCTTCATTTTAAAATCTTTATTTGAATGTGGCAATATTTTTTATTTTTAAACCTTTATCTTTACTCAAAAATATTTCTATGAATAAATCTCTGACAGATACTATTAGCCAATCACTGTGGAAAAGTTAGTAAGCATGCTGACATCACCCATAGCAAGGAGGTCAACCCCGGCCCTTACTCTTAGCTTAAAACTTCTCTCTATTCCTATTAAAAGATTTTCTCAGCAGCTTTGAGAATAGGGTTTAAGAGAAAACTATTTGCTAAAAACTTTTACTGCTATTTAGGAGAACTCTTAGTGGTAAGATAAAAGGTTTTGTGAATACGGGCCCAGATTCTTACCTATTGTTGATTTTCAGAGACTGGAGTCATTTGATTTTGACCAAAAAGAGTCTTTCAGATTCTGATTTGTTTGTTAATGTTACATTTATGCCAGTAGGCGGCGACAAATGAGCTATCAAAACAGGCATTATTATCCTTTGTTTAAAATTTGCTTGTCTACAAATGTCGACTAATGGTTTTCCTAACAAATGACAACAAAATATATACATTTTTGCTTATTCATGAATGTAATAAACACAGACTAGTTTGGAATAATTCTGGGGTGGCAATGCATTTTCTTAAGGCAGTTGCCACCCAATGCCACACCAGTAGATCTGCCCCTAGCTGTATTTAAAAACATTAGAAGTCAATGTCCTCTTTTAGATGTGTGTGTGTGTGTGTGTGTGTGTGTTTGTGTGTTTGCTGTTGAACAGAAACAATGTGTATTTACACCACTTTAACATTTTATTTAGAGGTTGTTGAAATAGAGCATGGAGGAGTAGTGATCACATTGTGGCTGTGGGCTTTATTAGGGTGACAATGATTTTCAGAAAATCTTAAATCTGTAGTCAGTTTTTCCATGTCCATGTCATTGTAGTGATAAATATAAACTTTGACTGGAAAGAGATGTAAACATAAATTAGCATATAATATTTAATAAAGCATGAATAACATAGTTGCTTATCTTGCAAGAGATAAAATAAAAAGGAAAATGTGTTATTTTCTTTATAAGAGACAGAAAATAAATATGTCTTGCATTGCACATTATAAATCTGTCCATAAAAACCATCTGAGAGAAACTGTGGCTTGAATAACTTTCTCAGAAAGGCTTGAAGGTGAAAACATAGATACTCAGACAGCAACTTCAGATCTGAGACCATGTAGAGAGGTTTACTAGGGTTCAGTCCAAGGGGGCGGTTACCTAGGGAAAGAACAAACTTGATAAGGGTTTCAGTCTTCATCTATAAATAAAACAAATTTACACATATAGTTGACAACTGTGCATTACAAATTATACTTAAGCAGTTAGAAGATTATTGCTATAAGTAGAGCTTCACATTTAGTACATACTGTATATACTTATGAAATAAAGTGATTAAATAACTACATAAGGAATACATTTACTGTCTGGAATATATAAAGCTATGACCATTAATGTGACATATGTATTTAGAGTAGTTGTGATCATGTAACTCCCATGGACCCACCATCTGTGGGAGGAACCGTAAGGGGCTGGTGCATTGTGGATCGGGCAGTGGTCGAAGGCAGGAGCCCCGATGACCGGATCTCTGGACACAGAAACTGGCCTTAGGGACGTGGAATATCACCTTGCCGGCGGAGAAGGAGCCTGAGCTTGTGCGGGAGGTTGAGAGATACGGACTGGAGATAGTCGGGCTCACCTCCACGCACAGCTTGGGTTCTGGAACCACGCCCCTTGAGAGAGACTGAACTCTCTACCACTCTGGAGTCAGCCGCGGTGAGAGGCGACGGGCTGGTGTGGGGTTGCACATAGCTCCCCAGCTCAGCCGGCATGTGTTGGAGTTTCCCCCGGTGAACGAGAGGGTTGCTTCCCTGCACCTTTGGGCCAGGGATAGGTCTCTCACTATCGTTTCTGCTTACGGGCCGAATGCCAGTGTAGAGTACCCGGCATTCTTGGAGTCTCTGGGAGGGGTGCTGGAAAGTGCTCCAACCGGGGACTCCGTCGTTCTACTGGGGGACTTCAACACTCACGTGGGCAACGACAGTGACACCTGGAGGGGCGTGATTGGGAGGAACAGCCCCCTTTATCTGAACCCGAGTGGTGTTCTATTATTGGACTTCTGTGCAAGTCACAGTTTGTCCATAACGAACACCATGTTCAAGCATAAGGGTGTCCATCGGTGCACGTGGCACCAGGACACCCTAGGCCAGAGGTTGATGATCGACTTTGTGGTCGTTTCATCTGACCTCCGGCCATATGTCTTGGACACTCGGGTAAAGAGAGGGGCAGAGCTGTCAACTGATCACCACCTGGTGGTGAGTTGGATCCGATGGCGGGGGAGGAAGCTAGACAGATTCAGCAGACCAAAACGTATTGTGAGGGTCTGTTGGGAACGTTTGGCTGAGTCTCCTGTCAGAGAGATCTTCAACTCCCACATCCGGCAGAGCTTCGACCAGATCCCGAGGGAGCCTGGAGACATTAAGTTAGAGTGGACCATTTTCTTCACCTCCATTGTCAACGCGGCCACTCAGAGCTGTGGCCGTAAGGTCTCCGGTGCCTGTCGAGGCGACAATCCCTGAACCCAGTGGTGGACACTGGAAGTAAGGGATGCCGTCAAGCTGAAGAAGGAGTCCTACCAGGCCTGGCTGGCTTGAGGGACTCCTGAGGCTGCTAATGGGTACCGGCAGGCCAAGCGGGCTGCAGCCCGGGTGGTTGTGGAGGCAAAAACTCGGGTCTGGGAGGAGTTTGGTGAGGCCATGGAGAAAGAATATTGGTTGGCCTAAAAGAGATGCTGGCAAACCATGTGGCTCCTCAGGAGGGGGAAGCAGTGCCCTGCCAACACTGTTTACAGTGGAGGTGGGCAGCTGTTGACCTCAACAGGGGATATCATTGGACGGTGGAAGGAATACTTTGAGGATCGCCTCAACCCCACCGACATGTCATCCACTGAGGAAGCAGGGGCTGAGGGCTCGGAGGTGGATTCGTCCATCACCCAAGCTGAAGTCACCAAGGTAGTTAAGAAGCTTCTCGGTGACAATGCACCAGGGGTGGATGAGACCCGACCTGAGCTGTCTTGGTTGACACACCTCGCGTGGCGGTCAGGGACAGTGCCTCTGGAATGGCAGACCGGGGTGATAGTCCCTCTTTTTAAGAAGGAGGACCGAAGGGTGTGTTCCAACTACAGGGGTATCACACTCCTCAGCCTCCCCGGGAAAGTCTATGCCAGGGTACTGGAGAGGTGAATTCGGCCGATAGTCAAACCTTGGATTCAGGAGGAACAATGCAGTTTTCATCCCGTCGTGGAACACTGGACCAGCTCTATACCCTCTCCAGGGTGCTGGAGGGTTCATGGATGTTTGCCCAACCACTCTGACTCCGGCAGGGCCTGGGAACGCCTGGGTATTCCCCCGGAAGAACTGGAAGAAGAGTCTAGGGAGAGGGAAGTCTGGGCATCTCTGCTTAGACTGCTGCCCCCGCGACCCGGACCTGGATAAGCGGAAGAAGAAGAAGAAGAAGTTATCATGTAATTTCCCCATTACCTAAGCCGTATATAACTTACTATATACTTATATAACTTATAAGGTTTGAATTTAAAGTTGATGTTCCTAACATTTCTATGGCGACAGCACCTTAAAACACACACACAAAAATCAATGCATACATGATATTGACACTGCATTAGTACAGATGGCAATGAAATATACTAAGGGGCGAAAAACATTACGCACCTCAAATGCCAGCCAGGAATTAGGAGAAGCAATATCATAAAAGAACTCTATCATTTTTCAGATCCTCAAGTTTCTCTAGGACAGGGGTGTCAAACTCAATTCCTGGAGGCCCGGAGTCCTGCAGAGTTTAGATTTAACCCCATTTAACACACCTAATCCAACTAATCAAGTCCTTCAGGCTTATTTGAAAACTACACGGTATGTGTGTTGGAGCAGGGTTGGATCAAAACTCTGCAGGGCTCCGGCCCTCCAGAGATTGAGTTTGACAACCCTGTTCTAGGATGTTCAGACATCCAGGCTCCTGGCTCAATAAATGTCCATTAAACACAGTAAAAGACAGCGTGCATCTATACGGCAGCGGGTATTTACACTAAGTGGAATGAACTTTCTTAGCGACAGATCCTATTTACAGTAGGCTAAGTGCAAATTTACTTCCACTTTTAGAACATTTTCTTCATTTTTTTTGAAAATAAATTCTAATGTGATATGTGATGGGAAAAGTGAGAAGAACAAGCTCGGCAAAAGCCGGATTCAAACCCCGTCAATCGCGTTACAAGTTAGTTTTCCACATCCAACACGTTACTGCCTGGAAGGTACAACCACTGAAACTACTATTCACACACGTCATATATTTTAACCTGGTGTGCATTAAGATTATTTTTATTACCACACTGGCAGATAATTTTACTTAAGTACAATGCACTTAATTTAGATCCCCCCAAGAAACAAGACTAAATATGTTATATAAATTTCTTATATAGAAAATCCATCTTGATGTAAGATTTTTTTTATAATTGTACTTGAAAAAAAAAAAACTTAGTAAGAAATGCATTTTTGCAGCGTGCATGAATGAATGAAGTATTTAAACAACACTTGCGCTTTAAAAAGGGGGAGGAGACCAAAAGAAACTCTGGGTTTACCAAAGAAAACCTATACTCCCGACCAGGTTAGGTTCATAGAGTAAGTAACCTCTCTTTCAGAAACGGGCTTGACATACCCAGCTTTCTCGGGTTTGACAAACCTCCCATTCTGAAACAGAAAACCCAGAGTTTCCCTCATTTCAAGGTTAACATACTCAGTTTTCACTTAACCTCTGAACCTTTCTGAAACAGGCCCCTGCTCTCCCTGCTTGTGTGATATCGATATTGTATGATATAAATATGAGACAAAAACACATAAAGGGGCATTTTTTGCATCAGTATCTTGAATTTTAGGACATTACTGCATTAATGGAGTTGTTGCCTGGCATATTTGTCAATAGTCAACTGTAAGAAATGTAAGATGATGTACAGGTCTGGGGGTGGGGCCAATGCATTAGCTGCATTAAAGTATTTTAATCCAATATTTTTTGGTAACTAATTAATTAAGCTTTAAACTGACAGACCCAAAATAAACAGAAAGATAGATTATGCTTCATTAAATTACAAAAACAAAGTTTAGCACTACTTACATGCCCTTGTAAGGGACCTCACTGGGAGGGAAAAATCTTTTCCAATAAGTTTATAATAAAAATGACTTTAAAAACAATCCACAGCATTCTTCTTCTATTTGAGTGAGAAATTATCTGAGATTGTGAATGTGGTCATGAGCCATCATAAAGAGAAACGGTGGTTTGAATACATTTCTTTCAAGGTAAAGGTGGATTCACAGGGACCCCAAAGAACTTAGACAGCTGCTTCAAATCTGTGACCATGTAATGAAACTTATTTTGGACCAAAACAGGTTCCTGGTTACCTAGAAATAAAGCAAAAATGTTTTGTGACATTGTGAAGAAAATCTCAACTGAAGTGTTCCAAACATTTCTATAGTGACACAGCACCTTAAAACACAAAATCAACACGCACACAATACTGACACTGCATAGGCACCGATGGCATGGCAATGAATATACTAAGGATATAAAAAACTTTCGCACCTCAAATGCCAGCCAGGAATAAGGAGAGATGACATCATAGAACTGCTTGACCACCTTTTTTTCTGGAACTGGACATCTGTAATAAATAATCACAATATGATACTCACACATCCAAACACACAAGTTTGGACTACAGTATATTAGAATGGCATTTACAGGCATAATGGTACAAAACCTTTGCTGTGTTCTTGTTCTGGTTTCTTTTAATGGGAGAAGAGTGTAGCTGCTGGTCAGAGATCTTGAAAGGGTCAGGATCTTCAAACAAAGAAACACACAGGCAAACCCTACCCTCAAACTTAACTGTCTGTCTTGCACTTACCCTTTTGAATGTTCTCCAAACCTATTTGGAATTCTTCTCCCCTTTTTGGAAATCACTTGTTTCTCACCATGTCTATGTGTTTAATGGCTGTTGGCAAACCAGCTTAGCTGGGATCACTGTTTCATATGCTTTGCATCTTCGCACATGCTGTATGTCTCTGGGATTTCACACAAACTATACCTTCCTGACTAATGTTTCCCAGTTCCAAAAAAGGTTCTACCAATGTTCCCTCTAATTTGTTTTTTTCTTTTCTTTTCTAACTTTTATCTGTTTGGTGGACATACACCTAGGATGGCTTGAGAGTGAGTAAATCATGGGGTAATTTTCATTTTTAGGTGAACTATCCCTTTAAGGTCTATACCGCATGAGCTGCACATAGTTTAAATTCTTTAGAAATGACAGAGAAAACAAATGTAGCCAACAGAACCTTATTTAAAAGGGACATATGATAAATTCGTGGTTTGTTTTGTTTTAATGTATTTGATTATTTTTGTTACAATAACACAGTAACAGAGTTTAATTGACTGAGTTTATTAAATGATTATGAAACACTTAACTACATTCATTTTCTGAGAGTTTAAGCCTGTAAAGCCTACATATCATATTTAATAAACATATTAGTCTCTAAATTATTAAAATGACAAAACTTTGGTGAAGAACCTGTTGTTTACAGTCCTCTACATGCCTTCTATCATCTGACTGACACCTTATACTTATTATAGTAAAGTAAAAGGCCTTTTAGTTTAATTATCTCCACCTAATGGTTCTGGTATGTGACAAATATTAACTAATGTTTTTCTTTTTGTTCTTCTCCACACCCAGAAAATGTAAAATCAATGAGAACTTTCACATTACACAAGGACTTAAGAAATTTTTTTTATAATATAAAGAACTTTTTTCCACTATAAAGAACCTTTTGTGCAATGGAGTGGTTTCCATAAATGTTAAAGGTTGTTCATCCACAGATGTTAAAGATGTTCTTCTTGGAACCATCAATGTCCATAAAGAACCTTTCATTTTTAGGAGTGTTTATGTTTTATTGTTAGTACATGTATTAGTTAGACTATTTCTGTATTCCTGGCTTATTTTTTGGCATTCTCTTTTTTTGTTTTGCGTGTATGTTTGCTGTTGAACTGAAAACAATGTGAATTTAAACATTAAGAAGTTGAAACTGAGTATGGAGGGGTAGTGATCACATATGGGCTGTGGGCTTGTTAGGGTGAGGCCCCATCCACTTCTCCCCTGGAACACACACACACAAAGAGAATGATTGTACAATTAACAGTGTCACCGTGTCTACACTGGACGTGAACGTCGCAGCGCGACAGAACACTATAGATCTCATTATAATAAGTGATGCTGTCTACACTGGATGCGGCGTGATGCGACACGACAAATCCCTGACAAAAAACTGCTGCTGCGTTCTATTTATGATGTATTGACACAAATTTCAAATGATTTTCAACGGTCGCTTCGTGTCCAGTGTAGACAGACTTTAGCTGTTGCAGCACAGCACGACAACTGTCACGTCTGGTGTAGACATGGTATGTGTCACCTAAGATTTCAACATTCTAAGGTTAGTTAGGAATTTATGATTTAAAACATGACACAGCACACTGTTAAAAAAGTAAGTCTTTTGAGTTCTCTCAACAGTAGTTTTTTAGTTTTGCTCAGTAAAGATACTTTGTTTAGTCAATGTAAATTTGTTTGTTCATGCAATGCTGATTGTCTTATTTTGCTAATAGAAAAATTCTTTTCACAGCAACTGAAAAAGCAATTACTGTTGTTGGGGTAGTTCATTTTTTTCTGTTGTCTGGATGAAAAAAAAAATGTGTAAAAAGTCATCACATTATTAAATTTATGTTTGTTTACAAATGAAAAATGTTAATAGGCAATTTAGTCTAATAAGTAGACAACATTGTCTTTGCTGGTAAAACAACTTTTAAGACTAAGATATCCAGGAAATGGACATGAGTGGTTGAACATACTCTAGGACTCAAAACTAGACACACTAACCTCAAGAATGGTGACAACCAACAAATGTTAAAAAGATGAGCTCTTTACATCACAGTACAACAAATAAATAACAATAATGATAAAACAACAAGAAGATAATAGCATTTTTTAGTACAGGAGATTCAAAAGGTTTTGTAAACTGAAAAATGTGCAGTTGCATTTTTTACAGTGTACAATAAATGGTAAATATAAGATATATGGTAATATATATACAGGTGCATCTGTAAAAAAGTTCATTTATTTCAGTAATTCAACTCAAATTGTGAAACTCATGTATTAAATAAATCCAATGCACACGGATTGAAGTAGTTTAAGTCTTTGGTTATTTTAATTGTGAAGATTTTGGCTCACATTTAACAAAAACCCACCAATTCATCTCAACAAATTAGAATATGGTGACATGCCAATCAGCTAATCAACTCAAAACACCTGCAAAGGTTTCCTGAGCCTTCAAAATGGTCTCTCAGTTTGGTTCACTTGGCTACACAATCATGGGGAAGACTGCTGATCTGACAGTTGTCCAGAAGACAATCATTGACACCCTTCACAAGGAGGGTAAGCCACAAACATTCATTACCAAAGAAGCTGGCTGTTCACAGAGTGCTGTATCCAAGCATGTTACCAGAAAGTTGAGTGGAAGGAAAAAGTTTGGAAGAAAAAGATGCACAAACAACCAAGAGAACCGCAGCCTTATGAGGATTGTCAAGCAAAATCGTTCAAGAATTTGAGTGAACTTCACAAGGAATGGACTGAGGCTGGAGTCAAGGCATCAAGAGCCACCACACACAGACGTGACAAGGAATTTGGCTACAGTTGTCGTATTCCTCTCGTTAAGCCACTTCTGAACCACAGACAACGTCAGAGGCGTCTTACCTGGGCTAAGGAGAAGAAGAACTGGACTGTTGCCCAGTGGTCCAAAGTCCTTTTTTTCAGATGAGAGCAAGTTTTGTATTTTATTTGGAAACCAAGGTCCTGGAGTCTGGAGGAAGGGTGGAGAAGCTCATAGCCCAAGTTGCTTGAAGTCCAGTGTTAAGTTTCCACAGTCTGTGATGATTTGGGGTGCAATGTCATCTGCTGGTGTTGGTCCATTGTGTTTTTTTGAAAACCAAAGTCACTGCACCTGTTAACCAGGAAATTTTGGAGCACTTCATGCTTCCTTCTGCTGACCAGCTTTTTGAAGATGCTAATTTCCTTTTCCAGCAGGATTTGGCACCTGCCCGCACTGCCAAAAGCACCAAAAGTTGTTTAAATGACCATGGTATTGGTGTGCTTGACTGGGAAGCAAACTCACCAGACCTGAACCCCATAGAGAATCTATGTGAATTGGTGGGTTTTTGTTAAATCTGAGCCAAAATCATCACAATTAAAAGAACCAAAGACTTAATCTACTTCAGTCTGTGTGCATTGAATTTATTTAATACACGAGTTTCACAATTTGAGTTGAATTACTGAAATAAATGAACTTTTCCACGACATTCTAATTTATTGAGATGCACCTGTATATATATCTATCATCAGCATATATATATCCCGGCAGGGTTTGTCAAGTCTGGTAGCATGCTCCAACCTCCTGCTCAGAAAAGGAACACCATGCTTACACCCGGCAAAGAGTGGCATATGTTAACAAACCTCAGGAAGCAGCTGGTCTTTACAAGAGATTGCAACAACTACCCTTCGGCCAGACATTATCATGTGGTCCACAGTGGAGAAAAGGGTCCTCCTCATTAAGCTGACCATCCCCAGCAGCCCACGAAAGGAAGCATCTCAAGTACGGACATTTGTCCATGATTTCAGTTTTTCACATTTTAAATCTGCAGTCAGTTTTCCCACATCCAGGTTATAGCAGTCAGGCCCGGATTGACCATCAGGAGCCCAGGGAGAATTCCCGGTGGCCTGGCGGCTGATTTTGCCTGTCCTTGCAAAGTTGTAACTGGCCCACTTTATAGAAACAGACTTTGAGCACAGACCCATTGTAGGCTAGTCTGCAGGTTCAGGAAACAGTCCTCCATAAAATGTGTCACACACTGTGGGCTTGAGTGAGGAATGGCCGGCGGTCTTGCGGCAACCACATGTGACCACCCCGGGCTGAACTCAGCTTCGTCCACGGTGAAAGCCGATTCGGCGATCCACAGCGAGAAGTTGATGTATTTCCTCAGCGACTAGCACAGATCAGCTCCAGGCATGACGAAACGGATATTATCCTCTTTTGGAAGGCCAAACAAATTAGTTTCGCTTTCACAATGAAACACACAGCACCTTCACAACAATACTACAGCGAGAATAAAAGTTATGCCGTCTTTCTTTGCGTGAACATTTGTTCCCACACAGTGATGTAGACGTGGGGGGCGTGTTTAAATGAGGCATTTTAGGAGGGCGTAGACAAGTCTTAACTTTTATAAAAGAATATCTCTTTGGATTTGAGACTTTAGTCTTTGCAACTTCACAGATCTTCTTTATGCACCAAGAGCTTGTTACACTCCAAAAAGAAAGGAAAACTTGAAATCGCATCATATGACCCCTTTAATATTTTATATTTCTGCCTTCTTAATGTACTAAATTGAGCATTTCCGATTTTGTCATTCGATAATAAATTAGTTAGACTTGACTGGCAGTGCTGCACTATAGGAATCTGCTCACATCTTTTCCGTGCTTCTGTCAAATGGTTTTGAACAGAACCTATGCGCAGGACTCTGTGAAAGAGAGAAAGCGGCCAGAAGGAGCAGTGAAATGTAGCAACATCACTGACCTGTTCAGAACTTCAAGTGCAGGTCAGTTTCATCTGTAAATATGCTAGATAGTTTTGTCTTTATTAACCTAGTTGAGGATTAAACTGCTAGTAGGCTATCTGTTAGGCTGTCAGTAGCACCCCATTATCATCATCATTCAGAATACTGTGCTAAAGAAGTCACAGCTTAGTAATTCAATAGTGTGTTAAGTATGAGAAATTTTCAACAAATATATTGTACTAATTTTAACATTTAGGCACTTTAGAAATTGTGTTTTAGTAAGATCAGTAAGATTTTTAATGTTTTTGAAGAAGTCTCTTCTGCTCACCAAGCCTGCATTTATTTGATCCAAAAACAGCAATATTGTGAAATATATTTATTATTTAAAATGACTGCTTTCTAATTGAATATATTTTAATATGTAATTTATTCCTGTGATTTCAAAGCTGAATTTTCAGCATAATTACTCCAGTCTTCAGTGTCACATGATCCTTCAGAAATAATTCTAATAAGCTGATTTGCTGCTCAAAAAACATTTATTATTATTATTATTATTATTATTATTATTATTACCTTGAAAACAGTTTTTTTTTTTTTTTCAGGTTTCTTTGATGAATAGAAAGTTCAGAAAAACAGCATTTATCTGAAATATAAATATTTTGTAACATTATAAATGCCTTTATCGTTACTTTTGATCAATTTAAAACATCCTTGCTAAATAAAAGTAATAATTTATAATCCCCCTGCCCCAATTTGTGGATGTCCCTCATCTTTCCAACTGTATTTCTGAGATTAAGTTAAATTTTCTATGTCTGAATAGCTCTAAAACTGAAGTAATGCTTTTTGTCTCTCCCCTCCAACTGTGAAATGCTGCTTCTATAGCTCTATCAGTTGATGGTGTTGCCCTGCACAGTAAATTAAAAAATCTTGGTGTTATTTTTGACACAACCCTGTCTTTTGAGTCTTTTGTACAGAACACGGTAAAGACCTCCTTTTTTCATCTTAGAAATACTGCATGTATTTGGCCTATGTTGCCCATTTCTGTTGCTGAAAGATTTTCTCACAAATGTATTATTGCAGTGCTCTCCTCGTTGGAGTGTCTAAATCCTCTCTTAACAAACTGCAATACTTGCAGAATTCAGCAGCTAGGATTTTAACTGGGTTTAGGGCTGGCAACCATATAACTCCTGTAAAATACCGTATAGATTTTAAATTTTTAATGCTTATATACAAGGCTCTGCATGGTCTCGCGCCGCAGTATCTGGCAGATCTTTTAACACCTTATACGGGAAAATGAAGAAAAGGAAAAGGGAACTGAAGGTGCAGTGCAAGAGACAACCTTTGATTATTTTCCATGGCCTTAGACTATGGGTTTAGACCTTTTTTATGTGATGGCCATACAAATAATAGGGTTGTCTGTGGTTTCGGAATTTGTTGTGTGTGTATAGACTAAATACAGAAAAAAAGGGGCCAAAATTGCACCTTTTGGGGTACAATAGCTTGTTAATGTAGCAGTACTCTTAAAAGGACATTTTTGTTCCTTTTTTTTTTACCCCTAATAGGTAGGCCTACAAATTAGTACCTTAAGGGTATAAATTACTACTCTAAGGTACTGATATGTTCCTATTATTGGTAAAAAAAAAAAAAGGTACAAAGATGTCCTTTTAAGAGTACTGCTACAGTGACAAGCTGTTGTACCCCAAAAGGTGCAATTTTGGCCCCGTTTTTTTCTGTGTGGCCTGGGTGAGTGTGAGATTTTCCGGCCTGAAATTGCATCCCAGTCCATCCCTGATTGCAGTTCTAATATAGACTACAACTGGAAAGTGATGTAGGCATAAATTATCACAGAATAATAAATAACAAATCATGAATAACCTACGCTATAGATAACTTCTTTTTAAATAATTGTATTCTTAATTTTTATCATGATTAATTGGAGTAGTCTTTTTTTTAATAAAAAGTAAAAAATAAATGTGTTAACAGAATGTGTAAATTAACGTTAGTAATGACGTTAGTCAAACAAATTAATTATCAATCAGTGAATCAGTAAATCCCTAGGCCATTGTAGTTACCCATAAAATAAGCCATGAGCTCAAATCTGTCAGAACCAAAGAAGACCTTCGCCTTCCCATTCACTTGGCATACAATAAATGGAAAACCAAAGCACTGCAAAAATGGGGGAAAAATGTGTAAGGACATTTTATTATATTTTTCTACCACAAAGATTTTTTGGTGGGCAAGACAGAGAGTGCAAAGATGCAAATTAAATGCACTAACTTTATACTCCAGTGCTTCCTGTGTGACGCTCTTCAGCTTGTCTTTGATTGGCTGAGATTTAGAGAGACTCAGAATTTCCTTAACCACATTGGCTGACAGACCTGCCTTTAATCCTGCCTGTGCAAAACAGAAAGACATTTGAAAATACTATTAATTACCAAATGACAGTTTGTTATATTGTCTTCACTACAGGTTTAGCATAGAAAGATACATCATTCTCCATCTTTGTGCTAAAAATATGAAATTTCCTCACGTGTATAATTGTATGGAGTAATAATTTAAAAAATAAAATATGTACTAGTGATTTTTTAAATTCATCAAGGTGACATATCATGAAAATCTGACTTTTCCAGGTTTTAAGTGCTATAATCAGGTTCCCGGTGCATCTACAACCAAGGAAATGTGAAAAAGATTAACCCAGTAACTTTGTTTTAGTAAGCCTTTTTCTGCAATCATCTGAGAAAAAGAGCGCATCTGATTTCGCTCCCTTGGTGACGTGGCAAAGGGATCTCATTATAATATTACCGCCCCTTAATCTGTAAGTTTCCACCCACGGCGCTGTCATTTTGATTTTGCAAGCGACAACGGTGTACCAGTTCCAATGCCATGGTGAAAGTTTGAGCAAAACATGCCAACCATTCTGCCTTGGGCTGCACAGATTAGCACAGAACACTATTTAGATTCCCAGCCTTAGAGGAGACAAGAGAGCAGTGGATTTATTGCTTTATAAATAATGACAGATAGTAAATAAATCGCTTGTCTATTTTAGATCTGTGTGGCAGCAGCAATATACAGTACTGTATATTGCTGCTGCCACACAGATCTTAAATAAACAAGTGATTTATTTCCCAGCTGTTTACCTTCACAGAAATAACCGACTGTTTTTGTAACTCATGTGTGTTTTAAACGTAAACTTGTGTGTGAATGAGAACTTAGTTTAGTACTCAAATGCTCCTTGACAGCCGCTTTCTGTCCGTGTGCTTCGGATGTGTGAAAACCGTATTTCAGAAGTAGGGCTGTGAATATTTGGGTAGACAGCGAATTGATTCGATTCACGATTCATAGGTTTTCGATTCGATTTTTGCAAATTCAGAACGATTTGATTCGATTCGATTCGATTCACGATTCGATTCGATTAACGATTGTGCATTCTTCAAGTGCATTCACAGGATTATTTAAATGCTTCCCCTAAATTCTTTAAATGCTTAGTCATAGGGCAAATGACACAGCAGCCTTTATGGAAACAGAACCATAGGTTAGAGGATAAAAAAACTTTTGTCCGTTTGATAGATGCTAGTTTAATGATGCTATGGCATGACATGGCATATGTAGAAATTTATGTAAGCCAAGATTTTAAAAAAGAGCTTTAAAAGTATTTTGTATAGGCTAACATTTTGTCATGCCAGGGGCGTAGCCATCATTTCAGAAGTGACAGAAATGTCAAATACAATAATTTTATGTATGTATTATTGTTATTATATTATATTATTTATTTATATATATTTTTACAAGACCTTCTTATCTCTTACTTTAAATTTGCTATAAGAAATCAAATACACTGCTGAACAATAATCAATCATTTGTAATCTATAATTTTTCCTAATGGCATTTTTATGATTGTTTTATATACTATAAACAATTATTTAAATTTTCTGCACAGAATAAGGTAAAAAAATAAAATATTTTATAGTTTCTGTACTGTAATAAATTATATGTCAATTAGCATCACATCATTCATAAACTGTATTTATTTATTGTGTTTATTGTCTTAACGTTTCATCAGTTCATTCTGCTTTTTATACAATTTAGGTGCAGATATAGCCTGGCACATCTATGAGCACGAGATCACTTCTCTTTCAGTGCAAAAACTTCTTTATCTCGTTTTTATAAAATAAAATGTCTGTTTGCTATAGCAACAAACGATAATTTCATGCATCTGATTATCAGATAAACCTCGCACTCTTATTTCAAGGTTGTTGTTAATGCTGTGGTTATTTTATCAGTTTCCTTCATACATTCTGTTCAACAACATTGTTAAAACACATTTATCATTCAATGGAACTGTGCGTATGCCTTCGATTGCTCAGGTAATGTCATTGGCATGACTGAGAGCCATTGAAAAACTACAGAAAAGCAAAACTACTTCACTTTAGCATTACTGGCCACGAGTCCTAAGGAGAGATCACAGTGTGAGCGCAATCCTGTGACAATCATTCACAGGTGGTAAATAGTGGAGCCCGTGAAGGAGAGATGCGAGGGCACAGACACTGTTCAAGGTCTCCATCAATTTGTGCTTATAGTAATTTAATGTATATATATTTTGAAAGCATTGAATCGTTATAGAAATCGCGATTCCTTCAATTTTTAGCGTCTTAAATTGATTACTGTCCGAAATCAACGATTCACGATTCAAAAATCCGTAATCAAAGTAATCGATGAAAACAAGTTAATTGTTACAACCCTAATCAGAAGTTTAAACTAATATGGTTTAAAATGCATGATTTCAGAACGATAAACATGATAATCAGAACCAAAACAGATGTTTTTTAGCAGATATGAGCTGTAATGGCACAGCTCTATTCTGGAAAAGGGGGTGGGGAGAAGCAGCTCATTTGCATTTAAAGCACAGGCCCGAAAAACAGCTTCCACTCAAAATAGCCATTTTCAAAATGATAAAATAAATGCTCTGTGGAGTATTCTGAACTGAAACTTCACAGACACATTGTGGGGACACCAGAGACTTGAATTAAATATTGTAAAATGGGACATAATATGTCTCCTTTAATTTCTTAATCTCAGTTGTAGGACACCTCAGTGAGTGAGGCAGGCTGGGTAATGTCCTGATGAGTGCGCCACTTTCTCTTCCAAAGCTCCCTAGACACCCTTTCCACCAGCATGTCTCCCTCTTTTTCCTTCTCTGCTAGAGCTGTCACAAAACGCATCGCACTCAAAGTGTCTATGAAGGCAATAGATAACAGGAGAAAAAAAGAGAATAAAAGATATGTGATTCACTTAGAAGCACAAGAATATATTTCTTTATATTGTAACAACAATCTAATTAGACGAGTTAAGTGCCAAATTTAGTACTTACTTAAGTACATGCAATTGTCAGGGAAAAAACTTATAAAAATGAGTAACATCTTAGAGAAACAGGCTTGAATACCTTTGTCAGAAAGGTCTGAAGGTCGAAACATAGGGACTCCAAAATATTCAGACAGCAGCGTCAGATCTGAGACTATGTATGTTAGCTTACTTGGGTTCATTACAGCAGGCTGGTTACCTATGAAAAGAACAAACTTGATAAGGATTTCTGTCTTCACCTATAAAAATATTGAGTGTATATAAGACATACATTTACTGCTTGCAATATTTTTAAAATCATAAATGTCATTAAGTCATTACCTGAACCGTATATGACTCCCGGTAAAAATGCTGGTTTAAATTTGAGGTCGATGTTCCAAACATTTCTATAGCGACACAGCACCAAAACACAAAATCAACACATGAGAACATCCAGACTGGATTGCAATTAACTACTTTAAGGGAGAAAAACTTTATGCACCTCAAATGCCAGCCAGGAATAAGGAGAAGAAACATCGTAGAACAACTGGACCACTTTTCCAGAGCTGAACATCTGTAATGAAGAAGCATATTATTTATAAAATTTACCAACATTAATAGGCCAGCATGAGAATAATTTCATTTAATTTTTCCATTGTAGGGGGTGGGATGGTTCAGATTCTAGAGTGCATTTGATTGGGAAGGAAACATGATGAGAAGGATCATCATGAATGATTATAATCATCAACTTTGTTGTGTCATCTGTATTGTTGGTAGACAGAGACATGACAGGCTGCTGTCACTTTAAGACCTGTCTACAGATCTTGTATAATATGCATTTGATTTTATGTATATGCTTTGTTACTCTGTATTCCTGTTGAAAAGTATACTTCTTTACTTACCCAAAAATTTATGATAAATGCACTTTTAACTGGAGAAAATATGGAGTCATGTTACATGTGCACATGCCCTAAAAGTGGAAACAAAATGGACCCCTGTGGGTCATGTGACCACTTTTTTTTTTGCATTTTTTAATGCTAAAAAGAACATTATGTTGTATATTTGGTGTAATGCAATGTGTTTATGCAGTTTAAGGTTTAAAAAACTTATTTTAAATTATTTGCTCCTCTATGACCCGCCTTTCTGAAACACGTTGATCTTTTAATCGGAAGCTCATCGTTCTTAAAAGTGAGATGTACGCTGATTGGCCAGCTATCCAGTGTGTTGTGATTGGCTGAATTGCGTATCATGCTGCATAAACATAAAACCATGTCTTCAAGGCCAAACAAAGTAGTTTTGCTTTCACAAGGAAACACACAGCATCTCCACAACATGGCAGCAACAACAATACTACAGCGAGAATAAAATTTACACCTTCTTTCTTTGCGTGAACATTTGTTATGCAAATCTTCCCACACAGTGACATAGATGTGTGGGGGCGTGTTTAAACAAGGCGTTTTAGGAGGGCTTCTTTTATAAAGAATATCTCTTTGGATTTGAGATCTTTGCAGCTTTACAGATCATCTTTATGCACCAAGAGCTTGTAACATTCCAAATAGAGGTGTTTTGCTTTAATATTTTTATATTCAAATCAAGAAGTAACTCAATATAATTTTTCCTTTCTACTTTAATAACAAAAAAAGTTGTTTTGCATTAGCCCATTTTGTTTATTCATATATTGTCCCATAATTAGACAGAAAATGATAATAAACGTGCCACATTTGGTTGTAATCTATCAAAAGAAAAATATAACTTTTTAAGAAAGATGGAACTTTCATACCTAAAGATTTACAGAGTATGTCTTTCAAACTGTCCTGCTATAAATGCAGTTGAAAATATGTGAGCCTTTTCTTTCTTCAACCCACAGAAATAGTATAAGTGCATTTACAGCAAATTGTTTTGATAAAAGAATCTGGTGCAAATCCTGGGTAGGCATATCCCAAACCTGCCCCCTTGGCTGAAATCAGAACGACATACTAGGATGCTGCTTGTACTATTTCTTTCATATATTTATACGAGCAGTTTGCAATAGTGTGGTCTCAAATTCAGACAAATAATTACATGCTAAGAAAAGTGGAGCTTTAGACACATACTTACACAGATTCAAAGGAATATTGCATAAATGTGTATAAATACATATTGCAAAGATAGAAAAGTAGTAAAGAATTGTTGAAACATCAAAGAAAATGATAGTTGTTAACTGTTCTTTGCAGTTAAATGTAGAAACATGAAAAAAATAAATTTATGAAACTGCAATTTATTACACATATACTGGAATGTGATTTCTTTAGGTGCTTCATATGAAATGGAAGGTAATTGTAAATGTCCTCGAAGGTCCTTGAATCTGGTTTTCATAAAAGAGTGAGAATCCTGGCTGATATGCTGTGACTTTACTAGCTGTGTTTGGTTACAGTATTCTCAGTTGAAACAGTGGAATAATGTCATTTACATGAAAATGTGCAACCTACCCTTGGTGTTGTCCTCTAACCCTATTTGAAGATCTGTTTCTTCTTCTGATTCTGTTTAATGGCGATGGTCAGATCAGTTCATGGTGTATTTCTGCCACCTACTAGACTGGAGTGTGAAGTGTCAATGTTGGATACTATGAAATATTATTCAGTCACACAATATTAATCTTTAGTCTAACACTGGGTGGAATGACCTCCCAATCTCAATTCTAGTCTTTAACCATTTTCAAAAAACATCTAAAGACACATCTTCTTCTCCAGCACCTGACCAACTAATACAAGCACTTACCTATTCTATTCCATTCTATTATAAAAAAAAAAAAAAAAAACTAGCAGCTGCGTGTACTGTGCTAGACTAACTGAGACTTGTCATGGCTCTTGTATACTGTTGTTCTCTCGTTGGTCTGATTGCTTCTGTTGTTCTCATTTGTAAGTTGCTTTGGATAAAAGCATCTGCTAAATTATTAAACTAAAACTGCTAAAAATTCAGTTTTGCCATCACAGTAATAAATTGCTTTTTTAAAATGTATTACAATAGAAAATTATTTATTTTAAATTACAGTAATATTCCACATTACAGTTGTTACAGTATTTTAAGTAAATTAATGCAGCCTTGGTGAGCACGAAAAAAACTTTTGATCAGTACAGTATATTGACATAACTTTCATTATTTCTGTCTCCATGGCTTTTTCCCCCACTCTTTTGTATTCAGTATGTTTATATTGTAAGAGCAATATGAATTTACACCATTTTAAAAATTGTATTTAGTGGTATTGAGGAGCAGTGATCACATTTTGGCCGTGGGGTTGGCAGGCTGAGGCCCCACCCACTTCTCCCCTGTAACACAAAAGAAAGGCAACAATTGGACAATGAATAGTAAAATGAAATATATTTTAAGAATTTAATATCCCAAGGTTAGTTAGGAATTTATGGTTAACATGATCAAGTCCAATAAAACATCAAGAAAACTGGGTGTGTTAAATATAACCATTAGACTATAGTAAAAAATCAACAGTTACCGATGCAATAAGCCATGAGCTCAAATCTGTCAGAACCAAAGAAGACCTCAGTCTTCCCATTCACATAACACACAGTGCAAGGAAAACCAAAGCACTGCAAAAAAAAGGGGTGGGGGGGGTCACTGTAAGGAATATATATTACATGTCTACCACAAAGACATTCTGGTTACAAAGACAAAGAATGCAAAGACGCAAGCAAAAGGCACTGACTTTATGCTCCAGTGCTTCTTCTGTGACACTCTTCAGTTTGTCTTTGATTGGCTGAGATTTGGAGAGAGTCAGAATTTCCTCCACCTCATTGGCTGAGAGACCTGCCTTTAATCCTGCCTGTGCAAAACAAAACTCTCTTAAAGGGGTTGTTCGGTGTTTTTTTTCTAGGCTTGATTGTGTTTATGGGGTGCAGTCTAACATGTGTTAATGAACCACCCCTTTAAGTCTGTTTTAATACAGTGGTGAAGTACAACAAAGGTTATCATGAAATTTTTCATGTATGGCATAATATAGAACATGTAAATTAATTCTAATTAGCAATTTTACAATGTAAGTTCTGCATCTGACACCTCTTCATTTCAAAACAGCTAATCTTGGGTATATGATACCTCAGTGAGTGAGGCAGGCTGGGTAATATCCTGATCAGTACTCCAGATTCTTTTCCAGAGCTCTCTAGATACCCTTTCCACCAGCATGTCTCCCTCTTTTTCCTTCTCTGCTACAGCTGTCACAAAACGCATTGCATTCAGTGTGCCTACATGGAAAAATGGAAGATGAAACAGAATAAAAGTGATTGTGACAGAAAGTGATTAAAAATGTATTTTCCCTTAAACAAAAATTGCTCTAAGAAACAGTCCAACATTCTTTTTGTATATGACATATACAAAAATAATGGCTTGCACTGTGCATCTGATCATGAGTGCCATAGTAAAGAGAAACAATAGTCTGAATACCTTTCTCAAACATTGCCTCAAAAGCATTTGAGGGTGGAGACAAATGGACCCCAAAGTAGTTAGACAGCCGCTTCAGATCTGTGGTCATGTAATGAAACTTATTTGGGACCATTCCAGGGGGGCGGTTTCCTAAAAAATAGAAGAAAATTGATAATATCTTTTCTATAGAAGCACACTTTTATAATGTTTTAATTAATTACATGATTATTGCTCCCATGACAGCCTAATATGTGACCCTGGACCACAAAACCAGTCTTAAGTCGCTGGGGTATATTTTTAACAATAGCCAAAAAAACATTGTATGGGTCAAAATGATTGATTTTTCGTTTATGCCAAAAATCATTAGGATATTGAGTAAAGATAATTTTCTATGAAGATATTTTGTAAATTTCCTACCATAAATATATCAAAACTTAATTTTTGATTAGTAATATGCATTGCTAAGAATTCATTTGGACAACTTCAAAGACGATTTTCTCAGTATTTTTTTTTTCTTTTTTTTTCACTCTCAGATTCCAGATTTTCAAATAGTTGTATCTCGGCCAAATATTGCTTATTTATTCAGCTTTCAGATGATGTATAAATCTGTGGTCCAGGGTCACATATTAGTTACTTTTGACCAGTAATGGTAATGTTTCAGTAATGAATGCAGCATAAATAGCACATTTGTTTTGGTGTTTTAAATAGGTTGTCTGAAATTGTCAACGATAATACTTTTTTGTTTAAAATATGTGACATATTATGAAATGACCATGGAGATGGATATTTTTTTGTTATGAAATTGTGTCCCGAAGTTCTTTAACATTTCTTTTTACTCAAATTGGGTTACTACAACATTCAGTTAAACCAAATGCATACTGCATTCTGAGACTGATATTTGTGTGTGTGTGTGTGTGTGTGTGTGTGTATATGTGTGTATGTGGGACACTAATTTGCATCACAGGAATAAATTGTATTTTAAAGTATATTAAAATAGAAAACCATTATTTTAAATTGCTAAAATATTTCACATTATTACTGTTTTTTTCCCCCTGTATTTCTGATCAAATAAATGCAGCCTTGATGAGTAGAAGAGACTTCTTTAAAAAACATTACAAATCTTACTGATCCCAAACTTCTGAACGGCAGTGTATATAAGGTTATACCCATTACCTGACCCATGCATGACTCCCGCTAAATATGCCGGTTTAAATTTGAGCTCGATGTTCCAAACATTTCTATAGCGACACAGCACTTAAAACACAAAATCAACACATATATATGAGAATATCTCGAGCAGACAATTGACTAAGTTACTTTAGGGGGGGGGGACATTACGCACCTCAAATGCCAGCCAGGAATACGGAGAAACAACATCATAGAACAATTCGACCACTTTTCTTGAACTGGACATCTGTTAAGAAAAACCACAAAACCGAAACATAAGTATGGATTCTGATATGGATTATTAGAATCATGTCATTCGCATGCACGCGAGCACCTTACCCTTAGCGTCACTGCCTCACTTTTGTACTTATGAAACCCGTGTTAAAGTTCAACGCAGGTACGCGAGAGATTAACCCAACTGTTACACCCACCACAAGAAAGCCCCTCATTCGCTGGGACAGTCCAGCAACGACAGTTTGAATTCTGTTAACTACAAAAAAAGTGTATTTGTACAGATTATGAACGACGTTTAGAAACAACACAAACAGAAATCATATTCGTCTCGAAATAGTGATGGACGCTTTCAAACTCAAAACACTGCTTAGGCCCTGTGTCCACCAAAGCGTTTTCCCATGGGAGCACGATGATACTCACTGAGCTCTTTTCGCGCGCCCAAAATCTCATGAACCCACACTGACAGAGCGGCGGGTCCGTCTCTTCTTTCTAGTGCTTGGTTCAACCACCCTCCACCCAAAGCAAGGACCAGAACAAGTACTCTACATTGTGTCAACATTTTAGTCAGAAACAAGTTATCTACCAAATCAGATACAAGTAACAGTTTAGGGGATATTCCGTATCACAGCAACCAAAGCGTCTCAAGCGCCCGCTGGCGTTTCGAGCGCTTTAAAAAAAAAATCATTTTACGAAGCAACTGTTTCAATTGATTCAAAGTTGCGAGAAGCTTCGTTTCTTTCTCCCATCACTACTCCAAAGTAAACGCAGTCCATTTAAGCATACTGTGAGCAGCATGCAGTTCTAAAGTTAGTGAAGAACTTGTAGAAGAATGTGTAGATTATACTTGCTTAAGTTGAAAAGTAAATGCAATTAAAAGTCTGTTTTGATTAAAAACTAATCGCCGGCCAGGTTTGTTTGCACCGTGATTTGTAGTTACTCATAAACTTTTGCAACAAGTCCCAAATATTTCAGGAGTGGCTGAAAAGCTCAAGGCTTGAGATCCTGGCTGTATCAGTTCTCCGCCCCTAGCAGTCACAGTGAAATACCCCTTCTGTTAAAGGGGTTGCCAGATATTCAGATTGTTACTGTCTTCATTTAAACGTAATGTTCCTGAATGAGGGGAAAAATAAATTACGTTTATTATCGTAAACCTCATGAATAAAACCTGCATTTTTTTGGTCTTCAAATATCTTTTACAGTCCAAAAATGTAAAAGAAATAAGAACTCTCACATTACACGAGCACTGATAGGACTTGTTTAAAGCTATTTTTACAAGACCATGAAGGTGCGTAGCATATAATTTATTTGTATTATATCGACCAAAGCCTTATTGTTTGTTTCCTATTGTCTCACTGTAATAATTTGCTGTTGAGTTTATTATTAATATCTGGCAACCCGTGAAGCGATCCACGAACCTATGCGGTAGTAGGAAGTGTTGAGGAGAGAACACGCCAGTGCGCGGGTGGTTAAAGGGGACTGCAGGGTATTTTTAATATCCGTCAGAGTATATCGTCTTTGATAGCACACTTCCATTTATCACTGCTGTAAGTATTGTTGTGGTTATTTCAGAATTAAACTTGATATATATTAGCCTATCCAGTCTAAATGTTCCAATGTCAGTCTGCTTATCTGAGAGGCCAGTCTATTACAGTAGATTCATCCCATATGATTCAAATCATTGTTCAGATGTCAGTCTTATGAAAACTGGTCTGATGTTTTTGTAGCGTTAAGTTAACTTGTTCAGATGTGTTGAATGACTAGTGCCTGGAAGTGACCGCATGATCTAGTAAAACCATTTTACTAGTAATGATGGGATAGTCAGAAGATGGGATGACTGGTTAAATGTTGGCAGTTTTCCAAACTGAATAAAGTTCACAAGAAAAGTATTTTTGTTATTGGTGTAAACAGAAAGATGTCACCAGATGAATTAGTCTACCTAGGCATCCTTGCTGCATCAGTACCTGTAGGATTCCTCTTCCGCTACCTAAGTAAGTCTGATCATGTTATTCTTCACATTAATGTGTTAAAAATAGGGTGAATATAGGTGAAGAGGGATAATTTGTCATTGACATTGACAATATCTTTAGAATGGCTCATCCCATCACAACGTTGTTTTGTGACAAAAAGTACAGAATATTAAATAAGTACTATACAGCATGAAATCTCACCTCGAGCACACATAGACCCCACCTAAAACACCCCATATATCACAGTGCTTACTGGCAAATTATTTATTATTATTATAGTAAATGGGTCAAAATGTAAATTTATGTTGGTCAAATAAAAATACAAAATTGATTGCCCCTTATTAAAATGAATTTAATGGCTTTCCCAGTGTACCAGTGATACTTCATCACTGTATGAATTCTTAAAGCTGATTGGAATAATGAAATAATAATGGCAAGGATGATTAAGTTTAAGTGTCCCTGTATTCACCCTAAAATAAAGCACCATTTAAAGTCAGCATGTAATTCACCCTATCTCTTTTAAATGCATGTTCTAAATCTTCTTGTAAATGATTCATCCATGTATATGTTTGATTTAAAAAAAAAAAAATTTTTGACCTCATAATTTCTTTTATCAAAATGTCATAACTGGATCTTCCAGTGACGTATGCAGGACAAGCTCATATTCATCTTTCTATATTGATAAGTGTAATGTCTACGTCTCAAAATCCAATCTACAGCTGATGCATGGAACCAAGTTTCCACACCTTTGTATTTATTTTTCGATAATCCATTACTCTCAGATGTATGTCACAACAGAGAGGTATTCAGAATTGTGACTTTAAATAACAGCCCTTGATAATTTTCCTGTGTATTATTTCCCAGGTCCTCCAGTCAAGCAGGGGGCAGCATTGCTGTTAGGTTTGATCATCTCTATAGCAACCTGTGGGCTCCACACTCTACACTCTCTATGTACAGTGTTAGGAACATGGTTGATTATAAAGATCAACTGGCGGTTAGTATGATATCTGGACTTATACATTGGATATGTGATGAATCCTCTGTAACCTTGTGCCTTCTGCCTTGTTTTTTTATTTAGAAGTTCCCCTGCTCTGTCTTTGGGTTGGACGTTTCTGTACCTCCTCTTTTTCCGTCTGGTCACCTGGTTTGGCCTCCCTCAGCCAACACCTTTTGCAAATGCCATTCAACTTCTGTTAACATTGAAGGTAAAACAATAAGATCAGACACCTTATCCATGTTTTAAACCCTTGAAATATATTTAATGAGTTTTGTTTTGAATACACAGATGGTCAGTTTAGCCAATGAGATTCAAAGTTATCACTTGGAGAAGAAAAAGGAAGTGAGCGCCTTCACCAAATCCCCAGTGGTGGGAGGACTTTCCCATGAGCCTTCACTTTATGACATTATGTCATACAGCTACTGCTATGTGGGCATAATGACAGGTATTTTGCATGATTATTGTGTTGATTTTAATATTTGGGAATGCTTTTGTGTATATTCAGATGTTCTGAACTGTTTGTTTTGCATGTATGCTAACGTGTCTCTCTGTTTTTCTCTGCTACTAGTTCAGTAATGTGTGAGTCCAGTTAATTTTTTATAACTGATTGTGTTTATTATTGCTCCTCTTTTGTCATGATTTGTCCTCCCAAACCATGGCTCATTTTTCATTCCAATATTCCATTTGATTCCATACCTTTACTCCATTCTATCTCAATATTGTGTGTTATTTTTGCACATCTACTTCATGTCTTCATTGATAACTCTTACCATTCTCTTCTCACATGCCTCCATTTTTTCATTCTTTCTCCCACCCACTCTTGCCGGTGTTCTGCAGGTCCTTTCTTCCGTTATCAGACATATGCAGACTGGTTGCAGCAGTCTAATCCTCTGTCATTGCCGGGTAAAGAGCCCTGCCTGCAGAGGCTGAAGATGGTGCCTGTTTACGGAGCTCTCTTTATAGCCGTCAACTCTGTCTTTCCCTTGTCCTATGTCCGTACTGATGAATTCCTGGAGCACAACTATTTTTACAGGTTCATTTTTCTGGATTAAAAGACCATTCCAAACTGAGTAAATGCCAAAGGAGATGTCAAAATTAAATCATACTTTATCACAATTTTTATCATATTGAGAATAATAGTGGTATTATATTTCAGGTTTTTCTACATGGTAGCAATATTCTTTGTATTCCGGATGCGTTTCTACTCTGCGTGGTGTGGGGCAGAGGCTGGCTGCATCAGTGCAGGTCTAGGCTGTTACCCCCATGGGGCACTTTCCAAACCTGGAGGAGGGCCAACGGTGAAATATAGGTAGGGTGATTAACTTTATTACCGGATAGAGTTATAATGTTTGACTGTAACTTGGAAATATGATGATTTTAAAGTCCACCTACAGATATGTCTATACCAGGAAATAACAGTGTACATTCTTTGAAAGGATACAATAGAACTTGAATTTCCCAAGAAGAGAAATTTATATTTTACAGTAATGGAGCAGGATCCAATAAAACTTTGAGGACAGCAGGGTCACAGTTATGTAGTTTGAAATGGCACAGAAAAGTATAACTAAATATATATTTGCTCTACCATTTAAAAGTTTAGGGATTTTGTAAATGTTTTTGCAAGAACTTTTATGCTCATCAAGGCTGCATTTATTTGTTCAAAAATACAGTAAACACATAATGTGTAGTATCATTGAAATGTAAAATAGCTTTTCTAATTATATATTTTATAATAATAAAAACTTAAATATTAAAATATTCCTTTCAAGTAAACATTAACACACAAAACTTCATTAATCAACTATTCATCTTCACACCATCACTCAGCAACAAACCAAATACGGTGGTTTGGTGCTCAAAAATATTAAATGTTTATTTATTTGCTCTAAATATCATATTTAATATATAAAATTGTTGCCAAACCAGTAATAAAATTTCATTTAAAAAAATACTGAAAACCAAAATTAGTCATTTAATGAATGGCATAAAATATGGATATTAATTTTGAGAACTGCTGAAGATTGCATTTAAATGATTAAAGGTATTGTTATTGAATGTGTTTTTAAAGATTAACTTTTAATTAAGTGGCAGTGGTAATCTAAATCTGTAAAAACAAGAGAAATGAGCATGCATAATTAAATCGGACAATACAATTAAATTTAAATGAATCTCTTAGTAACTGATATGGTACCAGTATATTGGTATAAAACGGTGTATCAAGATAATTACATTTTTCTATATTTCTTAAGCGTAATTCTACAAGACACTTTAGCTAGACTATCTACAGGAAATTAGAAGCTCACTTGTGGTTTGATGATGTGGTTGATAAGGTTAATAAGAGGTTGTTTATATTTCAGTCCTGATCCAAACACAGCTGTGGAGTATGACTTTAAAACGATCCAGAACATCGACTGTTATAATACAGATTTCTGCGTAAAGGTTCGGCATGGCATGCGCTACTGGAACATGACGGTGCAGTGGTGGCTTCACAACTACATCTACCCCAATACTCCTTTCAGAGCGTATGCTCTCAGGTACAAGCATGTTCATTTCAATTGACTTTCAGCTGCATTGTGCTCTTATTGACCATCACTAATCCTCAACTTTCTTTTTATTTTTTGTCTCTTTTCTTACATTATGTCAGGGCTGGATGGACTATGTTAATCAGCGCTTATTGGCATGGCCTCCATGCTGGTTACTACCTCTCTTTTCTCACTATCCCATTGTGTATAGCAGCAGAATCAGCCATGGAGGCATCAGTCAGAGCCCGTCTAGGGCCGATGGGCCAGAATATCTTCGACTGGATCCACTGGTTCCTCAAGATGAGGGCTTACGACTACATGTGCATGGGATTTGTTCTCTTAAAGGCCAGCGACACCATCAACTACTGGAGCTCCATATACTTCATAATTCACATCATTGCTGTTGTTTGTATAGCAGTAGGACAAATGATGAAAGGAGGTAAAAAGAGAGAGAGAAGGGAACGAGGTGAAGGAGAGAAAGAGGATGTGGTAAGAGAGAAGTCTGAGTGAAACGAATGTGTGACATGCTGATCGTTCTGATAAACGGAGAGTTGGTATTTTTATGCAAAACCATTTCCCAACATGTACCGTAATAGCCATCAACTGCCATTAAAGGTATTATTTTTTTTTTTTTAAAACAACACAGACAGAAGAGTAGTAGATTATAGACACGAGGACATCCATCTTTATTTTATTAAAAGTGAAAATAGCTTTCAAATAATTTCCAAAATGTTAATGTTATCAGTTGTTTTGTTACATATATTGAAAAGTGATTCTTTTAGTTATCTGGTGAAAAACAGTGCAATGTATATATTCATCCTGACCAGGTCAGTATTGTTTAAATTATGATCTTGTTGCTTTAAACAATTGGAAAGGAGGTTTGTATTTTAATAGTGGTTCTCTGCTCATCGTTGACCTTGGGAAATGAATCTCCCACACAGAGTACTTATAACTGAATCCATCCATTCATTTACAAAAAAATAAAAATAAAAATAAAAACCTGATAAATGATGGACCCGTATCACTACTTTGAGCACAAATTTGTGGTGATTTACTCTCTGTAATGGTGTATTTGAGGTAATACAACCTTTATAATAACAAGGTGTATGTATGGAACATTAAAAGTTAGTCTGCCTTGTTTTTCATGCATTCTGAGGGATGGATTGAGTATCCATTGATGATTAATGTATGTCATGTATATCAATATTATTATTCTACAAAGAATGTGAAAGTAGTTGGTAACTTTCATTTCAACTTTTTCACTTTTTCAGAAAATAGGAGTGAGTGTTTTTGCTATTTTGTTCATTCGTTTTTCAGTTTAATACCACATGTTGTAAAGTGCAGCTTAAAATTATCAAGCAAAGATTTTGCACCAATTGTTTCAAAAGTAATGCATTATTATTAAGATCTTTTCAAAAGAGCTCAAAAGTTCTGTTCTTACAAAATCAAATTGTAATGAACAGTCCTATTTTATAACATTCAGAATATTTGTCCTTGTACACTGGAGTGGAGCCGGGGTTTAGTTTATTGATCGGTTGAGATTGTATCATGGTTCCTGTAATGTCTTCCTGCTATGTTGTATCTCTTATGTTTACTTTCTGGAGTATTAAACACAGAATGTGCCACTTCAATCTTTGAGGTTTTGTTTAAAAAAAAATAAAAAAAAATCACAGTATTTTCATTAAAATCACAGTGATTTTTTTTTATCCCAGACAAACTTCCTTCTTTTGGTGGAATGTCAGTCTGAAGACAAAATGTGTTAAACGATCATCTGATTTCATGATTACATGAAGTGACAGTTTTCATTACTTTTACAAAATTTTTGTGATGGATATTGTTTACTGTTTTTTTTTTTTCTATCATAGCTCACATTCTGCTTTGGCTTACACTACCATTTCAAAATTTGAGGATGGTAGTTTTTTTTTTTTTTTGCAAGAAATCTTATGCTTGACAAGGCTGAATTTATTTGTTTAAGAATACAGTAAAAAAAAAAAAGTCACAAATTACTGGAGTTTGAAACTTTTATATGGTAATATGTAATGTGTTATAATTCAATTTATTATTATTTTATAATTATTTAAATTTTTACATGATCCTTTGGAAATCATTCTAATTTGCTGATTTGGTGCTCAAAAAAATAAAATTGGTGCTCATTTCTTTTTGTCAATATTGAAAGGAGTTCTGCTGCTTAATATTTTTGTGCAAATTATGATAGTTTTTCAGGATTTTTTTTTATTTTTTTTTTTTTGTAGAAAGTTCTAAATTTCTACATTTGAAATAGAAATTTATTGTAGAATTACAAATGTCTTTACTGTCAATTTTGATCAATTTAATGTGTCCTTGAAGTGCTCATTTCTTTCTTTAAAAAAAAAATAAAAAATCAAACTGACCCCAAACTTTTGAACCATAATTTATACCAACTGTCTGTTTCGTTTTCGCTCTTTTTTCAAACGCATTTTAATTAACGTTTCACCGAGAGATGGACGTTTTTATTTTTTAATTCTCTTGTTTATTAACAGGGTGTGATAGTGATATGATCTGGTAGTCTGTTAACAAGGTTATGCCCACTGATCTATAATATAGAATATTAACATATTTTCAACAAATAAACTTCATTCTTCAGTTATTCATCATTATTTAAACTGTCACAACTAAAGTAGTAAATCTGTTATCGGTGCACAGAGAAACAAAAATGCTTTAAAAAATATTCACGCATGGTTACAGGATCTAACAATAGGTTGCCTTCGCGATCTGACAAGACCCAATTAGTCTGCCTAGCATGTGTTGCTAGTGTTTTGGTGGTAATAAGTACAAGGAAGTGTTTCCAAAGTTTATTTCCACGAGAATCAAAGTTCAGATGACAGAGTCCTGACACACCTGTGTTCTTCTCCGTGAGGGCGAGTTCGTCCTATCTGTGCGCTACTGAGTACTGACAGCTGCGGTTTCTGGATTGTGATTTTCGTCTTTTTGTTTGTTTTATGTGGAATCCATGTTGATAGTACCAGTTTCTGATGGAGCTGAAAGAATTCAACAATCAAGTCCATCCATCTCCAGGTAAGACAGTGTGGATGTGTGTAACTGAGTTAATGTTATACATGTGTAAGGGGGTTTATTTTCGCTGAAGTTTACTGTCAATTATTCCCAAGTATGATAACTACAGATGTTTGTCTACATCTATAGACGGTTTCAATGGCAACAACATAAACAAACGTTATCGCGCATGCGCGCTTTTATCTTAACTTCAGGTAGACTTCCAAATAGAATCAACAACAACAGCTAAGTACAGTAGATTATTTTTGATAACAAGCTAAATGTGTTTGCTGCGTAAATCAGAATTACTGAAAATGCAAATTCCTTCTCTGCCAGCAGGAGGTGTTTTAAAGCGGGAGAAACAGAGGTTTCCTCAGTAACTGCTGTATACAAAGAACTGCTGAGCTCACAGACACTGCTTTATAAGGAATATAACATGACATGAAAACGACAAAGGAAAATTAATAGACTAATTAAAGATGGTCTTCCTTCAGAAATACAGTGATATAAAAACACCCGCGCCTCGTTTTGATTTTTAAACGTGCAGTACTTGTTCATGTTTCTTCAATTAAGCCGTTTGGAAAATCGGTCAGTTTTGATATTGTGAGCGCCACAAATAAATAAATGTACGCGAAACACATCCCACAGAATAACCACCTGAGCCCAACTTCAGTCTACTCATCACCTTAACTTTAACTGCGTTTGTAGACGGTCGCAAAACAAAGCCAGACTGATAAACAAACACAGACCGGAAGTTAATTTAGGGCCAGGCGCGTGCGCCCAATAAAACAGTGTATACACTTTTTAATTTTTATTTACAGATGGATAACTGGAAAATCATAAGCTCTTATGATGAGACACCATGTTTGTGACACTATATTTGACAGTTCCTTAACCGCAGTCAACTGTGTCAATAATTTTAATGTACCATCTACCATCCTGTATATTATGTTAGTATACTGTATTGAGTTTATCTTTCTTGCTTAAAATGTACTGACAGTAACACTACAATGAAGTAATAATTAAACCTTTTGAATAATCTAAATAAATGTGATTTGGGGGAATTCTGAAAATGTCTTTCCCGTAAATTATTACTGATTATTTTGTATTTGGTTTTTTTTATTTTTATTATTTAGAAGTGATTTGAAATTTTTACTTTTAAAGAAATATCATTGTATAGAATGTATATTATTTTAGTATATTTACCAAAATATTATACAAATATGTTAAAAAATAAATAAAATAGCTAAATACTTATTTTTTACACTCAGGTGTGTCAATGTAAATAAATATTATTGATACTATTTACTTAAAAATACAGTAATCTACAGTACAATAAACCATATTGTTCTGTTATATAACGCAGAGCTAATGCATTTAAGGTCTGTATGGTCTTGTAACATTTATTACACTGAATAGTGAAAATCTCACAGAAATGATATCTGTCCTTAGTTTCAGCCATTGTCAGTGTAAAGTCTAGGAGTAAAGTCTATGCTATTTTAGAAGTGCACGGAGAACTGACAGCGATATGTATATATATATAGGACTTGGCTATGTATAGAAATGTAGTGCATATCAGAGCTGACGGGAAATGCTGCTCCATTTTGTTCTCGGTCACAGTTTTTAACACAACCATTACTGTACTTGACTGTAATGTCTCCCAGTACAGTTAACTGTCAGTATTATTCTTTCCTTGCCATATATAATCTTAACATTCCAACTTTGTAATTGTGATTGCTTTGAAGTACATCTGCTTTCTCTCAACACCCACAGACTACCCTAGTCCTTACAGTTCCCAGGATTCATTGAGGCTGCGGACAGTGCCAGCCCAAGACACAAGTGCGGTTCAGTTTGATTGGGCCTCCCCACCTGAAGATGCTGAAGACTCTAATGAACCTCAAAATCTCAGAGAGCTGCCACTGCACATGAGTCTGAAGAGAGCAGTATGGTATACATGCATTATCGTATTGCATACATGTACCAGTGTCAACTTTTACATTTTTACATTACCAAAATTTAGCTAGGGATACACTTGAATTGAAGAAAACCCATTTTTTCTCTGTTCTATCTCCAGCTCCCTAAAGTTTCAGACAGAAGTATATATTGAAACTTTTAATTTTAGAAAGTTTAATCATAACATGGCTTGTTTTCGCTGTCTTCGTCCAGGCAGGTGCAACAGATGAAAGTTCCAGTTGTTTCTAGCTCTTGGAACATCAAACGATCAAAGACATTTCACCGTTTCTGTGAGGTTGCCAAATACATTCTCAGCTATTTTGTTCTGTGGAAGAGGGGAATCCAAAGGATAGGAGGTGATGAAAATATGAATTAATTTACAAAAATGAGAAATACTGCTCTCATTTGCACATACATGTGTTTTTTCCAGCTACAATTTAAGCCATTTATTACAATATAATAAAATAAATAAATAAAATAAAGATGTGTTTAATATTTGATTTCCTTCATTCACTTGTTTTCTTGTAGGTCACTTTGGTGGAGGAGTTCAATCCTACTTCTTGTTCCTGAGATTTCTTGTGATTCTCAACTTCCTGTCCTCCTTGTTAATCGCAGCATTTGTCCTCATTCCCAGCATTGTGTTTCGCTCCATGAACTTCAACTCCACCATCGCTCTCACAGTCAATAGAACCGGTAGGAACACAGTCTCTCTGGTATTCAGCACAACACAAACTTATAATGCTTGATTGCCTCTAATGAGAGCATTCTAACTGGTTATCGGATAACAGTATACAGTATTCATAAAAGCAACAAGACCAGTCTGACAAGTTTAGTGCTAAAACATTCACAGTCTAACTTAAGTCTAACAAAAGTATATTAAATTAAAAAACAATAAACCCACATAATGTCATGTCATGTTTAAAATAATTCGTTAATAATCCATTATAATAACTAATCCTTTTAAAGAAAACCTTAACCTTACTGTTTTATGTTTAACCGACTAAATTGGGTCTATTCTTCCCTGTTCTGTTATGTTTTCATTACCTAATGCAGTGTTTCCTGCAGTTAGTAATAATAAGGATTGCTGGGATTCTCCCTAATTTTACAAACCCTTTACTCCTTATATGATTGGATTTCGGGTAAAACACTATTAGGAAGTAACCCTCTTTGTTGAAATATACTATTCACAATATACATACAAAAATATATTTGTAAAAAGAAAACAAAAATTAATAAGAAGTGCATATTATTACATTTTAAGAAAAATGTGCTTTGAATGTCCTTTTTTTAATTAACTGAATTAAGTGCACTTTAATAGTTATGTTTTTTTATGTTCAGTCAAATTTATTTATTTCTTTATTTAAACAGACGTTGAGACATGCTTGCAGTATGATCCAAAACCTGATGCCCTGATGGTGTTTTTTACATACTTTCTGGACCTAGTCTCAGGAACGGTATGGACACACATTCAGTGTTTTTTTTGTTTTGTTTTTTTTGTTTTTTTTTTATACATTATACATATTTATACACTACTGTTCAAAAGGTTTGTGGATGGTAAGATTTTTTTAAAAAGTGTTTGAAAAAGGTCCTTTATCCTCACAAACACGGCATTTATTTGATCAAAATACAATAAAAGGGTAATATTGTGAAATATTACAATTTGAAATATTTTTTTCTATTTTGTTTGTTTTTTTGTTTTTTTAAATGTAATGTGTTTGTGATGGCAAAGCTGAATTTTCAGCAGCCTTTACACCAGTCTTCAGTGTTGGCAGCTGGCAGCTTTTCAATTTAAACCTACAACTTTTTAATTTAAACTTTGAATTCAAATAACTGAGAGACAACAAGGCAAATGGAATGAGAATTAAAGTAAACGTGAAGCAAAGTATGTGTTTCTTAAGGTATAATTTTGCTTATTTGTCAGTCTGAAATAATATATATATATATATATATATATATATATATATATATATATATTATATATATATATATAATAATCTTTACTCATCACAATTATCTTTTTGTTTAGGGTTTTATGGAGTATTCATACCTGTTTTATGGGTATTATAATAATTCAATGATTGAGAGTAATGGATTCTCTTACAACATCCCTCTGGCCTATCTGTTGACGGCGGCTTTCTACTTCCTCTTCTGCTTGATTTGTATGATTATTAGGTGAATCTTGTCAGCTTTGTCAGGTTTTTCAAGCAACATATTGAAAACACATTGCTGAAGTATTAAGTTAACATCTCTGATTGACCAACAGAATGGGCGTCTCAGCTCGTCTTGTCATAGTGACGGGTGGAGGAGCAGCAGGGGGTTACAGTATGCTGGTGTTTACAGGATGGGATCATGGTCTCCAAGGAGACCGTGCAACAAAACTTAAACAAAACAATGTTCGCCACAGATTACAGGTCTGTGTATTGCAAACAATAGTTGTCTTCAGGTATTTTATATGAAAATACAGTGAGTTATTGTGTTGGGAAAACTTAAAAATTTGCTTATGGAAAATAAATCTTTAATATAAATGATAGTTCACCCAAAAAAAAAAAAAAGTACTAAATTTTGCTAACCCCCAGGCCATCAAAGATATACATGAGTTTGTTTCTTCATCAGAACAGATTTGAACTCAGAGCCGTCAGAGTTCAAACAGCTGATGAAAACATCACATTAATCTACAATTAATCCACATGACTCCAATCCATCTTTTAATCTCCTGTCAAGTGAAAAGTTGCATGTTTGTAATAAACAAATCCTTTATTAAGGCATTTTTAAGATCAAACTATTGCTTACGGCTACATTATGAGTCCATTATTCATAATATTGTGTTCATCAGTGAGAAAATCGTCTGAATCAAGAGAGAAATATGTTCAGATCAAGTACCATTTACAAATGAATACGGTCCAAAACAGTTCTAAACAAATATGTCAGTGGATTTTGATGAGAGGTGATAAAAGGGCTTGGAATTTTTCACTTGAGGAAGTGTTAATATGGATTATGGATTGGTATTTGGCCAGAAGCAACGGTTTTAAGTTAAAACATTTGTTTCTTACAAACACAGTTCATTAATTGATGGACCGGAGTTGTGCCAGTTACTTGTAAATTACTGAGATGTTTTTATCAGCTGTTTGAACTGTCAGTCTGATAGCATCCATTCACTGCAGAGCATCCACTGGTGAGCTAGTGATATAAAGATTACATTTTCATTGCATTTTCATTTTTGGGTGAACTATTCCTTTAAAAGGAACTGCTAGTGCAGTATAATGTTTATCATTGTTTTGACTCTTTCTCTGTCTCTCTCTCTCTCTCTCTCTCTGTCACTGTGTCTTTCACACCTAGGTGGATCTAGAAGAGGAAAGGCTTAAGAAAAGGGCTGCCTCCTTAACTTTGGGCCAAACAGTGTCTCTCTATGCACTCCGTGTTTTCCTTAACCTAATAGTCTTAATACTCATCGGTGCAACTTTCTATGGCATTGCAGAGGCAACTCAGTTCAGCCAGGTTAGCTTAATTTAAAAAAAGACCACAAACAGTATCTAAAACTAAATAATATCAATACAGCTTACGTAAGTCCCATATTGCCTTGGGCCAGTAAATTCCGATTAACAAATTAGGTCTCTGTGTTGTTGTTTTTAAAGCGGAAGTTTTAAGATGATATATAAGATTATTAAAAAAAGTAAAAATCAGTATTTATTAATTTAGTTGAGGTTCTGATCACCCGGTCTGGCTTTAATTTACAATAATTAATTGAATAAAATATCTCTTTCTCTCAGTCTAGGAAAACAACAGGCTTTGTGGGGCTGCTGTTGCAATATTTACCCTCCATGGTCATAACAGCAAGCAATTTTGTGGTGCCGTTGCTGTGTGACAAGATAGCATTACTGGAAAAGTATTCTCCAAGTACCACTGTCATCCTGGCCTTATTGAGGTTTGATCAATGCTTACACCCACACAGAATAAAGATATAGACATAGAGCAGATAGATGAAGAGCAGTACTCGTTTAGCCTTGGTTCGAGCCTCATCGAGAGCTCTTAACCTGCAATTTCTATTGTGACCCTCATTAAATAGCTTTCAAAGTGAATAATTTCAAATGAAGCGCCATCATTTTCTCACACATTGTCTGTTCATCCACTGCTCTTTTGATTTGGTCTTTGTCATTATTCTTCTGCTTGCTGAATTTTAGTAATTCTTTGTATTGGTCATTGTAGGGCGGTTTTCCTGCGTTTGGTGAGTTTGGGTGTTTTGCTGTACACTCTATGGGAGCAGATTACCTGTAAGGGAGAAATCAACAGTGAAAACTGCACACCCTGTAATTATTATTACGACCAATATAAGGTAAACAACTAAGATATGCACTCATTCCTAAACTGGTCAGATACTCTACCATGTTTGGGTTCCATAAGATTTTTTAAATGGTTTTTAATTAAAGAAGTATTTTATGCTCACTGAGGCTGCATTTATTTAATAAAAAAAATACTGTAAAAACAGTAATATTGAAATATTTTTACAATTAAAAATAACTCTTTTCTATTTTAATATATTTTTAAAAATGTCATCTATTCCTGTGATGGCAAAGCTGAATTTTCAGCAGCCACTACTCCTGTCTTTAGTGTTACACCATCTAATATGCTGATTTGATGCTCAAAAAACATTTCTTAATACTAATGTTTGCTGCTTAATATTTTGAGGGAAATGTAATAAAAAAAAATTCAGGATTCTTTGATAAATAGGAAGTTTAAAAGCACAGCATTTGTTTGAAACAGAAATAAAAACCTTTGAAAAAGGTCCCTTTTTAATTTGAATGTATTTTTTACTTTCAATCTCTTTCTTACAACCATATAGTGCTGGGAGACACGGGTTGGACAGGAAATGTATAAACTAACTCTTTTTGACTTCCTGATCACCATCGCTACACTAATCCTGGTAGAATTCCCCCGCAGGTCTGTTTACACATTTGTGTATTGGGTCATACATTTCCATATTAAAAATGTAAGTCTATAACATCTTTTTGCCATGTTCAGGATCGTGGTTGATCATTGCTCATGTAAACTGACTCAGTGGGTTGGACGGCAGGAGTTTCTGGTTGCCCCAAATGTTCTTGCTCTAGTTTACAGTCAAACAGTGGTTTGGACTGGAGCTCTTTTCTGTCCATTGCTGCCATTCATTAACACCATCAAATTCATCTTCTTTTATTACTGCAAAAAGGTACCATGACCACGCCTTTCTCGGACACACACATCTACATTTGCAATTGATTGCAATTGCTCATTTTTTTTTTCTGTTTGCTTGTGTCAGATAACCCTCTTCCACAACTGTCAACCGGCAACAAGAAACTTCCGATCCACCACCTCCAATTTCTTCTTCTTGCTGGTTCTGCTATTCGGATGGATGTTGTCCAGTGTGGTTCTCCTTTACAGTGTGGCTAAGTGAGTGAGGCCTGTAACTTTCCATGTGGTAGCACATTGTTCTTATTGACAGAAACTGAATATTTGTGTATAATCATGTATATGTCAAGTGTTATGTAGACCTTCTCTCTCCTTTTTTTGGTAGGATCCATCCATCTTATGGCTGTGGGCCTTTCCGCTTTTACCCAGCAATGTGGGAAGTTGTACCAGGAGCTGTTGAAATGCTAAGCAGCACCAGTAAAGAATTCCTGTTTTATATCGGCTCCCAGAAATTCTCTATACCACTCTTCATCTTCTCCTGGTCAGTATAAACAGCCTTGGTTCAGTTCAGGATTTCTTATGGTTTCATGTAAAACTTTACTCAACATGCATTCAAGTACCATATTCAATATTTCCATAACTTACAATATTTACAATATTTCCATATTGCTGCAGGATTAGGACTGATTTGACATGTGTTTGATATTTAATATACAGTGTGCTCCTGTGCTATGTGAGCGCTTTAACATCTGTCCATGGGAAAAGTGTAGCACTGCTGAAATCTCAGTGTAAACTGGTAAGTTCTTAGTTATTAGCAATCCAGTTCACAGACTAGAATGGTTATGCATATTTAAATGGTGTAATTGTATAATATAATAATAATAATTACAGTAAATGTCCTTTGTATACCTTTTAAGCACAGAAAAAAATGTTTGTGGTTTGAATATTATAGAAATATCACTAAAGGTATCACTAAGTCTTTTTTGTTTCCAATTTATCCTCTGACTGGAACCATTATTAATCTGTCCTTTAATCCGTATTTATCTGGGTGTAACAGGAACAGCGTGACAAACAGTTCCTGGTTAGACAACTTGAAGAGCTAAATGCCACAATGCAGAAGTTACAACGTGAACCACAGCAGCCCCAGAGAGAGACTGAGCCTTTCTACCACACAGCAACACGGTGGCATCAACATACCAATTATGCATTTGATCCCCATGAAGACCCAAAACCATATTAAGACTCTGTTGATAAAGTGCAGTTTATACTAGAATTCTGAAAACTGTGCACTCCATTATTTTACAGAAATACAACCAATGATATTTTCACTACTGTTCAAAAAATTTGGGGTCAGTAAGAGTTTTTTTTTTTTTTTGTTTGTTTAGGGAGATTAATACTTTTATTCAGTAAGGATGCATAAAATGTGATTAAAAGTGACAATAAAGACATTTATAATGTTACAAAATATTTATGTTTTAGTGTTCTCTATTCCTGAAATAATCCTGAAAAAAAAATTTAAGAAATGTTTCTTGCACACCAAATCAGCATATCAGAATGATTTCTGAAATATCATGTGACACTGAAGACTGGAATAATGGCTGCTGAAAATTCAGCTTTGCCATCACATCACTATTTCATTTTAAAATGTTAAAATAGTAAATGGTTATTTTATATTTTAATAATAATAATAATATATATATATATATATATATATATATATATATGTGTGTGTGTGTGTGTGTGTGTGTGTGTGTGTGTGTGTGTGTGCGTGCGTGCGTGCTTGCGTGCGTGTGACGTTTTTTAATGCAGCCTTTTTAATGAGCAGAAGTCTTCTTTATCAAATAAATGCATGTTCATGAGCCAGTGTACCTATTAAATACTTTGCGATTTTTGCCACTCAAAACTTCAGTTATGCATAATGTACACTATGCACAGCATCCCAGGTTTTATTATGCTGCACCTACTTAAGTATAAAGTAATATTTATTTATTTTTAAGTCTTTGTTAACCATTAAAACAACACAAACAGCTAAAAGACCATTACAACGCATTTTGTTGTGCATTCTTTAAAGCATTTTCAAAGAGAAATAATTAAAATACACTATCAGTATAAATTGCTGAGCGTTATGATATATTCAAGTACTACATAAATTCTGAAATTGTTTCCCTGGCAAACAAAAGGCTGTCGTTGAGGATTTTAGCCGCGCCCTCATGTGGTAGCCTACATGTAGCACATGACTATTCACTGCGTCACAAACGTTTTACGTGTGACGTAGTCACGCCACGACAACTTCCGGTATTTCCAAAGCTTTTTTTCTGTACCATCGAGTTGGTATATTTTTTTCGAACGCTGTTTACTTGTGTTTTGTTGTGAATATTCAGTATGGATGAAACGGATCTAACTTACTTAGGGATTCATTGGCGAGTTTGAATTTCCTAGCGTAGTAAGTCGACGAGCCTCATTTATTGGATCGTGTATGTGGTCTGACGAACTTGCTACGAGACTACAGCTACATTTTTCTGTTTCACTGCTCTCTGAAGCATTACATAATGAACATTTTGCCCAAAAAGAGCTGGCATGTGCGCAATAAGGACAACATTGCGCGCGTGCGCCGCGACGAGGCCCAAGCAGCAGAGGAACAACGCGAGATTCAGCGGCGAGTGGAACGCGCAGAGCAAGAGGTAACCATAGCAACCTAGCATCCTTCCACTGTTTCTAGGTTAATTTACTACATTCTCATCCCCTCCTGTACTCTGTGACCACGACATGACGTATCGAATTTGACCTCACAGCATTACTTAAAAAAAAGTGTATTTTGTCTTTGTTTGCATGGCATGTGTCATAATTATAATGCATGTTTAAAATGAAATTTGACCTTATGGCTTGAGTTTTGAGCTGAATGTTGATTTCTGATCTATCCATCTGTCCCATGATCCCTTAGGCTCGAACCGAGTATTTGAGAAAGAAATCTCAAGCAGCCCTTCAGCAGACAGCGAAAGGAACAGAGGATGGAGAGACGGCAGAGACAAGCCGAGGAGCCCGAGAGATAGAACACCTAAATCTGTTTCCTCTAGAGGACTCATCTGAAAAGAAAGGAAATGCAGAATACCTCAAAGAGAAGAAGGAAGAGAAGGTGTAACAAAAAGACACAAAAACTCATTTTTACCTACAATTTTAAGATTTGAGAATATTATTTTTTATACTGCACACAGATGACTTAAAATGGTGATTTAAGGGTGTTTTTGTGATATTTTGTTTTAGGAGAAGCAGGAACGTGCTATTGGTCTTTTAGTGTCTTTAGGTCCAGCTCCTGGAACAGAAGTGACTCCCTGGTACATGAAATGTGGAAAAGAAAAGGAAGAAGATAGAGACAAGAAAGAGAAAGGCAACAACAAGCCAAGAACAATAACTGAAGAGGAGAAAGAAAAGAGAGACAGGAAGCTAAAAGACGGTTTGGATCCTCTTAAAGAAATGAAGAAAGCACTGGCAGTGAAGGACGGGAAGGAGAAAAAGCATAAGAAGAAGGAGAAGAAGTACAGAGGAGAGAAGAGGAGTGGAGAGAGGTGTGAAATAAATTTTCTATTTCTGTCAATACCAATAAAGCCTCTTGCCTGGCTACACAACAATTTAGTCTTACTTCAGATGTCAGTACATTCACTCAGTGGGTTCTTGAAAGTGAAAACGTGACCATGAGTGTTTGCAATCAGTAAGAATTTGATGTATAGATGTTTGTGCGCTACTTTACGAAAATTTGGGGTTGGTAAAATGTTTTAATGTTTTTGAAAGAAGACTTGTGCTCACCAAAGCTGCATATATTTGATCAAAAATATAGTAAAATAACTTTTTTTATATGTATTTCAAATTGTAAATTATTACTATGATGGCAAAGCTGAATTTTCAGCAGCCAGTACACCAATCTTCAGTGTCACATGATTCTTCAGACACCATTCTAATATGCTGATGTTATGCTTAAGAAATGTTTTTTTGCTGGCGCCAATAACCTCGTGAGCAGTGCGCCAACATATAGCGCTGTTGCACTTTAGGCGTCCTGAGTTCGAGTCCTGGCTCGCGGACCTTTCCTGATGCCCTCCACCTCTCTCTCTCCCACTTTGTTTCCTGTCTACATACTGTCCTAGCATAATAAAGGCAGAAATGGCAAAAAATAAATCTTAAAAAAAATAATCAATGTTGAAAACAGTTGTGCTGCTTAATATTTTTGTGGAAACTATCATACATTTTTTGCAGGATTAGTTGATGAATCAAAAGAACAGCATTTATCTGAAATAGAAATATTTTGTAACAATATGAATGTCTTTACTTTCACTTGTGTTGAATTTAATGCATTCTTGCTGAGTAAAAGTATAAATCTTGCTGATCCAAATCTTTTGAACAGTAGTGTGTATGCATTTATAATTGGTATGTTTTTGCCTTCAGATATCTTCCTGATGTCATGTTTAAATAACTTAAAAACTTTTTCTGTTGTGTAATGCAGTCTAGAATTACAAACAAAGCCAAAGTATTATATAAATTACACTCTGAGAATTGTTCCCCTTGCAAACAAGTTCAAATATGCATCAGTAGATGCCCTCTGCAATAGTAACTTGTGTACGTTTGTCAATCTTTTTGTCCTAAAATGATTTCTTTTCCTCTCATGACAGTTCAGTTGAGAGATTACGGGCTGAACGACTGCAGAGAGAAGCGGAGGAGAGGAAAAGGACAAAGGCTTTACTGGATCAGAGGAGCGGAGGCGGGAAAGAAAAAGAGCAAGAGCGAGAGATGGGGGATAGAGACAGACCATACAACAGTGCCTACTTCCCTGAATTGGCACGGAAAAGGCAAAGGAGAGACCGAGATCAGTATGGCTTTTATTAGCTTACAAAGGCATTGATTCAATAAGTCTAGAAATCACAGAACTGTTGTGTGGTCGGACAAGAAATTAGCCACATGCAAAGTGTGAAGACCATTTAAAATGACTGATTACTACTGTACCTAAACGCCATCGATCTGGCCTCTGCAACACTTTTATTGGCATCAGATGTCTTGGAAAAAATGGTCAAACAAGAAATCCTCATTTTTGTTTGTGTTCACAGCACACGAGTGATTAAGTGTTGAGTGTTATAAAAATGTCATCTTATGATCTGTAGGATATGAAGGTTTTCCTGAACAATTCTAAGGCATCAGAAAACGTGGAGAAGCCATTGAGACAAAGAACATTTTCTGTCTGCTGCTAAAATTGGAGTCCATAAAATATTTTGTGCCCCTCTTGTGTAAAGACTTCATTATACCCTATTATCGCATAACTGGGATAAGCTGCAAAAGGTTATATTAGAGTTTTTATCTAAAGCAAACTTTTAAACCTTGATATAGGTTTTTTAAATAGCTCTTTTATACTGTTTCAGTTTGTTACTTGTTACATGAATAGACAGGGAAGCTAGCATGGCATTAAGACATCAGCCAACCAACTCTGATGTGAAGCGATGAAATTTTGTTTTTATGTGACAGTTTAGAGGAAGGTTTATCTGAGATTATACCACAATGATATATATTTGTAAAAAAAAAAAAAAATCCATAGCAGTCTCTTCAAACAATTGTACAGAAACACATGGAAATGTCACAGAATATGTGTGGAGGCGCTTAGTACAGTGCAGAAAAGAAGTATACACTATTTCGTAGAATATAAATTTTTGTGCAATATGTATCAGTCATATATTGTGGAAATGCCATCTAAAGCTGCCACTAGAAATACTTATTATGCCATTTGTCGCTATTCTTTATCCTTGGTGGTTCATATTATAAAGTACAATCATGAATTTTGTGAATTAATACATATGTACTGTTTTCACTCCAAGCAAATATGTTTTGTGGGACAAAAAAAACCCGACTGCTTGGAGGATGAGATTATAAAAATAGTTGGTATTTAAGGCATTTAATGTACCTTTAACCTTTCTGGTGAAAATATTTGGCCTTTTCCAGGTACAGACAGAGATTTGCATGTTATTAATTTGAAGGCTTCTACTGCGCGCTCCGTGCACCTGTCCTCCCAAACGGGTCATGTCACCGCTCCGTGGAGGTGGTCCGATTTAGGGGGCTTTTGATGCAGTGATACCCAAAGCAAAGACACGGGGGCGTTGACGTTCTCTCCAGTCCCATAAACAAACGCTTTTGTTGGTCGGCAGCAGGTACCTGAGCGGAAGACATGGCGTAATCGTTCGATTGCGAGGCAACGTCTACCTAAGAAAATCGCCGCGAGGCGCGCGCCGCTCCACAGAGATCATAGCGCAAGCTCGGTTGCGTCTGACGTAGAGAGGTTTCTTGGAAGAAAACATAGCTGGACCACTCACATGATACTGACACACTATATAGGATTGGATATAGAACCAATAGAATGACTTCACTGGTATTTTCTGCCCGTTTTCGACCGATGGGACTCGATGAGCATGGAATAGTAACAGCGCGCTGGTGAGGATGCGGCTCGCGGGATTAAGCTGACACAAAAGAGCGTTCACACCGTGTTTAATTGCGGATTAAAGGAGGGCATCAGCCTTGCACAACAAGGAGACGCTTCTTTATTAGAGGGGAGCCAGACGCGCGGCGGGTAACATTGACAGCGTCGCTCGGATGGTGGTTCCGTGGACCGCGCGACTATGTCACTGCAGTGCTGGGTGATTGTTCTGGTTGGGCTAATGTCGTACTTCAACCCGGAGAGAGCACTGGGAGCCCCGCAGAAGGAAGGTGAGCGTGTCGTTCCGATGGCGTTGATGCGCTCGGGGGGAGGCGGCGGCGATGAGACGCGGAATGAATAAGGCATAATGTGACAGTCTTCTGAGAGCATTTTATATTTCTGGATGGGGGTGAATCATGTATGGCGACGCTAATTATTATTTCATAATTCAATCATATCTATTAGATCTAAGTTTCATATTGGCACTATATATGTGTATTGAGCCCAGTAGATCCTGCACTGATGATAATAAAGGTGTCTGGCTGGTATTCTGGTACGCATGTATGATTCTTCATTGTGGGCCTGCAAAACATCTCTCCTTTATGTTATTTTACCTATGGGCCTTAGGTAAATCATTATTTTACATAATGCGATTTTCCCTGTTTTAGCTGTTCGCAGAACTGCATCATCTGCGGCGTTTTATTATGTCGGATGTTTTATTCCGCGCGTTATTTTAGCAGTATCATGAACACAATGTGCCAACAGGCCCGTGTGTTTATTTGTGTGTTCTCTCGTATGCAGTATGCGTAACCATATGGTCAAAGACGGGAACTGCGCACAGGTCCGTGTCTGCCAAAGTCTGCCCACTGTCCCTCGAACAATAACAGGTTATCAGATGAATAATATTACCCTTCGTGTATTCACACTGTTACCTGCTCAGTAGCCTATATATTTCCATATAGTTCAAGCGGACGAATTCCGCGGGGTGATTCTTGAATGCAAAACGCATGACTATTAATTGAAAACGTGGCATTTGTGTTTGTGATTTTTAATGTGCATTTTTTTTACTTCTAGCCTATGCATTGATCTTTGGCAACATACATAATGTTCGAGTGTTCTGACATCATGTGATATTTTGAAATTATAAAGCTGTACTATATTCTCCATGAAACGAGAGCAATATAGGTTGCTGACTTGTGAGATAGCTATTATTTTTTATTTGTAAATAACAATTATAAAAATCATAATGATATATTATGTATTATCATATGAAAATAATTGTAAAAAAAAAAAATAGTATTTATTGTTATCGTTAATAATAACATCTACAACTTCATCATTGAGAATAGATGCAATGATATTTTGGTTTCTGTAATTTTCCTGAAAATACCATCTATAAGTTTAAATGAGCACAACCTCAAATGACCTGTTCACACAACAGACCTTTATGACTGCTTGTGACTCTTTTTTAACAGCCTTTCCCAGCTTCAACCAGGTCCTTGCTGTCAGTCCTTATGTGTCCAAAAATGTCTTTGTGGTGCCTATGCTATTTTAAGAAAACCTTGGCCCGTCGCCTTTAAAAGTTACATTACTTTTTGCAAATGAAGAAAGCTAATAAAAGGGAGGTATTCTCTAGCAAATGGCATGTGTGCTAACATTGATGAATAAACAATGAGGTTTCGAATCAGTTAAATATATTTTAGTAGTGGATATTCAATCTTAGCAATCACAATGCCAAAGGAATTTAACATCCTTGCCCTCCTCCCCACCTTCTCTTCTCTACAGATGGCTCTCCTAAAACAAACGGCCAAATTGAGGTACAAAATCAAGTATGGCACCTCTCCTTCTGACCCAGCGAATCTTTTCAATAATCCAGTCCCTCCCCCTAAAAAAGGCCCTACCCCAAACAAAACTCCAAATACCTTCCTTTCTTCAATAGTGACGAGTACAAGAAATGTCTTGTATGATGACTCTCTGGTTTCTCTCCTTTGCTTCCCTTAAACCTCAACTCTCAAACCCCTCCCTAAACCCAAACTGAAGGTGATCTATTCTGAGTTCCTCTGCTTTTCTCTGTACTTTCTCCCCCTTGTGCAATGAAAACACTTCATTGGATTCCTGTGCTATGTTCTGAATGTAACGCTGCCCTTTTCAATCTTTCCCTGTTAGGAATATTTACAAGTTCTCTTTTAACACTCTCTTTTTATCTATCTATCTATCTATGGAGCAATCCCTTAGTATTTTTAAGGCTGGATATGTAAAACTCTACCCTCTTTTTTTCCTCAGTCTCTCTGTCCCGGGACGGCTCTCTCTCTCCTCCCCCTTATGTGATTATTCTCATCTCCTGCTCTGGGCTGGTCTCTTTTGTTCTGTTGCTTCTCACCTGCCTTTGCTGTAAGAGAGGAGGTGTGGGTTTCAATGTAAGTCTCTTTGGTGTGTGTTTTTTATACATGTAGGTTTATTTGAATTTTGCATAACGTGGGTGTTACTAATATGAATCAGCATGAAATATATGTTTTCTTGTTTATCTGATGGTGGTTAAATATCTTCTTTTTTATATTTTCCACCTCCACCTTTCTCTTTCAGGAGTTTGATAATGCTGAAGGGGAAGAATGCTCTGGGGCATCCAGCCCTGTTCCTGAGGACAGTTTGTCCTCCTGTCCATCACTACCGGAGGTCTACACTCTTCCACTGCGGGATAAGAACTGCCACATTCTACCGAATGGCACAGGTAAACCCATTTACTAAGGGCAATATGCACATCTAACTCCATAACGTGTTCGTAAGTTACAAGTAAACTGTCACTGTACAGATACATACATACATACACACACACACACACACACACACACACATATATACATATATATGTATATATATATACACATATACACACACACACACACACACACACAACTCTCTTTAACAGTCTTATTGAATCCCACAGACAGCTCCCAATGTTTCCGAAGGCACACTCTCAACTACCTGCAAGAGATTGGAAATGGCTGGTTTGGGAAGGTAAACAAACCATTTTTAATCTCAGGAACAGCTTGAATTGTAACTAACAATAATGGAAACCCATGTTGGTGGGGGTACCCAAGAAATTTGAAAGGTGTAGTATTATAATTATTAGAATTTCTTTACATACCTCTTTATGTAGGCTGTTTCAGGTAAACATAAAACTAGAAGAAAGTAATTTGTTTTAATTTAAGTATGTATATGCACTTGAAGCTGAGGCTTCTGAATCAGTGTTTCATAGTGTAAAATATGATTTTAAGGCTGTGGTCTCATTTTCAGCTGCTTAAAGATCACTTTCTTACTTGATGACCATCTATAATTACACTGACCTGAATTTGTAGTCTGTTTGACATGTTTGTCATGGTCTATATGTCCACACTCTGCAGTTATTTTAATTTTATTTTTGTACTATTCTAAATACTTTCTTTTCCTCTTTTTCATTTGTACAGATATAGCATAGAAAACTTTTCTCTTTTTTTCTGGTATATCTGTTTGATCTGTCTCTGGTAGGTGATATTGGCTGAAGTGCTGTGTGACTGCAGCTCCTATCAGGCTGTGGTGAAGGAGCTGAGGGTCAGTGCTAGTCCTCTGGAGCAGAGGAAGTTCTTGGCAGAGTCCGAGCCATACAGGTCAGACAGACTGGGTTTCTCTGGCTGGCATTATGTCTTGCTGATTGTTGTTTTTTCTAGTTAGTCCATTTTTTAAAATTATATTGGTGGAAATTTCTGCTGCTTTTTATTGAGGCTATTATTCCACACTTATCTAGCAATCAAATTGCTCATTCAAGCAATGGATTACCTTATTTTTGTCCTCGTTTATTTGCATTACAATGGCTTGTGATGGCCAGGAAGGTTTCATTTGAGCACTGGACATAAATACATACACACATGATGTGTATGGGCCCAGATGTGCCCGGGAATGCTGAAAAATTTATAGATCTATTTATTAGACCAAAGTTGTAGTTTAATTACATTTGCCATCTTCCTTTCTCTTCTCCCTCTAACCCTTTATAACTTATGTTTACAAGAATTTTGACAATACAGTTAATTTTTAATGATTTTTTTTTCTCACCTCACAGAAGCCTTCAGCATCCGAATATTCTCCAATGTTTGGGCCAATGCAGTGAGAGCGTTCCTTTCCTCCTGGTCATGGAGTTTTGTCAACTGGTGAGAACCCAGATTTGGAGACCAATTTGAGACCAATTTTAGATCTCTTTTTTTTTCAAACCCACAACCTTAGGGTTAGGAGTCAAACTCTCTAACCACTAGGCCACAACTTCCCCTGTGAACCAATTTATGTAACAATGGATTTGTGATGTATTGGATTAGATAGTTAATGTGTATTTTTTGAAAATTCAATATTCATAGAAATTAATTCTGCATGTTTCATGAACAAGGCCCATTGTGTACTCATAAGACTGAAATAAATTGAAATGTACCAGTGTATTCTGTTATCATAAATTGTTTTAGTGCTTTTAATTAGGAATTTGATCCTATTTTCTGTATCAAATAATTTTCTGGATTTTCAATTTTTATGTCTTTATCCACAGGGTGACCTGAAGAGGTATTTAAGAGCTCAGAGGAAGTCTGATGGGATGACCCCTGACCTGTTAAACAGAGACCTCTTGACCTTACAACGAATGGCATATGAGATCACCTCAGGTCTCTTGCATCTCCATGAGAACAATTACATTCACAGGTAAGACTGAGGAAATCTTTAACTTTAAAAGTGTTCAGGATCATGTGACTGACAGATAAAGCATTTGTAAAAAAAATAAATAAAAATAAAAATAAAAAATGGAGAGATATCAAAAATGTTGATACTATTCTCTGTTTGTCTGTGTTCTCCAGTGATTTGGCACTGAGGAACTGCCTCCTCACTTCAGATCTTACTGTTCGGATTGGAGACTATGGCCTCTCGCATAATCAATATAAGGTATTTAAACAATCTCTAAACATCATTCCACTTCAAATAGATTTTATAGAGCAGGACCTCAATCAATCGGTGTCTTAGGGTTTTTTTTCTGTTCACTATAGAAGATGATTTGGCAGTATTCAAAACAAATATTTCATGCTGCATAATCAGCATATAGATAGTTTTAGAGCAGCTTAGCTTCTTTACTAGGAACTTTGATAATGTGGTTTTCCATATTTTACACAAACAGGAGGATTACTATCTAACGCCAGACAAACTGTGGATACCTCTTCGCTGGATTGCCCCTGAACTTCTAGAGGAGTTTCGCGGGAATCTGATTGTCACTGATCAAACCAAAACCAGCAATGTGTGGTATGTAAAATTATAGACAAATATATTAATAATGGAAATTTAAATGGAAGAGTCCAATAATAGCACATAAATAAAAAATAACAGTTATGGAGTTAGCTTTTTTTATTATTATTATAAAAACAGTTTTAGGGACTTTGATAAAACAATATGAGACAATATACTCTAACTTTAGTAATAGTGTATAATATTTTGACTTTATATTCTGAGTTGTCAGCTTGTTTAATTTCCTGAATTTTATCCCAGTCTATCACTTGTGCTACTCTTCAGTAACTTCAACCACTTTTTTCCCTTCATGTGACAACTGACAGGTCTCTGGGTGTTGTGATATGGGAGCTGTTTGAATTTGGGGCTCAGCCCCACAGACACCTGAGCGATGAAGAGGTTCTCACCTTTGTTATCAGGGAACGACAGATCACTCTGGCTCAACCTCGCCTCAAACTCGGTCATGCAGACTATTGGTCAGTATTTTTAATGTCTTTAATTAGATAAACAGTATCTGCAAGCAGATGCAGATATAGAGTTCAGATTCACCTACCAAATGCAGGGGCGGCTCGTGGGTTTTAAAATAGAGGAGGCACACTTATTGTATTGGTCTGGGATCCCTGCCGATTATTATTATTATTTGCTTAACCACTTTAAAACGGCTTTTTGATTGCTTTTAGTCAAAAAACATAAAGAAAACGACACACATACAACAAGATAATATAATATCACTTAACTGTTCTATCACCTGAAGCAAACATCCATTCCTTCCTAAAAGTTTGTGTTAGAGAGCTGCCTGTTTTGCTATTTAATTAAGCCGACTGCTGTATTCTATATCCAGCTAAGACGTGGTTTCCCTGAAAGTGAACACTCAATGCTGATTGGCTAATTTTTTTACCAACGGAGGCATGAGAGCTCAGCTCTTCCCCCGCCTCCCACTACTCTTCTCTATCACCTAGCGGTTGTAATTACATCAGCAGATTCGGCACATTCACGATAGAAATGCAGCGCTTTCCGACTTCATTAACATTTTATGGTATTACAACTGTGAAATTACAAAAAAAAATACACATTCTGAGATATGAACTGAAATTAATTGTGAATTTTATTAACATTAAATAGTCCTCCTCCCATTTTCACCTCAAAATTTGATGAGCCGCCACTGACCAAATGTTTTACACTTACAGAAATTAATAGTACTTGCGAAAATGTCCCTTTTCATAACTAGCATTAAAATTATTTTTACTTGTTTCCCGGTTTAAAAAAAAAAAAAACTTTAAATCAATGATTCTTGAGTGTATTTTGTCTTACTGAACTAAAAATTTGAATAAAAAATAAAATGAGAGAAAAATGAAACAGGATTTGTAATCTTAATAAAGTAAAATATGTAGTATATAATGTCACATACTAATATGTGAACTATTTTTGTATATTTCATTAGGTACGAGGTCATGCAGTCTTGCTGGCTACCCCCATCCCAGCGGCCAACGGTCAACAAAGTCTTCCTCCTACTCTCCTCTCTCCTTGCCGCAGAACAAGGAAGTCGTAAGAGTGCTAGAAGGGATGACGATGAGGAGGATTATGAGGAAGACAGTGGAGAAGGAAGGAGAGGAGAGAGTGATGAGTCGTTTGAAAGACGATGGGATGCCCTCCGGCCCCCAGCTTTTCAGTCAGCTGCTCACAAACTTCTGAGGGAGAGAGAGTATGGGAGGGAGGATGGCTGCCTCAGAGAAAACGGAAACTCCTTTCCACTTTTGGACCCTGTGGACAATATGATCTCTCCTACATCTGAGCTAGATGACATTCTTACTGTAACAGAGACCAGCAAAGGGTTAAACTTTGAATACTTCTGGGAAAGGGCCCATGCAGGAGAGGGTACAAACCACTTCCTCCTCCTCAACCAATACCGACACCCAATTCTGGCCACAGGCAAACCTTGGACACACCGACCGTCGTCCCCGTGATCAGTGCCCGCAGCCCTTCACTGGCCAGCGAGTATTACATTCGCCTGGAAGAGCATACTCCCCAGGATAAGTCCCCTAGTCTAGGAAAAGGGCGCTCGTTTAAAAAATATTCTGTGTGTTCTGGAGATCTGGAGCTGGTCGAGCTTCAAACAGGGACTACTGGAAAAGACAGACCATCTTTCAATCAGCAAGATGGCTTTGCGAGAGGCACATCTCAGACTGTCAGATGCAGTGAGGTAAAGGTTATGGTTACAAACACTGGCTTGGTTGAGTTTAGTAAGGAGAGCTGTAACCGAGTGACAGATTACGCTGTTATAAATGTTGAAGCAAACCAAAAGTCCCTTGGTCCTCAAGCACCCATCCTCCCGCCTAAACCTCGTTCAATGTCCATGTCCTCTGGCAGCCATCTACACTCACGGCCCCTGCCTGCTCCTCCACTAGGTTACGCAAGAACATACGGGTTAGACATCTACCCTGGATCCTCGTTCCCAACAGGCAAAGTTGAGACCTCTGATTCTTTACTAATAAGTTCACTGTCAAAAGTAAATTTTGACCATTTGGGCTTAAATCGCACTCATCAGACACTGCCCCCATCTCCATCACTCTCTCCTTCTATTCCACCATCTTCTGGCAGTCACTCCTTGTTCCTCCCACCTCAAACCTGTCCTCCACCTCTCCCTCCCCACTATAGACTCCAAAAGGGTCAAAAGTACTCTTCAGAGACATATTCCAGATACAATGTGATGCACATACAAAGAGACCCACTAAGCTGTGACCATACTGATAGGAGACATGCTGACAGAGGCATGACACGGTCTCAGTCTTTGTATAATTCAAGAGATGGTCCAGAGACATACACTACAGACAATGAGTCCTCCTACAGAATGACTCGATCCCAATCCACAATTCCAAAAATTGAGAGAACATCATCCTCTAGTCCGGAGCTCTCAAAGGACGATGAAGACGATGATGACGATTCACCTTTCATGTCACCGCATAGATCCAGCAGTGGCACAACTATTCAGCACACCAACCTGGCTGATGAACCCGATCCAGCTACGGCCGAGTTTTTCTCAAGGGGAATGAAGCGAACACAATCCCGCCTCGCCACTATCCTGCTGGCCATATGGAAGGAAGATGCAGTCATGCAACGTGAGCGAGTTGCAGCTGCTAGGAAATCTCCCATACATTTGTTTCTGACTGAGATCTCCAATGACTCCATGGACATGAAAGATGGAGAAAGCTCATGGGCACGAGAAAGTGATGGAAGGAAAGATAAAGGAATGCGGAGATCCCAGTCTCTTCTCTCAGAACTTGACTCATCCACACAGGCTTGGGCCTCAGACAAAGACTTCCTGCCTGGGTATGAAGGCAGTACCAAAAAGAGAGATTTGTTCCTTACAGAGATTGAGACATCTGTGTCAGATTGTGAGGATGCATATGATGGCGAAGGTGGCACCCCGGTTTCCAGATTTGGAACTACTCCTCATCCTTTTGCACATCCCTCAGATTTGCCAGTGTATGCAGAAGCTGAGGAGGCTTTTTCATCAGCGATGAAGAAGTCTCATTTCGTGCTCTCTGAAATATCTATTGAGAGTGTTGAACCTGAGCCGAAGAAAGGGGAAATGACAAGAGAGGAATTTCTGAAGGAGATTCAATCTGCTGAAACATTTCTGACTGAAATCATTACAAGGCAACGCAAAAAGGAAGAGAGTGTATCACCTACTCCATTGTCTCCTGAGTATGAATCAATATGCATTGACCCAGAATCGTCTCAGACAATACAGTTTGAATCAGAAAGAGCAAGAGCAGGAAAGCTGCCAGGTGACACAAAAGAAGCAATTTATGCTCAAGTCACCAAGCGGGCGAAAAGGAGTGAAATAAAAGTTGCTATGCGTCCAGAAATTCCAGTACTTCAGATTGCATCTGATTTACACAATCTTGAATCAGCTCAGAAATTAACTCCAGTCAGTCACTTTTCACCTGAAATGGAGCCAGAGAAGCATCCCCTTAATGATTTTCCTCCCTCAGAAGTACTGCCTAAAAATGGGCCTCTATTGGAGCAGATATCTCCCATTATAAAAGAGAACCAAAATTCTCAAGAGTCTCACAGTCAGCATGACTGTGTAAGGGATGGTCCAGCAGAACCCAGAAATATGCACAATGTTAATGGTACACTGAGTTGTGACAAAAATCTAATCACTGATGATACACGAATTGGAAGCGTAGATGAAAATTATTTGAAGAGCATTTTTATTCAGCCAAAAGAACTAACACAGAAAAACAATCACAGTGTTTCAACTGAAATTGAGGTGATGACATCAAATGCAACATTTGAAAATGTACACAATGAGAAACTGCCAGAAAATCTAAATGAGAGGCCAAATGAATCGACTTTCCTTGATCCTTCACAAAACAGTAATTCAGCAGGTGGCCCAAGCTCTACAAAGGAGAGGGAATACAGTTCATATGTGAGTCAAGACTGCCCCACAGCCAACTTGCAAATGGAAACATCCTCTAAATCCCTTGAACAAACTGATTTGCCTGACAAGGACACTAGTTTAAGGACTGGGTGTCATGATAAAGACATGAAAATGGCAAAAGAGCAAATACTTCCAAGTGACTCTTCATTCTCCTTGAATGAATCAAGCACAGATGCGTTCTACTCGCCTATGGTGCATGAACCCAACTCTGATCAGTCACTTTCCACCATGACCCCCACAGATTCTATGTTGTCACCTTTGACCTCTAGTTCACTAGACTGCCTCACACCTGGAGATTCCTGGTTGGGTGGGGGAAGCAGTGGATGGAGAGCCCTGGGAACTGAAACACCACACCGAGATTCAGCTTACTTCTCTGACAGTGACTGGGATGGTGGAGAGGGTTTAAGCAGAAGAGGCACTGATGTAGTTGGCCCTTCTCGTCCAGGTAGTGTTCAAACAGGAGAGCGAGGAATATTGATGGGAATTGAGGAAAAGATTGAGGATGAAGGACTACTGGATCATTTAGAAAAGGAAGTGGAGATGAAACAAGATATGCAGGGATTGTGGGGTTCGAATGAGAGAGCTGATGTAGAGAAGGGTCTCAAACAAGGTGCTGTCATTTCAGGAGATTCTCAGAGCGAATGCAATGCTGAGTTTATTGCCAGGTTTTTCTCCAGTGGACAGGATGAGCCAAATAAGGGAGTTCCATTTAGCAACGGCTACCTTAACATCCAAAACTCCTCTCTAGTTAAAAATAGTGAGCTGTTCATGTCTCACACATTTTCGAAAGAAAGAATGCTTCATGATTCAGGTGCTACAGATCCTAGACTGCTTGCTGACATGGTCTCAGAGCCTCAAAAACCCATTTCTGGACCAGTTTGTCAAGAGCAACTCATTGAACATTGCTCATATTTGCAAACAGCGAAAAATACGGAGGCACGTTGTACATCACCTGAATTCCCAGTTGATGAACAGTCATCAGACAAAAGTAAATCCAGGTTATCACGGTTTTATAGCTTTCAGTCTGATTATTCTAAATGCATCACCAGCCCTGAGATAAACACAAAGCTCAGCAATGATGACACCAAATGTGGCTTGACCCAATTCATCTGGTCTGAGACAAAAGCTGAACAACCTACAGGAGGCGAGAAGGGTAAGCTTGATATCCAAGACGCAGATGCAAATGAACTAGGCTTGAGAAACCTCTCATATTTAGAAGAGTGTGAGGATGAACAGGCAAAGGAAAGGTCTGAAAGTCAGCTAGCTGTAGGGGAGCTCTGCTTCACTGTCAAGGAATCCCCCAAAAATGCTGCAGATGAGAATGCCAGCAGTATGGAGATCTCAAAAGATGAAAATTCTGATGAATTCAGCAGAGGTGCCTCAATGGGTCTTGAACTGAAAGAGAAGGAGTTGTGGAGTGCCCTTGAGGAAGATTACAGTACGGAGGAAACTATGAGAGGGGAATTCAACTGCCAAACATTTAAGCAGAGAGAACTTCACATTTGGCCTGTAGAAAATGACCAGTGGGCTGTAGCTGAAGCTCGGACACCAGAAGCAGGGCTTGGATCAGAACTCTTCCCAAATTTTGGAAAAAAGGCCTGGGGGGAGGAAGAACATTTAATGGTGAGTCATGAATTTTGGGAATCTGAAGCAAATGATGAGCTTGCGGATAGTGAGTCTCATCCCTCTACTCAGAGAATATGTGAAGATGCATTTAATGACGAGAAGCTAGGACGGGCTGATTATCCACCACATGAGAGGCTGATCCTTTCTAGTGGGAAAGGAAGCTCAGCAGGCACTTGTAGAAAGGCTCGACTTTCAGCAAGAGGAGAACATGGAAAATCCAGACATGGAAAATGGAACACCAGAGTGCTATACTAGCAATATAAAGATGGAAGCTGAGAATCTGGAGAACCCAGAACTGGAGGCACCTGTACAACACAGACCTGTTGAGGTGGTGATTGATACCCAGACATGCTTACAAAATTATGTGGGAGGTGAATTGTTTGGGGATAAAGATAATAAAGAGTTTGACAGTCACGAAAACATAGTGGGTGTAAGAGGTTGTATGACTCACTCTCCCTCGTTTTCTATTACAAATGCTTCAACTGATGAGTTGGAACCTCTACAATGCCACAAAGAATCTCTTTCTACTGATAATGACAATGTACAAAGGGACCAAACTGAAGCCACATGGACACCCAAGACTGAAGCAAGCAAAACATTGGTTGCAGCCCTTGAAGACCATCAAACCTGCACAATAGATATGTCAAACTCAACCACTGACTTAGCTGATAGTTCCCAAATCATTTCAGAGTGTCTCAGTACAGAAACTGATAAACGTAATGTTGACAGTAATCACTGTCCTTCCACAATCAGTGATGTATTTTTTGAGAAAGAAAGATCAGATTCTCCATCTTGCCCAAATCTCACCATTAGCACTGATCCAGAGCCATGTAAGATTCATAGTAGCAATGTTCAGTGTTCAGCCCCTGCACTGATTTCAATGGAGCTTTCTGAATGTGCTGCTTCCCCACGTGCAGGAGTGGGTAAGTGCCAAGGCCCAAGTACTTTCCCGAATACAGTACACCACATAGAAATCAAGACCAGTTCAAGTGTGTTCTGTGCTGCAGATCAAACATCTAATAAAGGACATGAGGAGCTGTCTGACTCCTCTGATGATGTTAACTGTTTAGATCAGCCTTTTGAAGAACTTGCCACCAGTACCACCACTCACAGCAAAGGCATCACCGCAAACCTGGGAGAAAAACTGCACACATCTCTCGTAAAAGAAAACCACATTCACCCAGAATCAAAGGCTGTGGATGACAAAAATAGCCTGTTCAAGAAAGCGGCCCATCCACCTCTTTCCCAGTGTTCTCTGAACTCCATCCCTGAGTTGTTGATCTCTGAGTGGAAGGACATGGATGAGGAGCCTCTAGAGGATTTTGAAAAACTGGAGCAACTGTGTTGCATTTCTGGGGATGAAGAGACACTTGGAGATCTGTTTTTAGGAAACTTAGATCTGCTTGAATCTTTTAAGAGAAATCCAGAGCAAAGAACTAGTGGTGCTGGTGGCATAATAAATCATCATGACTCAGCAGATGCAGAGGGGAAGATGAGAGTAGAGCTTAAAGAGGAAGTTGACAGGATATCGAAAAGTACCACGGTTGTCTTGCAACAGTCAGACCAATATGAAAACATTTCTCCAAATTTCCCTGGAGAAGCTCAGCAGTCAGTGGAAAAGAAAACGGGGCAGCTTGTGCCAACATCTCTCTCACCATGCAATTCTGTAGATGGTTCCAAAGGGCAGAGGTCTCTCTCAAAAATGCAGACAAAAAATGGACTGATGATGCAGGTGAGTAAAAAGTACTCTGACCTGTACTCTATTGATGCTCTGCTATTTCTGAAAAATTCTGTCTTTTTTTTAGGTTTGTGAGGAAAGACTTCAGTACTCTCTCAGTGAAAATGTTAAAGCCAATGTCCTGTGGGGGTCTACAGTTAGTGACAGCGTGATTCTGCACCCTTGGGGAGCCTCTACCACTTCGTCCTCTGAAGAAAATGTTGCAAACAAAGATTTCCAAGAAAATGAGAGGTGTGGTTATGCTCCAGAAATACTTCGAAAATAGATGAAGTGATGAATAAAACAACATTATTCTAAGAGAGAGATAATATATCTATTTAATACTATTCTAAGAGAGATAATATAATGTCTCTCATATTCTATATTTAATAAATATGAACTGTAGAGAATGTGATGTCCTCTTGGCATTTAATGTAACCACAGTCTTTGCTTTCAAATCATTTTTAACTGAATGCTTTTTTTGGTTAAAGAAGGTAAAAAACAGACTTCATCTTAGTGTAAATTATTAATCTTAGCAGCAAAGAGGAGACCCCACCCTCCTCTCCTGTGTCTGTGAGTGAACCTACTGAAGCAAAGACAGAAGGAATGACTGTGCTTGAACAGCCTGAGGTTACACCTTCACTGCCAGCTGCAAATCAAGCTGTGAAAGGTACTGTGAACTGAAAACACTCATAAAATAAAACCAAAGATTATTTATTTTAATTGAACGATTTGGCTAATTATCCAGTTTTTATCACATCAGTCTCTGAATCTAGTTAAAATCCCAAACAGAAAAAAAAATGGCCTGTTGTATAATTTATATATTGTCATAGTTCTTTAAAAAAGTAAATACTTTTATAACAATCTCTCTCTCTCTCTCTCTCTCTCTCTCTCTCTCTCATATATATATATATATATATATATATATATATATATCTAATTTCAGCTAAGCTGGCCCGTCTCTCCTTATCCCTCCCTCTGCTCTCTCTCTCTCTTCCTCTCTCACCAAATGCCAAAGGAGGATTCTGGGAAGGGGGAGAGCACAGAGGGGGAAGGAGGAGGGTTGCTTCAACAGGTAGCGATCCAGATGAAGATGAAGAAGAGGAACAGGAGGATGAGTCTCCCAGGCGCGTCATCGTTGTCACGGAAACAGATGTTGACAAGAGAGTGGGTTTGCGCAGCTTGTTGAAATCACCAAAGGAACCCGTGGACAAAGAGAACCATGACCGTGGGAGGAATGTGTCATTTTTTGATGATGTCACAGTCTATCTTTTTGATCAGGTATGTCAAGGGTGTTGTTTATACAGAAAAGTGCCTTCAGTTGCAATTTCACATTTTTAAACATTATCTGATTTGCTACTTCTCTGTGTCTGCCAGGAAACTCCAACCAATGAACTGAGCTCTGGATCTACTAGTTCATCTCCCCATGGAAAGCCCCCCAACACTGATGGTTTTGGTAAGTGTAATCAGCAGAAGATATGATAATTTTGGCCTTATTTGCAAAGAGCAAATGCAAAACTTGTGATTTTGGGTCTCATTTTTTTGTCTTCCGCCCTGATTAATCTAATTTTTTTTTCAGGATCAGGCAACCACAAGGCATCAAAAAGTAAAGACCATGTAGTGAAGCCAAGATCTCCAACTGGAGTAACTTCCGGCTCATCATCAAGGTTTACAGTGAGCCCTGCCGATGACCCACATTTAGTGTGACATACTACAGTTCCCATAAACACCTGGACAGAATGTATGCCCCTGGAGTGAATGAGTGGCCCCCGTTGTCATCGGTAACTATGACGACTCCTGGAGGTTATTTTTTTAACTGAACTGTAAGAAAAAGAAGGACTCCCGTTTCAAAAGGCTGGAGGCAGTCCAGGTTTTACTCACTGCAGCAGCTGGAGTGGTAGATCCACACATAGAAAGTACCTTCCAAACAGCCAAAATCCTTGGAGTTATGTAAAATCTGACATGTACTTTTCGGCTATGCAATGGGAGTCTTATTATGTACCAGCTTAACTGTTCTATTTTCATGGCTTCTTGAGGTATGTTTGTATTTTATTCCCTTTGAATGAAGGGGAGCACTTTCTCTGACCAGTACCTGTCTATTTGTGAGCTTAGAAATATTGACATTGTAAATTTGTTCTCATTGCAGTCAGACATTCTTGTAGTTTGTGGTTGAGGAGGAAATCATCTTTTTCCCAAATCACAGCAGTGCAGTTCTCATTTAGCATTTGTACAAACTAAAAATGAAATTGCAACAGAATACAAACTCATTTTAAAAACATTTATTTTAAATGTATTCTTACAGAAATGCACGAAAAAAATAAAACTGCAACTGTCATGTTTAATACTGTATTTTTAATTGCAAATGTTATTTATTTCTGTATCTAATTTCTTTACTTGTTTATTTATTCTGCATTTGTTTTTTTATTTTTAATATATGTTTGTCTGTTGGCCTAAGTCACTTCAGAAGTTTAAGTATACTGTATATTTAGTTTATTTTGTATTTATGTTATTTGCCATTTAATCCTATTAATAACCAACTCAACAAACATGTCTTTGCATAGGTACAAACACTTTGAAATGTTTTCTCTAATTTAGCTATTTCTAGATGTCAGTCTGTATCTAGTTGTCCTAGGATGTCTCTCTACGCAGGTGTTATTTTCTAATAATGTATTTGACATTAGCTTTTCCTTTATTTATTTTGAAGCAGTAATTATTGCTTGGCATGAAAAAAAGAGGAATCAGCATACATAACTACAAATTGACTTATTTATTCATTCATTTTTAGTTTTTTATCTTATCGTTCATGCAAATGTCTGACTCTGAGGTAGTCCAGATCATTATATCATGTTCAACATCTGTTTCATTTAGAGGATTCATATTATTCTGTAAGAAGCTGAGGGAGTGAAAATAACATGAAAACTGTGAAACATTTATTGAACTGTTTGATGACAATAAATTGTTCTGTCTTATAATATCTTCTGTGTAACATTTTAATTTACTAACCTTGTTTTGTATTATCATTATTTTAGTGCATTTTTCCCACAGTATAACTTAAACTGGCATAAAATAAAGCTTAGTATTATGAAGTAGAACTCCTTAGCGAAATCCACAATACTTTACACTGTCCCATGAAGCACAAATCCCAAGTGTTTTTTTTTTTTTTTTTTTTACCTAATATCTACCAGAAAATTTGTAGTAAAGATTTGTCAAAATTATTTTAAAATAATGAATTATTGAAAGATTATTATTATTATTTAAATATTATTGGCTTTTGTCACATGCAACCCTTACCTAATATTTTCCAATCGAAATAAAAAAGTTACAGAAAAAAAATACTAAAATTGTGGCATTTATTTGTGCCATGATAACAAAAATATTCTGCTTTGTCAGTTTCGTTCAAACTTTGCACAAACTTAATTCTTAACCATGTTCTTCCATTCAATATTAGTTTAATGCATACATTCTATGGTTTAATGTTTATTGCTAGAAAATTGCGAGGTTACACAAATTAGGGGTTTACATTTTATTTTTACAATTTCCCAATGTTGCTTTTAGGGTGCAAAAACGACAACCCCCAGAGATTCAATTTTTTTTTATTGATTAATTAATACCATACCATACCGTAAGCAAATTTTTTTTTTTTTTTTTTTTTTTTTTTTCATGTCTGCGTTCCTGAACACATTTCCCAGAAGCCTTTGCTGTAAAACATATGACGCATTTAACCTGCGACTTCAGCATTGTTCGGTGCTGTGCGTTAGTGTATCGTTGCATGTTGGCTGATATTGGTATTTTTATAGAAGTGAGAAGAAAAGAGGCGCTTTGGAAATGTAAGTTTAAGCACATTTATCTTGAAAACTATTTTAAAAACCTCGTTTAGTTTTGATGTAATTCGTGTTTATTTGCTCGCTCTGTTCGTAGATGTCTCTGGCAGACGAGTTGCTTGCCGACTTGGAGGAGGCAGGAGAAGAGGAGGACGGGCTGTATCCCGGTGGAGAAGGGGGTGAGAGTGACGGGGAACCCGGGGAGAATCAAGCCGATGGGGGTCTGGAGGACATACCGGAGGAGATGGAGGTGGATTACAGTGCGACGGAGAGCGTCACATCCATAGCAAAACTAAGACACAGCAAGCCAGTGAGTTTCTGACTTCATTCATTTGATTCTAATAATTACCGTCTCCCTGAAACGTTCCACTAACTTACTGCAAACTTCTCGACTTCGTACAGTTTGCTGAAATCATGGATAAAATCGGTCATTATGTTGGAAATCAACGTAAAAATTCAGAAGGTGAGTAGCATCCATCTCATTTCGGAAACGTGCGTAACTATTAATTTTCCGTATTTAACATGTTTTTCCACTCTCTTCAGTGTCTGGACCTGTTGAAGCAGACCCAGAGTACAGACTCATTGTCGCTGCCAACAATCTCACAGTGGAAATTGACAATGAACTCAGTGAGTTTAATATTTATTTTAAAGTGAATATGCAAAATATTTGTGAAATTACAAGATTTATATCACTTATCAAGCACTATTTCCCCCTCAGATATCATTCACAAGTTTGTCCGTGACAAGTACTCCAAAAGGTTTCCTGAACTGGAGTCTCTGGTGCCAAATTCACTAGACTATATCAGAACTGTTAAGGTATGAAGATTAATTCAAAAAATATAATGGGCTGAGCATTTTTGAGCAGCCTTTTCATGCAAAATGTTACCGTCATATGATTTACATCATCTGATCGTGCATTTTTTTTTAAACTAATGATGCTTAAAGATAAATTCTCATGTGTGTGTTATACAAGTTAATTTGTTTGTGCATCTTCAGGAGCTGGGTAACAGTCTAGAGAAATGCAAAAATAATGAGACCCTCCAGCAGATCCTGACTAATGCTACTATCATGGTGGTCAGTGTCACAGCCTCAACCACACAAGGGTGAGTGAGCAGATTTATAAGGTATGATTACAGGAAGAGAACCTTGTTTTCTGTTAAAGTTTTTTTTAAAAGTTTGGAGCAAGTGGGATTTTTGTTTTTGAAATAAATGAATACTTTTCACCATTCAGTTGGTCAAAACTTACAGTAAAGACTTCCAAAAGATTTTTAAAAAAAATGCAAATAAATGCTGTTCTTTTGAATTTATATTTATCAAAGAATCATGGGGAAAAATCGTGGTAATTATTTTACAATTGTTTCACAATATTACTGTGTTTTTGATTAAATGAAAATGCAACCTGGATGAGCATCAGAGACAATAATATTACAAATCGAACCAACCCAAAACTTATGAACAGCAGTATAATTTTGCTGGTTTTCTGATTAAATGGTTGGATTTTGGCAGAACAATGCTTGGTGATGATGAGCTTCAGCGATTGGAGGAGGCATGTGACATGGCCCTTGAGCTCAACCAATCAAAACACAGGATCTATGAATATGTGGAATCCAAGATGTCATTTATTGCTCCAAATCTTTCAATAATTGTCGGAGCTTCAACTGCTGCCAAGATTATGGGTGAGAACAAGACTGCTGAATCAAAAGCACATTTACCCCAAAATTACAATTCTGTTATTTACATGTTTTATTTTGTTTGGATGAAATATGCACTTATGCTTGATCACAATCAAATTTGGTGCTACTGTAAAGATCCCTTCCGTTTTGTTTCCTGACCACATGCAAATCTCGTTTCAGGTGTTGCTGGGGGGCTGACTAACCTGTCCAAGATGCCTGCGTGTAATCTGATGTTGCTGGGAGCTCAGCGGAGGACGCTGTCTGGATTCAGCAGCACATCCCTGCTGCCCCACACAGGCTACATCTACCACTGTGACGTAGTGCAGTCTCTGCCTCCAGTGAGATCAAGCTTTTTGCTTTCACTTATTTTTCCTTGCTTTTATCTGATCATTTTTATTCAGAATATCATGAGTTTTTCTTTGTTTCCAGGATCTGAGGAGAAAAGCAGCTCGTCTGGTTTCAGCTAAATGCACTCTGGCTGCCCGTGTGGACAGTTTTCACGAGAGTACAGATGGCAAGGTCAGTGGTTTCATCATGCTCTACACCACTGTACAGTTTAGAGGTCACTCGCTTCAAATCATAATTAAAGCTAGACCGTATTTGCTGCTAAAAAAACTACAGTACTTTGTCTTGATTAACTTGTTTATCTGTTTATACACAGGTTGGCTATGACTTGAAGGAAGAGATTGAGCGAAAGTTTGATAAATGGCAGGAGCCCCCACCAGTCAAGCAGGTGAAGCCTCTTCCAGCTCCCCTAGACGGACAGAGAAAGAAGAGAGGAGGAAGAAGGTGAGGGTCGTAGGGGGTGGGGATGATGGGTCCTTGTGAATCTAATAAAGCATGCCACTAACTTTCATTTCATGAACCATTTCATAATATTTTTTTTTTTTGTAAAAGAAATTGTTTTTCAAAGGGTTTAAAAAAAATTTATAGGGGAAGTAAAAAAATTTTATAATTAATTTTATTGTTTTATGTTTATTATATATTCACTAATTGTTATTAATTCATTTTGTATTTCATCTAAAAGAAGCAGAAAAAAATTGCATTGACCATATATTCAATATTGACAAGTAAACAATAATAATAATAATAATAATAATAATAATAAAAGGGAAGTACTTGTTTATATGACATTATTCATTCTTAAATATGACTGTTTGACAATATTTCAGAATTTGCATCTAGATGTTTTCTTCACAATTAAGCAAAAGAAATTTAAAAGGTGTAAGAAGACCCAATAAATAATATAATGCAAAAATTATTTTATTGAATTGACAAGTAAAACATTGAATTATACGTGAAATTTTGAACATTTGGAATTGTATATGAAATTTTGAAGTATAAAGACTGAAATAGTATTTTCTTGTAAAACCTACTGCAATAATTTTTTTTTATTTTTTTTACATTGCATTAACTTGCCATTCTTTTTTTTTTTTATACCGTCAGGTATCGTAAAATGAAAGAGAGGCTGGGACTGACAGAAATCAGGAAACATGCCAACAGAATGACATTTGCAGAGGTTAGTTGACCTCTGTCAGTATTGCTCCATTAGCATGCCTTTTTGTTTTTAGTTCCATAGATTGATTCAGATGATAAACTTTGTCTTTCTCCCTGTAAGATCGAGGATGATGCTTATCAGGAGGATCTGGGCTTCAGTCTTGGTCAGCTGGGAAAGTCTGGTAGCGGCAGGGTCAGACAAGCTCAGGTCAACGACTCCACCAAGGCCAGAATATCCAAATCCTTACAGGTATGCTTGCTTACTGTAGCATGAATTACAAAATATAAGAGAGAAATCAGTTTCTTCAAAGTTACTACCATTCAAAGTTTGGGGTTGGTAAGATTTTTTTTTAAATGTTTTTGAAGTCTCTTATGTTCACCAAAGCTGTATTTATTTATTAAAAATATAGTAAAAACAGTACAATTCTGAAATATTATTACAATTTAAAGTAATTGAAAAGTGAATTTCTTTAAAAACTGACCCTGAACTTCTGAACGGTAGTGTAAATTTGATTTTGCATTGCTACTGAATGAGCATTTCCATATGGTCTTCTGAATGTTTTGTTACTGTAGCGAACACTGCAGAAGCAGAGCATGACGTACGGTGGGAAGTCCACTGTCAGAGACCGATCTTCTGGAACCAGCTCCAGTGTGGCCTTCACTCCTTTACAGGTACACAAACTCTTATTTGAAAATGGATTATTTTTGCCATTCTTTTCCTGCCTCTAGGGTGAAGAAGTTACAGCCTTCACATCCAAGTACAATTGCTTTCTGCTTGGTTCCCTTGCTGAATCACTGACTGACAGCTGTGGTTTGTTTGGCTGATTTGTTAGTTAACAGTCTGTACACTGTCTGCTCTCTGTCAGGGGCTGGAGATTGTGAACCCACAGGCTGCAGAGAAGAAGGTGGCTGAAGCCAATCAGAAGTATTTTTCCAACATGGCTGAGTTCCTCAAGGTTAAGCGCGAGAAGGAGGATAAAGTGTGAGGCGTTGTGTCAGACGAAAGAAACTACATACATCAGAGTCACACGTCAACTGTTCATTTATACTCTATCACACACCCACACAGATAGACTTGTGTGGGAATGGTGACATTATGAGGACAGCACAAGGGCACATGGCTGGAAATCCTCTTTCTGTTCAGAGGCGCTGAAGAGGGAGAGGATTTTGTTTTTTGTTCATTTCTATCTTTTAAAATTTGTACAAAGGAATTGTGTGTTGTCTGTATATATGACAAAGAACAGTAAATGCAAGTTTTTTGTCTTTAAGCATTTTTTTTTTTTTCAGTTTCAATAACTTTGGACAACACTTTGAATAAAGCTGCTTATCTAGCACACATTCATTGTCTCCAGTCCTTTTTCATTTTAGTTCAGAGCCACCTGTTATTTTCTCTGTGTGATGCATGCTATGATAATGATAGACTAAGGATTACTATGTCTTGGTGGATTTCTTAATTTTTTTTAATGAGAAGCACATTCAAGATGAATTAACAGGAAGTGTTGTGCCACTAAATGAAAAATAATTATCAAGACATTAACTTTTTTTAATAATATGCTTTATTATACACCTCTGGTTAGTCAGTTGCAGACTAGTCTGTTATTACGTCAGTATGCTAACTAAATTGCATGTTTGACTCATGCCGCTGGTAATCAATCTTGTAAAGTGTTCTCTCACATGATAAAAAATTAAACTATTTCTCATCCATTTTGTGTGTTTATTTGGTAGGAATATATGCGGTTTGTAGGATAATAAATAGTTAAGTCCATTGTTTGCTCAAAGTCTGGTTGCAACTGCTGGATGATGTATATTAACATCTACATATGCATATTTGTATTGGTTATATATATATATATATATATATATATATATATATATATATACACACACACACACTTGCTCACTGTATATATGGTCTTGTTTTTGGAGACAACAAGAACACTGACATGGCATCACAAAAGTATTTTATTGAAATTTTACAACTCTGTTTTTTGTTTCCTCTCAACCTACGAAGCGACATCACAATCGCATGCTGTCCTGTCCATGTCAAAAAAGGCAAGGATGATGGTGTTTTATTACTGGAGAGACAAATGCAATCAGCTGCCCTGTGCATCAAAAATACTTTTCATCTCATCACATTTATCTCATTTTGTGTGTTGGTCGAAGCCCGTTGTTCTCCCCAGACAATAGAGAAAACTGAAATGAATGGAAACTCACATGGGATTGTGTCACAATGTGGGTTGTTTGAAAAAGCTTTGCCTTATAAATGGAGTAACAGGACAATGATACTTTATTTTTGTTTTGGGAAACTGTGCAGCAGAGCATTTAAGAATAATTTTGAGACGTGACTTCAAAAATAACTGAGGAGAGTTCGGGGAAGGCTTTTGCTTTACTTTACATGCACTTTTACACAACAAAAATATTCAGCAATGGACAACCTAAAGGACACTAAAAGAAAGAAAAATAAGGTTTTTAACTTTTACATATTTTACTCTGTCTTTTTATTAGATATTTTTGAAGTGAGATCACTCATGCCATGTTTAACAGACAAATAATCACACGCCACTCTGAAGGCTGACAACTTCAACCCACCTTGCTTGTGAACATATGTAAGATAGATGCTACAGAACATTACCCTATCAATGCCATCTTTTTTGTGGTCTAGGAAAACCACATTTAGGTAATGATAAAGGTAGGGAGGTCGAGAGGAATTCAATTGCATAGCAATTTAATGGTCGACACGTTATCTCGCAAGGCAAAGTCACAGTGCCTCAACACTCCCAGAGGGACTCAATGAACTAAGAACAACCAATCAATGCATTAGACTTGGGATCTCGCATAGTGCCGGTACATCATAGTCAGTATATGTCATCAAAGAGGATAAGACTCGCTAATGCAGCACTCCACCAAACACAAACTACGAGCAAAATGTTTTGACTGTGGCCAAACCAAATTGTTTCCTTTTATTTCTGTTTGACTAGGTGGGGTTTTCGGTTAGAACAGAAATGAAGGGCATAAAGACTCAACGTTAAAGGAGGTTCAAATGTTTGCATGTAAACAGGCACTCGACCCCCTGCTCTCTCTCTCTTTTAAAGAAAAAGGCCATCATCAAATCCAACTTTAACCACGACATGGAGTTCATCTCGGAATGTTAACAGCAGCGTTTTCTCTGTCGCAGCGATCACTCTCTCTCTCTCCGTCAGTCACTGCAGGTCTCGGTCCTCCAGGTATCTGTACTCAAAGGTAAATCCTTCCTTTTTTCTCTGGCCCCACTTTTCATAGTCAAAGTAAATGTACGTGCCCTACAGACAGAAAAACAATACATTCATTAAACAGAGTTTTGAAATTTCAAACATATTATTACTGCATTACATCACAGAAACTAGGGCTCTTAAAATGGTTCCAGTTTGTTGGATATGCACATACTCATATGTTCATTTGTACATTTATTAAACTGTAAAAAGATTATAGAAATAGATTTTTTTTTTTAAAGAAATCAATACTTATTTTTAGCAAGGATGCATTAAATTGAAATTGAAAATACAAGTGACAGTAAAGACATTATAACGTTATACAAGATTTATACTGCAAATAAATTCTGCATTTTTTTTTCTTTTTTCTCCACTGGTATTTGCATTGACTACTATAACTGGTTTGGTTATGAAACTACATGCAGCATTAGAAAATTAATCTCAGTTTGCCGTATTTATTTTCGGTGATGAGCAGGAAAACTGTGCTGGGTTTGTACCTGTTCGAACTCATCAGTGATGGTCTTGGGTTCCTCGTGCCGTTGGAACCACATCATGTATTTGGTGTGGAACCTCCACGATTGCTTCTTCAACGCTTTAGCCGACAAGTACTGCGCCTTTGTGCCCTGAGGTAAAATGCCAACCAAGAGAAACATATGGAAGACTGCAACATCCAACAGACGTGCTTATTTAAAAGCAACAAACACAGACCTCCAGGTAGTAGAAAATGAAGAAGAGCGTTTCAGTGGACAATCTCTGGTAGAACTCAATAGAGTCTGAATGATGTGGGGGAACCTGGTGGTGGAATGGCGGTGTAGGACAGGGGTTTCTCATCAAATACTGCCTACAAACAGACAAAAAAAAGACTCATGTCAGGCCCACATCTTCAGCTTGAGGAACAGCTTCTTCCAGCTGAATGCCTTCACAAGATTTCTTTTAATCTGTGTTTAGACTAGAAAGCATATTGTGTACCTGATTCTCTCTGAATCGGACGGGTGGGGCATGTGTGTCCATGTTGACTCCTGCATTGCCTGTTGGTAAAGCTGCTCTTTAGTGAGGGGGGTGGGACCTAGCGGACATGCCCCTAAAGATGGCGGCAGGTTGACCTCTGAAACGGCAGGCTGAGGGGCCGATGTGGGTCCAGGTGGGGCTGAGTACAAAGGAAGGAAGGGAATTTTTAGAGTTTGTGATGATTATACCAGCCTGTACCTTATGTAACATATAATCTGGCACACTAAACTGCAGTCTAGCTGTTAGACAGGGTGGGCTGTGTGTGGTTGAGTCATTTTAATCATAAGCTTGAAGGATACTGAGGCGTGACGGCTGACTGTACTGCAAATAACCATGTATGCCAGATAAATAGATACTGAAAATGAGTTGTTTTAACTATTTCTGTAAGGTACCTCGATCTGGGAGATGTAGTGATGAAATCTCTCCATCCAGTGTCAATCCCAGTGCAGCCCGTTCTGCCATAGCTTTCAGAGAGCTTGGTGGTTCAGGAGCCTGCGAGAGACCAAATGGAGTTACAGAGGAAACAGCACTATTTCAATCTAGAGGAAACTGATTTCATTGTATTTGATGGAGATGACTTTTGAGAAACGTAAAGCTGAAGTGTGTGAATTGTGTGCCACTGGCAGTCTGAATCTAGTCTAACCAGAATGAAAAACACACCTTGATGGCTTCTGTGTTGAGTGTGTAGGAGTGTGGGCCATTTAGCAGACTCCCACCACCAGGTGTGCTGTCAGTGAAGGCAGGTGATGGGGAGGAGGGGGGTAGAGTGATAGAACTCAATAAACTGGGGCCATTATCCAGACTACAATACAGACGAAGTTGGAGAGAGAACGACAGCAACAATCAATCAATCATGTTACTGTTATGTTAGCTACAACTTAAAGATATGCAGATGTACACTCACATTTGATTGGTTGATGAGCTCGAGGATGAGGAATGGCTGTTTTGTGATAGGCTGGCACTGCTAAGTGAGGAGTCTGGTGTGTTGTCCGCAACCACAGCACTGTAACCTGTATGTAGAAAGATAAGGATCAATTTAAACAAATAATAATAATTAAAACATTTTAAAAGTGATCAAATAAAAACAAAAAGATAAACAATAGTAATAATAATTGTTATAAAAACAAACTAAAAAACTCTAAAGATAAATATGTATTACTATAATAACAACAATGATCATAACTATAAAAGGCAATAATTTAAAAGATTCATAATATTGAAATAAAAAATTATAATAATTAAAAACAATTAAAATGAATAATATTACTAATAACAATAATTATTGAAATAAATAAAATATTAAAAAGAGATTAAAAAGAACAATAAAAATTCAAAAATTAAGATAAATATTAAAATTTTAAATAACGATTATTTTTATTAAATAAATTATAAAAAGCTAATAATAATAATAATAATAATAATAATAATAATAACAACAACAACAACAGATCTGAAAAATATTTTTAAAAATTTAATTTTATAATAATATTATTATTATTATTATTAATAATAATAATAATAAACAAGTTTAAATAGCTTTATAAAGAGATGAAAGAGACAGCTGGAAAACACAACCATTATCTTCAGCTAAACATTTATTCCTACTCATAAAAATCAAAAATAAAAACTGGTAAATACAGTGAATAACTAATGGCCAGATTAAAAAAACTCACTGGTTGCTCCATTTTGTTTGAGGCCACTAGGGGGTCTTGCAGGCACTGCGTTCGTCCCCACTCCTGCACTTGCCACAGAACTGCTTCCATTTCCACCCAAACCGCTCTCTCCAGTTCCTCCTCCAGGTGCTGTGCCCACATGGCTCACAGGTATCTGTGTAGACCCCTGGAGAGCCGTCTGCCCCGGTACCAGGTTTAGAATCCCTCCGGTCAGAGCACCATGACCCGGACTGGACCCTAGCAAGCTCAAACTAACCCCTGCACCTGTGCCATTACTGGTTGCGCCTGTGTTTGCTCCCCCTGAACCTCCGCTCGGTATGGATATGCCAGAACTACCACTGCTGCTCCCCACCGGACCACTGGAGGCACTACCTGCTGTTCCACCAGCAGCTGCCTGGGCATAGGGAGCAGGGGTAGAGCCTGAGAGAAGCCCTGCCATGGTGTTGAGAGAACCAGACATGCCTGCCATGCCCAGACCTGGCATCTGAGCCCCACTACTGCTGCTGGTCACTGTCACGCCCCCCTTCACAAGGCCCAAACCCAGTCTAGAGCCCTCAACCCCAGGAACAGATGAGGCCTGGGACTGGGAATTGGAAGTAACTGGGCCAGGTGTGCTGGAACTAGGCAGAGAGGAAGTAGTGGAGGCAGGTAGCGTGGGGTGGCTAGGTGGACTAGGTGTGTTGTTGGAGGGTGTGGATGTCGAGGAGAGTTTGACCTGTGCTTGCTGCTGAGACTGAGGAACATGCTGCTGCACTGCGCTGCTAAAGCTTCCCAGCAGGTTGCTGCCCCCAGAGATCGCTGTGCAGCCACCAACAACAGTAGCCACAGAAACCAGCGAAGAGGAGGAGGAGGAGGAGCCTGATCCTGAGGAGGCGGATGAGGAGAAGGACGAGAGAGATGGGTTGCCATTCTTCACAGGAGACTGATCAGAGCAAGAAAGCCACGAGGTTAGAAACACTTATCTTTTTTTATTAAGCATCCATGTGATTTAAAGGGATTGTTCACTGAAAAATGCCATTTCTGACATAATTTGCTAATGTCATTGTTCAAACTTATGATATTTAAACACATAAAGAGTCAATTCTGAAGACTGTGCTGGTTGCTCTGTTCCATATAAATATTACGGGCATTTCAAGCTTATGAAACAAAGCACCAAAAAGTGGTTCACACAACTTGAGGAGTATTTTACTTTTTATATTAAGTCTTCTGAAGCCATATGATTACTCTTATAATGTTTTTGCACCCTTCTTTAAATTGAAAGCTTCAGTTTCCATTCACTGAAATTAGGTTAGGAGCAACCTTTAACTGACACTGATGCTGAGGTCTCACCTGACTGATTTCACTGTCTGTAGATCGGACTCTCTTTTCCTCCGAAATCTCCTGAGTAAAACATATTCACACACAATATATAGTAAGACAATCAATTCTGTGACTAAAGGTCAATAAAAGGTAAGAAAAAAGCATGATGGGTGGTTCTGCATCAATAAAAAAATGACAGAGATCCTAAGCAGACTAGACTGAGACGAGAGGAAGAATGAAAGAAAGCGGTTTACCGTTGTGCCTGTTGCAGGAGATGGAGGGATGGGGGAAGAGGAAGTGGTGGAGGTCGGTGTGCTGCTGGACTGAAGGAACATGTCATCTTCAGTATGGCCCTGAGGAGACGTTGCCATCAAAGTTGTTGCTACAGAGAAAGAGATATTTATAAATGTGACCTATCTTGACAAAGCCATTTCATTAAAAAAAAACATCCATCCCACACACACACAAACTTACGTATTTCCTCCAAATCCAGATCATCATAGATGAACTCGTTCTCTTCAAAGTCTGGGTCTTGCGAAGAGTCAATGTAATACTCCACATCATCTTTGATCTTATGGATAGCGTCAACCTGGATCGAATCATTATCCAACATCCTCAAGATGGTCTCTAGCATAAGAATGTGGTGTCGGTGTCTTTCGATTAACCTCTTTAGCTCTTCAATCCGATCCTGCTTCTAAAAACAAACACAATAAACAGCTTTCTATAGGACAGAACTGTGTGAGAAGCTAAGAACAAGTTGAGGTCTTTAACAGTGAGGGTTCACATAATAGTGAATGCATATAAAGGAAAGCTAATCTATAATAAAATAGGAAAGCAGTGAGAAGAAAGGGGGGAAATGGAAAAATTGAAATGCCGACCTCTTTGTCTCCTTTCTTCTTCCGTGTTTGAACAGAGAGGGACTCAACTTCACTCTCAAACTGGTCCACCTGCATGTTCAAAGTGTCTATTGTGTTCTGCGAGAGAGAGAAATCATTCAATTAATTAGCACAACACTAAAACCCTTCAAAAAAGTTTTTCTACCCCCCCACTGTTATCCATGAGCCCTCTTGTACCGTGAGCCACTGTTCTGTTTCCTCCTTCTCTTTCTGCGCCGGGTCCACTTTCTGAGCCAAGCCCAGCCCCTCTTTAGAGTAGGCCTTTGTCTTGGTTTCTCTTTCAACAACCTTAAATCGCTCCATTTGCTGAGAAGAGAGAGATAGATATTCAGGTTAAGTGGGGCAAGCTTGACAGATTAAACATGGGAAACATATCTAAGAATTCATGAGGCAAATTTAAAATGTTATGCCAATGCACTGATATTTTTATCAAAAGTACAAAAGAATTTTGCACACTGTGATAACTGCATTCAAATAAAGTAGCATTGAGGAATCAGGCAAATCCCTTGTACCGTTTCAATAAGCTTCCGGTTCTCCACTAGCTGCCGTTTGTCTTTGATCTCATTGGACGCCACCCATGTCTTAATCTGGTCTCGTAGCCGCTAAGAAGAAAAACAGGTGAGAACAATTATACTGATTGCGAACACATATTTATCTCTTGGTTCTAAAGAAAGTGTACAATACTTCATTCTAGGCAACAGCTAGTTTCACTTCTCTAAATGCATTGCCCAAGAAGTGATCCAAGAGTGCTAACACTTAGTCCAACAGCAAGAAATCCTTCTCTGTTTGTAATTTATCCATGTTCACACGATTCCAGAAAGCCTCAAAAGTAGCTAAATGTCAAATGAGCACATCCTCACCTGCAGCTTTTTAATCTCTTTTTTGAGATCGGCCTCGTATTTTTCCTTCTGATTGGCATTGGCTGCATTATGAAGCTGAGAATGAAATGGATCATTAAATATAACATATAAGAACAGGTGCACGATTCCTTTGACTTTTCGAATTGCACATTGGTTTTTGAGTTGTTAACATCTCACCTTTTTCCAAATGTCTTCAAACTGTTCGACTCCTTCAGCAACTTTTTTCAAACATCGATCTATTTCACCTGGTTATGGAGAGCATATGATTATGCATAAGTCATAAAAAAGATTTAGAAAACCTCTCAAAAGAAACTACTGCCTACACGCAACTGTGGCAGGGGAGAGTAGAGAAAAAATATATTTTTTTATCATATAATCTTACCTTGTAGTTTTCTCTTATCAGCCATGGCTTCGCTATGATAATGTCTTCATACCTTCTGTCACTGCAAGCACATCAGAGAGACTGGTAACTTATACCGTATTCAGTGTGAGGCAGAGGGTAAGTGTTTCTCATCTCAATAGAAAAGGCTGATATTATAACACCCCGCTTGATTAATTTGCCTGAGCACAGAACACGATTAACCTTCAAATTTACATTTTAATCATATTATTTCCAGGTCAACAAATAAACGCAACTGTCACCTTTGCAATCCCCCTAAATAAGAGAAAATATAAATAACTTTAATGACAGCCAGCCTTGATCGTCCTCATAGTGTTATTCACTTAGACGGTAACGCCAACACAACCACAGTGCGTTTACGCAGATTTACGCAGCCTCTGATCACTGAGCACTAGCCACCAAGATGCTAACGTGTTAGATCAGTAGCATTTCATCGCCATATCTCATCTGCACTCATAATATGTAACCCTGGGAGTATATATAGACCGTATAATGTATATTTCTGCAGTTATCATGGATTAAGCTGCTCTTGTTGAGATGTCGAGCAGCGCTGACGGCTAACGCTCTGCTAGCACACACATAGTTTTTCCAACAGAAGGTGTGGGGGGTTTAAACTCTTAAATTGAATGCACAGTAGTCGTATACCTTTTTCAAACGTGCGTAATATTCGTCAGTATCTCTATGTGACAGCCACGACCAATATATCCGCCAATTCCTTATTTCAAATTTGGTAATGTTTTTAGCTCGTCAATCCCCCTTCTGTTCAGTAGTACATTAAAGATGGCCGGCAGACTCCGCCCACCGCTCGCTGCTGAAGGTCCCGCCCCTCGTCTTTTTTCGTTCTCGGGATTCATTAAAAATGTCTGTCAATCATTTCTCAAATTGTGACCATTTCCGCAAGACCGTAAATCCCATTGGATGAAACATTGGGTGAAAGGTTATATTTACGGAAAAACCATTCTCGTTACAAAAATCGACTTCTCCTTCTATATATATATATATATATAGATAGATGGAGAAGTCGATTTTTGTAACGATCATTTCTATAAGTATAGCCTACGTTATACACACACACACACACACACACACATATACACACACACACACATATACACACACACACACACACACACACATACTATATATATATATATATATATATATATATATATATATATATATATATATATATATATATAACGTATAGGCTATACTTATAGAAATGATCGTATTAAATATATAAATGAATCAATTATGATGAATGTTTTATTAGGCATTTAATTTCATTTCATTCAACATCTCCACATGCAATTATATAACCTATTTTCACAACTTCATTATGAATTAAATAAAACTTTATACAGGTAAAGTATCAAAGTCTGTTATCAAAACATGATCAAAAATATGTTCTACCCTTAAGGTTTTCGGCCTTTTCTATTCTTTAATTATTCTTTGTTTTATATGTCTGTGAGTTAGCACAGTGCATAATTTGACTAAACAAAACTAAACATTAACTGCAAGTAACTGTATACAGTCAAAGTAAAGTATCTCTCTCATCAGTAATCAAATAGAATATAAAAGTAGCAAACAAGCTCTTCAGCACTGAAGACATTGCTGTGAAGTAACGGGCAAAAGCGTGTTTTATCCGAGTTATGGGCTGGCCAGACAGATTGTATTTCATGATTGTACGTTTATCACGTCAATCATCCTGTTGACTCCGCCCACCGCGCCGAGAGACTTCCTGAAAACGCTCGTGCCTCCCCTACACAGATCAGGAAAGCTAGAATACTCGCCGTGTAGTGGGGGGCAAAAAAATAAAATAAAATAAAATAAAAAAACCGGTAAGTCCAGTACTATTTTCGCTTTGTCGTTTATGGTTATTATTACTATAGTCATTTCTTTCCGTAAGACACATAAAAGTTTCTAGTTCGCCCTATTTTATGAACAATTTAAACAGAAACAGATCCGTTTTCAGGTTGATGTCTCGAGTTTGCTTGGCTATTTAAAATGACACGAGCCACATGTTTGCTGAATACTCTATTCTCTTCATCGATAAAACCGAATTTTGTCTTTGCCAGCTTTAAGATTTTAACTGCAACTGTTAGGTATAAAGAAGTCCACTCATATCCATGTGATATGCTAGTTTCTTAGGTTGTTCTGACATGTATATATGTGAGTTTGACTCTGAGTTGCTAAGAAATTGCAGTTGCACTTAATAATTTTATTGCCAGTCGTTTCTATGATGGTTTATGACATGATAAACTCCCAAATGTCACTAGATGAGCTTCCTTTTGCATGTAAAACCCTGATTTAATACAAGTACACTCAGATGAAAAGCCTGATTTCTCACTTGTAACACTTAAATGAACTTGTGACTGTCACGTTCTGAGACGCTATGTAATTGTATAAAGTTATTTGAGTTGTAATAGGACAGAGCTTGTGCCTATGCTCAACTGGCAAATTTGTATTTTGTTTATTTATTTCATAAGCACTCGCCTAAAGAAAGATCTACGAAACTGTGAGCAAAGGTCATTAGTGCTTTTATTTTGTGATCTGTGAGGTCACAACTGACTAATAGTCAAAGCCTTTGAAATTGCTTTGGCGAATCTGAATAGGTCTCAAAACTATCATATCATTGATGCAGTGAAAGTCTTGGTGATAAAAGGGACAAAGTGTGCACTCATGTGTGAGAGCACAGACAGCTAACAGAGCTCCCTTTGGGTCCTGAAAGGTAAAGCTTGAGACAGCCTGAGAGAGGAATGCACTTTTGGTCTACTGTGGGTTTTGATTACTTGACGGTGTCTCTGGCCAACTTTTCAGGGACACATAAGGACAAAGTGGACATCACAGGTTTTTTTTTTTTTTTATTCTTTAACAATTATGGAAATCTGCCAGGTATTGATTTCGCAGGAGTCTTAACAAGCAGAAAATTAAAGTGCATGATAAGAGTTGCATATTTCTGCATTTTGATCAAATTCCAAAACACAGTCCGCAGATGTTGAACTACAGCTAAAACATCCTACACAGCCACCCATTTATAGATATTTACAGACTGTGTTGATAAATTAGGCCTCTCAATTGCAGGCGGCGTTTCCTGTCAGCCATAAACTCATACTCTGAGAGCTTAATCTGTTGAATCTGTGGTCAGTTCACATTTCAAACATTCCTGTTCTCCTCTGAGTAGAAATTGCGATTACATCTCAACTGTAGTTTTCATTCATGGTCCTGGTGTTGCGTTTCAGACTCAGTTGCGGAATTTACATATGTATTGTCATCCAAGATTGATGCCGGACGGGTGTAAATCCACCCCAGACTGTCTGCTAAAAAGTTAGCTTTTTTGCCATTGCAAGAATACATTACATTTTAAAATATATTAATATAGAAAGTTATTTTAAATTGTATTCAGAGATACTACCTTTGATAGGTAGTACATCTTCCTTAATAAAAGGTCCTCAACTTCTATTCAGAATAATATATTGTTCATGTTCTTAGGGTTCATATTATTTGACCTATATTGCTTTGTAGGATGTAGAATATCGCATTTAACTTCAAAAGTTAATCTTTCTCTTTCTGTCTCTCTTCAAAACTTTTCTTCTCTATGTACCAGGGCACCTTTAACATCGGATAAAGAGGTTTACCAAGCCTTGAGACCCTGTTCCAGCACTCCTACTCTTTCTGTATTCTGTGTTGTATTTATTTACCATTTTGATGACCATCTTGTAAGGGTTGAAGAACAGAATTCAGCGTATATGGAGATCAAATCCTGGATTTTCTGGCATTTTTTTATTGGGTGAACTATAACACATGATTTCTCCGCACGTCTGCAATCTCTGACACTATTTTGAACCGATACCAGAAGTTACATCCCTGTTCATCTCTATCACTTCCTTAACCTTAAGGTTTCATTTGATACTTCTTAAACAATATCCTCGGCTGGGCCGTTACGTCTGCTCTCTTTGCTTGTTTGTGACTGAACATTTTTAAGGTTATTATAACCTTAGTGTGTGTTTATTTTTAGTCATTTGTAAGTTTGCTGACCTTTAGACAATGCATTGATAATTGAAATTGTGCTTCGTATTTTATTTAAACAACTTATAAGGATGTAAAATTGTTAAATTAGTAACTTAAGAAATTCTGTTTAATGGATATATGTAGATGCACAACCTTAACAAAACCTTGCCTTTTCTTATATTATGACATTTTGCCAGTGCAGTCAGTCAAAGAGAGAAAAGCAAATAATCTGGCATCTTAATCTTGTGTATTTTCGTTTTTAAAACAAAACTGTCATTTTTGTTGGTATACTAGAAATACTAAACTGGAAATCTCTTTCTTATATTGTGTTTGATCAGATGATCATAAGAGGATTTAGCATTGCTTTCAGGCAAAATACACTGACGGAAAGGATTTAACACTATCAGGGATGGAAAAACCTGCTGAAATTTTCTTGTGTTTTGAAAAGACACCTATTGAAACACTGTCATCATTTGTAGTTTTTAAGTTTAACTTAAAGTTTACGTAAAAGCCCATGATTTGGGCTTAAAGCTGACACATTTATTTCAGAACAACTAATGCATCCGTCCAGAAAGTCATCTCTACAAATCAGAGGAAAGACCCCTACATGAGGCATTCAAGCTGTATAGTCCAAACATACTCTCCGCATCCCAGTGGCACTACCTTTTGAGCCCAGATGTTGAACATGCGCTCCCCAGGCCCAGAGAGCCCGTCTTCTACTGAGGAGGCCCTGCTGCACGGACAGTTCGGCGGTTGTAGCAGCGGAGGAGGAAGTGGAAGTAACAGCAACAGCTGCCCCAACAGCCCTGGAGGTGTTTCTTTACCTTCCAGCCCCACCAACTATGCCCTGACCCTCACGCCAACTCACATCCATGTCCAGCGGTTGTCTCCACGTGTGGGTAAGCAGTCTAGGCTGATCCTGCCACTGGCAGAACTGACCGGATGCAGCTGTCCGCGCTCGCCGGCTCCTCCTTTGCTGGTGCTTTACTGGTACCCTCCGGGTCGTCGCCGGAAAGGTGTCTCCAGACACAGACAGGTGAGGGCATACTTGGCAGAGAGCAGAGTTGAAGCGGAGAAGTGGAACACTGCCATACAGAGCCTTCTGAGGGGGATGGATGTCAGCTCCACTACAGGTGGGTGTCAGGGTTTGATCATTTCATAAATGCTTTGTCTCAGGTATGTTTATGCTTTTGTTAGTGGGAAACGTTTAATGTACCCCCTCAATGTCTTCACTAAATAAAAAAAAAAATGCATCCAGATGCTGCTAATTCTTCAAGACGTCTGAGTCAGTGCTGTTGCGTTAATGTTGTGTCATTAGTTTGTGTGTTGTAAATGGGATGCCACTTTGATTTCTTCTATAGTGAACTAAATTTATGTTAGTAAGAGTCATGTCTGTCTGCATTTATTTTTGTAAGAGCTTAACTGTTCCCTCCTGCTCCTTTTTTCTGTTTTTACACTCATAATGTGTACCACATGCTGTTATTGACAGTCAGAGAATGGGTGGGTCTGCGGCAGGGAAAATACAGCCTGAATTGAGTAGTGCATATCATTCGGTTGCAATACATCAGGATTTAACAGATGCTTCTCTGTCCCTGTTTTAACTGCTGTGCTGTAGTTAGTTGTCAGTGCTAGTGGTTGCAGCTCAGTAAATCATTAAGTTTGTTGGCTTGTTAGTTTGTGTTAGGAGTTCAGATCTTGAGTCAGGATAGTGGTTCTAATGGTGTGAAAATATAAATACACCCCATTTATTTTATTTTATTAATAATTTTTATTATTTTGGCTAAAATGACATTTGATTGTCCTTTCACTTATGGTGGTAGGTAAAACTTGGCTGTTTATAGATTAAAGCAACAATGAAACAAACTTTTACAATCAGCTGTTTAAACAAGGAAATCCAATGGAACATTTATGGGCAAAGTTGTGAAGTAATTGACGGGAAAGTCTTGCCTCAGTTAATTTCAAAATACATGAGTCAACCAACTGAAAAAGACAGCACAAATTTGACCCACATGGGAGGTTTAGGAAGAATTTTTGATCTTAACAAAATACCAGATAACATTTGAAGGTCAGATACTTATTTTTCACACTTACTAAAAACATTTATGGTCTGCTTTCAGATGGTTTAGGATGTGGCCTAGTGTTGTTTTCAGCCTTAATATGAAGGCATTATCCTCACTTGCTTGTTTTTGCTCTCTTATTGAGCAGAATTTTGTAAAAGCATGTTGCCCCGTCCCCGTCGACTGATGCTGCTGGTCAATCCATTGAGTGGCCGGGGTCAGGCAATGCAATGGTGTCAAACGCACATACTTCCAATGATAAGAGAAGCCAACATCAGCTACAACCTTATACGGACAGGTAAGAACAACATGCACAATCACACACAAACAGCTGCAAATGGTTCAAAATATATATTTTTAAGTGCTCAGACCAACAGTCCTAAGAATTTGATCGATTGCATTGAATGGTTGTGATGTGTGTGTGTGGTTTTGTTGTTGAACAGAGCGTCAGAATCATGCACGTGAGCTAATTAGAGAGATCTTGCTACCAGAATGGGATGGAATTGTCATTGTTTCTGGAGATGGACTCTTGCATGAGGTAAATATCATAACAATCTTGATTGCTTTGTCGCATGTATTTAGTTAACTTATTACAAAGCCCATATAGTACTTTTTGCAGGAAATTTGTTTGGTAAATTTCTCGGAACATCTGTGGAATTCTGTATAATTTATTAAAACAGGGTAAAACATGTTAAACAGCTCTTATCAGTAGCTGAAGATATGGCCAAATAAGCAAAAATATTTAATAACTGTATGAGCAGAGGACGTTTAGAACATTCTGAATGACACATTCAAATGTGTCTTACCTATTATCTTACTTGCTTCATTCACAACCTTGGACAGCTTGACTCTGAAAATCTGAATATTTTCTACAAAATTTGTATAGACTATTTCAAGTATTTTCTATGTAAAAATAAGATGATTTACATATTATTTACATATTAATCTGTGTGTCCTCTTTTTGCAGGTGATAAATGGCCTTATGGAAAGGCCAGACTGGGAACAAGCAATAAAAACTCCAGTGGGAATCCTTCCTTGTGGCTCTGGAAATGCACTGGCTGGTTCCATCAACCACTGTGCAGGGTACAAAGTGTGCTTGAGCTCACCTGGGACACATTGTGTGAAAATCTCCAGTTCTTTAGAGAACCTCCCTTATTTTTAAAGGAACAGTTCACCCAAAAATTTCAATTGTCATGATTTACTCACCTGCATTTCAAACATATATTGTTATTTTTTCTGTCAGCTCTCACTGTACAGGAAATAAATCTGTGAAGATTCTTTGTTATGTGTATGGAAAAACAACAGCATTCTGTTCCATCTATAGAGATAAAAAATTATATTTAAAAAAAAATTGTCAGTGTACAAAAAACATTTCTGTTATTAAGATGAGTTTCATACATTTCTCAAGGGCTGTTTACTGTAGTGTACGTGTATTGGTTGCAGTGTACCTACATTAACACTCAGACAAAATCCATGTAATGCAGAGGAGATTATTCACAGCAGTATTTAAATATTTTTTTGAGTCATGTTTTAAGTATGAACAGTAAATTAATGTTTTTTTTTTTTTTTTTTTGCGGTTTTATTAAATGCAAATGATTTGAATTTAATCATGAATCTTTCTATTTTCCCATTTGTCTCTCAGATATGACATGTGCCTTCGGGAGCCTCTCCTTCTCAACTGCTGTTTTCTGCTGTGCCGGGGTGGGGTTAAACCAATGGACTTGGTGTCCGTTACAACCAGCCCATGCACTTCATCATCCACATCCAATCAAAATGGGCACCCACCTGCTCCCAGGAGGCGTTTCTCTTTTCTTTCAGTGGCCTGGGGTTTTGTGTCTGATGTTGACATAGAGAGTGAGCGCTACAGAGGGCTGGGCTCAGCACGGTTTACACTGGGAACACTAGTGAGATTGGCTTCTCTGCGCTCCTATAAGGGCCGTCTTTCCTACCTTCCACCCGCTATGGTCAACCCGTCCCCTGATGCCACACCTCAGCCACCCCGAAGGCCACTTTCACGTAGCATTACTGAAGGCTTGGAAGGATTTTGTCACACTCCCATTCACCGCACCTGTTCAGACATGGGCCTGAGTGAACAAAGAAGTCTCTGTAAGGGAGATGGGGAGAGAGAGAGGGAAAGAGAGCGGGAAAGGCAGGAGAGAGAGCAGGAGAGGGAAAGGAGGAGAGAGAGGGCAAGAGGGGTTGGGGTAGTGAGAGCTAGCAGTCTCGCAGAAGACAGAGAGAGAGAGTTGGAAGCAGAAGAGAAGATGGAGGAGACGTCAGGGACCAGCTCGGAATCAAACGGAAGGGAAGAGTGTGACAACATTGCCAGTAATAATGGGATCAGGGAAGAAGAGAATAAACCAGCTGGGGATGAGCTCGACGGAGAAGGCTTGACGAAAGCGAGAGATGAGGTAAACGAGTGCAATGAGAGTTATCAAATGTCTCTACCTGAGATGCAACACACACTATGTAAAAACTCGGCCCCTTCCGGCCAGATAATTAATGCCTTCTTCAGCCAGCCAATCGGTGCAGACACTGACCAAGACTTGGATCTGGCAGCCTATGGCAAGGAGGACGAAGACATGAATGGGACCTACTTTCAGAGAGAGGCATTTCCACTGGACAAATCTCGGGAGCGAGCCCTCACTATCTCATCTTCCCCGTTCCGTCAGTCTCCTTTCAAAGCTTTTAAACCTAAAACTTTGGACCAGGACCAGAACCAGAACCTCTCACGACCTCGGCCCCTCTCTCTTCTCCACCAATCGCATTCAGATTCTCTCCCTCCAAAATTTCCATCCCTTTCTCTGTCCCTCTCCCCAACCCCTCCTACATCTCCATCTTGCACCTCTCCTCACTCTTCTTATCTCGCGCCACGTCCCAACACTCCCAGCTCATCTTCACCATCGCCTTCTTTTCATTCACCGACCCCTTCCTACAGCTTTGATCTTGCAGAACCTGCAGGACCCCTGAAAAATCACCCTCACACGACATCCTCCATCAACCTGCCAGAAGATGATCTGCTACCTCCTCTGGACCAACCTCTCCCTACACGTGACTGGGTCACTATTGAGGGCGATTTTGTCCTGGTGCTTGCCATCTATCAGACCCACCTGGGAGCAGATCTTTTCGCTGCGCCTCAGGCTCGATTTGATGATGGGTTGATCCATTTGACATTTGTGCGGGCTGGTATCTCACGGGCAACACTGCTTAGACTGTTCCTAGCAATGGAGAGAGGAGCCCATTTGTCTGTTAGCTCTCCCTACGTTAGTCATATTTCTGCTCGGGCGTTCCGCCTTCAGCCGCTTTCACCGCGAGGAACCCTCACTGTAGATGGAGAGCTAGTGCCCTATGGGCCACTGCAGGCACAGGTGAGTTGAGTCAATAATGATATTTAATTGATTAACAAAGTCAATCTTTAAAAACACTAATTATTTAATAACACTGACAAATGTAATCTTTAGCAAATCTCAAACTGAATATCCATTTTCATACTGTATATTATAATAAAAAAATAAATAAAAAAAAGTTGATTGATATCTTCTTTTGTCCCAGGTTCATCCCTCCATGGCCCGTTTGATTGTTGGGGACTCCGGAATAAAGATTACAAGATTCTGACCGGTTTGGATTTGAACAGACAGGGATTAGCGTGACGCTTTGGATTATATAAAATTTTGCCATCCGCATATTGTGGGGTGGCTGTGTCGGGGGAGAAACAGAAAGCCAGCAAATTGCAATCACTGCTTTTACTGGGAATAACTAAGGAATTGCTTATTCATGCTGCATATGCAAGGAGTATTTTTGAATTTAAGGAAGGGATGAAAACTATTGCACTACTGTAGGATTACACTTGGGTTACCCACACTGTAGTTGGAGAGAGAACACTAAAATGTCTACATAAGAGGAAACGGCAAAAACTGAATGAGTCCAACTGGTGTATACATTTTAGTATGCATTTGATTCACAACAGTGCTCCAGCCTTATTTCAAAGTGGGAAAAAAAATTACAGTCAGACACTAACAATAGCCAGCTTTTAGTTTGTCACGCCCACATACAAATGGATCCACCTGTTTTGCATAATGGGTACCCCTGAAATGCCTTGTGCATCTCTGAACTTTAAGCACCCCCGCCCCCCTTTTTAATTTACATACCGGCTTAGTATCACTTTCTCTGAAACCTCATTTAGTAAAGATTTATCTGCATTGAAGTCTTCGTCCAGCTTTTGAAAACTTGATTTATGGGACTGATCAGAAATGCAGTCAGTTCCATCTTGTGTCCATTTTTTTGTGGTATTTTAAGGACACAAACATTGTGTAGATTGAGTGAAACAGTTTAATGAGGGATGTTATGTTGTATATTGCATTGCTAGTTTGTGTAAGAAACGCATGTGGTGATGATGATGATGATGATTATATTCAGTAACTAGCTATATACATTGCAGTGAACACCGAAAGAATTCTAGGAAAACTTCCAGTTCAGCATTTTTCTTCCCCCCAGTAATATTGTATCACTGTCTTCTATGACATAATGCAAACTTGCATAACATTTGCTAATTTTTATTCCTAATGAATGAAGAAAGAACTGGAAGTTATGGATCGACTGGAAATGCACCTTCAGCTCCCTTTCCTGAAAGATTCATCTGTTAAATATTAGGCAGGGACTATTTCATAGTGATCAGCAACTTGATAACATTTTAGTCTCTTTCTCTCCATTTGTTAGACTGATTCATGTCGTGTCTCGGGGCTAATGATGAATTTCTTCAGTCAGATTAATAAGGCTCAGGAGGCAGAGTTCCAGATGTCAAAATATAGACTTTATTACTCAAAGCAACAAAGCCGAGATAATGGGCACCACATCTCAATCTTCTGTCTGTCCACGCACTCGTTTTATACCTTTATACCTAATTTGGTAGTTCCGTTTTTTATTTGGCACCCACTGTCCAGTTTACCACAGTTTTCTACCAGTCCACCTAGTATATTTTTTTTAATGGTGGAATTTGGCCAAATCAACAATTAAGAAATCACCTCTCCCTATTGGTTGGCTGTGGTCACGTGAGACATCCACCAAGTCTGTTTACTGCTGATGTCAGCATTTGGAAATCACCCAAAGTTCACAGGGTTACTTTAGTTCACAGTCGCAATTCAGAGGTTAGTTTAGTTCACAGATACAACTCAATGGAAGACTATTAGGACCTCCCAGTGGGAGGTCTTTTATATGTCCAATCCTGTTCAACACTACTAGTACTGCCCAATGGGAGGGCTTTATACATCCGACCCTCTTTATGACATCCAGTATTTATGAGTAACTCAGCATATTAATCAGTATATTGATTTCTTTCATAGTTATGCATAATATTATAAGTAAGATAATACCATATTGAGTAAATAACATAGAATAACACAATTGTATTGAGTATTATCATAGGATAACACAATATTCACTAGAGTATAATGTATTTTTCAGCTGTCTAAGAGAACAGGCCTGTGGAAAGTCCAGCTGTGGAGCTGATTACGATTGTAACGGAGCCTTTCCAGTGCTTTTAATTTTACCTAAATATTTATTAGAAAATGCATTTCTTCTGTCCTTTTTAATTTTTCAGAGGAGCACAATTTGACAAATGCAGACTCTTTTTGCTCTCTTTTTGTGAATTTACAATGATTAGCGAATAATATTTAATTCCAATAAGTGTTTCCGAACAGCTGTTTAGTTCTGTTTAGTGCAATCATTTTTAGCTTCTGTTGATCACCGTTGTCCTCACATCTTAAGTTTCGGCTGGTATGTAAGTATTTGCAAGTCTGGGCAATCAAATTGATTTTCAGCTGCAATCAGATTGCCAGTTATTTATTTAATTTATATATGTATATATATATATATATATATATATATATATATATATATATATATATAAATATATATATAATTCCCTATATTTCATTCCTTCTTTTCTTGTACCATGCTTTAGAGTGATCTAATAAATTTGGTTTCAAGCTGCTGTCCACCTTGAAAATGCCAGTTTAAGGTGTCTCTTCATTCTATGATGCTTGTATTAAGATTGTAATTACTATTAAAAGAATATTATATTAAACAGATATACATATTATTATAGTTCCGTATGGTTTAAAAGTTTTGTTTCAGATAAGGTTTAACTATGAAACCTTTCATTTGTGTCCTCCAGTCTTTTACCTTCTGTAGGCTTTCCAAAAAAGTACTGTAAAGAGGTATCATTGCGAACACTGAGGATAAATGTTTTCCTCTGGTCTGATTCAACAAATGTCAGCTCAGGATTGTTTTTCCTCTTTGATTAGCATATTCTCAAGAGGAGGCAAAAACAAAAAAGAGCTGGAACTATGAAAAACATGTGACATAATTTCACACAATCTCTACTTTAATTAATACAAAGCTATTTCAGAGGAGGAAAACAATGCAAGTTCCTCTTAGCCAAGATGAGTAAGGCACCCGTGGTCTGATAGCCTAGGGTTTCACTTCTCTCTGTCTCCTTTTGGTTATCAGGTTTGCACAACTTGGTAAACAAGGAAGCCGTCATCTCAGACTCTCTTCCTCTCTTTCAGCTCTTCATCCTTCTCTTCACAATCTACTAAACAGTCGAACAACACTTTAAACTTTTTATGATAATGACCAACTGACTGTACATTACACCGCTTATTACACAGCTGTTTAAATAAATAATGAAACATCATCTGAGATGTAATTATTTGATCTTTCTTGTAGATTACACTATAAAGCTTTCGCCTAGAAAAATAGTCCATTACATTGTTGGAAATATTTAGCCTAGTCACATGATGAACACTATAATATATTATTATTATTATTAATCTGCAAACCAATTTGCTTGGTTTATAGGCATAAAACTTAATTGACCTGAGTGTAACAGATTTTCTTCGTTTGAGTTGTCTGTTCCAGCTTTTTTTCTTGTTCTTCCGAACGATCTTTTCGTTTTCTTCCTTTAACAAATATATAGACGCTTGAGAGAGTCCTCTTTAGACTTATGATTAATTACTGCGGAGTGATACGAGAGACTAGGAAGTAGCACCGGCTCGGTTCCTAGACGAACGGTTACTAAAAACTGCAGTTGATCAATAAGTCATTGAGAGACATTATTTTAAAATTAAAACATGTAATCATGCTATGGAATTATCTGTGCCTAGTACTGATGAAAACAGAGTCTAACGTGCTCTCTCACCACAAGGTGGCGTAAACAAGCCATTTGCACAGCACTTTATGGTGAGTTCTTACAGAGAAAATAGAGATAAATGGTTAACATTGATGCATTTCTTAACATTTCACTTTGTGTCATTGATCAGCATAAATTAGATCAGTGTTATTTTAGTATCATACTAAAATAGATACCAAATAGCATCTAAAAGCGATACTGTTGTAGTTTTAATTAATATTTTAATATTCATTTTTTTGTTCATTTTCCATTTTAAGTTTACCTGGTGTCCTTACCTTACTAATTTAGTTTTTTTAGTTTTGGTTTTTAAAAACCCAATATTTCCATACACATATCTATAGTATCTATCTATATCTATAAAATAACTTCTATATATAGTTCTATATAGATTTTTTAAATTCATTTTTATTTCAGTTTTAGTTTTAGCACATCAAATCAAAATGAAAGAAAACGCTAGATGTTTCCTTTGCAACTAGCTGAAATAAAATACGATTAAATTTCTTTTTTTCTGTGTTTGAGTTAATGCTTAAGTCAAGTAAGGAAAAACCTTTTTATGGTTTCAGTTTTAGTTAATTATAATATCCCTGGTACAGATTATTTTTCATTTCTGTATACACATCACCAAATGTATATTAAGAAACAACTGGTGGCCTTGAGTGTTCTTTTGTAAGGACAATTTTTGGCATCGGTTATGTTACACCTGTTTTACAGGAAGATTCCTCCAAGTCAGGGGAGGAACTTTAGGAAAGTGTGGGAGGTGTGTTACGTTCGTATGTGTATTATAATCCGTATGTGTAATATAAAGAAAGATGTGTGAGAGCACACCTGTCAGTCGCCCGGGTGAACTCAGGGAAACAGCCTAAAGCAGTGATGGCTTGTTTGAATTTGATCTTCTTACTCGTGTTGTCTGTGCTGGTAGGGGTCACAGAAGCTTCTCTAGCACAATTCAGCCACCAAGGAGCCATGGCCCATGGAGACATCATCATTGGAGGTCTTTTCCCCATCCACGAAGCACTGGAGGCAGTGAACAACACTGACTTAAACAGCTTCTTTACTTCTCGGCATCCAAACTGCAGCAGGTGAGCGTTCATTGTGAAGAATCTAGTGTTTTTTTTTTGTTTTTTTTTTGATAATTTTGTGAATTTATTTATGTTGGATATTAAATATTCGTTAATTGTTTGTTTGCGGGCACTACAGTAAAATTTAGATTTGACTAAAATTTAGATTTGACTTTGATTTAGACTTAAAATTGGGGCAGAAGGCTTTCAGTGACATGTTGCTGGTGTTTTAATATTTAATTTAATCATTACCATTTATTACTTAATAGTTATTACAGTTATTATATATATTAATGGTTATTTATAGTTATAGTTACTGGATTAAATGCTAAATTATTTAGCAATACCTTTAAGTAATTATTCAGTATTATTCATAAATCTTATTGTGTCTCTCTAGATTCTACACAAAAGGTCTAAATCAGGCTCTAGCTATGATTCATGCTGTGGAAATGGCAAACAGATCACCCGTGTTGAGCAGTTTGAATATTACTCTTGGATATCGTATCTATGACACATGTTCTGATGTCACGACTGCACTTTGGGCCGTCCAAGATCTCACACGGCCGTTCTCAGACTGTGACTCAGCAACAAACTCTTCTCAACCTGTCCAGCCGATAATGGCGGTCATTGGGCCCTCTTCTTCTGAGATCTCCATCGCAGTTGCCAGGGAACTCAACCTTCAGTTTATTCCACAGGTAAGTTCTCCATGAAGTAATTCTTAAAAATAAAGCTTCCAAAAGCGTGGTTTTGCAGCAATGCCATAGAAGAATCATTTTTGGTTCCTCAAAGAACCTTTCAGTAAACAGCTCTTAAAAGAACCATTTATTTTCCGTTGTGTGAAGAACATTTTAATAATCTAAAAAACCTTTGTTCCACTGTAAAGAATGTTTTGTCCAATGGAAAGGTTTCATGAATGTTAAAGATTTTTCATGTAACTGTAGATGGCAATAAAAAAAAAAAAATTTTAAGAGTGTAATAAATTTCACCTTTAATTGCTGTCTGTTTATCTGTTGTGCAGATAAGTTATGCATCTACAGCTACAATTCTGAGTGACAAAAGTCGTTTCCCTGCTTTCATGAGGACTGTCCCCAATGATGAGTACCAAACCCATGCCATGGTACAACTTCTGAAGGACAATAAATGGACCTGGGTTGGCATTATCATTACAGATGGAGACTATGGGCGTTCTGCCATGGAAAGTTTTGTTAAGCACACTGAAAACAAGGGAATTTGTGTGGCCTTTAAGGAGATCCTACCAGACTCACTAGCAGATCAACAAAAATTAAACATCAAAATCAACAAGACTGTGGACATCATTGAAAAAAATACCAAGGTTAATGTGGTGGTCTCATTTGCTAAAGCATCTCAAATGATGTTGCTATTTCAGGGCCTGCGTAGGAGGAATGTTTCAAATAAGGTATGGGTGGCCAGTGATAACTGGTCAACAGCTAGAAATATTCTGAAAGACGTAAACATCTCAGATATAGGAAATATATTGGGCTTCACCTTCAAGAGTGGAAATGTTACAACTTTTCATCAATACCTAACGGATCTACAGTTTAAAAGTGAAGCAGAGCTGAACAATCCATACCTGGAGGAATTTTTTAAACAGCCTGATATAGGAAATCCTGCAAAAGCAGTACAGAACCTGATCAAAAACACATATTTGGACATGGTCTTCAATGTTCAGATGGCAGTCAGTGCTATTGCTAATGCTGTGGCTGAACTATGTGTAAAAAGACAATGCAAGACCCCTACAACTATCCAGCCCTGGGAGGTATTTAAGCACACTATATGAGACACTTGCTGTAAAATTCAATCCCTTTTTTTCTTTTTGCCTTGTCACAATCAAAATCCTAAAAGTCATTGCATGTTTTGTTGCAGCTCTTTATACAGTTGAGGAACGTCACTTTTGAGAAAGAAGGAGAAATGTACAATTTTGACGCGAACGGCGACATCAATTCGGGCTATGATATCTGCCTATGGGAGGAACATGAATCTGAGGAACATGACATAATCGCAGAATACTATCCATCTAACAGCAGTTTCACTTTCACTAGGAAAAATCTAAGTGATATTGAGGTAATGTATTCTCTTTAATAGTCATTTTTATCAAGAAAGATTTTCTACTAATAAAAACTTATATTTCAGAAAATATGCTCATCGCTGTTAAAAGATGTGTATAATGATTGGTTCCCTACATTATTACAGAAAAATGAACAGTAACGTGTAACAAAATTTTCATTTTAACAGGCATGATTAAGTGTGAAAAAAAATCTGAAGGAAATATATATTTGCTAAATGAATCCAAATAACATGATTCATATTCTTTTGGATTCTGGACCCAATATTTAAAAAATGTACAAATGCAGTGAAAATACAGGTATTGGTATCGGCAAGTACCAAAAATAAAAGTGTCTATATCGGAATCTTTCTGGAAAAAGTAGTATCGGTGCATCCCTAATTATTATTATTATTGTTTTTATTATTTTTGACAGATGTGTCTATTTCCCAGTGCCTCTCACTCGCAGCATATCAGAGAGACCAAAGGAACATGATGTTAAAAATATATACATGGGATGGGATGAAAAAATTTATTTCCGTGCTTTTGCATTCTCCCACAAATGTTTTAGGTTCCCCCAAGAAACTTTGTATTTGCTAGCAAAACTTTTGAATGCAAAACTACAAATAAACGCAAAAACATTGAATATATATATTTTCCTCCCATCTGATATTTTGGTCCATCACCATGTACCTTTAGGGAGTCTGTAGTTCTGCAATAGCTTAATTAGGACTGGATTATATTGTAGAATGCGTTGTAGAATTCCACATTGGTTCATTTAAAACATTTCATGCACAAACCCCGCATTTTTAAGATGGAAAGCCTTGAGACTCTTCATTTCCTCAGTGCTGTGTATTGCATGTTCTATTAAGCCTTCCCTAAAACAATTTCTCACTTATTTCTTATCAGAATGTAGTATCTAAGTGTTCAAACAGCTGTCAGCCAGGGGAGTATAAAAAAACAGCAGAGGGTCAGCACACTTGTTGTTATGAGTGTCTTGTCTGCGCGGAAAACCAATACTCCAACCAAACAGGTAAGTTCCTGTGTGCCACTTTACACTAAAAATGAAAATCTCTGATCTTCATTTCCAATTTTATCCCAGCAGTCAATAAATACAATGATTTTAAACTGTCTTTCAGATGCAGATGCATGTTCCAAGTGCGACACTGAGAATATGTGGTCAAGCACTAATAGCTCAGAATGTCATCCCAAGCTTTATGAGTACTTTGAGTGGAATTGTGGGTTCGCTATCGTTCTATTGACACTGACTGCCTTTGGGATCCTCCTCCTCTTCTCAGTGTCTGCACTGTTCTTCTGGCAAAGGGACTCTCTGGTGGTAAAGGCTGCAGGCGGGCCGCTTTGTCATCTGATTCTTTTCTCCCTGCTGGGCAGTTTTGTCAATGTCATTTTCTTTGTTGGTGAACCAAGCAATGAGACATGTAGGGTGAGGCAGGTCATCTTTGGCCTGAGCTTCACGCTGTGTGTCTCATGCATCTTGGTGAAGTCTTTGAAGATCCTTCTGGCATTTCAGATGAACCTAGAGCTGACGGAGCTTCTGCGCAAACTCTACAAGCCGTACGTGATCGTCTGCATCTGCATGGGGCTTCAAGGCACCATTTGCGCTATCTGGCTGACCTTGTACATGCCTTTTAAAGACAAAGTGGTGCAGAAAATATCCATTCTCCTAGAATGCAACGAGGGCTCAAATGTGATGTTTGGGTTAATGCTGGGATACATAGCTTTGTTGGCGCTGATATGTTTCACATTTGCTTTTAAAGGCAGAAAACTTCCGCAGAGGTATAACGAGGCCAAGTTCATCACATTTGGTATGCTCATCTACCTCATGGCCTGGGTCATCTTCATCCCAGTGCACATAACAATCAGTGGCAAATATGTACCGGCTGTGGAGGTGGTTGTTATTCTCATTTCAAACTATGGGATCCTAAGCTGCCACTTTTTGCCAAAGTGTTATATAATTATTTTCAAAAAGGAGCATAATACCAAAGCTGCATTCCTGAAAAGTGTTCATGAATATGCCAGAAAGAGTGCTGAGAACATCAGGGGCTTAACTGGAACTGATCCAGTCTACGTCATATCCAATCCGTCACTTGTGACTGAGGAGAAACAAGCTTCTGTGCCAAAAATAGATAACGTGGCTTAAAATAGTACTAATAATAATTTGATGCAAGAATATGACATCCTGAGTCAAAGCAACCATTTAGATGACATTTTGTCTTTATTTGACATGAAATGTGTGTATGTGTGTGTGTGGGGGGGGGTACTGATACTAGAGAAACATAGTGAGAGTGCCACAGGCTTGTGGATTGACAAAAGCCATAAAACTCTCATCTCAGACAGGGAAATGGATCATGTTTCTTATGTCATGCTGAAATCACTATGCACTCAATCACTAAAACACTTCGTAATTGGATATTGTGCAAATAACTTGGCACTAAGGATTAGGATTTCAGCGAAGGATTTCAGTTACATTGAACAAGGTGTTGTTGTTATGCAGCATTAAGTGTTAAATTAAGTTGTAGCTCACTTTGAATTTACGTGTTTGTATGTCTTTCTCTGTGAAGGTTTGTGTAAATGCTAAATGTTTAGGTTTACCTATTATCTGTCACCCTTCGAATAATATTACAGGCTTCAATATCAAATGTCACCCAATGTGAGAAAGGTCTTTACTTGAAATTTGAGAGATGGGCGCAAATATGCAATGGCGAAAAAATTGAACTTTTGCAGCGGTTCTAAAAATGTGACAGATGATGAATCAATTCTTTATTGTTACCATTGAGAAATGTCATTCTCACAACCACAAAAGCAGACAGTGGAGTCATTATTGCCTGTGGCATGCAGTCTTCAGTTGTTGTTTTGTGGTATTCCCCTCTATGAACTAGCATGTCCAGTTTTGTCACCTGGATGGAAATATTTCTCAACACAAAAATAGTATTTACTCAAATGTTTAGATAAAGTTACACTGAAATTCATGCTCAGGATGCTAATGTTGTTGGAAGATAATGCTGCTTATAATCTCTTGTCAAATATTTGTTGAGATGATTGAGATTATCTAAACGCACAATATCCAAAAATATGTAAAATGGTCCCCAGGTATATTTGTAGTTATATGTACATAAGCAAATGAAGTCTAAATTGAAACTTCATAAAACATCTTATTATTTATCATATTTTATTTTATAAAATACTAAGGATTAAGATCATTTTAAGTATTTGCTCTGAAGTTATATTACCATATATATATATTTCTACTTAACATTTAAAAAATTAGGCCCTCAACACACCACACCCATATGTTCTTGCGGAACATTTAATTTGACAAGTTTTTCTACCCTTGCTGCTCTCACTCTGGTGAACATGGCTGTGAGGATTTGTTTCCATTCATACACTAATGCTGGGTCTGGTGGGCAGCTGGCATTTCAATTCATCACCAAGTGGGGTTCAGGTCTGGGCTTTAGCAGGCCAATCAAGATTTTGCACACCAGACTATTAAACAATTTATATATAGATCGTACTTTCTTCAGAAGAAAAAAGTCCCTTCTCAGTCTTTCAACAGTGTCATTAGGCCTACTTCATATCATAAATGTCATGGCGTAGCATCGCGATTCATCTTCACTGGAAATTGCAAAACCTGTAAATTAGGTGTCCACATACCTTTTGCTGTTGTGTTCCAAAGCCCACATATATGAAAGCGTACTAGGTGCCTTTATCAGTGCACAACAATTGAGGAAGATCTGTTCGTTCCGTTAAACTTGAAGCAAAACAGATGTATGACTCATGTTTCTTGACGTCTTGCAAGTCACACTTGCGTGCAAATTCCCTCATTGGGTAAACCATGACAGAGTGATTCAAATGTCATGAATCAAACAGCCCTGGTCTGACGTTTGTCTTTTTTTACCGGAAAATATTTTACAATATTATTTTGGGGCTTTATGTTACAGGGGAATTGAACGCTTATATAAAACAAATATGGTGTTCCAGTTGTGTAGAGCTGCGTCCCAAATGATGCACTATTCACTATGCACTCCACTATGTAGTATATTTATTATATGAGTGCAAGCTGAGAGCATGAACTGTCCAACATATTCCACACTTCGTTTTTTCAGTTAAGTGCACTTTTCTTTTTGGAATTTTCAGTGTGAACGCACTACTCGCACTTCAAAACATTATGCAAATTGGGATGCACCTTGACATTAAGATACTGTCAGGGTATTAAGTCAATTTTAAAACAATTTTATTTTAATTATTGCTATATTAATATTACTATCTATTACTGAACCAAGCTGAGTAATTGCCAGAAGTGTCCCGGACTCTACAGCCAGATCCAGGCGAATTATGGTGAACAGGAATCGGCCCAGTACTTTACAGCTGTAAAAACATGCGCCAAAGCGAGCTGCGGGCCACACTCGTCCAGATATCTAATATATATAGATTTCTGCATGTAGGTGTAACCCCTCTCTCCCTATGAGTGTGTGACGTCACGTGAAAACTATCAATTGCTATGGTTATCACTATGTCAAAGGATAAGGTAGGAGTAGACTGTAAATGTATCACAGTCTGATATTGTTACATTATCTTATATCTTAATATAATATATAACATGCCTATATGATTAGGCCTTGCAGAAAAATAAACAGAAACACAATCACAGTGGATATGGCTAATGGATAACGTATTTAATGACAGTAGAAGATAATAGTATTTTACATAACAATTACACTGTATCAAAATTACTTATATTTACATGTTTAGATTAAACTAGTAAGCAATAAACAGTATTAAAGTTATAAATATTTAAATTACCTGTTACATTACAGTCTGTACAAATAAAAACAAATTAATCCATCTCAAGTGTTTTGTGTAAGGCCTGATCTCTGTAATCAACTGCAAAGTGGACCATGAAGAGGACAAACTCATCAATGGGCTGCAGAGACTGACACTGTCAACATAAATTATGATATTTATAATGCATGTAACCCATATATCAAGAGAGAAAGATAAATATAAACAACATTTATTTTCTTTATCTGTCACAGACAATACAATATCAATATTTCCCATTGCATTGCTTGTTATTCCAACTTCACTCATTGTTGTAGCTGTCCTTGCTCTGGTCATACACAAACCATGTTGTGGGATGCAGGTTCAATAAGTCTCCAAAAGGCCATTGGTTGTAAATCACAAATCTAAATTGGATGTGAGACCAAGTGGCAACCTCCGCTCTCTCTCTCTGAAGCCAACAAGGAAGTGACTAAAACTGCAATTCATCGACTGGCTGCTAGAGGCTTGCTCCAAAAGGGAGTCAATCCCATAGAGTCCCCATGTTAAAATGCCCGACTTTACTGCAATAAAAAAACATGTTTACAGCCCAGTATGTAGTAAAAAGATTTTGGTCTATATAGCTAATTTTACCCTTTATGACAGCTGTGGGGGGGTGAATTTTTTTATAACTCATCTGATTAAATTATATTACGCCTTAAAGTTAATTTAAGGGCATAATAATTAAGGGCATGGCCACTTAAGTGACAGGTGGATTGCCCCTGCTGACACTGCCATCGAGTTAGGTGGGTGTGGCTTCAGCAACTAACTCCTGCCTTTTTGCCCATTTTCGATGATCTGGGAATGTTGTGTTGCCAATATGGCGATGGCCGCCTCCACCTACTTTGAGCTTCAAAACCGCTCTTCAGAAAACTATGGGTGGCGTCACGGACACTACGTCCATGTTTTTATACAGTCTATGTGTGAGACATGTTTTCAGAAAATACACACCACAAAATGTAATAACAATACAAGCTAGTTTGTCCACACTAAACCTGAATGTTACTTTTAAAATGTATGGTTGTAATGTATTGACATGTAAGTACTTATTTTTATTTTTAGGTGAATCATCTATTAACTCGTTAACACGTATTGCCCAGACCCACAAAAGAGGTACATTCGCTCTACATTGCGAAGCATTCACAGTGGGAACTCCTCCCCTTCTCTGAAAACCTAGAATAATGCCAGAACAATAAACTGGCCAATTGTCGCTAATTATGCAAATCACATGCAAATACTGACAAACCTGTATATATATGGAGCATCGCCTGTGGCCTTAGGGAATCGAGGCCCACTGCCACCAGCTAGCTGGTCCTTTTCGCTGACAAGAGCCTTCATAGAGTGAAGAGAGCCTTCATGGTATTCCTTCACAGTAACCTATGGCTGACTCTAGCTGACCTGGAGGACTCTGACAGTAAGGTGCTCCTCAGTGCTCTGATCACTCCCTCCGGCCTATTTGGTGATGCCGTGTAGTTGGTTATCAAGCACTTCTCTGAGGCACAAAAGCACAAAGGTGATGAGTCACCTGATGCCCTGGTGCATTTTCCATCTGCCGTTGAGATCACGCTCCACTTCTGTGCCGCGCTTCACTCAGAGAACGGCTAAGCACCCAGCCGCATCCTCTGCGGCTCCTCTACATGAGCCGAATTTTTGCTGCAAGCTATGAACAGGACCCAGGAAAATGCATCACAGGCAGAGGAGGAGCCCCTGGTGTGACAGCAGAATGCCCTCTTGCTGCCAAGCCTTCGTCCTGATGGACCTGCCAAGAGGAGGAGAAAGCTCGCTGGAGGACCGGCACCAAAGCACTGCATCCTGCATTATGTTCCCCTTGTCCTCCATGATCCGTTTTACCGTCAGTGCATTTAGCCTCGCTGGGGCAAGGAGCCAGTCTACACACATCGGTGCCATCGATAGAACGGAGAGATTTGGCCACTATGTCAGTTCCTAGACACATGGAGAGCTATTCCTGCCATTTCACGCTGGGTGCTGAGCATAACAGAACATGGGTATTCCCTCAGATTCAGATGAAGACCTCCCTGTTTCAACGGCATGGTTCCATCACTGACACTACCCATTTAGAGACAAGAGGTTTACAGGCTGCTCGCAAAGGGAGCAATAGAGTGAGTCCCTCCGAGTGAGCTGGAGAGTAGGTTTTACAGTCGCTATTTTGTGGTAACCAGGAGAGAGATGGGGGACTCCATCCAATTCTGAACCTGTGACCCATCAATGGAGCACTTCACATACGTGTGTTCAGGATGGTGACTCTGAAGCAGATCCTGGGACAAATCTGTACTGGGGACTGGTTTGCATCCATAGATCTGAAAGATGCATACTTTCATATTTAGATCACATGCTTTCTGAGGTTTGCTTTCGAGCGCATGGCATACCTGTACTCAGTGCTCCAATTCGGGCTGGCTTTAGCCCTGCACTTCAGACTGGGTCTGTTTCCTTGAGGGAATTTCAGAGTCTTCTGGGACATACGGCGTCGGCTTCATCTGTTTGCCACCTGGGTCTTCTGCACATGTGGCTGCTACAGTTGTGGCTGAAAACTCGAGTTCCATGGACAGCATGGACCATGTTTCGTACTTCAGGGGTCTTAGAAGGGCTAAGCACTCTGCCTCCCTGTGTGCTTGACAAGCACACTGAGTCTTGTGCACCTTCTAATAGGCGCTTATATGCTCTTAAATGGGGAGTGTTTGTGAACTGGTGCCATAATAATGATATTAACCTAGCGAGCTGTCCAGTGTCAGATGCTTTACACTTCCAACAGCACAGGTTGGATAATGGGAGCCTACCATCCATGCTAAAGGTTTATTTGGGTGCTATTGCCAAGTTTCGTTCCCCAGTTCAGGGGCAATCGACTGGGTCAGATTTCTCAGAGGGGCAAGGAGATTACATCCACCATGCCCAATTTCAGTGCCACTGTGGTACTTGATGCTGGTACTGAAAGCTCTCTCTCTACCCCCGGTCAGGGCTTTGCAAATACACATCAACCCACTCTGCCATTCTTTTGTCAGTCTCACCAGTTCTTTGTGTGCTACAGTGGCTGTTCTAAGGGGCAAGCTGTATCTAAGCATAGGCTTTCACTCTGGATAGTGGTTGCTTTTGCTTTGGCTTATGCGAGCCAGGGACAGGAATGCCCTTTCAAAGTCAGAGCTCATTCGATGAGAGCTATTGCCTCTTTGTTGGGCCTGGGCTATAGGCACGTCTATTCAGGATATACAGGTGCATCTTAATGAATTAGAATGTCGTGGAAAAGTTCATTTATTTCAGTAATTCAACTCAAACTATGAAACTTGTGTATTAAGTAAATTCAATGCACACAGACTGAAGCAGGTTAAGTCATTGGTTCTTTTTAATTGTGATGATTTTGGCTCACATTTAACACAAACCCACCAATTCACTCAACAAATTAGAATATGGTGACATGCCAATCAGCTAATCAACTCAAAACACCTGCAAAGGTTTCCTGAGCCTTCAAAATTGTCTCTCAGTTTGGTCCACTAGGCTACACAATCATGGGTAAGGCTGCTGATCTGACAGTTGTCCAGAAGACAATCATTGACAGGTAAGCCACAAACATTCAATGCCAAAGAAGCTGGCTGTTCACAGAGTGCTGTATCCAAGCATGTTAACAGAAAGTTGGGTGGAAGGAAAAAGTGTGGAAGAAAAAGATGCACAACCAACCGAGAGAACTGCGGCCTTATGAGGATTGTCAAGCAAAATCGATTCAAGAGAATTGGGCTACAGTTGTCGTATTCCTCTTGTTTAGCGACCCCTGAACCACAGACAACGTCAGAGGCGTCTTACCTGGGCTAAGGAGAAGAAGAACTGGACTGTTGCCCAGTGGTCCAAAGTCCTTTTTTCAGATGAGAGCAAGTTTTGTATTTTATTTGGAAACCAAGGTCCTGGAGTCTGGAGGAAGGGTGGAGAAGCTCATAGCCCAAGTTGCTTGAAGTCCAGTGTTAAGTTTCCACAGCCTGTGATGATTTGGGGTGCAATGTCATCTGCTGGTGTTGGTCCATTGTGTTTTTTGAAAACCAAAGTCACTGCACCTGTTAACCAAGAAATTTTGGAGCACTTCATGCTTCCTTCTGCTGACCAGCTTTTTGAAGATGCTGATTTCATTTTCCACCAGGATTTGGCACCTGCCCACACTGCCAAAAGCACCAAAAGTTGGTTAAATGACCAAAGTGTTGGTGTGCTTGACTGGCCAGCAAACTCCCCAGACCTGAACCCCATAGAGAATCTATGGGGTATTGTCAAGAGGAAAGTGAGAAACAAGAGACCAAAAAAAAAACCAATTGAGCTGAAGGCCACTGTCAAAGAAACCTGGGCTTCCATACCACCTCAGAAGTGCCACAAACTGATCACCTCCTTGAAACGCCGAATTGAGGCAATGATTAAAGCAAAAGGAGCCCCTACCAAGTATTGAGTACATGTACAGTAAATGAACATACTTTCCAGAAGGCTAACAATTCACTAAAAAAAATTTTTATTGGTCTTATGAAGTATTCTACTTTGTTGAGATGAATTGGTGGGTTTTTGATAAATGTGAGCCAAAATCATCACAATTAAAAGAACCAAAGACTTAAACTACTTCAGTCTGTGTGCACTGAATTTATTTAATACACAAGTTTCACAATTTCAGTTGAATTACTGAAATAAATGAACTTTTCCATGACATTCCAATTTATTGAGACGCACCTGTATGTTTTGCAGCTGGCTGGTCTTCACAGAACACTTTTGCCAGGTTTTAAAAGTTGGATGTGCCATCTGTGACGTCTCAAGTGCTTTCAGTGAGTGGCTAACCTCATTCATTCTGCTAGATTGATTACTATACTGCATCTGGCACAGTTTGTTACCGTGTATAGCTGTTGAAACTGTCCATACCTATGTACATTTCATATGTGTTTATTGGCTACCTCACTCATTATTCTAGTTTATTACTATGCAAAATGCCTCCAGCACAGTTTGTTACTGTGTATATAGTTGTTGGCACTGTACATATGTGTGTGCATTCTTATGTGCTTACTGATATTATGTCTGTCCTGCATTCAGTGCAGCTTGCTCACTTATTGTTTGAATATGCTAATTTGGTGACCCTGAGCTAGCAGTTCACTGGTCTAGCTCCACCTATTAGCCATGAGCACTCCTTGCGGCACTGCTATTGGTGGGAATTGTATTCTGTGCTTGGTGTACATTGTCCGTCTCTTCTGGCTGATCTTCACCACTCTCACGGCAGGACTGAATACAGTTCCTGCAGCAGAGCTGACAAAAGGGAACGTCTCTGGTTACTGTTGTAACCTCGGTTCCCTGAGTGGTGGAAAACAAGATATTGCACCATGCACGCTGCTCATCAGCTGGATAGCATTCTGTCATGATTCTGACGTAATTATCACTCCATTGCATTATATACTGCCAGTATATACAAGCCTGTCAGTATTTGCATGCGAATTGCATACTTTGCGACAATTGGCCGCTTGATTTTAATGCCTTTATCCTATAAGAATTCAGGAACTGCAGAGAAAGAGACACACGAACGCTGTGTCCAAAATCGCATACTGAGGTTACGGCAGTAACCGGAGATATTTTCTCTGTGTTGACTGGCTATTTCAATAATTTTGACACTGACAAGCACCAATAAAACGCTGTTGCAGACAAACCTTAATTAAATCACAGTAAACTTATTTAAATGTGAAACAGAGCATTTTATTGTCTGTTTATTTGTCTACATCATTTCACACAATAACATTTGTCCTCGAGGAAAGCAATGATCTCCTCTATACTGCAGGTTTGTACCAATGATAACTTAAAACACAGATGTTTTTTTTTCTGATGCGAGAAAACCCCCCAAACTTAGAAAACATTGTACAAACATGAGAAATTTTACAAAACTATACACAATCGAATGTGCTTGATAAAATTTCATTTTACAATCTTAATGATTTTTTTCCTTTGTGAATATACTGACTTTCCATTATTATGACTCTTATTTGGATCAATCAAGCTTGTTTCAAAGGAAAATGGGTGCAAGTCATTTACGGGCAGAACATAATGAGGAAGTAAACAATTACACCAAAAACAGAAAACTGAGAGGAACTTTCTGCTAGACAAGTTTCATTACTAAGGCAATCTTCTGGAAGTAAATTAATTTGAAGAATGTAAAAAAAAGAAGGATATATTATTACAAGAATTAATAAGTTCTTTAGTTGAGGAAATCTGAGCGCTTTTGGGGACCATATGAGGAAAAGCTCTTTGAATGAAGAAAGTTATGAAAGACGCTTTCCTTACATTAGTATTTCACTGCACACCAAGACCATTTCACAGAAAAACATCCTCCTCCTTCCCTCAATGTATATATAATATACACATTTTAATAAATCTCAACACTTTCAAACATGTGAACATTAAATAAATCAAATTAAAGCCAGACAGAGCAAAAATAAACACCTTCCAGGTGAGATGAGAAACAATCCAATGATATGCATACATACAAACAACTATCTTAGTGATCACATGACCACACTTAAATAATTGCATGCAATGCTTTTAACGCTTTGATAGCATTTGCAAAGCGGGTGCTCAGAGAAAGCAGGCCATGCGCTGGTCTCTGAACAGCAGGACCCCACAGACCGGTTCCTTCTAAAAAGCACAATAAATACCTCTCTAAATCTCTCAGGTCAGCAGTTTGTTGCTATTTAACAAAATGCCAAATTAAATAGTTTAACTAGGCATGATATGCCCTCAGGATGCATTGTGAACAAACATGGCATGACATGAAGAGTGGGTGCACTGGCACACAAAGTCAGGGAATTCATCCAATGCAAATATATCAATGCAAATACATTAATTACTTTGTCTGGCCGTGTTATTTCTGTCACGCCCAAAATACATATTTGTTTGCATAGAAGCATTTACTTCATAAGAGAAGAGAACTGTCAGAATTAAAGGCTAGGTGTTTGTCACACACGTTGTTTTCTGATTGAAGAGGTAGTTTCACATTTCTCAAGGGATATGGAGTAAAGTTTACTTTACAGGAGACCAGTGCCAATGTCTAATAATCATAATAATAACAACATCAACAACAACAATAATAACAAAAGCAAGATGCTTTTTCTAAGTCTCAACAGGACTTAAACTACAGACTCTGAGCTTTGCTCTCCTCGGCCCATCTCACAGATTTTCTCTCTTGATAATGGAGCTTGGAATATGGGCAAGATGGAAATGGAAGATTTAGTGGATAGTGTTTGGGGCGGGGGGCGCAAGCGTCATCTCTGCTGTGAGTAGCGGGTACGGGCCTCTGTGTCTTGAAGCGAGGCTGGAGCTGAAGTCCTGCACTGTAGAGAAGGAGGGAGAGGAGACTCCAGGCAGGATGGAGGAAGCAAGGCCTGAAGCTTGGCCAGTAGCACAGGGATACGGGTTAGAGCTGGTAGCCTTCCATCGGTCCTTCAGGCTGCTGGAAAATGTACTGGCCCTGATTCTGATCCACCTGCGGAACGATGCTTGCATCCTCCTCCTCGACCCCAAAGTAGTGCTCGATCAGGTCAAAGGCCTTCTGGTATATCTCCTGGTTCTCGTGGCTCTGCAGGAACTCAATCTTGTCCAAGCCTGTGTGGGAACATCATTAAAACAATCATATAAACATATGAACAAACAGCATGATAAACACAGTCTGCATGAAAGGAAAGCATATGACAATTCAGATAACAATAATAAAATAAAAAAAAACAGCATCAGCGAAATCAACAATTTTTATAACAATAATGATGTTATATTTAATTAATACTAATCAGAAGATTATTATAAGACTAATCAGAAATTGTGGAAACCAATTGAAAAATAATATAACGTCCATTTGTTCGAGACTGCTGTATTAGGATTGAGATGGAATTGCTGACAAATGAGAAACTTCGAACAAATTAAATATGTCAGAGCTGACCATAACTAGAAATGTTTAGAATGACTACAAAAATTCCAATGAGAATTGATTTTCCAGAGTGGGAAATCAAAAATTACATTAACATGAGGTGATACAAGGTATGAGGTGAGGCATGCCTACCATAAGCCTCTTCTATGAGAGCGCAGTAAGGATTGATGCCTGATCCATTCTGTTTAGACTCCTGTTCTCCCAGTCTGAGGATGTTCTCCAGGCCGTTTAGAGCCACCTGCACAATCTTGGAGTCCATCACCGTCAGCAGGTCGCACATGGGCTTAATGGTGTTGAGAGAAACTAAGTACCTGTGTGTAAAGCGCATTTACATCAACTTCTGTCTCACTAAACATTCACCTAAATAGTACCCCAGAACAAAGTTTTCTCTCCTAGAATGCATATATGGGTTAAATGGGGAAAAAAAAGTTAACAATTGAAGACTTCCTGGAGTGTCGGATACAAATACCACTTCAAAAGTAAATTGGCATTTACCTTAAAAAAAAAACAAAAAAAAAAACTGTGTAAATCATACTAAGCTCTTCAAGTCTGTCTTAAAACAGATTATGGGTAAATGATAACCTAAGTCAGTAGCATTAAATAAGGAAAATAAGATTCTTAGAAAAACTGCAGTAATGTAATGAGTACTAAAAAAAAAAAAAAAAAAAAATTAGGTAAAAACCAATGCCAAAAAACCCAAAGTGCACCTTATCTGCTCTGGCGTGCCTCCTGAGGTGGCATTGGTTATTGCCCACGCGGCCTCCTTCCTCGTACGGAACTCAGCTTTCTGCAGTATCTCGATTAGCACTGGGAATATGTTCGCATCAATTACCGCCTACAACAGAAAAAGCATCAAGCCATGGCTGTTTAGACACAACATATATGGTACAATAATCTTACAGTGTCTCAGTCAGTCTGAAGTACCTGGATTTGCACTCTGTTCCCAGCGGTGATATTGGAGACGGTCCAGCAGGCCTCTTTTTTGACGGATTCTTTCGGACTGCTAAGTAAATGGAGCAGGCAGGGCAGAGCGGAGCAGTTCAGAATCACCTGACGTACAACAGAGCAGCACAACAGATCAGAAAAATGCACTCTTGTGAAAATGCAGACAATTCAGCATGTGATAAACGAAAGCTACACTACCTGGGTCTGAATGTCGTCTCCTGTTACAATGTTCCCCACTGCTCTCAGTGCAGGGGACACCACCTTGTAATCACTGTGCCTGTGAATTGACAACACATGGATGTTATTTTAAGTCAGTGATAAAAGAGATCACATGGTTTATTGCTTGCGTTAGCATGTCTGGTTCTCACATGAGCAATTCCACCAGCCTGCGGCACACGCCTGAGTCAATAACTGTCTGGATTTTGTCATTGGGTCCATCAGACAAGTATGAAAGTGCCCAGCAGGCATCTGCAAGAACATCAGGATCACTGCTGAAAAGCAATCTGGAGAGCACGCTCAGACATGGTGACACCTGTGAAGAAACAACAGTTGTTTGATCAAGTATTTATATCATGTTTACAAGGGGGAAAACACTGGTTTACACAAAGCGAGTGTGTTTGAGTGCATCACTGAAATTTGATAACTATGCAGCTGGAATGTGGTTTATACAGAACTGGTTTGCAAACTCACCTTTGCAAAGTCTGGAGGCGGATTTTTTCCTCTGCACAGGTTGGATAGCGCCCACACAGCGTTCCGGGTGGTAGTAAGCCGGTTTGATTTTGCAAGCAACCTGCAAAGACGAGGGAAGGAATAAATTAATGCGCTATGTAATCATACCACTAGATGGAGGTAATGATAAAGTCTTTTAGAACAGACACACTATAGCAGAAAAATGCTATAGCATAGTCTAATACAAGCACACCGGCTCAAGTCACAAAGCACACACCAGCAAGTTTGACAGTGGGAAACAAAAACTGTTTGTGACACCAGAATGACGTAATGAATTGAGATTTATTCAGTGTTAGCTGTTCTTATAAGGATAAGGCTCCTAATCATAAGACTTCTACCAATTAGATTTAAATTCCTTGAACACAAAGGGATTTCATGAATTTAGAACCCCTTTATAATCCATGTAATAAGAAAAGAACAGTAAGTGTTTTTTTTTTTTGGATTGGAACTTAAAGCAACCTAGGCATTATGGTGTGGCTGGGTAGCATGTCATTCATAATGAAGCTAGAGATTATGGTTTAAATATGGATATTTTTCTTACATTTTTCTTTATGCTTCACTTCTCTTCAGGCAGCGTTTATTCACCCCCCGGAGCCTTGTGGGACACTTTTTATGATGGATGGATGGATGCACTTTATTGAACTTCTTTTGGACTATAGAAAAATAACCCATTCACTGCCATTATAAGCTTGGAAGAGCTGAAACATTTTTTTTGGGTGAACTATCCCTTTAAGCAGCACAACCGTTTTCAATTTTGATAATAATAAGAAATGTGTCTTTAGCACTAAATCAACATATCAGAATTATTTCTGAAGCTCAGCAAAGAAATAGGGACCTGGACCATAGAGATACTAGATAGATTTCACCAGGTATTATAAACTTCCTTAAAAGCAGCAAAATAAAAACACATGCAGTCACGGTGTTGGAATCAGTAGAGGACACTTACTGCTGAAGAGAGGGCAAGATGCTACAGTTCAGGACATAGTCTCTGCACTCTGCATTATCCCCGGCAATATTTCCTAACGCCCACACTGCCTGCAAAAACAGTTATACACAACTGATCATTTTCATGGTGCTTTTAAGTCCTGATAAACCATCTATTGGCTGAATGGCATGAACCAGGTCACAGTCTGCAAAAATCACCTGCTCTTGTACATCTTCATACTCTGAGTTGAGCAGCTCTATGAAGATGGGCACGGCCCCCATCTCAATGACCGCCTTGGTGTGTATGAAGGTTCCTGAGGCAATGTTGGTCAGGGCCCACGCAGCTTCAAACTGGTCAAAACAAGCAAAAAAAGCATCTTAAAACTTGGCAGTAATGGCAATTTAGCTTTCGCAACGCTTGTTCTATGAAATGTTCTTACCTGCAGAGTCCAGTTATCACTCCTTTTTAGGAATTCAACAAACCGGTTGACGACACCATGTGTGTGGATGACCTCATCAATCGGTGGATTGGGCTCTGAGGCAAATTAATAACATCTTAATCTTATCTTTAAACAACTGTCATCCTTGAGTCTATGAGACATAGGAATAAAGGCACCAACCTTTAGAGAGCAACTTTCTGAACTTCTGAGTGGCTATGAGCTGCTGGTCTGGATCCTCAGAGAAGATCATCTGAATCATGTCTTGGGTTATAACTCCTTCCTGCAGATTGACACAATGATTATCCTAGATGTGGTTTTCAAAGGATCATAAAAATTGTATCAGGTTTCTACAAAAATATTCAACAGCACAACTGTTTTAAGCATCCATAATAAGAAATGTTTCTAGGACCCATTCAGCATATTAGAATGATTTCTGAAGGATCATGTGACAGTGAAGATGGGATATATTTATATATATAAAAATATATTTTTTAAAAATATTAAAATTATATATTTTAAAATATATAAAAATACAAAACTTATTTTAAACAGTAATATTTCACAATATTGCTGTTTTACATTTACATTTATGCATTTATCCAAAGGGACTTACAGTGCATTTAGGCTATTCATTTTTTTTTACCAGTATGTGTTTTACTGTATTTTTGATCAAACAAATGCTTCCTTTGAGAGCATAATTTGTTAATTTATTCATATAATGCTAAAATTCATATTAAACAAATTCTATTACATGCTTCCGCACAACAAAACATGTACCACTGTGCTAGTTGTACATGTTAAAATGCTATATAGGCAATTCAATATGCTTAAAATGATACAGGACTAATAACCAAGCCCCATGGTAAAAGTACTTATGCCTGTCATCTGTGAATTTTACTGTCCACTCATCTGTATATCATCTGTTTGACAACAATGACAGATGGTCTGCTGACTAGATTACTTACACCTGATACAGGTACAGTGGAGCTGATATCAGGGTCCTGAATAGGGCATTCAAGCATGGACTCATCACCAGGTGGCAGACACACATTCCTCCTCTTGAACAGCTGAGGAGAGGTGAGAACATTTTACTTTTGTACACAAACCTTATATGAACAAATCCGGTCATATAACCCTCCATAATATACACTTTTATTCTATAATTTACGATTAATCATTCATGAACAAAACTGTAATTTAATTTGCTTGTATATTAAGGAAGAAAAAGGATGACAAACCTGCTCCTCCCTCTTCTGTTTACGGAGCTGTATCCCATCCTCCTCTCTCCGTCTCCGCATTTCTTGGGGGTTCAGGGCTTTATTCTTGTAGCTCTTCATTCGATAGTTTTCATTGCCTGGGCTTGCCATTGCGTCTTTAGATCAGAGAAAGGAATGTGGTCAGATGTGCACTGTGATACTCAATTTCTGTTGTCTATTCAGCACATCAACTATAAGCCTATAGCAATACAGACAAGAATCACAACTGGTCAAGTCAGTATGCAACATTCTTCATAATTTGAGCCAAACAGCAAGTGGAGACAAAGGAATGGTTTATCTTAAAGCAATTACGCTTGTTAATACTAGCATTTCCTGTGTAACACCACTAAGAGCTAACTGACACTTTGCATGCTGAACTTCCTTCATTATATGGTTAACGTTTTTGTTGTTCAGCTCATTTTTCAGATCAAAAACAGTTCAGAATTAAACATTTTAACTCAGCAGCTTTTGTCTGTTATTACCTGTATCTTGCTCATCATGAAGAGTCTTTTATAGCAAGTTAATGAATCACCAATACAGAAGCAGAAACATTTAAGCAGAGATGCCCAAGCCAGCAGGCCAAAATAGGCCCATGCTAACCTTTACTTTGGCCCACCATACTATTTTACAAGACATGGGGGAACAAATATGACAGATTTTCCAAAACCAATGAATAGTCATTTTTCTTTCTTTATTCAGTAGACTACAAAATGAGACGTTTGAGTCAAAAAAGGGGTGTGTGAGTCACCTTTTAGGTTCAATGTATGGAAAAATATGCATTGAAAGTGAATGATGACTGATGCTGTCAGTCCCAACATTCCACAGAAGAAAGAAAAACAGACAGAGAACAACATGAGGGCGAATAAATGATGACAAAAGTGTAATTTTTAGAAGAAACTTGCTTTTAAAAAAAGAGTCAAAAAAAGAGTCAAAATATACGTCGACGTCATCTCTAACTTCTAAATACTCCGTTTAAACAAATGCAGCACTTATTTATACACACTGGTGTTTTAATCTGTGTTTAATCAGCTGGTCTTTTTTTGTGGAATGATGGGAGGACTGGACTATTTTCCAAAGACAATTTATCACATACTACATAAATAATCACAGCTCTAAATATACAAGCCTAAGCATCTTAATTTTAATTTCTACACAAATTATTATTCATCATTATCATTCATAATTTGTGTGCAATAGCTGGACAGCTGGAACCAAGACCATATGGATCCCAAAATCAAATCAGTTATATAAATCCACTGACAGACTGTACGTTAGAGGTTTATAATCTCTCAAATCATTCAGTCTTTTCACTTTCATCCTAAACTGTGCTCAGCTTCTCTGTGCTAACATGCTAACCGTGTTATGCTAGCTTGGACTAAACGTCAAAATGGTAATTACTCTGTCAAAGCGCCATGCTGCCTCATTCACTCCCTGGAAAGAAAATACTTTTACATCTTAGTTGGTGTATGAATCTCACCCATTAGTCGTAGATCGGAGAGGGAAATTCTGGCCGTGTGTTTTTAAATTTCTCTCAAGACCCTCCCGTGTTCCTCCAGCTGAGGGCAATATGGCGTCCACTGGTTAGGAACGTCACCTCCGCTGCTGTTTCCGGTTTTCTGGAGCGGCCTCATTCAACAATAATAAATGGAAAGTGAAATGGGTTACTGCTCAAGTCAACATATCTACCTCAACAGGTACGTTACGTTGCATATAAACGTCGATTTCGAGATAGAATCATATTGAATTTTTGTTGTTGCGCATGAAGTCAGTGGAAGAAGACTTTCAGATGTTGTATATTTATTGACAGTCGCGTCTTGATAAAATCCAGATTTCAAGTTAACAGGCCAAATAGCCGCGTCTCAGAGTTTTATGATCAGTTGATTATGACCTTTTAAATGCATTCAAAACAAAAACGCGTCCCTTACCACTGTGTACCAAGCTCTACCACTGTTAACAGTGTTTATCAGGTAACATCATAATTACTACAGATAGTTTTAGTTAAGGCCTGTCACGATTATGAACTTTTGGCTGTCGATTAATTGTCACATAAATAAATGCGATTAATGAAATGTATGATTTCCTTCATGGCTTTATAAACAAACATTACACATGAGTAGAATTACATGAATTTTAAATAATATTATTTATGAAAAGTTATTATTTATAATATTTATATTGATATATACACAAAGGTTTAGCCATATTTAATTTTTTTGTCCACTTCAGTCTTATTTCATTCACACTTATGTGTGTGTGTGTATATATATATATATATATATATATATATATATATATATATTATATATATATATATATACACACACACACACACAGTCATAGTTCTTATTATATTAAATATTATTATACAATAGTAATATATGTAGAAATGTATGATTTCCTTTATGACTTTTTAAAAAACATTGCAAATGGGTACTTTGCAAGTAATATGAAATATTAACAAATGTTTGCCATATTTCTCTTTTTGGATCACTAATGTGTGTTTTTTTTCTCCCAAAATATTTTATATAATATATATTTTATATAATTTTAGATAATATAGTAATATCATATCAAGTATGGTTAATATTATATGAAATACATCATAAATATATGTCATAAATCCTTCATTTTTATTGTAATTTTAAGGCAGTATGATTTAACCCACAAGCATTCATGTCACATTAAGGAATGTTAAAATCATTGTGAGAGGTCTGTTGGTACTATTGATACTAAAATCAGATTCAATTAATATCAGAGATCCTTTTTCAGGGGTTATTCTGTCATTTGGATTACTATCATGGTTAATTTGTCCATTTGTTTCATCCAGCCTTGTGACAATGCCTGTGTGTGACATCTGCTGTGAAGAGCTCCCATCTGAGGCAGAGATGAGAACCCATCTCCTCCTGAGTCACATGGAGAATGTGATGGCCTGCCCGTTCTGCTCTTTGTCCGGTGTTTCGTACGACGAGCTGAGCTTCCACATCAGCATCGCACACATAGACAAAGACTGCCAGGACACGAAAACAACAGTGGCTGACAGTGGACAGGAAAACTTAAATGACTGGACAGCTCAAAGACCCAGTTCTACAAAGACATCCAATGTAAATGTGAAAAATATGGACAAGGTATCTCAAGCCTCACCTCAGTCGCCACCTCAGGTAAACGGGATGACCTCCCCGATTACAGGGACCTGTCTTTCTCAGGGAACCTCGACTAGTCCGAAGAGTTCACCACCTGCAGTAGCCAGAGCGAGTGGTGCAATAAAACTCGTCAGAACTACACCAACATCCAGCAACAATGCAACCAGGGAGAGGAAAGATGGGCGCCGAAAATCAAAGCAGAAGCGCTTGTCCTCACCTCTTAAAGGTGCTCTTAACTTTACAACATAAAACTGATTTAAATGAAGCCATTAGACTAATAGTTACTCTTTGTGTATTTCAGAAGGATGCTTTTCATGTCCTATGTGCAGTTTGGTCTGCAAAGATTGCTTTATTCTGCAGGAGCATGTTGAGCTTCATCTACAGGACCAAGATGGAGCTGAAGGTGTCTTACCTCAAAACATAAATATCACTTTTGCAAGTATATATGTATGTTTTACAAGTGTTCATTTTACACCTTTTTTTATCACTAGCTGTCTTTGATTTATGTCTGATATGGTTTGTCCTCTTGGGGCAGGTCCTGAGGCTGGCACTTCAACAGAAGCATCTTCTACAAGCAATGGGAGATCAGGTCAGTTAGCAAGGTGGTCGATTTGGCAGTTCTGAGTAAGTGAATGGGCCAAACTAAACTATACATGTATTTTTGGGATCTCCAGCTGTGATGCACTATGAGTGTCCGATGTGTTCTCTGAGCTGTCCCAGCAGCTCCTCCCTTCAAGAGCATGTTGAGCTACACCTGGAATACGGCTCAGCATCTGCAACAGGTATGTGTATATTATTAAGTATGCAACTGCATACAAGCTTTTTTCTAGAATTGTTTGTTAGTTACATTTAAATGTAGAAATCAAGCTGTTCTGTGAATCAATATAAAATCTGTTGTAGTAGCTATCGGCGCAACAAAACTTGTGTTCTTAAAATATTTGGTTTGGGTGTTTTGAGGACATTCATCTGAAGACCTGACTCTGGCCAGGAAGCTTCAGGAGGAAGAGGAGCAAAAGTGGAGGGAGGCTGAGACTAGACGGGAGGCAGAGGACTTTAAGAAGCTTCAGGTTAGCTAAAGAAAATATCACTGTGAGATTTCCATAAAATGTTCACCTAAAAGGTGAAAATTGTCATTATTTATTCCCCCTTGTCTCAAACCACTACAAAAGTTTTTTTGTTGTTTCATTACTCTTCACTGCTCTATTCAGAAGCAGTTTGGGCTTGATAACAGTGGTGGTTATCGCAAGCAAATGGAGAGGACTATGGAGAGGGCTGTGTCTCGAGGTCAGATGGTTCCTGCAGAGTTCCACAGGAAAAAAGTGGAGATGCTAGAATCTCTGGCCTCTGGGATGGATGATGGCAGAAGCAAAACATCAGGTCTGATTGAGAGTGCATCATAGAGCTACACCAATTATCTTTACATATTTGTTCCAACTGCTGAATTATTAGACTGAAAATCTGTTCAGTTATTTTCTTAATCTTATTATCAATGTTGAAAACAGTTGTGCTTCTTAATATTTTGTATACATTTTTATAATTGAATTATTTGATAGATAAAAATAAAAATTAATTTATACTTTTTATAAATGTTTTTTACAGTCACTTTTGATCAATTTAATGTGTCCTTGCTGAATATAGGCATTCATTTCTTTGAAAAACAAATCTCACTGACCCAAACGTTTGTTACAACTGTAGTGTGTGTATATATTTTTAATTAATATATACTTAATTATACATTATATTTTAATGGGTTTAATACTATTAATTAATAATGTATAAAAGTAATTAAAAATAATGTATTATTATCATTATTATTAGGATTTTAATTATATAGCTGTTACTTTTTAAATGATGCAACAACAAAAAAAACTGTAGTAAATGAAAATAGATAAAACCCGCTCAAGGCTTAAACGTAACCTTTCTGTTTCAGGACTTGTGGAAGCTCTCTGTAGGTACTATCAGAAGGACGCTTCTGACTGTGCGCATGTGTGGCTCTGTGCTGAGACTGATCACTACTCTTCATCAGAGGGGGAAAGGTTGGGGATGTGGCTACAGAAACTTCCAGATGCTTCTTTCATCTTTGCACAGGATGGAGCAGTATAACCTTTTACCTGGTATAATATCAGTTACATTGTGTTATTCTCTTGGCTCCATGTTGATTTTCCTTGTAACAGTACCCATCATATAATTTCCCCTCACAGTTTCAGTTCCCAGCATTCCGAGAGTGCAGGCCTTAATCGAAGAGGCGTGGGGTCAAGGTGCAGATCCTCAGGGTGCTTCTCACTTCAACCATCGACTGCAGGGGACAAGGGCTTGGATAGGAGCTACAGAAATCTATGCAGTTTTCACCTCTCTTAGTGTGAAGTATGCATTGAAACCCCAAGTTTATATTTTCATATACACTACTGTTCAAAAAAAAAAATATTTTGAAAGAAATTATTTTATTAATATAAATTATATAATTATTTTGTTCTGAACTTTCTACTTACGAGAGAATCCTAAAGAAAATAAAAAATTATCATGGTTTTCTCAAAAATATTAAGCAGCACAACATTAATAATAATAAGAAATGTTTCTTGAGGAACAAATCGGCATATTAGAATGATTTCTGAAGGATCTTGTTGTGACACTGAAGACTGAAGTAATAGCAGCTGAAAATTCAGCTTTGCTATCACAGGAATAAGTTACATTTTAAAATATACAAAAACAGAAAAGTTATTTTAAATTGAAAACCCCCCCCCAAAAAAACAGTATTACTGTTTTTACTGTATTTTTGATCAAATAAATGTAGTCTTGGTGAGAGACTTCAAAAACATCTTACCAACTTCAAACATTAAAACAATGTAAATAGTAAATAATAATCTTAACTTTCCTTAAAAAATGTAGAGCCCGAATTGTGGATTTTCACAAGCCCACTGGCCCAGGAGATACGCATCCCAGACTGTTTGAGTGGGTGAAACAGTATTTCTCACATTCTGCCAGTAGGGTTGCAAGACTGCCACCCAAAGTAGTGCAGACGACATTACCACCTATATACCTCCAGCATCAAGGTATTTAAAAATTTCTCTTGTAAACTACAGCATTTAATAAGAATCAAGTGAATTATTATCATCTCTCATGCAACTCCAGATTATTAGCCTCAGAGAAATAGAAATTCCTTTATAAGATGACGTACGTGTTGTCCTGTCTTTATGATCAGGCCACAGTCGCTCAATCGTAGGAGTGGAACAGAAAGTAAATGGCAACCTGTGCTTGCTCCTCTTCGATCCGGGGTGTGCACCCAGGGAAATGAGGAGAGTGCTGTCGCAGGATACAGCAGCTACCATGGTACGACGTATGCGCAAATTCTCCGGTGGTCTAAAACACAGACAGTATCAAGCGGTCGCTGTAGAAGGGCTGCTGACACCTGAAGAGAAACGGGTAATTTAGAGCTACAGCTTCAGGAATTCATTGCTCAGTTCAAGTAATGAACTGCATTTAGATATTTTATATGCACCGTCTATGTTAAACTCTTGAGCTACAGCTTGACATCTTTTTGGCATGTTTGTTTTTCAGAGCCGTATTCTTAATTCAAGGACACTATGTGCTGAGAAAATCCCTTGATGGAATTGTCCACATCTGCTGACTGCAGTTTTATCTACTAGTTCCTGCTACTTTTATTAGACTGTGAAACGCTGTATTTTTGTAAATGTCAATAAACAATAATACATATAGCATTGTATCTTACTTGCTGCACAATAACTCACTTGTTATTACTTTCTTAAAATGTGTGTGAGTCTTCAGTTCTTTAAATTTTGATTCATTGAATGATCAGCTTGTTTAGTCTTTAAACTACAGTTGCATGCATATGGTATCCATTTTCGACACCATCAGTGGTCAAGAGATATTTGTCAGCATTATGCTCTCTGAGGAAATCTGAACCTTCAGCGTCTCACTCCTTTTTCCCACCCTGCAGGCCAAATTCAAGCCATTTACAGATCCTCCCCTCATTTCTCTGTTTCATGATCAAATGGTTTATGTGCTAAAATACGCTTCCTGATTTAATCAGGGCAGACAACCTGCAAGTCACAGGACAGACAGGAATCTCACGGTCACTCCAGAGGAAAAGAGCAAGAGAGAGAGAGAGAGAGAGAGAAATGGCAGGTAAGTGCATGGTTGAACTGACCAGGCAGACAGCACACTATAGTTAAGGACTAACACCCATCATATGGCTTCATGTATAAAATTCTCACACAAATTATTTTTTGACATGAGATTCCTGGTGGTGCTCTTATTTTGTAATATAAATATATATATATATATATATATATATATATATATATATATATATATATATATATATATATATATATATATGTATATGTATGTATATGAGTTTTGGTGGGCTTTTATTTTGGAATTTAACACCAGACAGTGACGGATCGTGATGTATCATTTTCCAGTGAATCTGGGCTGTGGTGGGAAAAATGCGCGTTCACCAGAAGAGCGCTTGCATTAAAATCATTTCTCTGAAGTTATTACCGTAATATGCAGCATATGCGCGACCCTCGAAATAATGTGGCGGCTGGCCTGACCGCAGTCAAACGCAAAAAAGTGTAGTTTAATATATAGGACATCATATATGCTACGGTTTCCATGAATATATTTATGCCCTTTAATTCACTTAAGAGATTTTAGGTGTAAATATTGTTTAATTTGTGCAAAAATGATCTTTTTTTGATGAATGCATATGTACTGTATAGATTCTCTGTATAGATGAATACTTGAATGTAGACACTGACATATAGTGTATAACATATGTTTTAAATTTAATTCTATCTTTATTTACATTTTTTGGTCTCTCAGAGGGTTTCAGTCAGAGCAGTGGTGAGGCCCCTGAATATAAGCTGGTCCCTCTTAGGGGCTTCAGCCTAATATCAGGAATCCACTCTCCCGAGGTTGTGGATCAAATTCAGAACTTTGAGATTCAAGACTCGGATGTCTTTGTCATTACTTACCCAAAATCAGGTAAGACAGAGAACCATTGGAGCCACATGCTACTGCTAAAAGTGCAGTATGCAAAAAGCATCTGTAGAACATGCATAACATCTCTTCTGTTTTTGGCTGAGAAAATTGTAACTTACTTTATGAAACTGTATTTGTGTTGGCTTAAACTCAGACAGTACAAACAAGCCAAGAAAATCACAGTTGCTATAATCTTCCTGTCATAATGTTTATCTCAGTCAGACATCTATCATCCAGTTTTCTATGAAAGTCTGTCTACCTTTTTTCATAAACAGCTTTCAACATAGTGTGAGCAAACGCTACACGAACATTAGATTTATACTGTAATCACATAAATGCACACTTACTGAGTATGGCACAATTAAAAAATCTTCAGTGATCAGTTATCTTAAAAGACATCCTATATGCAAATTATTAGTGAATTGAATTTGTAAACATGTTCTTGCTTCTTTTGATCATCTTTGCAGGGACTATTTGGTTGCAGCAAATCCTCAGTCTAATAGAGGTCAAAGGTGATGTTACAGCAACAATTAATCAGCTGAATTCTGAGCGAGTACCATGGATTGAACTCTTAGATTCTAGGAAACAGTTTGTTTCTGCCCCTTCCCCCAGGATCTGCGTGTCTCATCTGCCATACAAATTCATGCCAGTTGGACTGAAACAAAAGAAAGGCAAGGTGAGCTCGCTTCCATCTGTATGGCTTTAGTGAAATAATCATGTACTGAATAATTATGACTGCTGCCTTCTCTTACAGTATTGCATGTGCGGTCTCCTTAAGTCTATTGCAAATGTTAACATTATCTCTTCACTCTTCTTAATGACTAATAGGTCATCTATGTGGCCAGAAATCCAAAGGATGTTTTGGTGTCTTACTACCACTTTCACAAATACGCAAATATGCTGGAGACCCCAAAAGACTTTGATACATTTTTTGAGAAAGGAAAGGAAGGAAATGGTAAACAAAATGCTTTTTTTTTTTTTTAAATCTAAGTTGCAATTTCAATCAAAGCAACTGTTTGACCAGCAATTCTCAACATATCTCATGTGTTTCAGTTTTTGGTAATTGCTGGTTTGAGCATGTCAAGAGCTGGTTCTCCCACAAAGACGAGATGAATTTCTTGTACATTACATATGAGGAGATGATTAAGGTTTGACTGGTTTAATTGTTTTCTTGATAAATAAGATAAACTATACTCTACTGTTTAAAAGTTTGGTGTCAGTAGGAATTGTTTTAAGAAATGAATACATTTATTCAGCAAGGATGCATTCAATTGAACAACAGTAAAAGTAAAAACATTTATAATTTTACAAAATTAAATAGGCTACTATTCTTTTGAACTTTCTATTCATCAAAGAATCCTAAAGAAGTATCACAGTTTATGGAAAAATACTAAGCTAAGTATACTAAAATTAAGATGTCATGTTTTGTTTTCTGAGAAATTGAAAACTAAAACTAAAACCAAAAAAATATTTTTGTTGAAATAAAAGGCAACATTGAATATTTTCCTGTATCTGAACTAGATGTAGTCAAATAACATAGAATTTCAATGTTTGTTGAAAGTTATTTTCAAACTTTAAAGCGCTGCTAATACAATTATGTAGACATTTACATTTAAAGAACATATTTATTCCTTTATTCCTTCATTCTTAAACTGGTCTTAAGACATCTTGAATTTACTTTCATAAAACCTGCGGAAACCCTTACTGTTTTTACTGCATTTACTGATCAAATAAATGCAGCCTTTTTATAAAGACTTATTTCAAAAGCATTAAAGAAGAAGAGACAGAAAAAAAAACACTTAAAAATTTTGACCCCAAACATGTACACATAATCTCAGAGAGGGAGTATCAGTCCTGAATTGTTGCTGTAATTTATCAGCCGCGCATGCTTGCAGGACTTACGGTCAGTGGTTGAAAGGATCACTTCATTCTTGGCGAGGAACTTGACATCACAGCAGTTGAATGATGTTATTGAGCACAGTACCTTCAAAAATATGAAGAACAATCCCCAGGCCAATTACCAGCAGATCCCTGTCATCCTGCTGAACCACCAGCTGGGATCATTTCTGAGGAAAGGTACATAACACCTCACTGTTTCAAGCACACAGATTATGTAAAATCATAAAATTATACAATAAAAATCAGTACACCAACAAATTCTTGTGATTGTGAAAATGCAGACTCTGTCATCATTTAATCACCCTCACAGTAGTTACTGACAGCCTTTATGCCATACAATGAAAGTAAATGGTGTCTGCTGATTCTGATCTTTTGTGAAGAAAGAAAGAAAGTTATACATGTGGGGGAAAACATGATGGTGAGTAAATGATGACAGAATCTTCATTTCATAACATTCACAAGGATTTTTACTTGTAGTGAACTTAATTATACTTTATCTATGTGCTCATTTTTGGGTTGACTATCTCTTCAAGGCAAAGCTTTTTTTAAGACTCCTATAAACCACAGTATCTCCTAAATGTGTTTCCACCCAACTTGTCATTCCTGCAGTGAATTTCTAGTTATATTTTGCTCATGTGTACAAGTCATTGTACATGTAAGAATTGAATGTGTTCTAAACATGTCTAAGATATGAGGATAACCTTTGAGAATATAGTCACTAATCTCTTCCATTATGTAATTTGAATGTTATTAACCTGCTGCATTTAGTTATTGACTAGAATATAACCTTACTGCTTAACTCTGAACAGGAACTGTTGGTGACTGGAAGAACTACTTCACTGTGGCACAGAATGAGAGATTTGACAGAGTGTACCAACAGAAGATGAAAGATGTTCCTCTTTCTTTCATCTGGGATATGAATGATCTCATCACACCATGATTTATTCAGGCTCATCAGCAGGGTTTGAAATCAAAAAAGTAAAAAATCAATAAAGAAAATCTGAAATGGTTTAAAAGTTTGGAGACAGTAAATTATTATTTTTTCTTTATTTTGGTAAGATAAACCATTCTACTGTTTGGTGTAGAATATTTGGGGATGGTAACATTTTTTATTTTTTTTTATAAATGATTTATTTTATTCAGCTAGGATACATCTAATTGGCCAAAAGTGACAGTGAAGACTTTTACTTACTGTTTCTACAAAATATTAAGTACACCTGTTTTGATAATTTATAATAATAATAATACGTTTATATATAAAAAAAATAATGTTTCTCTTGAGCATCAAATCAGCATATTAGAACGATAAAAGAATAATAATATACAATAAATCCTTCTTAAAAATCTAATGAAAATAAAAATTATCAATAAAACAAATAAATTGACATTTATGAAAATAGAACAGTTATTTTAACTGTCATAATATTTCACAATATTGCTGTTTTTACAGTATTGTTGATCAAATAAATGCAAGCTTTAGCCACGTCATTTAAAAACATTTTAAAAATCTTACCAACCGCAAACTTTTGAACAGAAATATATACAAAGTACAAAATTCAGCAAATATCTTATTTGCTTCCTAAATTTTATACATTTAAAGTTCAAGGCAGCTTCAGACAGATGTGATGTGACTCACTGCTGTCCTCTTCTGGAATACTGTTTTAAAAATTACCATTTAAAAAGAGGATTTGAATAAAAATATGAAATTCTAAATCTTGCTTGTGCATTCTTTTTAGTGAAATAAACAGATGTTTCAGTCAGATGTTAAATAAAGTTAATTCCAAACATATAATTCCCAAAGTGGACCTAACACACAATTTCACCCAATCTCATATTAATCTTGAGTATCTATAGAGTAGAACTGCGTCATTCTTATCTCCAAAAAGTCTTTAGTTTTATCATATTTTTAAAAGAAAGATAGAGCTTTATGATTCTCTCCGGAAAAAGTCGAGCTCCTGGAGGCGCGCCGTGGGCGGAGCTAAAGAGTGACGAGTACTTGAGCGCCGATTGCCAACAAAACAGACATTTTCACATACCATCTGCAGTTCTTAATCATGACCAAGATCTTTTATTGCTGGGACCGCTCCATCTTTCAGTATCAAACGATGTGCAAATCCAGCGTCAAACTGAGCCTTGTTTATAAAACGTTCGTCAACAAACTCCATTGCTGCCCCGGAAAACAAACTGCATCCGCTCTTTACGAAACACTGGATTCTTCAGGAAGCTGAACAAGGTTATCCTTCCCTTACAACCAAACACACATCACTTTTAGAGACATTCTTCCTGAGCGAGTCCGTGCAGCGCTGCTGAATGAAGCGTGTTGATGGGCGCGCGCTCTCGTGCTCGCTCTGGTCTAAGTGTGCGCGGGCGCGCTCTTCCGGAAGAAACGCCCATATAAAGAGTTCCACCCTTCATTACGTCATGAAGAGCCACGATCGGAAAATATAATATAAAGTCAATGTTAAAAACAATGGCGCAGAATCATTTGCTTTTTCATCAGATTTCAGGGATTTCATTAAGAGTTTATTTAATATGCTAATACTTTTTGGTAAATTCATATTTATTGTCTTGTACTGTATAGACACAGAGAGTTAGATGAAAAACAGAAAGTGATTGGAGTTAAACTCAGGATGTAAAACCTGCCATAGCACATCTATAGGAAACACCAGCATAATGCAACTCTTGTGTTAATGAAGCCATTCAGCAAAATAAGAGAATGTTTTTAATAGCAATAATTGTAACAAATGACAACATGTTTGACAGATATTGTAAAATATGCTGCATCATAGATGGTAGTGACTGAAAAAGTTGTGTTTAGAATGGGTGAGCTAAAGTCCTGCTCCACGAGGCTGCTACAGAGGACGTTGGCATCTATATCATTACTGTCAGGTTGAGCGTTAACAATTCAGTCCTCATCACTGCCTAAGTCCAGTGGGTTGAAATCAGGGTCATCCTCATCCAAATCCAAATCATCCATGTCTTGAAACAGCGACTCGTCTACTTCCACACTGTTCCCACCTAAAGGAAAAGAGCAAAGAAGACCTTTTTTAAGGACAATCAAGTTTAAGTTTCAAAAAGAAAAAGGCATCCTATGGCAACTTGAATATAAAATAATAATAATTGACATTGCTTACTGTCTTCCAAGAACTGGATATCTGATGTGTCAAGATTGTGGTCTGTCTCAAACAGCTGTTTTCCTGTAACATAAAAAGTAAATGAGCAGAACATGACAAAAGGTGGTTCAGATTTGGGTTTCCACACTACTTTCAAAGTTATGGTAGCAACTCACCTGTGAGTTTTCCCTTTCCTGACTGCTCCTCTTCTTTCTGCCCTTTCTTCTTTAGTTCTACCATTTCTTGTTCAAATTTTGCTTTCCATGATAAGAAGTTCTCAATTGTGACCACAGTGCCTTGGAATGCACGCTGAGAAAAGCAAAAAAAATTTTTTTTTCCATTTTAATATAAAGGATAGCTATGTAACTGCTAACAAATCTACCATTCAACATAATAATATTTAAGTATAATAGCAATGCTGTGGTACAGTTTGGTTGGTCTGTTTCAACCCAAGTGGTCAAGCTTTTGTTAGTCATAACGGCCCTCTACTGGTAGAAGCTCTACTTACACCTCTAGCAAAAGCATTATCTGTCTTCACTGACAGTCTTTCAAAAGCACTTGTTTATCGTAGCTAAACAAATTTTTGGATTGTTGCAATGTTTTTATCAGTTGTTTGGACTCTCATTCTAACGGCACCCATTCACTGCAGAGGATCAACTGGTGAGCAAGTGAAGTAATGCTAAATTTCTCCAAATCTGTTCTGATGAAGAAACAAACTCATCTACATCTTGGATGGCCTGAGGGAGGAGTAGGCTTTCAGCAATTTTTCATTTTTTGCATAAGCTATTCCTTTAATGTTAGTCTACTTTCAGAAGAAACATGCTCAAACCTTCTCAGCTTCTTCGGCCTCCCTTTCTTTTCTTTGTTTCTCTTCTTCTCTTCTGCTCTTAATGTGGTCAATTATTTCATTAAGTTTCTCCTGCACAGCTGTCACCAACGTGAATATCATCACCATTCCCAGGTTTTCTTCAGCCTACAAAAGAAAGAGGTTATTAGGAAGGACTAAAGGACAGTAAAAAATACCCAACAATCGGTATGTGCACTTTATCAACTGTTAACTGTTTGGCTTGGTAAGATGTCATGAGTGCAGACCTGTTGCTTTAAAAGCATTAGAATGTCTTCTGTGTATGAATCTTCCAGGTTCTCCTGTGAGATGATCTCCCAAAGTGGGGGCTCGTCTGGGTATTTCTCCACATATGTAAACTTTAGGGTAACCTCCGCCGCTAAAACAGACAGAAATCAGCTTTGAGCTACACAGTAACCCTATAAATCAGGCTGTCCAAACTCAGTCCTGAAGAGCCACTGTCCTGCAGAGTTTAGCTCTAACTTGCCTCAACACACCTGCCTGGATGTTTCTAGTATGCCTAGAAATACCTTTATAAGCAAACTCAGCAGTACATAGTCCCAGCAAAACTCAACACCACAGTCCCAAACAATTACCAAGTTTGGACACCCATAAAGCCTACTATATCATATGGGATACACACGTTTCTAGGGCCTCTCAGTTATTTGTACATCTCTCAATCAACATTGTACTGCATTGCATTATACGTTTTGCCCACCACAATAAAAAGCTTTGATCATAAAACTAAGCACTATTGGGAGATTAAGAAGGATAAGTGATATTTATATGCATTTGATGCAAGCAGTCTGTTGTACTGATGCAAAGAGTTTACTGGTTTACAATACAAGACATCAGAATTTCTACTTTCTGGCCATAAAAATGTATGCAAATGCACCAAATTGCATATTTTTGCTCAGTTTGGGCCTCTAAATAAGTGTTTTCCTCATTCTCCTATATCATATTGCATGAGCATAGACTGTGTGCATGAGCCATGAAAGCTTAATGTATCAAATATGACACTTCAGAGGGTTAATCACAGTAGAACACACTGTAACATATTCCGTTCACTGACATAGTAAAGCACATGAACTTACTCTCTTCGTTTTCTCCGGCATCAGAAGTAACTGTGATGGTGAAGCTTATGGGCTCCTCGGAAAACACTGCATAAATGGAGATATTGTAAGGAAAGGAACAAACTAATGAAATATACAGAGCTCAGTGTTGCTCCTCTCTTCCCACAGCCTGGAAGTAAACATGTATGTGTGGGTGACCACTGACTGAAGCAGTACATAAACATAAATCTGACACAACTTCTGCTCGACATCTTATTGCTGACCATCGGTTAATTTTTGCGTTGTTTCTTAACCTGTGACAGCTTAATCTGCTGCTATAGAGAATGATATCAAAGAGATGACTGATTCGCTCTTACGTTTAACTAACTTTGTTAACATTACATGAAAAGCCAGTCGGCTAACGGGCAGCGGGGCGAAGTTATAGGCATAAAACATACATTTTCGGTCAGTCTTACCTGTAAATGAGTCTGGGTAAATGGACTCTATTGCTTCTAGTTCATTCCTCTGCTCCTCGCCGTAGTCTGTCATTTTATGTCACAAATGTCCATAGATTAGAGCCTGCATGGAAGAAACGTGTGCTAAGGCCCAGCTGTCATCGATGTCATCTGCGATCACCAGTAATGTCTGAGCTAGGGTCAGAGAGGCGTGACTAAAACCCCAATTTGACTTGCTCTGCTAAACACAATAGTACCATTGTAGAAATTCATGCTGTCTCCGTCTTGAGCCTACTACAAAGATTGTATACAAAATAAATAATGGAAAAAAATAAACGTGTGAATAGGCTCGATTCTGGCATGGATTATAAAGCCTGCCGGTCCAATCCCCTAACTGCTTCTCCACAATCTAAGTAAGTTTATGTATTTTTATCTAATTTAAAAGTTTTCCCCCCGGTTTCACAGAAAAGGCTTAAGCCTAGTCCTAGACTAAAATATACATCTGAGCTGTTTCAACTGAAAGAAACTTACACTGACTGATCTTAAAACATGTCAGTGCCGTTGTTTTGTCTTAAGATGCACACCAGTAATGTTTTTTTCTAAGGCATGTTTATAAAAAAATATTTAAATGTCCTAATTGAACTATGGCCTAATCCTGGTTTAAGGCTAAGCGCTGTCTATGAAACCGAGCCTTTATGTAAGATATGTGAATTAATACATGTAATTATATCAGTTTTATATGGCAACTTCCAGGAATCAATTTATAATCCTTGTCTTTTCTTTTTTACTTATAAATGTATAGTTTAATTTATCTATTTAGCTGGGCATGTTGCCCATTGCACAAACCCTTTCACGGCATGAATTGGTATTTATGACACTGGTTGTAGAGTAGTTTTATTACTTGTGCATTTATTTATTGTACAGACAAGAACAAAAATAAAGGCTTTTCCTTATTTTGGATATGGTTTTGTTTACAGTTCTATCCTGTCAAGCCTGCTGAAACCACTTAGACCAGTTTGTACCAGCATAAATTCTAGGACACTTTAGCTTCTGGATTCATTTTAGCTTAGGTAGTACTGTACACTCTTAAAAGAAATGGTTCTATTTAGAGCCACAAATGATTCTAACCCCCGCTTCATATATGGAACCCCAAAATGGTCTTACATAGAACCATTTTTTTTTGGTGAAAGGTTCTGTTGGCCAAGTATAGAACTCCAGGTTTCCATAGTGTAGCTACTGACACTGACTGACACTGTTATTGTTACAGGTAGATCAGCTTGACCACTGCCATCATGGCAAAGAATGGAAGTGGCTAAGCTTATGAACACACCTTCACCTTGTAATTTTAACCAGAAATACATTTAATTGGTAATTTACCAGCTGAACAAACTAGGATGGTCTAGACTGCCTTTTTCAGCAGGGTAGATGAGGGTAAAATTTCAGTATTTCTGTCAAAGTACATTCATAACCTTTGTACAGTCATAATAAAATTGCAAATATTAAAATATATAAATAGCAAGGCAAGAAACTAACTCAAAAAGTATTGGCATTCAGTACAAAAATGCAAAAACACAAAACAACATAAAAAACAGTTTAACAGTCTGTCTGTATGTACATGCATAACTTATGTATGCATATTCATAAACATTTTGTTTATTTGTCTGTTAGTTTTAAATCAGTTGAGGCAGATGGACTGAGTGTTTGTTATTGTAATTCTACTTTTTTGCCATTGCCTTTGCATTTAAAGGGAAGGGCTCAAACCCAGGTCAGCCACTATATCTCATATCTTTGTACACAAGGGCAATGCTCTGTGGCTCAGACTCAATTTTAATGTCATTAGTTATGCTACATTTTGTTTCTTCCAAGCAATATTTTTTTGCACACTCAACTAACTTTAAACAGCCTTACATTGAATAACAGTTTAATATACATTAATATAGTTGTTGTTGGTATATGTACTTCTCTTTCACAACAGTGCAGGAAATGCATACCACAAACATGCCTGAAACCACAACCTTACTATGTGTAATATTTTTGACATTCTATAGTAATTGGTCCTGTTTTTTTTTTTTTTTTTTTTGCTAAGCTAAACTCATTTTGATTACAGGAGCTCTTTCATAGCTGATCTGTGGGTCTAAACTACTGAAGAAATGAGTGTTGGGGACACTGAATGTGGTTTCCTGTTTGTCAGATTTGCTTGAAACCTGCAGAGGAAATAAGAAATGTGGTTTACATGTTCTATATTTTGTTGGGTGGCATAATTACAATGTGACCTTATTGTAGATTTTAATCAATAGCGTGCTGGACAGTTACTTATTAATACTATACAAAAGTCTTACAAAAGTGAATAAAAGTTTATCAAACACACTGTCTGTTTCATAAGGATATGGTGAAGAAAATTTTAAAATGTAGAGAGGCAGAAGAGTGCTCAAGGGCTAAATGACAAATGCCCTGAGAGAATAAGTGGTTTTTTTTTTTGTGCCATTGTAAATCATGAAATTCAACAAGAGAGCTACTAATTCAAAGAGTGCACAAGGCCTAAATGATAAATGCCCTGAGAATAAGTTTTTTTTTTTTTTTTTTTTTGCCTTTGTAAAACATGAAATTCAACATTCAAGTAGTATGCAAATTGGATGTTGTTACTGAAAGTGTCACTCAACTCTGTCAACATTTCTAGGGCCTGAGATCTGTGTTGGTTCACTTATATAAAAGTATAAAACTGTATAATGTTTGAAGTTTGAAAAGTACTATGACCACTTCCTCAGTGGGCAAAACAAAATTTCCCAAAACTGTCAATACAGGTTGTAGCTACCAAACAAAAATGTAATTCTGTCTTGATTCACAGTGGCTTTTTGTCTTCCAGGTCATATTAAAATTCCAGTTTAGCAGTTAGCAGTCCATCTCTATGCCATCTTCCCCCTCCAGAACAGGTTGCTTCTCAGAGCTGTAGTCCCGATCAGTGCGCTCTACGTATCTCTGCAGTGTGCTGTAGTACTGTTCGCTTTTCTTAAAAGTGTATATAGTAGAGATCTCCTCCCATGCCTTGTGATGTGGAAAGGGAAATGGTTCGGGACTTTTGTTGTCAAAGAAACTCTTGAGGTTTCTTTCTGCCAGTTTGGTAGCATAGTCTTCTGCAAACAACTCAAACTTTTCCTTTTCCTTCTCGATGTAGATCTTCTGGAAAGTTAACTGAAGGTAGCTCACTTGAGAGCGACAGTTCTTATAGCAAGTCCCAATTATTGCTACTGTTGCCGATATGATAATGATGCACCAGCCGAGGATCTGCGACAATAGATTGATCAGTTGAATGTTATAAGATAGAATAAATTATAAGTTATAATAGCAAATTATTATTAACGAAATTTAGCAGGCAAAAATAGGTAAATTGTAGTTTAGCACAGCTTACACAGAAGTCACTTTCAAACAGCTTTCTGTTGGTCAACGCAGTGAATTGTGTGACCAGTTTGAACCTTTTACAAAATCTCCCAGAGGGAAATCTTTCACGCTCAAGTTGCAGTCATATTCATCCTTGCTTGGCTAAATTTTGCATGCAAAATCCAGTCATTCCAATAGGAATCCACACAATCAGGAATTTCACATTAGAAGAAAAAGTTTCCCCTGCAGATGGTTCAAGTTGGTCATGCAAATGTGCTGTGCTGACCAACAGAAAGCTGCTTGATTTAAAAGTGTCTTCTTTGTGAGCTGTGCTTCACACATCTCCATGCTAATGACAATAAACCTTAATCCGGTTAGACATCACGTTTTGCCTGCGAAAACTCGCCGAACAATGGTAAATGTGACTGCATCTTTGAAAAAATTCCAGAAAAGAAAAAGACAAAAGAAAGATTTCACAGTAACAGTCTGTGCTCACCTGTGACTGGGCTCGCAACATCAACAGCAGTTCTGTGTTTTCATTTGGAGGCAGCTGGGACTTGCTGCAAGGCACTCTGTGCAACTCGTCCTGGCATGTACGTGTCTTGTTTTTGCAGATAATTTGCACCACCACATTTTCATCCAGGCCACTAACAGCACACTCATAAAAAGTTCCATTTAACAGTGCTACACTAAGCCACATGACAGGGGCAATGCAGGCTCCAGACAGCACTTTTACAAGCACTTGCAAGCATCCCACAAAGTTACCTCTGGGGCAGAGTTTGAGAGGGTTGAGACAACACCCTGTATATAACCGCCAAAGACGCGTACAAACAAAGAGACCAATCACCAGCAAGACAACAGCAGGGCCAAGCAGAAAAGTTAATCCATATGCAAAATTCTGTCTACGGTTGCACGGACACTGGAAAGACACCATGGCGAAAATTCGTTCACTACCTATTGTCAAAATAGCCATGAAGCTGTACCCAATGGTGGTCTTCTGATTGGTGAGGAACTTTAGGACCATCTTAAATGAATTCATAGCTGGTACAGCCATTGCCGCAACACTCCTTAGCTGATGAACAGAAATGAAATTGAGATGATTTCTGCTATGGCACTCCCTTCTTCTCCTCTTCCACACTTCCTTTATCTCCGTCTTTTCTGTCTCTGGCTTCTCCACAGCTAATCAAATCCCTCCCCTGTTCATCCTCTTCCCCCTCCCAAAACCAGCTCATCAGGTTCCACAAGTCACAGAAGATGTGTACAGGCACATTAACACATACATCACGCAACAGCAGTCAAACAAAATTAAATCCCAACAATGCAATTGTTGTTTAAGTAAAAAGCTGAGATTTGTAACTGACAACATGCTTTTTATTATTGGAATGCCAGAATCTGGAGGTTGCTACTATAGCAATGGGATTTGGAAATCCAGAGGCTACAACAGCAGATTAGTGCGTGTTAGGTCAAAAAAAGAAGTGTATTGTAACATAATGCTGTATATTAGTAAAAAAGTAAGTGATTTGTGCTGGTTATGTATAAGGAGACAGTTTATGTTCTGCTTTGGTGCCCACTGTTTTGCACTGCCCTTCTCACATAAAGACATCTCCTTCTTCTCCGCAAATGGTAGAACTTAATGAATATTGTTTTTTTTTTGTTTGTTTTTTTTGAGTGAGCTTTTAGCAGTGTAATTTTTCAATTGTACATGTACAAAAAAAGGCATTAAAATGTTGCCTGTTGAAATATGAGATCACTAATCATCATGTTCATTATACAAGGTGCATGACACCAAATGTCTAGCATTATAAAGTAACTCTTTGTTTGTACAGTCCTTTAAAAATGGCCAGGGCAGAGCTGTTCAAATACAAATGAATGAGGAAAACTCTTTAAACGGATTATTATGAAAAAAGCTTTTTATTGTTCATATACATAAAAAAATATACTGAAAAACAAGTAACAAAAAACAAGAAATGTTAAAATCATACAGCTGTAGTACTCAAAAGAAAAGCTAAAATAGCAATATAGGAGAACAGTGAACTGACACTGTAATATAGGCACAGAAAATAAAGAGGCCAGTAGAGCTGTTTATGCCCATAATAACAGGGTATAGCATGAAAAGCTGTCAACCAAACAGCGTCTACACGACCAGTTTGCTCTCGTCCACAAATGCAAGTGCTGCTGGGTTTGAAAAATCATTTTCAGATCTCAATGAAGCCCTTACTACTGGATTTTCAAGGTCCTCACAAGTGGAAACATACTTGTGCAGGATGCTGTAGTATTGGTCCATGCTTCTGAACTTGTAAAAAGAAGATATCTTCTCCCAAGCCTGTCTAGGTGGACTCCTCATAGGAATGGGTTTGGTTAAATCAAAGAAACTTGTTATGTTTCTCTCTGCAAGCTTCTCAGCATGCTGAGCTGTATAGCTGTCCAAAAACTGACTCTCCTTCTGAGTGTACATCCTCCAAAACTTCAGCTGCATGTAACTGATGGGAGAATAGCATCTGGCCACGCATGTGAGCAGAAAGGTGAACGTCATCACAGAACCTATCAGGATCCAACCAAGTACCTAAAAGTATTTTCCAGAATTATTCAAATATTAAGAGACATAATTATTTGTTGAAAAATAAAAATGAGATGCGTTAATATCGCAGATATCACTTTATACATTTTTTTGAGATGACAGAAGAGGACCTTATGAATGCAGACAACAAGGTATGACATTCTGTAGAATTGCTAAAATAACCATTTAACCTAAAAAATTAACAACATTTAGGCTTCTGCTTCCTACGAAATTTGTCTGTTTTTCTGAAAATGTGAACGAGAAAATATTTATTCTTGACCAAAAGATTTTTTGTTGTTTATGACTACGAATTATGGACTACAAGTTAGTCAGAGTTATCTAAATCTGCGAACCTATGAAGATAAAATGATGTCAAAAAGATTTGCATATGCAGGGTAATATTTGTGGAAGTGTACATAAGACTGTAAGCATAAATTAAATTTGCATGTGCAAGAGAAGCTTTGTAAAGGTGTAAATCGTGTTTCAAGCGTAAGAAAAAATGATTTGCAGCATTTGACTGTTACTTGTAAGTGTAATTCATGTATTGTGAAACTGTAGCTTGGCTAAATTAGGCTCTCTCTCTCTCTCTCTCTCTTTCTCTCTCTCTCTCTCTCTCTCTCTCTCTCTCTCTCTCTCTCTCTCTCTCTCTCTCTCTCTCTCTCTCTCTCTCTCTCTCTCTCTCTCTCTCTCTCTCTCTCTCTCTATATATATATATATATATATATTATTTATTACTGTATGTGTAAAAGTACCATTCCTGCAGCAAGACTTGGCATATGATGTGTTTATTGAACCAATCAGATAAGAGTAAATGAAGAGTCAGCGAGAGGCTCATTTGATTGGCTACAAGAAGAAGGTGGACCAGCCCTCCCCCTCACTTGCAAAACTCAGTTAGTGAGAGCAACATGCCAAAATTGTAAGTGCAGAGAAAAGAAAGACAAAGATCTACATATCGGATTATTTCGGGAACTTTTTGCACATGCACAACAGGTCATTTAGACATTTGCAACAGTTTGTTTTTTTACACATACAGATTGGTTCTATGCAGTCAATCCGTTTTGCAGTTCGTTAAACTGTTGTTTTCGCTTGCAAACCACCGTTCACAGGCTTGCAGTGCTTTTGACTGTCTTTTGCCGAAAAAAAAAAAAAAAAACCGTGCCAAAAGTGTAAGCATGGAAAAATGGAAGTCAGAAGCATGCAGATCATATTTATTTTGCTTTAGGTGTTAACTTATCCATGCTTGCCAGCTGACAACCTCTTTGTTCTTAAACAATAAACCATGAGATGACACTCTAGTTCCGTTATGAGACACTGGGTGTCACCTTCAGGCGGGTGCGCGATAAAAGCATGCAAAGCATTGTGCTTAATTTAAGAACAACAAGTTCATATTTGCTTTTCAGCTGTAATGAGAAATTGACTTTATGAAAAATGAAGATACTAAAAACACAATGTTAGTGTTAAGTCTACACACCAGTTTAGTTTAAAGGCATTGCAAGCGAATGTGGCACAGTATGCTAAACACTTCACGCTTTCAATGACGTGTAAAGTTGCAATCTGCATATTAGTTCAGCTACAATCTAAACCAGTGGTTCTCATGCAGGGGCCCGGGACCACTAGAGTGCCTATGCAAACTTCCAAGAGGCCCTTAACATGACTTAAATCATTTTAAGTCAATCTGTTTTGCAGTTCAGATTGGTTCAGATACAGATTGGTTCTATGCAGTCAATCCGTTTTGCAGTTCGTTAAACTGTTGTTTTCGCTTGCAAACCACCGTTCACAGGCTTGCAGTGCTTTTGACTGTCTTTTGCCGGAAAAAAAAAAACGTGCCAAAAGTGTAAGTGTGGAAAAATGGAAGTCAGAAGCATGCAGATCATATTTATTTAGCTTTAGCATGAAGCTGCAGTTTCACAATACATGAATTACACTTACAAGTAACAGTAAAATGCTGCAAATATTTTTTTCTTATGGTTAAAACGCGATTTACACCTTTACAAAGCTTCTCTTGCGCATGCAAATGTAATTTACCCTTACAGTCTTATGTACACTTCCACAAATATTACCCTGTGTATGCAAATCTTTTTGACGTCATTTTACCTTCATAGAACCCAGCTATCAGGAAACATAATCAGAATTTTGGCTAACGTTTTTTCAAACTTATGTATAATCATTATTCCTGTAACGTTAATAGAATGTTTGTTCAAAATAATCTGCTCTTTAATGATGTTCTCAAAACCTAATTTATACATAGGTCATGGAATGTTTTTTTTCTTTCTTTTTTTCTGAAATGTTTTAACTTTTTTATGCGTTAGGCCTACTAATTTATAACGTTCCCATAACGTTTTAAAAATGATAAAAATAAATGTTCCCTTAAGGTTCGCAAAATCAAGAAAATTAAAAAAAAAATGCACATTTCGAATGTTCAGAAAACATTTAGAACGAATGTTTTCATAACTTAATGGGAACGTTGGCAAAACGTTCTTAGAACTTTTTTTATTTATTATTTTTAGCTGGGAACCTTGATTTCCCTGAGGCTCCAGCGATTTAATCAGTGTCAGCGCATTGAAGAAATAAAGCTATTACCATTATTTATTATTAAATTACAGATTACATTACAAAAACGGTTTTAAAATGTCTTTAAATACAAATCTCAACGTACTGTCACCCCAACAATTTCTGACAAAAATTCCTCTCAAAAGTCGAACCCCCCGAAACTCACTTAAACTAAGATAGGCCTATTGAGTCCAAGTCAGGTCACAAGTAAAACTGCTAATCTCTGTCCGAGTCTTAGATCTGAGATCTAAGTGAAACGACTTTACATTTTTCTCGGACAAAAACTAAAATGATGCCATGTCTCTTGAACTTTTCTGCTCTGTGCTCACCTGTGACTCTGCGCGTATGATGGACAGCACAGCCATTCTCTCACTCTGCGGAATAGCGGTCCCATCACACGGGAACTTGTCCAGCTCTGTCCAACAGTGAGAATACTTTTCGTTGCAAAGGTGACGTCTAAAAAGTGTAATGTTGGCGCCAGTCATCGAGCACTCGAAATACACCCCTCTGAGTAGAGCAACTGCGATCCAGCTGAGAGGTGCAACCATTGCAGTCGTGGTGATTTGAAGAAAAACACACAAGAAGCCAATCACGTAATTAAAACGACATAGCTTCGATTTCCTAAGGCACATACCCGTAAACAGTTTCCATGTTTTACTGCTCAACATGTAACTTAAGATGAGCAGTGCAAGCGCGGGTACGAGGAGACAGACGTTGCCATAAACGAAATTCCAATCATTGCAAGGACACTTAAAAGCAAAGACCGAGAAGATGTGCTCGCTACCAGCAGTTATAAGAGCAATCAGTCCGAATCCTAAATTGGTTTGCTGTTTCTGAGTGAAACAAAGCAATGGTGTTAACTTATCCATGCCTGCCAGCTGACGACCTCTTTGTTCTTAAACAATAAACCATGAGATGACACTCTAGTTCCGTTATGAGACACTGAGTGTCACCTTCAGGCGGGCGCGCGATAAAAGCATGCAAAGCATTGTGCTTAATTTAAGAACAAGTTCATATTTGCTTTTCAGCTGTAATGGGAAATTGACTTTATGAAAAATGAAGAGACTAAAAACACAATGTTAGTGTTAAGTCTACACACCAGTTTAGTTTAAAGGCATTGCAAGCGAATGTGGCACAGTATGCTAAACACTTCACGCTTTCAAATGACGTGTAAAGTTGCAATCTGCATATTAGTTCAGCTACAATCTAAACCAGTGGTTCTCATGCAGGGGCCCGGGACCACTAGAGTGCCTATGCAAACTTCCAAGAGGCCCTTAACATGACTTAAATCATTTTAATTTTCATTCATTTTGAAAGTAAAAGTAATAACATCTTAAAACTTAATGGGCATTGCCAAGCTCATAAATTACTCACACTTTTATGAAATTAAAATATTTTTTATTAGGCTCCATTATTTTTATCCTTAATCATTCAAAATAAGGGGTTACATGTGGCTTTTTATTGAAAAACTATTTTACAAATTATTTATACATTTTACAAATAAATGTATTTATTATTTATTTTTTACTTGTAGGTCTATTTATTCACTAATTATGTTATAAAACTACATATCAAATACCAATATATACTTAATTCAAAACCAATAAGAAAATTTCACCTCATCTCATATTCGGCGCCTCGTGGACACACATGATCCCGCGCATGTGACCGCAAGAGGCGGGGACTGATTAAGACTCTAGCGTTTACAGTAGCTCAGATGCATCGGGCATACGTGACGAGTTACGCCCCCGGTCTCTAGACCGTTTTCTCCTGGGGTCGATGCAGATATTTTGTTTGGGTCAGTCAAAGTTGCCAAGTGACCCGACGTCGGATAAAATCGAGAGAAGAGGACACTGGACACGAAGGTACACTGCGTGCGTGCGCTTTTTAGCCCGGTGTATGTTTTTACATTTACGATTAATATTTTCTAACATACAGAAGCGTTTAGACAGTGATTACGGATGGATGCTGAATGGATGTACCGAAAGAGTTCACAGCTGATTGTCATGAGGTTGCAGTTGGGCGGGTCTTCAGTGAGGATTACATTTATTGTTGCCCAAATATTCTTGGTTCTGCCCTGTTGCTAGGAAACCTTTGATAGTTGAGGTTTAAAAGTGACTGTGAAGGGGCTTACGACCAATCACTCTAATCTGCATTTAGTGACAGGGTTGCTTTGTGTTCGTGACGTAATTAACTTGTCAAAATAATGCTAACAATAATAATGTAAAAAATCAGCATCCTCCTACAGGTTACTATTATTATTATTTTTCAGTAATATAACCTACACTTCGATTTTAACGCGACGGTATGTGACTTAAACTGTCAGTCAGTCTCCTTTACTTTGATGGATTAAGGGTGTATTCTGGTTAAGTAGGTCAGTGACAGGCTGAAGATGATAGATGGGACCATTTGAGAGACACACCAAAGCTATTGAGAAAAAAATATGCCATACTGTATCATGGACATTATGGACCTTATGTCTTTCCTTTTCTCTCTTTTCTCCTCCAGTCTGCTGGCTGAAGGTCATTTTGTAATCAGATCAATATCTGCTGGGATGCCTCAGACACGATGGGCTGTTAGGTTCCAATGAGTTCTGCATCAAATCGCCTTCTCTCTGCCTTCAAACCATTTGACCATCACATGAGGCTCTATGAGAGGAGCGCCACAGACTGATTGGATCAGAATGAACTTTGCCTGTAGCTGTTTTGTATCCAAACACATTGTGCATCCGTAGGGTGAGTGGTGTTTTTATTATGTTTCTTCTATTTTGTTGTGCTTTGTATGAGCATTACCGCATGAGTGAATCTCCCAAAAATATGTCTGGGTCATAATTTCCCTGCTTTTCATACAGAAAATAAAGCCTGTTGATAGGACCATTAAGATTTTTGTTTACCTTGTACCATATTTTTATGACAGTTATGCACATTTCACCTCCAAAATTCTAAATAAATTAATAAACATTATTGTTTTAATTATTATCTTGTGTGCAAGTTTCATTATTCTCAGTTTTAAGATTCTCTTTATTGTAAGTTGAAATTGTCCTGTCTGATGACATATATTTGTTATCTATTTATTTTGTTTTATGTTATTTAATTGTAATTTATTATTTTAGCACTATTAATGTTAAAATCAACATAAAGCTAGTGCAACAAGTGCTACCATAATGTAGAAATGCAATAAAAAATGCAAAATTTTGTATTACAATATTAGAATTTTGTGAAATTTTTTTATAAAGCGTAGGCTATAGCATTTAGTATATGTCAGATATGTTTCTCAGTGGATATTTTACTCTGTCTTGCACAGGCAAATCTTTTCAATCCTTGAAAGCTCTTTTTCTCAGTAGCTCCATCGAGATGCTCAGATATTCAGAGATATTCAGTCTATGAGAGGCTCCTCAGATATGTAGGCTATGTCCTTCTTCACTCTCAGTCTTTGCTGTTTCTGTTCTCTCACTATAGAGTGCTGCACATGCTCAGTCAGGCCTGTCTGGTGTTTTGTAGTATCAGCAGGAAGCAGTCCTTCCTCGTTCCCCTCTCTCCTCCAGGAGCATGCCCTCTGAGCCTCCTCCCAGGTACGTTCTGCACACCTCAGTCTACCTTGAGAGGTCACCGTGTCCTCAACTCTTTGGTGAGATTTAATTTGATGTAGGTGCCGTTGGATTTGATGCGAGGTGTTGTGACATGGTCAGCATTATTTAAAGAGCTCTGGAGGATATCTGAGGTCATCCGAAGCTTTTCTCTCCCAGAAGGTGGTACTCGTTAACTTTGATATCGGGCTTAAAATCCTGTAGTGTGAATTAGGCATAAGTATGTGAATTGCCAAGTGAAGCACGTCATTGAATGAAATGTTTTGCTCTGAAACCAGCAGTGCGTAGCCTAGATTTATGCTTTCAGTTTGAATAGAAATCTTATACAGTATAACAGTTAGCTGATCTAAAACGGTGACATAAACAGCTCTCAATCATGTCAGTATGCAAATGAATGTTCTGAACTTATTTACCCAGTGCATTTTTTATTTTGTTGCACATGCACACTTGTGCACCACTTATGTGCACCCCTGGTTATAAATATAAATAAAACATAAATATAAATTTTGTTTATAAATATATAACAATTTAGGCTTAAAATTATATTTATTTTATTTGTATTTATCTTTCAATTTTTACAGTAAAGTGACATGTTTTGTGTTTTGTAAACATACATACATACTGCAGGCTGTATGTTTATATATTTACAAAGCATACAAAAATATATATTACCATATGATAAGGTTAGTTAATCAATTAATAAGTTTTACTGTAGTATTTCTGGATTCTTTTTATGTTTTTTTTTTTTTTTCCAGTGTACAGACAGAATGAGAGCTAAATCTGAATTTGTTGAGCTGAAAAGAGCTGTTCAGGGCCACAGGAGCAGTGAGAATCAATGAAATCTCACTTACTGAATAGATGTATTGATAGACCTAGTGTTAAGCAGCAGGCAGAAAGACACATGCACAAATGCACACTTTATTGTTTCTTGGCACAGGATTCCATGATGAGATGTTCACAATTTCCGTGCATAGGCTTGTCTTGCAGCATTGTTCTTGTGTTTCAGCTCTCAGGACATGCTGACAGGACAGAGGCTGTGTCAGTCCAAATCCCACCAGGACTCTGTCCTCTCTGCCCTTAATCAGCAGCGCAAAGACGGACTGCTCTGCGATGTCACCCTGGTCGCCGGGGAGCAGAAGTTCCATGCTCACAAGGCAGTTCTGGCAGCCTGCAGTGATTACTTCCGGGTGAGATTTTACATTGTGGAGGTGAAACATGATCAATGAGAGTGTTTACTACTCAGGTTTCTTTAGGATTCTATGCTCTGTATAAAGCTACACTTATGCAGGTGTGTACTAAAAGAACAGTTCACCTGAAAATATGTATTTTTGCCATCATGTCATTCCATATCTATGGAAGCCCATTTCTGCTACATAGGAAAGAAATTGTGTTTTTCAAATCATAATTCTGACATAAAAAGTCATAATAATAATAATATACAAAAGTTTAAATTATGACATGGTAAGCCATAATTATAACATAAAAAGTTGAAATGATGACAATTACAACACAAATTAAGAAACAAAAAGAGATTCAAAGAGAGTCATAGTTTTGACACAAACAACAATTATGACGAAAAGTTGAACTTATTAGAAAATTAATGATAATCATGACTTTAAAGTATAACTTATGTCATAATTATGACTTAGTATCTCTTAATTCAACTTGTGATGTCATAATTATGACTTTTTATTTCAGAATTACGACTTACCAAAGTATGACGTTTTTCTTATGTGGCAGAAAAGGGCTGCCATGAATATACATATTTTTTGACCAGAAAGGGAGATATTAGGCAGAATGTTCACATTGTCTTTTTCCATACAATAAGAATGAATGGGGACAAGTGCTGCTGAGTTCCAAAAATTACAAAAAAAGCACCATAAAGGTATCACTGAAGTAGCCATTCGACTTGAGTGCAAAATTACAAATCTTCTGAAACCATCCAAAGCTTTGTAGGAGAAAAAGCGGCCTTGAAACTGTATCAGAGAGATTTGATTTTGGTTTGTTCAAAAGATTACAAAGAAGAAATACATCCAGCTCTGCAACAGAGAGAAAGATTATCTTCACAGTTCAAAGACCAGAATTAAATAGGGAAGGTATATTTATCTCTATATGTCTCCTGGGAAGCTCTCTACCTCTGTTGGGCTGGAATGATAAGATTTTATCCTTCTGTTTTTGATTTTAGCCCTTGGTTTCTGATGAGGACACCTGCCTTTGTTAGCGGTCGTGGCTTATGTAAAACATGGACTTATCCAACGCTTCAGTCAATATAGTTACTGTGTACACAAATCAAAGCAAGCTGTTGGCTCAGTTTGACAGCTACCCTTTGATGTAGTATGCCTGCAAGGTTTGTATTTTTTCTGATTTCTATTAAATGGAACGGTTGAAAAGATTCAAATAGGCAGGCGTGCATGAAAATGTGTCTGATGCTCTACTGTGAATACCAAATTAATCATAAATCACAAGTATTTCACTTTGGCATACAAATGGTCCTGCATTGTTCGTGCATGAATTATACCTACAGTTTTATGGCTTGTTAAGGAGAAATGTGTTATCTGAAACACAGAAAGATGGTGAAAACCTTATATGGATGGAAGAATGCAACCAGAACCATCCTAGCAATGTGGCAGTGAGTTAGTACAGTTAAATACCAGTCGCATTATCTTCATAATGTGTAAAAATTACACCAGTTTACCCAGTAGCACCTGTCTTGCTCGATTTACAGGCCTGATGTCCCTAAGACATTACAGGATATTGCACCCTTTCGAGCTTTACCACATCAGCAGCACTAAAGAAAAAATGTGAGTTGTGTAATCAGCGCCTGTGGCACTGGCATTAAAGACAAACACTGTAATAATGACATTAGTCAAAAGATAGCAAAGCTCTTTGAGTATATACCAATTTCTATCTATCTATCTGTCTGTCTACACATTTGCTTGAGCTTTTTGTCATAAAAAGAATATGTCTATGTGCAGTATACACAAACACACACACAAGTAGGCTATACAAGTGTATCTTTAACAATTAATGATATCCGCAACAATCACATGACACAAGTTCAGTGACTCAAATGATGATTCAGTAACCACTCTGGCCGATTACCTTCAGTGAGGGATTTGCCACGCTGATTCAAACCAGTTATTAATCTTTTTGAACTATTCATAAAAAAAAAAAAAAAAAAAACAGTAAGTAATAAAAGTAATTTGTTTGTGCATCAGACTACACTGGTGTTGTTGTATGTTGTTGTTTTTGTCTGTTTTGTTCTTGCTGTTGTTTTTTGTGGTGCACTGTATAGACATAAAACTTGCATTCACAGCTCATGTGAAATATGATTGCATTGTACTAAATATTCATGGTGCAGCAATGCCGGAATCACTGATGCGAGGCACTAAATAGATCTGTATTGTCATATGGTTCAAAAGGCATGCGTTGTAAACTAATTAGCTCGCAAAGCTGCTGTCTGACCAGCTGCTCTGCTTTTCAAAGGTCAGAAGTCAGCCAGCCAGACATGTGATTTAGGACTGGTCATCCTTAGTACCACAATTCCCTTCCAAAAAAACCTGTAAGTCTTGCTTATGGGCTGTGGTGTCCCAGTAAGGAGCTCTCTAAGTACCGTCAACAAACCAACAACACCCAGCTATAATGAGTGCTTTTGAAAGTCTGAATGTGAGCTGAGGTCAGGCATTAAAAAAGTACTGCTTATAAAATAGATAATAGAAAGACACAGTAGACTTGTACCAGGCACTTCAAATGTGATATTACTACTGGGGAAAAAGTTTCTGAAGGTGAGGTGACGAAGATAAGATGATAAACATTTGGCATCTATTTTCAGCACATGGAGGCTTCAGACTGAGCCAAGACCTGAATTAGATGTCTATTGATTCTTTTAAAGGACTAAGCACTGATACTAATTTTAATCCAGAACCAGGCTTTTTTTAACACTGGATGTTCATCATTAGATGCATTAAGTTTGATCAGTAGTGTTTGGCAGGTGTAATGATGATCCAATGTCCTGTGACTTCCTCTTCTCCATGTGCTCTGATCAATGACCATCCTACACTCGCTCTGTGACAGCAATCAATTTTTTGATTAGTGTACTCCTGCCAGAGAACACAGCGGGACAGTGCTGGCCTCTTGCTCTCTTTATTTTGTGTGTGCAAAACTAAAGACCGCACTGATTGATGGTAATGGACTCACTTTCATTTTCAGTATGAGACTCTTTAGACTTGAATGAAGAGTTCATTGAGGTTTTTATTTTAAAGTCTATTTACAGGATGCTATATTACTCTAGTTCTGTGGTGCATCCTGCTCATAAGTTTGTGTGTGTCTGTCTTCAGGCCATGTTCAGTTTGTGCATGGTGGAGAGTGAGGCAGATGAGGTAACTCTCCAGGGTGTGACTAGCGTGGGACTGAAGCACGCACTGGACTTCGCCTACACAGGCCAGGTAAATTCAGCATAGCCCACACAGCTACATAGAACCTGAACATGCAAAACAAACAAAAATTGACTGTGCCTCAAGCAAAGACATGTCTCTAGGTTCTGGAAAAGACCCCATTATGAATACACTCTGCAAATAGGAGCAGATAAGTAAAATACTTGTGAATAATCAAATTTATTCTAGAGCTTCACAAATGGGCTTATAAACATCTAATTCTGGTTAAATGTTATTATATGTGATAATGTCATATTATATGTAAACTGAAATTTATGAGGTCAATAACATTGATTGAATAAATAAAGATTGCAACAAGCATGTGACCAATTGTAACAAATGCATGTCCAGTTGTGAAAATGTCACCATGTAGGTCTGCCCTGGCTGTTTTAAGTTGCCTAAAGTAGAAGTCTTACGTCAGCTCGTTCTGAGCTCGTACATGCTCATACGGTAATCTTGTGCTGCGTTCAGACAGAGCATATTATCATAATTTACTGTAAATGTTACATCTTCTCATACCGGTAAATTGCTGGAACAAATTTACCGGTATTTTTAAAAAGGTCCTATTCACACATGATCTCTTAAGGGTAATTTACAAGTAAAGTCTGTATGTGTGAAAGTTGCTATTGATCAGTAGATCAGAAGTGACAGTAAAGGCTTTTATAATGTTACAAATGATTTCTATTTCAAATAAATGGTGTTCTTTGAATGTTCTATTAATCAAAATAAAAAAACATCAATCCTGCACACTATTCATACTTGCAAATGTATCAAAATATACATTTATATTGAAATAACTTGACATTTTAAATTGAAAATACATTTTTAAATATATTCACGTTGAAAACTGTTATTTTAAATTGTAATAGTATTTCTCAGCTTTACTGTTTTAACTCTATTTTTGGTCAAACAAATGTACCCTTGGGGAGCATAAGAAACTTATTTAAATAAGTTTAAAAAAATCTTACCAACCACAAACATTTGAATGGTGTAACTGAATTGGATAAATTGTAGTTCTCACTATCCTCACAGTTAAAATAGCCAGTAGTCTGCTTTTTTTTGCTCCTGGATGCATATGTGCGTTAGTTGCTCCAGCCTGAATTTTTTTTTTCTTTTTTCATGATTTGAGCTAACCATCTGTGGTGCAGAGAATGTAGCATATTTTGTGGCTTATTTTGATTTAGCTCTTAAGCCTCTATGTAAATAATTTTTCTTTTCTATGATAGGTAAAAATTGATAGTCTGAATGCACTGTAAGTCGCTTTGGATAAAAGCGTCTGCTAAATGCATAAATTTAATTTTTAATTTTTTAATTTAATTTTCTTTCTTTTCAATGTTTCCCAATTTAATTTTTATTAAAATGAAACTGTAGCTGTATAACCATATAATGCACTCTGTACATTAATAATTATTATTTTATGGCTTTGCAATCTAAGGATCATGAAGTATGTTAAGACATTTAATATACAGTAGTAGTCTGCTATACACATTATTATAGAGATGGCTTAAAATGCAACACTTACTTTTAGACAAAATTAAACCAGGGTCACTGTTCTGTGTTTTTCTTCATCAGGGGGTCCTTGGCCTGAAAAATGCCGAAGACCCCTGATTGCAAGATTGTGGTTTCTTAGGATAGTCTTACTTCGGTCCTTTGTTTGTAGATCATGCTGGAGCCAGGAGTGATACAAGATGTCCTGTCTGCTGGAAGCCACCTTCAGCTGCTGGAACTGCTCAGCCTCTGTTCCCACTATCTCATTCAGGTGTGTTTATGAGTCATTTCTGTTCAGGTCAGCAGGTACTACATATAACTTCACTGTGTAATCAGATCTCTCTTTTACACCATCATTGTTTGTGTCAGATTTTGTTTCTATAAAAGTGCTACTGTGTTATAATCTCCTGAAGCTTTTGTGTGAAAAATCTTAGTCTGCATTCTTTAATGATTTTGAGCTGATTCTGCAGAATTCCATAGGCTTTCCCCATAAATTAGCCCAGAAAATGTGAATTTTTAAATGTGCTTGTTAATAATTGTAACCAGTAGATGGCAGTCAGTCTCTGTGTCTTCGTCATCATGCGTCTGTGGAACATCCTTAGAGGATTTATCTCTCTGTTGTTCTTTCTTTTACTTATAATTTTCCAGGCTACATTTTTGGATATTGGGAACTTTGATGAGATTTAGCTCTGTTGAGCTTCTAATAATCAATTATTATAACTGTAATATATACTGTATTACAATATTAAACAACTGTATGTGTGCATTCGTGGTGATATCTTATTTTTTGTTTGTGTGCTTGAATCAGGGCATGTAAGATTTGGTTTTAGACTGTAATGCTCAACTAGTTTGTGTTCATAGACTTTAGCATGAATAAAAACTCTGACCCCCTCTGACTGTGAATCTGTTTGTATTTATATCTGTGCCTGCAGGAGCTGAACAGTTTTAACTACCTGGACCTATACAAGCTGGCAGACCTCTTCCACTTGCCAGCCCTAGAGGAAGCAGTGGTGGGCTTTCTGGTGGATCACCTCTCTGAGCTGCAGAGGAACAGACAAGAGGAAGTGCTGCTTCTACCTTATCGGCTCCTCAGGGAAGTGCTAAAAAGTGACCGTCTCACCTCCCTTAGTGAGGAGGAGATATGGCAGGTGTGTGGGCCGACTTTAACTCTTCAAAACAGTTATGAAATATTTAAGTTTCTACATCATGTGTAGCTCACTGATGTGTGCCTCTTTGTACAGAAAGTCAGATGTCCATCCACTGAGGCTCAAGATGCTCTTTGGAACATCTTGAATCGTGTTAAACAATGTGATCATTAGGTTTTACACAAACTCGTGGAGCTCTCAGTGCTGCTGTCATTAAATCTGAACAATAGACAATTCATTTTGTAATGGACCCTCTTCACAGACAGTTATGATGCGTTTCCACAGTCATTAACATCGTAAATCTTGTTTTTTTTAATATAATAATTTTTAAATCTTTATGTTATATTACCTTGGCTTAAAATTACAGAACACTACTTATATAAAATTTTATTTGTTGTAGTTTCCATTCACCGCTGTAGAAGTTTAGCCAACTATGACAACTTCCACTTCTGAGAACCCTGGAAATTTGAAAAGGGTCCATTAAAGTAAAATTCATATCAAGTTTTCACTATAAATAGTAATATATCATAATTTAATACTATATAATAATGTATAATTTAATAATGAAAAATGTTGTATTGAATCAGAAAAGAACGTCTCAGACTTTTGGACACTGTGACATTTTCTATAATGGCTGCCAAACACAAAGCGTCTGAATGCACAAGGCTATATTCACAAACACAAACTCCACCTGTTTAATTTATGGTGTAAGAATGAGAAGAAAAGGTGTGCAGACAATGTGAGTGTGTGTGTGTGTGTGTACACACGGGTGGAGGCTGTAGTCGGGGGGGGGTTTGGGGGGGTGTGGTGTAACTATTCATTTGCACCAATCAGGCATCCCCACCACACCCCCCACCCAGCCTCTCTCTGATTAGGCCCACCGCGGCTCCATCAGCGCCTCAATCCCCCAGCTGTCACTCTGGCCGCCCTACTGATTGAAAACAATCAGCCCTCTGATGGCACAATTACCCTGACCCTTTAACCAGTTGCTGCTGCCATAATCAGGCCCTGATTAGGCTGCTTTGGGCCTCCTTCACTTTGCAGAGAAGGTTAATTTGGGCATCAGATGGAAGCGTGATGGGCACAGGGGCTGGTGCTGCCGTCCGCTGGTCCGAACGTGCACCCGCCAATACTACACTCGATATAGTTTGGCTTGATGTCAATCATCATCATGCAGAGTTCTCGGAGTCTCACGCTCTGGAAATCACATTTTCTTCCTCTTTGTTTTTTTTTTTGTTCTTTTTTCTTCTCTCGCACTCACTCTCTGTCTGTCTTTCTCCGTGCGGGAGTGGGTGGGGGAGTTCATTTATTATTTTCTGCCCCGAGGAAGTTCTCTGATCCAGTGTGACCTTCACAGTCAACAGACGCTGCCTCACTCACACCTCACTCTTTCTCTCTCTCTCTCTCTCTCTCTCTCTCTCTCTCTCTCTCTCTCCCTCTCTCAATTTCCACTCTCACTCATTCTCTTTCTTCTTCTCTTCTGTTAGCTGTGAAAAGGAAGAAGAAATTCAGAGAAAGAAAAAAAAAGCGAAACAGAACCTCAAACAGAGCGTTACATGATTAATGACGGCGAACAGAAATGGAGGGTTTTGCTGAAACCTCTGCACACTTAAACTTAACTGTGTAACTATTTAGGAATGCACACTGGGTTATTGTAGAGATTACAGACTTTATAATTTTTCAGAATTGTATACCATTCTGTCAATCTTATACTGTACTATACTCAATATATATATTGGCCGATATGAGATCTTTAATTGTGCATTCAGTTATCACTTCAGTTGCTCACTTCAAGTTAATCAATGTTTAAAAACATTAAGAACTGTATAGTCTATTATCCATAATAATACATGAATATCTGTTTTTCTTACTGCACATTATAATGTTTTGATGCCTAAATTCACAAATAGCATTTAAAATAATTTTGATAACACTTTAGAATAGGTAACACTTGTTAACTATTAACTACAACTTTTCTCTCAATAAATTCTTAATTTGCTTCTTATTAATAGTTAGTAAGGTAGTTGTTTAGTTTAGGTATTAGGTAGGATTATGGATGTAGAATAAGGACATGTAAAATATAAGGCATTCATATGTGCTTAATTAGCACTAATATATGGCTAATATTCTAGTAATATGCTTTTAATTTTTTTATTTGTTTAGACGGTATTGTATAGAATTTTATGTCAGCAATTTATTTATTTAACATTTAAATAGTTATAGGCTTATTGGCATTGGATATTGTGCCTAATTTTAATATGAGTAAAAGAAAATAATTTACATTTTTTAATTTGAAGCATTTCTTAACATTTAATATGCATAAGAAGGCCATAAGCAGTTTAATGAGCTCAAAAGTGGCTCTATTTGTTAGAGCATCTGACAGAGCAAAATCATCTTAAACAATGGCCTCAGTTTGGGGAAGGATTTCCTGTTTAACAGCCAATGGCAGATGGGGGGAGTGTTTGGGGAAACCTTTTTGCTAGCAATCATCATCTCTGCAATTTGGTGCTGTTAGTGGCTCAGAAATAACTCACTGCGCCATAAACTCCCATGGTTTTTTCTAGAAGTATCAATTAATGCATTTTAAATAATTTTGTGTAAGTACAATGAAATCGAACATTTATGTTGTGCTATTAAATATTTAAATGATGAAATACTCCCAAGAAAAATATATTACAAGCATTTAAATTTGCCATTTGTGTGTATGAGACAGCTGCGGAATGTCAAGAGGTGGTGGCCCATGATCTTGGAATGCTATAATAAGTTCTCCGTCTCAGAGCTGATTGTGTTAAAAGCCACTTTGTGTCCACGAGAGTGGCATCGCTTATCTCCAGCCATCTCCGCCATACCCACATGCCTCTCCAGCTAAACAGTCTAGATTGCTCTCAAGTTCAATTAACTCCCCTTTGTCTAACTCCCTTGGCTGCGCCGGAGTACGTATGTATGCATGCTTCACACGCACGTCTCATGTGCGTGCGTGTGCGTGCTCAAAGATCCCACCCCCCATCTCATCTGCAGCTGTCTTCTCATCACTGTATAGAGACACAATGTCTTAAGCATTAGCATGCAATGATACAAAGCATTGGCACTGCTTAGACAGGCGGTATTGTGTGGATGGTGTGAGCTGCAGACTGTAATATGAGCAGTATGATCTCCTGATCCTGAATCGGTGCTGAATACTGATGAGCCACTCTGCCCCATTGTAGTTGCTGGTGCGTTGGTTGGAGCATGACTGCAGATACCAGTACATGGAGGAACTGCTGCAACACGTGCGCTACGGCCTGATGGAAGTCTCTGCCCTGCACCATGTGGCCAACAGCCACCCCTTTCTCAACTCCAGCAGCACTGTTGCCGCCCTGGTGGAGGAGGCATTGGATTACCACCGGTCTGTATTTGCACAGCCTTTACGTCAGACAGCACGAACCACACCGCGTTTTCAGTCCTTGACACTATATATTGTCGGTGGGCGCAAACGGGAGGTCAGTCGTGTACGGGAGCTGCGGTTCTTCAACCCTGCCACACAGGAGCATTTGCGCGTTGCTGGGGGTTCGAACTGGAGCGAGTTGACACCCATGCCTGCTGGACGAAGTCACCACTGTGTGGCTGTCATGGGCAACTTCCTGTTTGTGGCTGGTGGGGAGGTGGAACATGCCACTGGAAGGACGTGTGCGGTGAGGACTGCGTGCCGGTACGATCCAAGGGTGAACCGCTGGACTGATATTGCACCGATGAAGGCGTGCAGGGAGCACTTTGTGCTGGGAGCTCTGGGACAGTATCTCTATGCCGTTGGGGGGAGGAACGAACTGAGGCAGGTTCTGCCCAGTGTGGAGCGCTACTGTCCCAAGAAAAACAAGTGGACCTATGTGCATCCGTTTGACCGTTCGCTGTCCTGTCATGCAGGTTGCGTGGCAGACGGGCTGCTCTGGGTCTCAGGTACTAATACATTACTTAACATTTAGCACACTCTCATGCATTTATCAGGCATCTGTGTGTGTATAAGACCCTCACTGAGGTTCTAGGCCCAAGATTTAAAAGCATTACTAGAATCGGTTTAACGTGTGATAATGGCTCCTTCTGTTCCAGGTGGTGTTACTAACACAGCTCAGTACCAGAATCGACTGATGGTATATGACCCAGAACAGGTAATATATTGGTATTTATGTGGTTATATTAGACTAATGTAGCTGGGTATTTTTTTTTTTAGTGTGTAAATATAACTTTATTCATCAAATAAGTAAATACACTAATATTACAAAATAATTATATTTCTTAAATGCTTAAATGCTGTTCAACTGAACTTTCTATTCATCATAAAATCCTGAAAGAAATGTATCACGGTTTCCACAAAAATATAAAGCAGTATGATTGTTTTCACTGATAATAATAAGAAGCACTGATAATAAGAAGAAATGTTCCTCGGGCACCAAATCAGCATATTACAATGATTTCTGATGCATCATGTGACACTGAAGAATGGAGTAATGACTGCTAAAACATTAAGCTTTGCCTTCACAGGAATGAATTACATTTTAAAATATATTAACATAGTAAACAGTACCTTTAAATTGTAATAATGTTGCACAATATTTCTCTTTTTTACTGTATTTTTGGTCAAATAAATATAACACTGGTGAGAGTAAGTGACTTCAAAACATATTTACTGGGGTTGGGTGACGTTTGAATTTGATCAGTTCCGATTCTTATCAATTCCAGGTTCGATTCCAATGTGGTAAAAAAAAATAAAAACAAAAATGAATTCAAACAATTAGATATCAAACGCATATTTATTCTGTCTCTTTTTGCAAAACATTTAGTCGCAGCTGAATACCATGAGCGAAAATCAACAGGCCTCATAAGAAAGCTGTTTGTGTGCAAAATAGAGCTGCACGATTATGGATAAATTGAGACTTCTTTTAATGGAGGTTGTGGTTCTCTTACGATTCTAAAGAAACAGACAACTAAACAAAATCACTTGTAATTCATGAATGAATGATTCAATGACTCACTCAAGATTGACTTGTTACATTACTGGATGAATCGGCGTTTTTGAATGAATCTCTTGAAAGAATGATTTAAAGACAAATACAATTTTTTTGACCACAACGTAAAAGCATTATGATCTGTTAAAAGGACTGTGCTTCTGTTTGCGAAAAATAAAATATGGCATCTACCCTGATTGAAGTCAGGGGTGTCACATATGCCTTTAACATACAAACTGCTTTTAACATTTAGAATAGAAATGAAATATTAATTCACATTGGGCAAATGCTCAAAAAAACAAACAAAAAAACACAAGGGACTTCTACGCTCCACTCCTCTACACCACTGTCATTTATTAATATTACATTTAAAAAGACACAAGAATAAGTATTGTAGAACTTCTGTGGTCAGTGCAACTGTGCATTTTTCAAAGAGAGAGATATAAAGAAAGAAGAGGGGAGGAAAGAACAGGAGGCAGAGGCTCATTGGTATTCAAAGTGGCTTTGCATTCACCTGCCAGGAACACCAACCCCCTACCCACACCACCCTCAACAGATGGTCGCCAAACACATACGTGTGTATTCATACTCTTCACTCATCACTGCTCGTGCAATCTCTGCGTATACACACACCTCTCACAAGGAAATGGACACACCCATGCACTGGAATATGTGAAATAAATGAATGTTTGCTCTCACAAAGTAAAAAAAAAAAAAAAAATTTTATATTTAAATTATATGCTTTTCTTTTGTAATTCCCTCTCTGCCATAGAATCAGTGGTTAGCGCGCAGTCCCATGTTGCAGAGGAGGGTGTACCATGTGATGGCGGCAGTAAAAAGGCAGCTGTATGTGCTGGGGGGTAACGATCTGGACTACAACAATGACCGCATCCTGGTTAGACACATTGACTCTTATGACATAGACATGGACCAGTGGACACGCTGCACCTTCAGTCTTCTCACAGGTCACTACACACACACAAATTCCAGCCGAGTAATAGATATGATTATTCAACTATTCTTGCAGAACACTATTCCCTTTCTCTTTAAAAGATAGCATATATACTGTAATTGTTTTGAATCACTATATTGTATTACTGCTACTGGTACCTCTTACCAGAAGTACTAAAGTGATACCATGGTACAGTGATGGTTTCAGATAACAGTACCAGTTAATATGGTTCTGAATGATTCATATACTCTATTTGCTTGCTGCTTCAAAAAAACAGTTCACCAAAAAATGAAAATTTGATGAAATCAAATCCAGAATGTAAATGAGTTTGTTTATTTGTCGGAACAGATTTGGAGAAATTTAGCATTACATCACTTGCTCACCAATGGATCCTCTGCAGTAAACAGGTGCCGTCAGAATAAGACTGAAAACAGCTGATCATTACAATAATCTGAAAGTAATCGACATGACTCCTGTCTGTCAAACAGTTACTTCAGGCTAATATAATAATAGTCCTTTATCCATTATTTGAAATAAACCATTTGAAAAACAAAGTAAATAAGTCAGGGGATTTTCATGTGAAAGGACAACAGTGGATGGACTTTCACTTGAGAAAGCATTATGAATTTTGGCCAGAAGTGAGAGTTTAAAGTTTAAAATGCCATAATGATGGATTTGTTTCTTACAAACATGCAGTTTTCACTTTACAAGACATTAATTGATGGACTGGAGTCATGTGAATTATTTGAGGATTATTGTGATGCCTTTATCAGCTGTTTGGACTCTCATTCTGATGGCACCCATTCACTGCATAGGTTCTTCCATCTGTGAGCAAGTGATATAATGCTACATTTCTCAAATCTGCTGTCAGAATCTCTACAAACTCATTCACATCTCGGATGGTCTGAGGGTGAGTTCAGCAGATTTTCATTTGTATTGTATACCATGTAGATGCCTAGTTGTGTAATTTATATTTTTATCAATTTTCATTGTGCAGCATGTTACCTTTTAAACTTTTATTCTTTAATAACTACTGATATTTAATAGGAATGTGTGCAAGAAGTTTTTAGAAGCACAGAATTTGGAGACAAATTACAGTCATCCAATAAAGAAAAAAAAACACTGCAGAGATTCATACTTTCAGGCAAAATGGCTTTTCACCTCTCCACTGTTCCTGAAAGAGTTAATTGACCATGGTTATATTTTTAACATTATCCTCATAGGCCAAAATGAGGCAGGAGTGTCGGTCCATGATGACAGAATCTATGTGGTTGGTGGATATTCGATTTGGACAAATGAACCACTTGCCTGCATTCAGGTGAGTTGACTTGAATGGTGCATATGTTTGAATGACATGTTGGATAATTAGTGTTGAGATGCCATCATTTGTCTGTTTGGCAGGTACTTGATGTGAGCACCAAGGGAAAAGAGGAGGTTTTTTATGGGCCAACGCTCCCATTTGCTTCTAATGGAGTGGCGACGTGTTTCTTGCCTGCGCCATACTTCACCTGCCCCAACCTGCAGACCCTACAAGTGCCACATCACAGGATAGGAGCTCTCTAACCTTTCCACTCATAACTCATTGAGTATATTCCCCCAAAAACACTACGAACCAATGAATTCATGTGAAAGCCTATTGTACTTCCACATATTGTGACTGGTGGATGAAATCATCTTTGATCATACGTTGATCTCGTAGAGCCAGTTTTTTGATGGATGTGAAAAACCTTCGAAAAGAAGTTAAAGAGTTTTTTTTTATTGTCAAGCTTCACTGACGTTTATGCATTTCTGAACTGGATGTGCTGTGGTGCTGCACCATGCTAATACAGTTTAACAAGCAACATGTAAATCTGTCAGAATGATTAAGAGCCACTTTATGGTCCAGTCCCAATTGGTGCACTTGATGTGAGCCTGCGGTCCGTCAAGTCCACAGGATTGCAGGTTGTCCCATTTATCATTTTAACTTAAAAATGGTGTTTATACCTCGCAGTGAGCTTTTACTCAACAATCCATGCAGAATTAAATCAAGGGAAATACACAAGAGCAGCATTTGGGACAGGGCTGAAGTGTTAGTGACCTGTTTTCATAGATTCTTAGGACTCCATCCATTCTCCATTCTGACCTTAATGTTCTGCTGCTTTTATCCACACATCAGTTGAAGTTCCTTTTCATTCCATGTCATTTCTCAGCCTGTGACAAACTGTGCTTTTTATTAAAACTCAGGATGAAGGCCGTACAAATGTTTACTGAATGTGTATGACCACAGCTGACGACAAATGCACACACAGCATCTTAACAATCTGCGTCAATGGCGGTATCTTGACTGTTCTCCATCCTACCACCAGAAACCCATTTCATAAGAAAACGTGTAAGAGCACACTTTTTTTACATAATGTCTCTAATAAATACATTATTTATGCAGTTGTGCAATAATGATTGACATTTGTGAGTTCTTGAATCATTGATTCACTGGATACAAACAAAAGTCAAACAGCAGCTTTTAATTTTTCAGGGTTTCCACTCTACCAGTGAGTTTTCCAGTCATTTGTGATTACTGGGTAAGGAAGCTTGAATAGTTCCGGTCCTTGATTCTGATTGGTTGAGCCGCGTTAGAAGCTGTTGTAAATTACACTACAAACATACACCTTTGTTTACTTCTGTGTTGCTCGGCAACCACTTTGTTGGAACCACACCTGTTTCTGAGGAACTACATTGTTTAGTGGAAGAATACTGTTTTTATTTATATCGTTACACTTTATTTGCTCTGTTTTATTCTGTGAAACCTTACTACGTATATGGAATAACCTTTTTATAAAAACAATAAGCCCCGTTAAGCCATGGTTTACAGTGAATTTATAACAGCTAAGGGGCGTTGTTAGGCACGACGCAAAGCGAAGAGCTGATCAAATGAGTCATTCAGAAGGATTTGTGTACCAGTTTGACCAATTTATTGAGTTATGGGCAAGTTTTACTCTACACATGCAATACTATATAAATTTCTTTGTAGTTAGATTAACTCTGATTAGCTCAGAGAATGAAAGCTCGACGTGACGGAGCTACGCGGCGACTGAGGCGAGAGAGACAGCGCGGCTCTTTTGATGGCTCTGCTCTAATGAAGTGTGATGTCTGTGTCACACTCACTGTGGGGCTAGGTGCGAGTGACACGGCAGCAAGAGAGGCCCGGGAGCGGAGATGGAAATGGAAGGAATGATTGGGATAGAGGTAGAGGTGGAGGTGGTGGGGGAGGCGGCAGGAAGTAGAGAGTGATGAGAGGCTCTGGGCAATTTGTGCCAAAAATTGCATGGAGATTGCAAACAGTATGAATAGTTAAAGGAAAGGTTTGGTGTGGAGGTGATTGAGGGAGCCATAGGTGTCATATTTGTGGTTTCATGACTGATTTTGATTGCTAGTCTGTGCAGTTGTCATAAAAGTGCTCATTGATAACAATAGACCACGCGACAATTTATCGTAGCCTCTTTTCCGATGTGATGGGTAAAAATATCGATTTTCCGATTAATGTTTGCCCAAAGACGCATTTTACTATGGATTTGTTTGGAGCTATTATCGTTGGCGAACAAGAGCAAAAACAGACAATGTGTTTAAAATGTTAGTCATTTAATATAACTTGTTTACCTGTTTTGTAGTATCAATATCACATTTACCACAGTGCCGAAATACGTGATTCTTGTTCGCCTGATATTGCTTATCTTTGTGTGTTAGAATAAAAACTCATACAGGGGATTTATTTATTTTGCACCCACATCTTTAACTTGGCGTCATTTGCACAAAACGACCTGCTTAATGATTCCCTCTGCCAGTGACATTCATTCGTTATAGCACATAGCTGTCTGGAAATTCCTTCAGAAAAAACAGCGTGGGGTGCTGCTTACGCATGCAACTTGGACCAGCGACTATCATCGTTTTTAATATTTGGGCCTTATGGGGCATCCCTTAACACACTACCAACATGGCTTGATTCCCGAAGAAAAACGATTCTTAGGAATTTGTTCAAAAAACAACAAAAACAAACGACTCATTGTTTTGAATTATTCTCAAACATTGAACTGAATATACGTATTAGCAGAGAGACTGTATTTCTATGTAACGATATAAGTAAATGGACATTCTAATGGAAATATACCCAAATAAATCAAAATTGGAAAGTCTGTATCATTACCCAGCCCTAGTCACTGACCAGCAAAGTACTGTTATTACTAAGACAGATGTCTGACAGCAAAGCACAGAACACAAGGGTATTCAAACAATGTTTATTCACAATATCCGCACATGGATCCACTATCAAGTTTACACCATGTACACTGTTTACATAAGACTATTGAGAGTTGATGCAAGTCAGTCTTCTTCTAAACTTATCATCTCAGCCTGTCCACTGTCTCCAAGCAGGGCCAGCAGCCTCCTATAGCCATTCCTAAAACAATAAGACAGAGTTTAAGGAGAAATGAAGCATAGTACAAAGCGAATGGGAATGTGGGGGAAGTCGTGGCCTAATGGTTAGAGAGTTTGACTCCTGACCCTAAGGTTGTGGGTTCGAGTCTCGGGCCAACAATACCACGACTGAGGTGCCCTTGAGCAAGGCACCGAACCCCCAAATGCTCCCCAGGCACCGCAGCATAAATGGCTGCCCACTGCACTGGGTGTGTGTGTGTTCACTGCTGTGTGTGTGCACTTTGGATGGTTTAAATGCAGAGCACAAATTCTGAGTATGGGTCACCATACTTGGCTGTATGTCACTTTCACTTTCACTAATGATTAACATTGGTTTTAGCATTAAGTTTCTTCTTAGATCTCAGCTGACATATAGGTAACTGTTGCTGAGTGAGGTATTTTTTCCCAGACCTCTCTTGCACTCTATCTTTCTTAGGCTCAGTGACAGAAAGGGAATAAGAGCAGTCACTGTGAAGGGGTGAAGGACGGCAACAACTTCTAGAACATTATACACTTGCTGGTCGTATACACCTTAATTCTCTTCCACAAAGGCCCTGGGAAAGAAAAAAAAATAGCTAACTTTGAATGAGAAAGTACAGTCTCTAAGGCAGCACTGATCAGTGTGGATAACTTACTGTAGAATAGTAGTGGTGTGTTCACATGGCTGCTCTCCTGCCGCAGCGGTGCACCTCTCCACAATAAGCTGCGTAACCTCTTTACTGAGAGAAATGCAACAGGGATTTGTTTGAACAAAAACAATGAAATATATTCCAATTTAATTTTTATCAGCATTTAAGAGGTCTTTATAAAAGATGATCTATGTAATTGATGGGTTACAATGTTATAGCAATGTGTGAGATACCAGAGATCACATCTGACTTTCCACCAGGTTCAACAAATGACCCTTTTTTGGTTACTTTTCACGCCATCTTAGTGAATACAAATGGTGGTGGGGTTACTAAAACACAGTAACTTATATTAACTGGATTAACTCCCATTTACACCAAGAGTGATAACTATAATGATAACTAAAACCATGAAGTCAAAAAGAGTTTAAAAAACAAAATTGCTTCAAATCTAAGAAAATAACAGAGCCTACATAAAAACTACACAAATTATCCTACAGGTCGGGGTCTGTAATATTTTTTTAGCATTAAATTAATCAAGTTACGTTGTTACAAAAATTTCTATTTAAAATAAATGTTGTTCTTATTAACTTCCTATTCAAAAGAATCCTGAAAAAAAAAAAGTCTCACGACTTGAAACTGCATGGTGCAGTTATGTTGACAGAACACATTAGAATAAACATTATTGTTTTTGGTGTGAATGGGCCTTTATATGGTTTGTCCTTGTCTACCTTGTGGTTCATTGACCAGCATCAGACAGCGCAGCACCAAAGGAAGAGGAATCGTGTGCAAGGCAGGATCTCTGTCACTGTTCCTTTTCAGGAGCTCCAACAGGAAGGAGAGAACAGCAGCGAGTCGAGGGATAGGAGTGAGACCTTTAAACTGGAGGAAGTTCTCTCTGCGGAGACATTAATATTCCTGAAATGTTGGTCATCTCCTTCTATACTCAAGACTATGTAAGAATCTATATATAATTTATTTATTATTGTTTATTTAGATACAAATTTGAAATCCCATGACTCATACCTCAGCACATGCAGAATGCTCCTCCTGAGTCTTTCCCCCTGTGGCGTGGGTGTTGATTCGCAGGCTGCCAGCAGGACAGGATGATTGACCACTGCTCCAGTAGAGGGTGTGGTTGGGAGAAATCGGCTCAGGTACTGGGAAATGACACTGTGCAGCTGCTGCTTCAGGTACGCCCCCTGAGATTGGGACACACTCACTGCCACTGACAAACCCTGAAGATACCAAGCCAATCTTAGTTATGACAAAAACAGGGAACAGAATCAACAGTGACCTCAGGATATAGGGAAAGATGTTTCCATTAGTCTGAATATAGAGTGTGTATTAGATTTAGAGGCATGTTGACCTGCAGAAACAAAGGCAGGCTTTCTTTGAGGGCTGAGATCATTTGAGTGTGCGCGCCACTGTCCTGCTGGAGGAGAGCGTGGGGCAATAAGAGCACATCTACAATGCGGAAGAGCAGTTGCTGAGCTTTGGTGGTGGCCAACAGGTAGCTCCAGTGCTTGACCAAGCAGCCTAAAATTTTTTTACAAAACCTCAATAAGTATATAGTACACATGAACTCAGTACACTCATTCAACAGATAAAGTACTCCGTGTCAAAAAGCACTGACCTACAGTCCAGTATACTAGCTGTAGACCCTCCCGGCTCTTGTTTAGCAGGTAAGGCTTGATGTATTTGAGGATGTCTCCTACATACTCTAGTGCTCGGGACACTGCTGAAGAACGCTCAGAGAGGAGCTGGAGTTCACAGTATGATCGACCCACAGCCTAGTAATCCACAAACACACAGTGTTGGAAATACTATGTTACTCTTATATGTTAGAGCTTCTGGTTTGTGTGTGTGTAATGTGTACCCTGATGAACACAGCCATTGCAGGTTTGGGATCTCTGGCAGCAACAGGATGTAATCCTGCTCTCTGCAGCACAGACTCCACTTCTGGAAGTTGGAGGATCTGCCTGGTTAACTCGGCCAGCTGTTCATCCAGATTTCTGCCTGTACACATGATACCACAGCTGCTTGCTCTGACACACCATAAATGATTTTAATAATACCCAAATCATTTTAATAATACTGATTCGCCATCACTTGAGCAAACTGGGGTTGAAGGAATAATTCACACACACAAAAAAAAAATTCACAATTTACTTCCGCACGTCATTCCAAACCTGTATGGCTTTCTTTTTTATGTAGATAATGATAATTGAATCTTAATTGAATATCCAGTTTGGTAAATTTGATCGCAATACATTGTGTGGGCAGTTGTGGCCTAATGGTTAGAGAGTCAGACTTGTAACCCAAAGGTCGCAGGTCCGAATCTCAGGTCCGGCAGGGATTGTAGGTGGGGGAGTGAATGACCAGCGCCCTCTTCCACCCTCAATACCACGACTGAGGTGAGACCCTTGATCAAGGCACTGAACCCAAATGCTCCCTGGGTGCCGCAGCAATATGGCTGCCCACTGAACTGAGTGTATGTTCACAGTGTGTGTGTTTGTTCACTTGGATGGATGAAATGCAGAGCACAAAATATATCCTTGTGTATATATTTAAAGTAGTAGTTAATAAAGTAGTTTTAACAGTAAAATCTTGATGGCTGATTCCTGTGCACCTCAGAGCACATTACACTCCAGTCCAATAGGTGGGAGAAATGCACCTTTTACATTGGTTTGCCAAAAGTCATAAAATGCAGTATGGTTGAATAAGTCCCGCCTTCTAGATAAAAGAGCCAATATGGCCGAAAAGTGAACTGTATTTCCTTGAAAGGGACTGAAGTGTAAAGTCCAGGATAGTGACAATTTTACTGTTAAATTCTTAATACATCAGGTTGTTTTTACAAAAAACATTCAGTTTTAGAACTACAAGAGGTTGAGTGAATGATGACAGAATTTGCATTTTTAGGTGAATTATACCTTTATCCACTTGCCATACCATGCCCGTTATGACTTGATGAGATCTTTGTACCTGCTCTTGAATCTGGAGCATCTTGGCTTTTATGGAGGTACTGTTGTAGAACACATCGGATCCAGGCACGTACACACAAAGCCTGGGCCGAACCTGAGCCTGGCCCAGAGCTGACCCAAATGACCAGCTCTCTGTGAGAGAGAAGAATTATTGAGCTCACAGTCCAACTACACATCAGAAGAAAGTGTAAATGGAGAAAAGACACTCACCCATTTTGCAGCAGGTGATTTAGATAGTGGGTTACCAGCAGGGGGTGGAGCATCTCGTCCCAGCCGAAGCTCTGCATAATGGACTGGATGGGGTGGGGCTGTAGGTTTTGAGGGGCAGAGCCAGGCATGTCTAATGCCAACAGTGTGAAGCCTAATGGCATAAAATACTATTAGATGTTACACATTCATGCCCACATTTCTACCCTTAAAAAGAGTTATACTTATAGAACAAGAAAGTGAGAGCAGGTCATAATATTTCTTAAAATCAATCAAAACCCCCTCCCCAAAACACACTTGAGTTGTCCTGGATGTGTGCATCAGAACGACTGCACATTCATACAGTTCCTTTCATTTAGAGCAGAGCCCACAGAGAAAAGGCAGCCATGCAAAGAGAGCCCCTGAGAGAACAAGAGTTCATTTTCTCTGTTTCCCTGACCTGCTGCGGCGTCCGCAAGCTGTGGCGGGGGGGTCTGGGAAAGCCTCATGCCGCACAGGAAGGGGAAGAAGTGGGACCAGAGTGCCGCTGCCACCGCTTGGTGGCGCTCTTTAACCACGCTGTGGAGAGGAACCCAACTGGGAAAGTCTATAGAGTGAGACTGCTGGCCACAGCGCTGGTGAACTCTCCTAAAGAGAGAAACGGAGAAACAGATTAATGCTAAGAACACAGTTCAAGATTCTTGTTTTTTTTTTTTTGCAGACTACAAGTGTGAAAAGCTTCAAATTGTTCCCGTCTTCCTAAATTCAGTCATCCTCACAAAAGTTCTTGTGTTTCATTCCCCCATCTCATCTTTTCAGATTCATCCATACTGTTTCAATCTTCCTTTCTCTTTACAACCTTCTTAAATATGACTGCTGCCTTTCTCATTGTCTGTATTATCTCCAGCCCCCTCTGCCCTCTTTTCGCTGCAAATTCTCCTCATCTCTCTGGACAGAGGGATTAGACTGTGTGTGCTGGTGTGGGGCAAGTGGTTCCTCCATGGCCTGGCGGTAGCTGTGAGGCTAGGTCTGAATGGGAGTCTGAGAGCACGAGTCTGGCTCTGCAGCGGCTGGCATTAGCTCAGATAAGCAGCTGAAGGGGCTGTAATCTCATTTAGACTGGAGATGATCCTCCTGTCCTGTCATTCTCAGCGATGAAAGTGAGAGCGCCGGGGTGAACGTCACGTGTGCAGGCACATACACACCTTCGCGCCTTCCAGCAAGGTTGCATCTAATCCACGGAGAGCTGAGACAATCGATTAGAGAGTGAATTCATTAGCTTCGTTACCACAGCGGAATGGGCCTTTCACACCCATCAACCCTCATTGTACAAGACATCGTCAGAGACCCCACTTAATCCCCTCACTGCAGTGTCCTACACGCGCACACACCCCGTACCATCTGAACACTCGTTTAATCTCTCCCCGGACTGCAGCACAGATTTTGAACACACACCTCTGGAACATACACGATCACGCCAGGCACCCTCGTGTAAACTGACACACGGAATCACACACTCAGCTAAGCATCCTGAGCACGCCATCTGACACAGTGCGTAAGCTCTGATATCTCAGTATCGCTCGACACACACCCCGTTGATGGAGGAGCACGTCCTTCACTGTGACATTAAGCAATGCTGCTTATTTCTGACCGTGCATGTGTTGTAGTATCAGCTAATAGGCCTTTCAAAATAGTAAGCAGGCATTCTAGAGTGGGGACAGACCAAATCAAAGTTTTGTGACTTTTAGTCTGTGTTCATAAGCTCTGAGGCTAATCTATATGCTAGTGTGCTCACAAAAACAGAAGAAAACATTTTGCTTTCCATTTCAATAGTAAATGTCAACACAAGGTTTGTCAAACCATTTCACTGAGTCTTGAAGGTTTTAAGCTATCAACGTTAACTTTTGAAGGGTAAACGGAGTAGTGAAGAGTTACTGAATGAAATTACCATCAGTAAGGCTCTAGGCTCTGTTTGCTCTAGGGAACATTTCTGTACAATTAATGTAAAGCAAGCATTATAAATATTAATTAACAGCAAAATGAATCCTAGCTAAGTTTCCAACTCAGCAGTCAAATACCTCTTGAAATCAAAATTCAACTTGTGTATTAGCTATATGCTGACTCAGGGGTTTTCCAACTTTTTAATGTGGAATATTATAACAATTTAAAATAATTAAATAATTTTGCTATTTTAATATATTTAAAAATGCAATTTACAAAGCTGAATTTAATGCACAATTGCTGAATAAAATTATTAATTTCTTGCTTTTGAATGGTAATGTGTGTAAATAGGTGATGGTTGTGTTAATGTATGTATATTAAAACATTTATTTTTTGTGAAAAATTAATAAATATGATATAAAAAACATACTGTTTAAAAACTAGATAATTGTCTATTAAACAGAAGAAATTAGTTAAATATTAAATGGAAAATATTATTAATTTGCAGTGATTATAATCAATTCAAATGTATTTGTACAGCGCTTTTCCCAATACATTTTGGTCCAAAGCAATATTAAAAAAAAAATCTTCTAAAATATGTACTCCTAAATATTGACTAAAATTATTGACAATGTCATTCTCTTCCTAGAAAACAGATCAAAAACACTGATGACTCAAGTTGCACCACACAGATTTTTATCCAAATAAAAGCTCTATAGAATTGACCACCTACCACTCACTAACAATAGAAAATCATAGTTCATAGTGGTGATGTAATGTAACCCTGTTAGTTCTTTAAATAGTCTAGAAGTGAATCACTGAATATGTTTAGCTCATTAATAAACCTTTAGACTAAATACACAACAATTCTTGCATTCTTTTAAAGCAATTTTTTCCTAATAGTTTAAGCGAGTAAAACAGTTTTGTTCTTAAATGAGTTTGACAAATAGCCCCTGCTGTGTTGAACAGAAACATAGAAACAGAGATAATGCTCACCACCTCCCTTCTTAGCCTCAGTGTCACCATGCTCTCCGTTCTCCTTAGGGGAGACGATGTGCACGGCGAAAGCGCAGCGGGAAGGAACCAGATTAATCGATTGGCGAGAACTCGATTATTCACTTGGCAAAGACGCCACCGTGCTGAAGGGGTCACCATTGTGATCTCACTGCCCACACACACAGAGGATCGTGGCAGGGAATGCAATGAGCAGAATTAGAGCGTGACTAGAGCCTGGCCTGTGTTATCTGCGTGAATCATCCGTCAGTTACAGTCTGCCTTACATCGCCCCCTTAGCCGGGATCTGGCTAATTCACATAAGGCTTGCACATGTCATCTCCAACCTAACAGCCGTAATGAAGCCAGGGTTCAATTTACCGGACCACATAATAACGCATTAATTGTGTCAGTGAAAACGCATTAATAAAATCGATACAACAGAACCGCGGTGAAATTAAAGAGTAATTTGTAAGGACACGTCGAAGAGCGGCCCATTTCTTTAAACTGGGTCAAGGGGATCTTGGTGCCAACATGAGCCTGTTCAGAAAAAACTTGCTCGCCTAACATTTATCGCCCGTTAATGTGCAAATGAGTGGCCTCCCACCCACAGATCCTGCTTGGGAATTGTGGGAATGAGTAGTGTTAAAGTGATTCAAAGTTAGATGGGTAAAATGAGAGGAGTGGACACTTAAGCAGTGAATTCTTTACATTGGAGGTCTGTGTGTGTGTGCTTTCAAACCCGGACACCTTACTCGATCGCACCCTAGCCACCTCTGACTATGTTAGCCGTGTAAGGCACACCGATGTCCCTGCCATGAACTCGTCCCTCCCTTCAGCTCAGTCCACACTCAGCTGTCTCCAGCCAGGACCAGACCCATGGGCCGAAACTCAACACAGCTCTCTTCCAGCACCTGTACGGGCTGACCCGGGTGCTGCTGGCCCCTAGAGATGCACAGGGGACCTTACAGGGTCTCTGTGCACAATGGATAAGCTTAGCTCCACACTAAGTTATAACTACTGCACAATCAAGCCATTGTCAACATACAAGGGATGCAAGGGAGAGATTTGAGCTGTGCAGGGGCCAGGGTGCCATATGTATAAGCTTCTGGGATCACTGGGGGGTGGGTGGGGGGTGGCTGCCCTATGTGTTTGTGTGTTCGAGGAACCAACACATCTTAACGTCTAAAAGTAAAGCATGTGTGTACTCTCACCGTAATTGCGCCAGCACCGTCTGCAGGAAGCCCAAAGCAGAGCTGAGCTCGGACTGGCGGCAGGCGGGCAGCAGCAGTCCAAAGCCCTCGTTCAGAAGCCTCTCCTCTGACAGCGCAAGATTAGGACTCGTCTCAAACACCTCGCTCACCCCCTCCAGGTATGAGCTAAGTGGAGCCCAGAGAGCTAGCTTGCGCAAAGGCTCGGTGGTCTTCAGGTAGAACTCGCGGGCCGCTTGGCTAAAGTAGGTGGCCAGCTGCTCCGCCAACGCGCCAGCATCCAGTCCCTTCTCCAAATACAGCAGCACAAGAGCCAGCTGGCCTCTCTACTGCAACGCGCGGAGGGCCGGGGGCGTGGAGTCAGCGGGCAGCATAGCGAGCAAGTAGCATGCTCGACTGGCCACGTCCTCCAGCTCTACACACTGCGCCAAGACCAGGAAAAGCAGCAGGAAGTGCAGCAGGCCCGTGTCAGAGAGCTCCGTCATCCTCCTCTGGTGGAACTTTCAATATATAATCTGGACACATGAGACAGACATGGTCATAATGGGGAATAAACACTGTTGATACAATTTTCTAAACAATCAATATTTGAATCTATTTGATTATGTTCTTATTTCCTACAGTTCAATTACTGAAAAACAGATTATCTAAAGCAGTGTTTCTCAACCAGGGTTACGCGTACCCCTAGTGGTACATCACGTAATTTCAGGGGGTCCATTGAGTCATTACAAAAATGTTTAAAACATTTTTTTATCATCTGAGACTTAAATAGTTACCAAAAAAAAACATTCAAAAAAGAAAATCACAACTTAAAGATAAAGAAACATCATTATATCTTATAACCTCCACAACACAAAAAACTTTCACCACTGTGAGAGAATGAAAGATTGTTCTAGCTTCTAACCTTTACACCACAATGCACTGTCTCTGTCATCTCATCTGTGTTAATTGTGTTAACATTTTCTTCACAAGATTTGCAACATGCTGGAACAAACTTTTCAATACATCAAATTTATAAACATTTTTGCTGAAAAACGATGGCATATAATGCAAAACATTGCTGATTGATTCGTAATTTTACACATTTTTATGGATGTTTCTAAGACTATCAGAAGTTGTTCAACAAATCTAACTGGCAACAACAACGAGAAAACCAAACGTTTAAAGTCGGAATGAAGTGGAAGTAGATCTTTTCCTCTATATTGTGATGTACATCTAAGTTAAAGTTGATTGTAAGAAAGGGGCAGGGTTTAAACAGACTAAATGATTAGAGAAGTCTGATATACATCATCAGAGAGAAGTCTGTCGTTTCACTGGCAGATGGCATTAAAAAAAAGAACATATGCATGGATGAATCCTTCACAATAAGATCAATAATGTGCGTTTAGAAAAACAGAATGAAACAGAATTTCATTTCATCCCATCTTCAAGTTTGCAAGGCATACAAATGGGTGTAAAATATATCAGTGAATGTAAAATAGTATCTTACACTGTGGGTCATCTTTGTTGTGACCTGAATTATATCATCATATCTTTATTTCCATGTGTAAAATAGATTTTAAATACCAGATGTCTACAATACAAAATTTTCCTCATTGACTGATCAATATTTAATTCATTCTGATGATTTTCCACCACACAAATGCTGCCATACCCTTAAAATCTGTTGGGGTCCATCAGGATCAAACATTTCAACCTAAGTACTCAACTCATCGCTAACCTCCTCCAGACGTTCAGTCTTCCTGGAAAGCTACGCCTGTGAGCAGCGTGTGTAAGTTTGCCTTTGTGTGTGTGTGCATGAGAGAGAGTGTTGTTTGATCCTCCAGGCACCACGGTGAAATGCCTTTAAAAGACCATGTTAAATGTCAGAAACACTCAGGCACACAGTGGTAGCTGCACTGTCGTGTGCGGCTCAATTTGCTGCAGCACAGAAAGAGAAATCAATATTTACCCCCTCCGCTCCCCTCGTCTTTCTACTGTTGACTGTTTGGCCCAAACAGAACCCTGCAGGTTCCATAACAAACACACTGCACTACAAGCAGGCCTTTGAGCATCCGTTTAATGTTTGGACAAAAACACATCACGCAAAGCTGCGGGGAGTTTGGCCACGTCGCCGCTACAGATAGAAGCGATGCACAAAAGTGTGGCGCAAGCTTTTAGAGCCTGACCCGAGAACGAGCCAAAGACGAACGGAAGACTGTCGAGATATTGTTGTGTGGTTGTTTGTTTGTTCATCACGGACAGCTTTTTTTGCGCCTGCCACGAGCAGATGCTTCTCATTCCCAGAGTATGAGCTTGAACGCGCTCCCTGCCGATCTCATTAATGCACCGTGTGCCGTGCCTCCCACAGAGCACGCTCCAAGCCCGAGTGCCATCAGCACAGCCCACACCTCCCCTTGTGGCACATACAATTGTGTGTACGGGAGGAGGAGGTGGTCCTGGAGCCGGCCAAGTCAGCCCCCGCCACGGCATTGCTGGAAGCCCGAATGCCTGCGTTAAGGTGAATTAACCGCTATGCTCGTTAGCTAATTAGCCTTCGCGCTTGCTGCACAGCTGAGCACGGTCCAGACAGGAAAATTCATTATCCAGATTCTGTCCGTTTCAGCCTCTCACCGAAGCTCCACCAGGCAAACCGGATTGGTGACAGATCTGAAATCACCAAGTAGGGGTGACGATATCTAAACTTTGAAAATAAGTGTGAGTTCCAAGACGTATTCTCACCTGCCCTTGATTTGTCTCCAGGGGGCACCGCCAGCATGTTCCTGGCTCAGGTGAAGGGCCAGAATACGCAGGAAGATATGGAAGGAGTTAGTTGAGCGGTAGAGCTGCGTGTGAGAGTTGGAGCCGACAGATGCAGGGCTACAGCAGCTCTTAGCCTGCTGCAATAGACTGACACACCTAACCAGGGCACGGTGAAAGAGCTGTTCTGCATACACATGAAAGAAGAGAGAGTTCAGAATTAGATATAGTACTTAAGGTTGTCTTTCACACTGGTAAAGTTAAAGTATCGTCTAATTGAAGCATAAGTGAAGTCTACATCAAATGTTTTCAATATATTGAATATACTCGTCAAGTCTATTATTTTGAAACCCTGCAAAAAAATCTGATTCAGCATGGATCTAGTCATTATGAAACTACAGCTGGTATTGTAGCTGTCCTTTTACATTTTTTGGGAAGTCGTGGCCTAATGGTTAGAGAGTCGGACTCCCAATCGAAGGGTTGTGAGTTCGAGTCTCGGGCCGGCAGGAATTGTGGGTGGGGGGAGTGCATGTACAGTTCTCAATACCATGACTTAGGTGCCCTTGAGCAAGGCATCGAACCCTCAACTGCTCCCCGGGCGCCGCAGCATAAAATGGCTGCCCACTGCTCCGGGTGTGTGTTCAGAGTGTGTGTGTGTGTTCACTGCTCTGTGTGTGTGCACTTCGGATGGGTTAAATGCAGAGCACGAATTCAAAATTAATAAATTATATTAGCACAAGAGTTTGAGTGAATTTAAATGATTAAAATATTAATAATATTAATAATAAATTAAAATGTAAGTGTGATCTTGCAGTAATGAGCTGATATTTGGACACCACAAATTAATATAAATGTAAAATGTAGTATAAATAATTTATTAAAATTATCAAAACGAATTACTGTTAACTTAGAGAGAGAGAGAATGAAAGATTGTTCCACCTTCTAACCTTTACACCACAATGTTTGTTAAAAACACACACACCTTATTATATTTGTTCATGGCCAGGCCAATGAGATCACAGAGCAGGTTGTTGACCTGGTCCTCAAACAGACTGATGTTCGTGAGCGTCTCACCTGTCAAATTCACGAACTGGTGTGCATAAACTACCTGACCTTTCAAAATCACCAGGACCCAACACTCATTAGTATGACAGTACCAGATTCAAGACCATACATGCGATCTAGAGACAGCTATTGCAACATACCCATCATCCTTTGCTCCAACAGGATCTCCAGAACAGACCAGTGGATGTCCAGGTGCAGATGCAATAATTGCCAAGATGGAGGAAAGAGCTGTAAAGGGGGTAAACACTGTTAGTTTCTTTTATATAACACTTTCTTTCACTACTAGGGTGAGTAATATAATAAAAATATATAGTTCAACCAAAAATGAAAATTCTGTCTTCGTTTACTCACTCTCAAGCTGCTCCAAACCTGTATGAGTTTCTTTCTTCTGTTTAATGTAAAAAGTTATTTTGAAAAAGGTACATCAAAAGGTACTACTATGGAAGTCAGGGGGGACCGGAAACTGTTTGGTCACCCACCTTCTTCAAAATGTGTTCTACTGTATTCATAAAAAGAAAAAAATTCATAAAGGTTTGGAACAACTAGAGGATGAGTTAATGATGACAGAATTTTAATTTTTGGGTGACCTATCCTTTTAAGCAATTTACTGTAGATATTGAGGAATATCATCAAAAGGCTAAAAGATATAATTGGCACATAGGTGTTCTGTGCCTGTGGTACCTTTCCCTGATGTTGAATGTAAGAGCACTCTGGACATTGGCTGGCAGATTTTTGATTCGTCCAATAAGCAGCGTGATACTGAAGAGCTCCTCTACCAAGACTGAGGGCAGGTGAGCCTCTGTGTCTTTAAAGAGATGAACAGGACCTTCATCTAGGGATTGTGAGGGCTCCAAAAACTGAGAGCAAAACAAAATGTGAAACCTACAGTACAGGTCAAAAGTTTGGAAACATTACTATTTTTAATGTTTTTGAAAGAAGTTTCTTCTGCTCATCAAGCCTGCATTCATTTGATCAAAAATACAGATACAAATTGTAATATTGTGATATATTATTACAATTTAAAATAATTGTTTTTAAATTTATTATACTTTAAATTATCATTTATTTCTGTGATGCAAAGCTGAATTTTTAGGATCATTATCACATGATCCTTTAGAAATCATTCTAATATGATGATTCATTATCAAAGTTGGAAACAGTTCTGCTGCTTAATATTTTTTCAGAACATGTGATACTTTTTTAGGATACTTTGATGAATAAAAAGTAAAAAAAAAAAAGCTATGTTTTTAAAATATAAATATTTTGTAATAACAATATACACTACTGGTCAGTAATTTGGGGTCAGTAATTTTTTTTTCTTTCTTTTTTTAAATAAAATCAATACTTTTATTCAGCAAGGATGTGTTAAATTGATAAAAAGTGATAGTAAAGAAAATATATTATTAGAATATAGATCATTAGAATTTTTATTTTTATTTTGAATAAATGCAGTTCTTTTTAACCTTTTATTCATCAAATATATTAGACAGCAGAACTGTTTCCAACACTCATAATAAATCAGAATATTAGAATGATTTTCTAAATGATCATGTGATAGACTGGATGTTACATGTGACACTGAAGGCTGGAGTAATGATGCTGAAAATTCAGCTTTGCATCACAGGAATAAATTTATTTTATTTTAAGTATATTCGAATAGAAAAATATTATTTTAAGTTGTAATAATATTTCACAATATTACTGTTTTTTTTCTGTATTTTTGATCAAATAAATGCAGGCTTGATGAGCAGAAGAGACTTCTTTCAAAAACATTAAAAATAGTAATGTTTCCAAACTTTTTACCTGTACTGTATTTCTGATATTACTTTGCTACTACCAAGCCACAGCAATCTGTACCTGTAAATGAAGACCTTGATGTAGCTGAGGAACAGCACACACTGCTGTCTCAGTTCCTCTGCCTCATAATGAAGACTGCTCGCTTGACCTGAAAGTGTCAAAATATAGTTATTCATATTTCCACTGCAAAAATACTGTCAGACTGCAACAACTCTTCCTAAAATGACTGTCTCCAGATGCTTACCAAAATCATGCGAGCTGGACTGCACCAGCGTCTCCAGTTTTAACACCTTTTGTCTGAAAGGAAAGACAGATTGTCAAATTAGCAGACTTCCTGTTTCAGCAGACAACATGGCAATCATCCAGAGCCAACACACCTGCACTCCTACCTGAACAAGCCAAACAGAAGTTTGGTAGATTCTACCAGCGCTGTTTCTGTCACCCACGGGAAGTCAAAAATATCAACCGTGTCTCCCTCAAAATCTGCAGGAGCTGGATCGAGCTTTAACAGCAACCTAAACATAGAGGAAAGAGGATATACGCTTAACAGACAGGTTGACACAGAGTATATCATCATTATATCGCCGGGACATTGTACCTCTTCAGGGCTCCTCTGCTGATGTAGCCATTCGATGACAGTCGTCCCGTCTCTTCTCTACCTGGTTCATGAGCACAGGTGAAGCAGGCAGGCTGACTGGGAGCAGATTCACCATAATGATCCAGAGCAGATGGGGATACAGGCGGGGTGAGGGACTGCGAGAACTCGCCCTCCATATCAACAGGATGGAATAGACCACTGGGAAGAGTTCTGAAAGAGAAAATAATTCAACTCTGTTCAATAAAAACCCCTTAAACCACGACTTACTGTTCTCAAACAATCATTTAATAAAAATCGTACACCAGGGAGATAGAGAGAGAAAAAAAAAAACATTGACTTGGCCAGGCTGTAAGGCAACCGTAAATAAAGAAAGACCAGCAAATATCTAAGACTTGTTTACGTTATTTTCGGCAGTGGACACTCCTCTTCCAGACCTACGGCGCTAAATTGTGAGTTATTGACCTGGAAATTGTATCAGCAGAAAGAGAAGCCTATCATTTTTAACAGATACAACTATTTCAGTCATTTAGGAGGTAACAACTTCTATAATATCACTTACATCAACACTGTTGACAACTGCTGCGTCTATGAACGACCTTCCTCCCGGTGTATCAATGCACTCCCGCGCTACAGTCACAACAACACTGCGCATGCGCACAGACGTGTCGGTCATCCAAACAGCTCTTCGATTGGCCAGAAGTTATCGGGGGCGTGGTCAGGACCTGTAATAATATTACTGCATTGCAAACAGTGATTGAAAACATCGAAAAGTTACTGTGTGTTGTTGTTATTATTATTATTAAAGTAACGTAATTAATAACGCGTAACAGATAAAAACGACAATATATTTACATTACATGCAAGAAATGTGTTATTGCCGTTTAAATCACAGCTCCAGGCTGGCAGTAAAGAAATAAACGATTTTGAATCGTGATGCATTAATAGGCTACGTCTTAAGTCCCTTGGTCTGCCCCACATTACTCCGGTCTAATTAATAACCAGTACATCACTGTTAAGTAAAATTGGACCCAGGGTTATCCTGATTTCCATATGCAGATCTATCTCCGCCGGCTGCAGCTCTGGCCATCACCATGCATACATTTAAAAGCATCTTTTTCAGTCCCGCATCTGAAAGCAGATATCTCGATTTGATAATCTTTTATGGTCTTACCGGCTAGATTTAAAACATATATCGTTCGACTTGCGATTTTAGCTGTCACATCTACGACAAAAGACGAACTGATGTCGTTTTGTAGCCTCTTTGTTTTATCCAAATTATGGTTGCGTCTTGCAGTAGGCTACAGCTCAGCGCGCGCACGGACAGAAGGTAAGAAAGACAATTAAGTAAATTTTGTGATGTCTAACAAGAACAGGGCACTGAAAATGAATGCCACTTGCATAATTTGTATATGTTACTTGCATGCTTGCAGAGGCAAGAAGATTTTTTTTTTCTTTTTTGCAAAATATAAACTGGTTGTGGTCCAAATCCTAGCAAGCCCTCTACTAAGACAGCATTGAAAGTGCTTTCCAGATTTTCAAACAGTCAAAATGTTCAAGTGAGTCCCATTTTGTAGCCATTTTAGGTTATCCTAGAGGCTGCCGTCGTCTGTCTCAATCTATTAGCTCTGAATAATTTACGTCCATAATTTGTGAATGAAATGATGTTCCTGTGTAATCAGAGCACAAGGACGTGTCAGGCAATATGCTGATTAGTGTGCATGAACTCACTGCAGTTGTAATGATGAGATGAGCTATTGTCTATATGTTGCAATATATTTGGAGCATACAGATGTAGCTATAGCCTATTTCGTCTTATTATCAACAGGTACGACCCTTGTGAAAACAAGGTATAGTATAAGGGCAAATGCAAAGTAAAAATGCAAATGGTCTTGAAAAGCATGCCTGCTTGAAGGGCATCCTATGGCTATTTAAAACAATTAATTTATGTTAAATTAGTATTTTTTTCCCCCTCACAAATTGGACCCATTTGCTTGTTGCCCCATGTCTGTTTCCCCCAGGATACAAAGAAAAACCAATAAGGGTTAAGTATAAAACAAGTACTCAACAGAATAAACCCCTGACTCTAATAGGTCTATAAAAAGCATACTTTAAAAGTGACATACAGTTAAAGCTCCACAATGAGTTTAAGTAATGACTTATATTTTACTCCTCATTGGGTTCCTTCCAAAAAAAGATTCCACCATTGTACTTCAAAACGTTCCCGTCTCTTTTATCTGAAGGTGCCCCCCATGGCTTCGTCTTGATCAATTAAACTGCTGAAAGGCCATCTCCCTCAGCCTTTTCAGCACAGTGCTTTAAAGAAATATGAAGTTATCAGTCGTCCTAAGCGATATGAGGGGGAAAAAAATAAGTAGTTTGTCTATAAAAATGTCCAGGTGCTTTATCAGAGTCCCTGTAGGCCTTGAGATCCTTGTGCTGAATGTTCGCTCTGTGGAATGGATCATCTGTATGGCAGACCCCTGTCCCCCTCCTTCCTCACTACCTCAGGCCGAGCAGCTTAGTGGGAGTACATCCCGGCTTTACAGAAAGATTTACTAGGCGATTTTGAGGAGCAGGGAAACTCCATCCATACTGAAGTGCATGCAGAAATACTAATATAGTACATTGTTTTTAATGTTTTTTCATATCACGTCTGTTCTCACCTAAACCATTCATCCGAAAAATCCAAAATTAGTCCATAAATGATGTCTTTTAACATTCATTTCTTTGTGATAATGTTTATGTAAAATAGACCTAAATATTCCTCTTACTTCATTTAAAATTTTTGTCTGTGCTTTCTGAACTCTTTGCAAAGAATATAGTGGAACCCTGCAGATGGTGAGTGAAGGTAAAGTTATAAATGCATTGTTTGTATGCCAAGAGCAACTAGCGATAGCACTGTGTCTTCTTGCCGAAGACATTTGCATAGAAACCTGTAGATAGAGTGTGTAGGAAGAGGTTGTGTGGGTGGTTGTTATTGGTTTCTGTCAGAGAACCGTGACCTAAGGTGATGGACTTCAGGATTTTTATGCTGTGGCGGACAGGTAGTGTTTGTATGAAAGAAACTTAACATATCTTTCCAGGAAAAACTTTCAGATCAGTTTATAATGTGGAGTGCGAGATACTATATGTGTAAAATTGACTATTTAGTGATATAATTTATGCTATCTTGGCTAAATATGTATTTTGGATATAATCAGCATTAAAGTTGTAGTGGTCAAACCACTTTTTTGCTTTTTAATTTATTTATAAATCTGTACATTGGAATTGTTCTGAGATATTTTCATTTAAAAGTACTGAAAGTGAAAGTATTGAAAACACAAATTTACTTCAGAAATTAAAAAAGAAAGCTTACATTGAACTTGGCTGTTGTATGGTAACAAAATGGATTTTAAAATTCTAAAAAGCAATTATATTTTCCTAATTCTGAAAGTGAATGTGAAGCCTGTCCTTAATAGATTAGATTATTATTTATTAACCATTTAAATGTTTGTTCATGGGTTTCTCAGTATTTAATTAATATTATCCTTTTACTAATACTGCTACAAATATTTACTGTTTGATACTTTCAACACACCATCATGTTCCCCACCTTTGCTTAGCCTTTGTATTCATACCTGCATGTTACCAGCAAATATCACTCTTTCATCTCTTTACTTTGCTGAAACATCCTCTTTCAATTCAGAATGTCACTCTTGCTCATTTGTTCCTCTGTTTATTATACAGTGCTTTACATGAAATATGCATGAAACACAAATGGACTCTCCAGTTCATAAGCAATTTAATAAGTGAATATGCCCAGTGCAGATATTCATGTGGACACAAACTCGCACTTTTCAGATTATAGTTCTGGTTTTGTTACCTGTTAACTCAAGAGTGTTTTCAAGAGCAGAATGGTGAAACATGTAGACTAAAACAATTCAGACACTGAATTGTCTCAGCATATCATGGGTCTAAATAGCTTCTTTTGATTGCTGTGTTTTTCCCTTATCGCTGTGTTTTTTTTCAATGTGTTCATTGATGCTACTTATTTTCTTACACCTAATAATTTTCTTTTTCCTCTCTTGATTTTTAGTATATTTCATATTTTTATTTAATTAAAATTTTTTTTTTTTAAGTAGAGTCTTCACACTCTCTCAGGACACTTTTCATAATAATCATATCAGTCTTGTTAATACAAATGCTTCATTAATTAATATTGAGAAAACTAATGGGAAATGTACTTCAGGTCAAAACATAAGTGTTCACTGTTTCGTTCATATTTCTATTTCCAATTAGATTTTTGTTCTCTATTTTGAAAATTTCCATGGGCCCTCTGGTTTGTGAGACAATCATACATATTTACACTCTGTAGGTATTCACGTTCTTTCACCTTGTCTGCCCAGTTGGCCGACATTAGTCATAAATGTATTTTCCAACCATTAAGCATAGACCTGTTAAAGTGTCATATTAACATTGAGCTAAAGCATAATACATTCTAGAAATAATATGACTTAATTTCAATGGGGCAACTTGTGGGGCTGTACTTTTTGTTTGGACCCAGCGGTGATACACCCTTCAGCCAATCAATGCATTTCAACCAGCCATCAGTCCTTTTGAACTGTTGAAAGGCTTCACTTAATGTATGTATTTAAGAAAGAGTGCTCGCTGCTCTTAATTGATACCATTGTGAATGGCAGGGCATGGATTGGAGAGGCCCGCTGCGCTGCTGCTGTGGCTGCCCACACACTGCTGCAGTTGCACTGTTTTGCCGCCGGAGGGCAGCGCGGGACCGGGACCCAGTGGCAGTGGAGGGAGGGACGGCGGTCGAGAGATCGCTGGCCGTGCAACACGAACTACAGATCATCTCACGGGTCAGCGCATATTTTAAACAGCCTTTATTACCCTAACCCAGACCCCCGTTTTTTTTCGCTCCAATTTCTAAATCCGTTTACTGAGGGTCTTTTATAAGCAGAAATGTGAAAAGTGCTGACTGCTATTCCCATTTTGAGGATATCTGACTTCATCAAATTACAGTTGGGTTTTTGAATATTTCATATTTGATCAAAAGCCCTTTACAAGCGACGCACACACACGGGCCCACCTGGGGCATGATCAATTTTTAAAACTCCAATCATTATGCACACATTGACCCACAATGTCCACTTTAATTCAGGTATTTATTACGAAACCTTTGCACCCTTTTCACTTGTATTATTTCAAAGGTTCCTAAAGCCTTTAATGAAAGCCTAGGCATATAGTGTATGGCATTAGCCTTCTCTGCTATATGTTTTATGCTTGCACATAAACCGACTCGTGTGCTCTTGTTGCTATCGAACTGCACAACGTTGCCGTTCCCCTTTTAACCCCCCATCTAAAACACTTTAAAATGGCCAGCCTCAGACGGAGGCCAATATTGGCCTTGGCTGTACCTTGAATAATGAATAATTCATCTGTTTGACCTTTAGCTGAAGTTTATTGGAGGGTGAAGGCGTCCTGCTGGCCTGCCTGCTGCCTGGCCCAGCTTGAGCTCTGTTTCCCCTCTTAGTCATGTCCCCTTAGATATCCTCGTCTTCCCTCGCTGTCGCCAAGTGAGGTGTGAGGACACAAAATGTCTTGACCATCAAAGTTCCTCGCCGTGTCTTGGTCTTATGTTTTGACTTGTTTTGAAGGTCAGGTTTGTTACATCCACCTATATTAAACATAACCTCTGACCCACTGTGAGCTACTCTGTATCATGGGATGGTCCTCCTGTTGTATATCTACCTTTATGAAACATATCGTATGTAAACGCACATCCAGTGTGCAGAATGGCAGTGAATGATTGCTCTGAATTGGTTGCGTGTTCGTTTTCAATTAATCCTCGATCCCAGCGTCCCATCGGCCCCATGAGCTCTTTCGTAAAAAATGACTGACTGGGCTGTTTTACCTGTCGCCTTAGGCTGGTGCTACATGTCATTGACATTAAATTCCCTCTGTTAAGTCTGATTTAATTGTGTCACTGGTGATTTTTGTCCTCACCTGTCCAAATACTGTATGTCAAGTTCTGCTCATTCCAGTTCCCTTAGCTTATGCTCTCAAATGGGTTATGCCTGCACATCATGTTTTGCAATATTAACACGTCCTTCATGGCTAAGACTGTGGAATTGAGTGGTTATCAAATGGGTACTTTGAAAATCTTTCTATATTGATAATTTGTTTGAAAAACATTTCCATCTGAAAGGTTTTATCCCACAAGAATCCCCAAGGACACCATCAAGTATAATTTGTTGCTTTCTGAAAGAAATGCTTACTTTATTCCCTATTATCCAGAATTACTCGTTCGTATATTCAAAAAGTTAGAGCTAAAGATTTAAAGATTCAGAATATGTGAATATATTTTGAGTATGTTGTAAATGTGGCAACAACTCTCTGGAATACTTGATTAATTGGTCAACTGCAGAATTTAGCCCTGAGATATTTCAGTATTTGGTGTCTCTCATGGCAATGCTTATCTGCACAACTGAGACGCACACTATTTTCATGTCTCTCTGTCACAATGCAGACTTGCTCTCTATAAAGTGCAACGGTCAGTTCCTGAAGCAAAAATCCAATTCATTTTTTCGATAGGGATTTTTAACAATAACTTATAAACCTCTGATAACAAGCTTGCTATAAGGTTGTTAATCAATAGGATATTCTTTTGTTGAAGCTGTCAGCCTGCATTATTTCAACTTTCTTTTTAAAATAATTGCATGTAACAGTGAAATTCCTGATGGAAAAACTACAATCAAGAGAACCAACAAGCAAATTGTGCTGAAAGAACTCTTTAGTGCCTGTCCTTTTTCATGAAGCAATATGAATGATGTAATATGATCGGTCTCCCTGCACTCTCAGACTACTCAAATATTTGAAATGCTTCATGGGATTGTAGTTATTTTCTCATTACAGCTGTTAAGTACGGTTTAAGTTTGTAATGTTGTGATTCACCATATAGCTTTTTGGGTTGGTGCATGACTATTTAACAAAGAATTTCTTTTAATCATTGTGGGAAAAATACTTCCGGAACCAAAGCCGCTAAATTTTTATTTTTATTTTTTACACTTTATTCTTTTGTACGGAAGCAATTGCCACCATCTTACATATAAGTTATGATTTTATGATTTCAATTTAAATTCAAAAATCAGTATTAATTGTACACCAATATTTTTGCAGTATTTGTCTTCTTGATATCCTGAATGTTTGGTACGTTGTAGTAGCCTATTATTAAGTGGAAGCTTTAAGATTGGTCTAATATATGAATTACAAATGTGCAATTCCACATTTATTTATTTGGTGAATAGCTGTGTAACAAGTGGAGTAGCAGACAGTCAGCCCACCTTGTTTGAGATCCACGTAAAAAAGGAAAAATTGTGGCTTTCTTTGACATATGCTTCATTACATATGCCACAAAATCTCCTCACATTCATATGGGATTGACCAGCTGTGCCACAGGAAGACAGATCATTCCTTGTCGTAATAGAGGGATTTGGCAGAAAGCGTCCATAGCATACATCGCCTCAGAGCCGCCACCCCGCTGTGAAACAAATCTTCACCCCATCTTGCTAACATCCTCTCACCATGTAGTCGACCATAGCACTTTGCACTTAATATATCCCTCACACCTTTCAACGACGTCATGTGCATTTGAAGGTCATTACAATATGTTTGTTCTCACTTGGAACAGTTATGGGCTGTAGATGCTGTCAAAGTGAGCTTGCTTTTATTTTATGTGATTTATAATGTTCTCAGTGACATTATGTCACCATTTCCAGCCTCTTCAGTCCCATCATAAAAGGTCACTGATGAATCTCTTCGTCTGCAAGGGCGATATTAAAATCTCCGAACATAGTGGCTTACATGCTGGCTAAATGAAAACCCCATTGAAATCTGCTGACACAAGGCTTAAATAAACCAGTGTAGGCAGAGTTTGTTTATATGGAGGTTTTCAATGTAGGCTGAGACTTGTATTGTAACCTGTGTGTGTACCGTAATGCAATCCGTGTGTAATTGTTGGTGCGTGTTAGGAGTCAGTAATCATCCTAAAGTGTGGTAATGAGTGTCCAGGCACATGTCAGGAAGTGTTCCAGAGGTTGTTTATGCATTGTTGGGTTGAAATGGGATCTGTGTGTTCTGTGAGAAGTGTGGGCACGAGCACGCAGACGCACGTCAGGCAGATAATGGTAGCTATTATGGGTTTGAGGTTTCATTTGAAGTGCCAGGAAAATATCTGACACCTTTGCAGCACAGATATACAGCTTCACGCTTGTGCACACTGCGACCTCATGGTGAACGTAAGAGATGGTGGTTTTTGAGACCTCCATACAATGGGCTAGTAAAGTGCTATGAGAGGTCAGTGTTTGTTTGTGTGTGTGTGTTTTGTTGTTGCATTTGGTTCAAAGTAAAAAGAGTATTTCAGTTCAATCAACAATGTTGTTTTAAAAAAGCAACACTGATGGAAAATTCTAACACAATTTTTTTAAGAAGTGAAAATTTTTAATAGTCATCTACTTATAATGGATGTCTAAGTGTGTATTTTATCACCAGTGCAAAAGCATTTCACAAGACAGGTATTAAACGTAACACATGACTAGTGTGAAAATCACTTACCAACCTTGCCTCTTTTTACTATAAGGCTCGCTTGTTGCGAGTTTAGAAAAGGAGAAGAACATTGTCCTCTACATAGTCCTTTCCCCAAAGACTTCCACTGTAAGTGCATCACAGCAAATGTGATTTGTGTTTGTTTTGGTAATCAACAGCATGTCACAGATGCTGTTGATTGGACTTTTTTTGAAACCGCTATTAAAATATGTTAAAAGTATCCAAAGTTCGTTAAAGTTGTAGAAACTTGGTGGCATGTCTGATTAAAACCCTGGAAGAAACACCAGTCCTTTTCTATTTTTTTATTCCATTGACTTGAAGAAGCTTAAAGGGATACTCCACCCCAAAATGAAAATTTTGTCATTAATCACTTACCCCCATGCCGTTCCAAACCTGTAAAAGCTCCGTTCGTCTTCAGAACACAATTTAAGATATTTTGGATGAAAACCTGAGGCTTGAGACTGTCCCATAGACTGCCAAGTAAATAGCAGTGTCAAGGTCCATAAAAGGTATGAAAGTCGTCGTCAAAATACTCCATCTGCCATGTGACGTGCAATCTGGGTTATATGAAGCGACGGGAACACTATTTGTAAGCGAAGAAAACAAAAATAATTACTTTTTTCAATAATTCCTATGTCAACGGTCTCCTCTGTGTCTCTCCATATCACCGTATGCTCTTCTGTATCAGCCGCGCCACAAGGATGCGCTATTTTATTTCAAATCAAAGCTAAATACACATAGAAACAGCACATCCTTGTGGCACGGATGATACAGAAGAGGATCCCTCCTGTTTGCAGTAGCGCTACTGTATGTAACATGTAACATAGCGTATTACAGCTGGGAAATGCATGTAAAATTAAGCTACCCTCTCATTCACTGATCTGCTCCCTGCAATGCTCTGCTCATGCTCTGATAATACTGAATAAAAATAATATATTGATATTTAATATTAATATATTTTCTGTCCAATTTTTTTGTCACTTTCATTAAAAGTCTTACAAAATTACTTTATATTATTTGATAAAATAATAATTAATTATTACAACCCATTTTCGGTTTCGTTTTTCAGCCAAGTGTTTTCAGAATTTTCAGTTTCAGCCCAGAATTTTCATCTGGTGCATTCTTAAATCATTCTCATACAGTTTTTTTTAACTGACCTTGTATAAAGGGCTTGTCAAACTTCCTTTTTTTTTTTTGGAAATGCATTAATACATGCATGAGAACACACTTACACATGTTGTTGTTTTTTCGTTTTAGTTTTTTCTTTTCCTTTTTGTTTAAATAAGAAAAAAATTAATTAAAAGAACCAACAGAAACATGAAGGCATGGTTACATCCACTATGTGCTGTTCGTGTGAGTGTAATTTGCGTCTTCTGTGTTTTCGTAGTTTATAGAGGTAGTTTTTCTTCGGTCGGCAGTTGAGATATGATCTGCCAATCTGTGTTTGGGCTATTTCCATTCAGCGGTTTCCCCATTTATCTTGGATGTGCCTGTCCTCTTTATCTGATATTAAGTGTTGATGTGCTTTTCCCTTATTTATTTTTATTTATTTATTTTTTCTAGGAACATTACAATCAGTTGTATCCAAGATGTGTGAACATCCCACCGTCAGTCTTTTTAGATTCACATAATATCCCATCAAATGCAGACCAAATGTTGTGAATGCTCTGGTGGATGTCAGACACTGTAAGTATATAGTACATTTGGAGTGAAAGATGGGGAGTGTGTGCACGTATATGTGTGTGTAATCATGTGGACACATGGCAATGCTCTAATGGTAGTGAGAGAGTTTGTGTTCTATTACAGAGAGCTGTGTGATAGATACGGCTGTGCCATTTACTGTGCAGTGGAGATGGAGACAGGTTTAGGCCAGGGCAGAAAGGAGGGAGGGAACGCCATTACACACACACACACAGCATGGTGTTTAGCCCCTCTCTCTCTTTAGCTCTGTCTGTTATCCTCTGTATTTCGCCCTGTTTTATTTCTCCCCTCAATGTACTTGCTGATTCTTCCCGTTGTGTTCTTGCGGAGAAGGATTGAGATGAAAAAGTGCTGAGGGCAATGCTCCGACTGAGGCTACTGAGAGACAGAAACATGTCTACATCTCTGTAGGCAGGAGAGATAGAGATAGATTTATAGACAGAGAGAGAATGAACGAATGTGTGAGTGAAAGAGAGAGAGAGGGGAGAGAGCTGATGCTGTATGCTCTCTGCAGGGTGAGATGATGTATGACTGGAAAGGCCACATGTTGGCCATGTGATGGATTAAAGCACTTTGTAGGAAAATTACAGAGAGCGCCTTGCCACCCCCAAGTCCTGTCTTTAATAAAACTCCACACACAGTCTCACACACACACACACACACACCCCTATGCAGACTAAAAGAAAGTGTGTAGTCTAGATAAACACATCTGGACTCAGGTAATGCATGTTAATCTACATAAATTTACAGTCATTTGTCTAGCATTTAATTCAATACACCTGAGCATCAGAAGAAAAGACCTTGAATAATGTAGTGGTGGTGGAAAAAATAGGCTGGGGTTTATAAAGTATGATTTCGGAATATAAAAGTATGTGGGTAAGTCTACGTGAAATGGCATCAGCAACTCATTTGGGTTCTGTACTGTGCTGTATTTATGAGTAAAACAGAATGTTCAAAGAGAAACAGTTGAGGACAGGACTGGATTTTAACTGTCACAAATTGACTGGATATTGAAAAGTGGGGTGTTTTATATCAGAATGGAGCCAGTCTTGTATATGAGTTTGCAGTAGATTGTGGAGGAGTTTGAAGGACAAGTTGACTCTTAAGAGTATCTCAACATATCCTGAAGGTATTGCTTATTTTTAAAAGAAATCTATTGTTATTTGCTATTATTATCATAACCTTTATTATGTAATTATTTTCATTTCTTAAATTCTGATCTGGATTGATGATGATCCACTCCACAACTAGTTACACTACTGTTCAAAAGTTTTGGGATATTTTTGTTTTGTAAGAATTTAGTGCTTTTATTCAACATGAATGCATTTAATCAATCAAACATGACAGTAAAGACATAATGTTACAAAAGATATCAAATAAAGACTGTTCTTTTGAGCTTTCTGTTCATCAAAAAATCATGAAAAACAAAATATCATGGTTTCCAAATATTAAGCAGCACTGTTTTCAACATGGATAATAATAAGAAATATTTCTTGAGCACCAAGTCAGCGTATTAAAATAATTTCTGAAGGATCATGTGACATTGAAGATTAGAGTAATGAATAAGAATAAAGGACATTAAAAAATATATATATTTAAAATCGTAATGATATTTCTCATATGGTATTAAGTGTATAATTTAAGAAATAAGATCCTCTCATATTTCATTAAGGTTTTGATTGGAATTGTTGGATTCAAAATAACAAGTGTAGCAACCAAGACTTGGAATATAGTGCACAAGTCGTCATCCTTTCAGCTCCATAAATGAAAAGGAAAATTGTACAGGTTGATAGTGAAGGTGAGTAAATTATTAAAATTAACCATTAAAACATTAACTGGTAACCCACATGGCCTATGGCCTACCATCAAAAAAGTAGTTTTGTAGCAGAGTGATTTACATTTTGATGAACATAGGAACAATAATAAATGGTGTCCATTTTGATCTTGTGTCTAGTGTATGGTTTGAAATGTTGTTGGCTGATGTGAGAGCTCAAGAAATTTAATTGGTCAAGGTTAGAACCTAATAGAAAACTTCTAATAGAATCCTTTCAGTTCACCTCCTGCTAAAGAGGCCTATGAATATTCAATGAAAGAGTGAGAGGAGAAAAACAGCAATGGAGGGAAGGAGGCTGAGGGCTGGAGGTAAAGACCAAAAGGGCTTCTTCATTTGCCTTCGCTTTTGCCCTCAGCAGACCTGTACATCAGGCTAACAATTCACCATCCTCATCTCTCACTATTTATCTGCCACAAAAATGATAGATCTCAATTAGGTTGAAACAATAAACAAACAATCAAACAAATTCACACAAACATTTTAACCGACAACCTCTTGTCTGATATCTATCTATATATATATATATATATATATATATATATATATATATATATAGATAGATAGATAGATAGATAGATAGATTCCAATTCATCAATTAAGGTCTTGTGCAATGAGAATCTCTGTTTGTAGTAAATAAAACAATAAAAAAGGTCTTCTCCTCTGAATCAGGAGAGCAATATGCACAGATAAAGCACAATTTACAAGCGAAAACTGTTTTAAATAAGTTGGTGGATTTTGACGTAAGAGGACAGCAGGGAGGAAATTTACTGGAGGAAATCATATTTTGAATTATGGACATGTAGACCAAAAGTAACAGTTTTAAGTTTCAAGTGCCTTAATGATGGATTTGTTTATTACAAATGTAACTTTTTTTATTGTTTATTACAAACATGTAACTGATTTTTGATTACTCAGACATTTTGCTGAACATTGTAGTTTGTGAAACAGCAGCACTGTTCAAAAGTTTTAAGGTGCGCAAGCATGGTAAGTGAGCTGGCGAGCTCGTTAAGATAAGACAGCGCAGCTTTAGAACGGCGCTGCCTAGAATCCATCTGGCGAAACTCTGCTCTCTACCCAACAAAACAGACAAACTACTTCTGCTCTATAAATAAGGACTTTTCAAACTTTGCTGCTCTGTGTTTCATGGAAAACTGGCTGAATGAAGCCATTCCGGACAACGTGTTACATCTGCTGGGCTTCCGGCTGTTCAGAGCAGATCATGAAGCAGAATCAACAGGGAAATCGAATGGCGGTGGGACATGCTTTTACATCAACAAAAGGCGGTGGACAGATGTAACAATGTTGAAGAAGATGTGCTAAACCAATCAATACTACACATGGCTGATCAGATCACAACTGTAAAAAATTTTCCTGTAAAATAACAGTAAAGAGCTGGCAGCAGAGACGCCAGCAGTATACCGTTATTTTTACGGTATTCATACGTAAAATGACTTTACGGTAGTAGTCTGTAAACCAGAAAAACTGTATTTTTCTGTATTTCTATAATTTACAGTAAAGAGCTGGCAGCAAAGACGCCAGCAATATACCGTTATTTTTACGGTATTCATACGTAAAATGACTTTACGGTAGCAGTCTGTAAACCAGAAATACAGTATATTTCTGTAGTAACAGTGTTAAATGATTTAACAGTATAATACAGTAAAAAATAAATGCAGCATATTTCTGTGATTTATTTGGAAACTAAAATAATATTGTTTAGGTTGTTACTTTAACTTCTCACAGTTTACTGTGCCTGTCTACAGTAAACTGTGAGAAGTTAAAGTAACAACCTAAACAATATTATTGTAATTTCCGAATAATCACAGAAATATGCTGCATTTTTTTTACTGTATTAAAAATAACATAAATTTAGCAGTTTCCTAAAATATCAGTCTGCAATGATATTTAAAATATCAGTCTCCCAATGAACTTCATTATTCCCAGGGCTAAAGACAATTGCTTAAGATATGCATTATTGTGAATACTATGCAAATTAAGCAATAAAAACTTCTAAATCAAATACCTTTATTTCAAAGAGCAATGTCAATGTCAACATGAATACAAAAAAAGAAAAAAAAAAAAAAAGAAAAAAGAAAATAAACACTGTTGGACGATGCTGAGAAGAGCTATCTAGTAGCAAACAGAAACAGTAGTGTCTGCTTTAGACTATGGCAATAAACTTTTTGAAAGGCATAACCTACAGTTGACTTTTTTTTTTTTATTTAAGACATAAGTTTGAACACTTACCAAATTCTTGTCATAAGTGATTTATCTTACCTACAGTAATTTAAGCTTTACCTTGAATAACACAATAGGTGTAAGAAAAGGACCAATGCAACAAATACACATCATTAGCAATATTTGGAAAACTACACTATTAAGACTGTTGAAGGAACATTAAGACCTTTTTGATAACATGCATAAGAACATTCAGCATGCAAGCATCTTTTGCACATTTTGGGGGAAAAAAGCCCAAAGGCTCATTTTTTTCCTCTCAACATAGTCCTGTGAGTTAGATAAAAATTTCCTCAAAAATCAACTTAAAAGATTTATATATGTAATCTGCAATATATTCTCTTCTGTCTGTAAAAATATACTTTCATAATAACATTTGAACATATGCAGAAATGGCAACATTTTGAAAACATACTTAAGAACATTTTGAAAATGTGCATTAAGGCCTTTTTGAAACTATTATAGAACAGTAGAACATTTTTGCAGGATGTATCAATATGCATCAATAAAAACATTTAGGGATGAAACTGTAAGGTAGGCACCTTGCCACTGCAAGCTAGACTTGCAGGTTACCTCTTAAAATTGTCCTGTGAGGTAGGCTTGTGTTTTTACATCTTAGTTTTTGTGAATCCAGGAGAGATGACTATCACTTTGGTAGCCGCTGTTCCTCTCTGCAGCATTATTCCAGTGCTGCAACTGTCAAAAAACAACAAACAATCATAATCATAATCATAATAATAAATAAATTATACAATGGGGGTTTGTACAGTATACACTCCAAGCTAATTCTTATAAAGTTAATAATACCAGTTCTCTTGTGGCTTAATGTGGCAATGCCAGACTGTCAAAACAAAGAGAGAAAGATTAAAGAGCTCACCGATCTATATGAAGTTCCATTCAAAGTCAAGGAGATTCTTCAGTAGCATGGCGACGTGTGTATTGACTGCAGAAGACTTCTTCTGGACGATCACACCTTTCTTCTTGGAGACAACCTTGCCCCTTTTGGCCTTTGTCCCTCTCTCTGGATTTATACCAATGAAGCGCCTGAAATCAAAATAGTCTAAGATCAGAGTGGGGCTGCAACAACATACTGTTTTTTGTACATGCAATTAAATGCAATGATTTTTTTTGTCTTTCTTCATTGCACAAATAGAGTGGATTGAATGACATCAAATGGAATTATAATAAAGCCGATACCCTGTGTGTGTGTGTGTGTGTGTGTGCGTGTGTGCGTGTGTATAGGTGTGTGTAGGTGTGTGTGTGTGTGTGTGTGTGTGTGTTTATGCTTGTGTGTGTGTGTGTGTGTGTGTGCGTGTGTGTGCGTGTGTGTGTGTGTGTGTGTGTGTGTGTTGAGGCTTGAAATGTACAGTACTAATACCATTTTATGCAAAAAAAAAAAAAATACGAAAACATTAATTTAATTGTATATATCCATATAATGATGACAGAGAATGAAGGGGGTTTACCTCTGAATGAATTCCAGAGTGCAGGCTGCCTCATCTTGATACTGAAGGCTGAATATGTAGTAGATTGCAAACATAGCAGCAAGTCCCGTTGCAAATGTTGGTGTGATGCCCTCAGAGATTACACGGCCCTCAAAGGTGATCATCCAACCCTTAATTGTGACTTGCCCTGTTGCACCTGAAACTTCAAGTCATAGCAACATGGGAATACTTGTGTTACCTTGTGTAAGCATTTGTAAACTCAAGATGAATGGCCGATATAATATACAATGTGTCTATCAATGAATCTAAATTAAATGTATATTACCAGGCAATATCAGGCGAGGACTTGCAGGAAGACTGAGAGTTGTCTCAACGTCAGATGCAGTGGCAGACACCTGAAGGGAACAAATATATTATCCTTACCATAATAAGATTTTTAAGAAGAAAATTTATTAAAAGGACAATAATTAGTAAACACTAGGTGAGAGTAACCTAGAGGCCAATGAGGTAGGCTTCTGAAGTAAATACAATCAAACTGCTAAATAGATTTGGCATTTAAAATTTAAAGGGTAACAATTTTATTTTTTACAGGTCTTGGGGAGTTCTACTGCAAACGTCTAAAAAATAGTATGAACCCTTTTGTGGCTCTAGAGGAAACTGCACATAATCTGATAAATTGCCTCCAGTGATGTCACTCAGTGGTCAAGTTGAATTGTGGATAATGTAGGCACAAGGTTTTGCAAAGGAAGAAGAATATGTGGAATAAAAAAGTTAATATTTGTGTTTCTGCTGTATTGATTTGATCATTTGCTTTTAAAACATTCAACAGTGTCATTGTAGGGCAAAGAAGACAAGTTAAATACTTTTTAAAACCTTGCACCTACTTTACCCATAATGCAATTTACCAACTGTGTGACAACATGGAGGTAATTTATCATCTTACATGCAGCTTCCTCTGAGCCACAAAATAATTTACACTTCTGTTTTGACATATGTAGTAGTACTCCCCAAAACTAGTACACACATTAGGTGTCTGGACACTGAAGACTGGTTGAGTCACCCTTTAAAACACAGGGTTAGAAAGAAAAAATAAAACTTACATCTGTAAGAAGGATCAGCCCGGTTAGGTCCTCTCCAAAGTGTGCCATGAGCAGCTGAACAACACGAAGTGCCATCTCATTATCTTCACCATTAGAGAGGATATCCTTGACATCTTTGTTGGTAGGTTTTCCCCTGAAGTATTCTGTGATGGCTCTTCCACATTCCTCCATACTGAGTTCCAAGCTACGAAGCACATTGATGTCTGTGAGCAACTCAAAATGCGCGTATATATACCTTGGCATGAAAAGAAAAGGCCATTTGCTTTTCACATCTTCAATGTCAGGTGGTGGAAGTGTATTTATATGGCGACGTTGTAGAGAGAATGTGAGCTCCATTAGATTTTTAACTTCTGCTCTTTCTGCTCCACCTGCACCCTCCTGTCTGTAAATCTCCTCCAGTCTCTGGCGGTGCTGCTCCACAGTTTCATCAGTTTCTTCTGGGGGAAGCTCTGGCTGAAATCGTGTACATCCATATGTGTCAGTTGGACCCCTCTTGCCTGTAGAGGATCGGTGGCATGAGAAGCTTCTATCACGGTTCACATTCTCAATGCGGTTTTTTAATTGAATCAAAAGTGATGTATAACCTCCACACAGAAGTGACCCATCTGGTGCAATATCAGCAAAACTCTTTGGGTACTGCCTGATGATATTTCGAACCACAGTTAGGCATTGTGCGCGAGTGGGGTTAGCTTCATACCTTCTCATTTCATCCGCAAGTACTCGTACCATCTGGCGTCGCTCCACTGGTTTAGGTCTCTTGCCATCTGCAATTGCAGAACGAATTTCCTGTGGCATTTGTTCCCAAGGGACCTGGAATATTTCTGGCCATGTTTTCAGAATCTGAGATGTGGAAGGTCTGTTGCTTGGCTCACTGTTTCTTGCCTGGCTTGAACATGACGAAATGGACGATAGCTGTGATGAGCTAGAATTAGGTGGAGTGCATAATGTTGGTGATGAAGACCCAGACACCGACCAATCACTACTCAGTGGTGACGAAGTTGGAATGACTTGTAAATCCAGTGCAACTGTCTCGGTTTCTAAAAAACAAACAAACAAAAAAAAAAATTAGGGCACATAACTAATAAGCTATATCAGAGTCACTGCAGACATTTGGCCAAAAGTCTACTAAACTCTCATTATAATAAGGAATATTTGAAAAGTTTAAAGGTGCATTATGTAGTTTCAGGAAAAGAAATTCCACAACTGAATAAACGAGAATATAACAAGAGAATGCCACACTAAATTAACCATACATTACCTAATTTAAATGCATCCAGAAGTTTTCTGCGCTGGATAACAGGTAACAGATCAGCAATGTCTTCCTGTTGTACATATTTTAAGTCTTCTTTTGACTCCAAGCCGGAACTCTGAAGTTTCAATATTATTTGCCACTGGGTCTCTTCAGACAGATTTGGCAAGGTCTTGCAGATGATCTCTTTGATTTCTTCACTCATGTTCGACATCATTCTGGACTAGAGGGAAAGAATGGTGAAGAATTATCAGTGGTGTGCCATGGACAGTGTACTCAGGCAAGGGATAGTAATCAAGCAGATTCTCCTGATTAATACAACAGTAGCTTCTCTGCATCAGTGTGAGGCTGTAAACACCCATGTCAGGAATACGCAGGGCATGATACTTTTCAGCAATAAAATATACTTCTGAATCCTTATGAACGAGAACCACTTTGATTTTTCCAGTAACAAGACCCTCATCATCATCATCAATCACAATGATCATGTTCTTTCTGTATTTTGTCCCCTTCACAGTCACTTCATTGGCTATCAGAGTGTTTGTGGACTCAAAATTGTGATTTGCAACTGCTTCTATGATTACATCATTGTAGTCATCTGAGAAAAACTGTGTGCCCCTCTCCACTGAAACATCTGGAGGGAAGAAGGTACCCGCACTCAGAAAGGCCTGCAGAAGCTGATGTCTCTCTGCAAGAGTAGAACATGGATTCTTAAAGTTACGCAATTTTCTCAAACACTGCTTAAAATATGTGTGTTTGCTCTCAAATCTTAAAGTCCATAGGCGAATAAGTGGCCCAAACTGGATAATGAGCTCAGGATAATGACTGACATAATGATGTTTGGGCTTCAGTGGGTTGTCAGGAAAGGTTTGAATTCGGCAATGCAAATATTCATCAATCAGAACTCTTAGGTAGGCTATCTGGCCATTTGAAATCGCAGGTGCACAACTGAGGTCCACGACTTCTCTAAGTTGCAAAACCAACTGCCAAACTTGGTTGTCACCTGGATTTTTTACTTTGTCTCCGATCAAAACGGGCAACATTCTCAGCAAACACCAATTCTGCACAGCATGTCCCCCAAGTTTTCCACCCTCTGGAATAAACTCACACGGTTTGTCATTAGCATCCCTACCGAGATACTTGAACTGATTTATTCGTCGATTCAACTCAAGATAGCTAAACATTTTATCCACCTTAACAAGATGGTTAATGTACAGTGCCAGATCAGAGGATACAATACCTTCAAAAAGATCATGGCCAAGACATGGAGGCAACCCTGGCTGACATACATGGAAGTATTTGAGCGTATTAAATGCAGAGTCAAATTTAACACCTCCACTAGATGTAGACTGTCCTTCACTGCTCTGAACATGACCACTGTATGACTGCACTGTGCGTTTTGTGCTCTGGATAAGAGGATCTGCATGGAATACTTCTCTGCTGATATCACAATATCTGCAGAAGTGTGAGCTCCTGCTGAAGTTCTCCACAAAGCCTCCTATGTTATGTGAGCCTAGGTTGTCGCCTGCAATGGCACATAAAGTTCCCTTGTAAACCTTTCCATCAGACAGGGTAACACCACTAAGCTCAAGATCTTTAAGGTCATTGACAAGAGTGCCCATAACCAAGTCTTGACCAAAATACTTAAAATCGTGTTCTTTACAGAGAAGAACAAGTTGCATTTGATCAGTGCTGGATCTGTTGTGTGGCATTAAATCTGCAAGAGTTAGATACACTGCAAGTATCTTATGTTTTTTCTTTCCAGATCCCAGTGGGTTTACCACTTCAAATGCATCCTGATACAGGATCAAGCCCAGTGATGAGCTCTCTGTCTGGAAGAGCACATTCTCAGCCATATTTTTGCCATCCCACACATCCTTAAGAATATCCTTAGAACCAATACTGGCATGTGCTTGCTTATATTGTTCCTTCACTGACTGGCAATGGAATAGAGAATCAATTGTCTGTTTAATAGGAACATACTGGGCAAAACACTCTTTGCCTGCCTCATTCTGACCTAGAAAGATCTGAACTGGCTCAACATAGTTGAAGCTGTTCTTGAAAACTGTTTTTCTTTTCTGATCAGTTTTCAGTGGCTGAGTGTTGCAGGTCCTAAAGAGATCCTCAGTTTTCATGACTTCAATCACATTGTTTGTGTCTGCTTCAGAAATCCCAACTGTAATCAATTTCTCTTTGAGTTTGAAAAGCAAATGTGACTGGCTTATATCATGTATTTCCTGAAAATCTTCAATAATTGTTTGGATGACAGAGGATGGAAGCAAACACTTTGCTTGCAATTTCAAATAAAAGAGGGCTAAATTTTTAAAGAACTGTGATTCATCAGCAATTTCTGGGTAAATCTCTTGTTCATCACCTGCATTACAGGGAGGATCAATCTGCATGTCAGACTGATCCTGTTCACTCTCATGGGAAACACCAGGATTCACAACAGACTCAGCCAAATTTTCCTCAGCACCATTTTTATGTTTCCGACTCATGTGTGATGTGAATGTGGATAAAACTGTAAAGCTCTTGCTACAGTGTCTGTAAGGACATGCAACTTTTTTCCCCTCTCTAATGTGTGTTTTCAAATGAGAGTAAAATGCTGTCAAAGTCTCACACCTTGCACTGCAGATATCAACATGACATGTTAGTTCAACACCAGATAAAGTAGGCCTAACTACACGTTTTTTATGCCTGTAAGTGTGACACTTAAACGTTGAAAATTTTTTAAAAGTCTGACTGCAATCTGGCAAAACACACTTAAAGGTTAAATTAGGTGTATGTTTTATGAATTCTCATGTGCCTTATGTATGTCACTATTGTGGCACAGTTATGACAACAGATCTGACAGGGGAACATTTTGTTATTGCCCGATGGTAAAAGAGTCCAGAGAGACAATATGTTCACACCAATTTGGCGTTTAAACAGAAAATTGCAAAGCCTTGACGATTCAACTGTCTTTAACCGAACTACAATTAGCGTAATTGTCTTGTTTACTGTTTGTAAAACACTTTTAATTAAAAGTCGACACAAACAAAATAAAACTCACCAAAACCATCTTGGTTAGCCGATGTTCAAATAATCCTATGGTTTGCTTGAAATAAATCCTTAAACACCGGGCAAGATGTAGGCTAATTATTCCAGTATCCTAATGCTATTTTCCTGCTGCCTCCATCTGCCGATTGGCCGCTCTCTCTTGTGTGCGGTTAACAAGTGTTCCTCGGATGCAGAAGTTCGGCTAACGTTACCAAAATTAAACAAAATACCACCCGAAAGTAACATTGTTTTGGCTATTCAAATCTAAGCCTCACTGTTAAATGACATGTTCAAATCCCTAGCAAGACAAGCTCCTATCAGTTTGATAGCATTCTTGGCAATATGAATAAAATTTGAATTACCGTTTAATTTGTAGGTGCAAGATGAATGTTGATGAAGAACACTCGACGATGTGCAGCACGTCATCTAAATTGTGCGTCCTCTTCTGGAAAATCTCCTATCCAAATGATGGTTCCCGAAGTCCCTCCAGGAGTTAATGGCAAATTATTTCTGTATTTTTTAAAGAAAATTGACCAAAAGCAGTAGCCTCAATTTCTGTGCTCCAAATTTCCCAGTCAACACGCAGTTTCCAAAAAATACTGTAGTGTCCTGTAATTTAAAACATCAGCGTACTGTTTAGGGCCTCTGTTTTGTTGCTTTAATTTAAGCAGCCCACAATGCATTGCTAACTACAGTACTAAACTGTTTAACATGAAAACAGTATTTTAGTGTTGAAAATTGGACTTAAATCAACATCAATAAGCTAACCAGTGCGTAAATGCAGGAGTACGACAGCTGGCTGATCAGATCACAGACATAGATCAACAATTTCCAGATTCTGTTATAATCATTCTTGGTGACTTTAATAAAGCAAATCTTTCCAGTGAACAGCCAACATACAGACAGCATGTTACATGTCCTGTTACACCACAATAAAGGATGCATATCACAACTTTGGGGCTCTCTGATCACTGTTTGGTTCATCTTATACCGACCTACAGGCAGAAACTGAAATCAGCTAAACCTGTAATAAGGACTGTAAAAATGGTCTAATGAAGCAGAGTGGGATTTACAAGCCTGTTTCAACTGCACTGATTGGAATGTTTTTGAAGCTGCTGCCACCAATCTAGACAGCTCACAGAGATTTTAACATCATACATCAGTTTCTGTGAGGACATGTGCATTCCTACCAGGAAAAATCAAACATCCAACAAAGACAAAACAATCCTCACAGCAAAACTCAAAGAATCTTCAACAAAAATAAGATGCCTACAGAAATGGGGACATAATCTTATACAGTCAGTCCAGGAACACACTAACAAAGGAGATCAGAGTGGCTAAGAGGAGCTACTCTAAAAAGCTGCACTTCAGATCAGATGTGTGTCATGTCTTCAGGAAACAGAAGAGAAAAAAAAGCACCAGGCCCAGATGGTGTTTCACCAGCCTGTCTGAAAACCTGTGCTGACCAGCTGGCCCACATCTTTATACAGATCTTCAACAGATCAATGGAGCTATGCGAAGTCCCTGCCTGCTTCAAATGCTCCACCATCATCCCCATTCCAATGAAACTGAAAATCACAGGACTTAATGACTACAGACCTATTGCCTTAACATCTGTGGTCATGAAGTCGTTGGAGAGACTACTATTGGCTTATCTGAAGGACATCATTGGACCCTTACTGGATCCCCTTCAGTTTGCTTATCAAGCAAACAGGTCCATGGATGATGCAGTCAACATGGGACAGCATCATATCCTACAACATCTAGAAAAACCAGGCACTTATGTGAGGATCCTGTTTGTGGACTTCAGCTGGCTTTCAATACAATAATCCCAGCACTCCTCCAGACCAAACTAAAGCATCTGTTATACTTTCCTCGTCCGCGAGTCCGCTAGTGTCTGCTATGGTGCAGGTGACGTAAAGAGGCTCTAATCGGACGACCGCGTGCCTCCCATTTTTTATGACAGTAGGCTTCAAAAGCACAATTGCACACGTGGTTTCCCTGTGCTGTAAACAAAGCTTAGTTCTTGCGGGATTACACTTTTCTCCGCTGAGCTACTCTCACGAGACTACACTCTTCTGCCCGAAGCTTACGTTGTGCCTTTTGCTACGCCTATGTCAAATGCTCAAATGCTGGAGATTACAGTTTATACATTTTTTAATAATCAATATTTTTCTTACACTAATGCATCGTTTCACTTTAGAAGTCCTTTAATTACACCCCGGAGCTGTGTGGAGTAGTTTTATAATGGATGTAGGCACTTTTTTCGGTATCAAAAACAGGGGCACCATTCACTGCAATTATACAACTTAGAAGAGCCAGGACAATTTTTCATAAAACTTCGATTGGATTCGTCTGAAAGAGGAATGTCAGATACACCTAGGATGCGCTGAGGGTGAGTAAATCATGGGCTAATTTTCATTTTTGGGTGAACTATCCCTTTAATATATCTGATTTTTTCACTTCACAAGAAGTTTATTGATGGACTGGAGTTTTGTGAATTACATGTGGATTATTTTGATGATTTTATCAGGTGTTTGGACACTCGTTCTGACGGCACCCATTCACTGCAATGGTTCCATTGATGAGCAAGTTTTGTAATGCTAAACTTCTCAGAATCTGTTCTGATGAAGAAACAAACTCATCTACATCTGGGATAGCCTGAGGGTGAGTAAATTAAGCACATTTTAAGTTTTGGATGAACTGTTCCTTTAACTCATATTTGCTTACATTTAAGCTAATCATTTAAAACAATGCACTTAATATGAGTATACAGTACATGTTTTTGTACATGCTTTTAAAAAAGATTATTAAAATTAGAATGAATCAGGAGGGCTTCCAATGCAACATAAATGAAATATTCAATGAAAATCAATTTCATTGTTGACTTATTTCAGTTGCAAAACAATGAAATATGCTACTGAAAATTTAGTTAAGTTGGTTAGTGTCACTACTTTAAGCCAGTTACCCCCCTTCTGCACCTGAAACCCTGCAACCTTTTTCACTATGTTCTTGTTTTTCTTCTAATCTCTCTCTCTCTTTCTGTTTCACACAGACCTGTTCCAAACAAAAACAGCAGCATCACCTCTAGATTGCAGGTCCATGTCACCTCAGCAGCAGCAAGAGTGGCATTAGTTCTGCTTGTGTGTTTGTGTGTGAATATTTACAGGATGTGTGTGTATTTGTTACAGTGTGCACTGCAGTCCACAGAGCGGCCCCGGCGTACAGGCTGTGGCATCGCGGTATGTGTTTGTATGTCCCTGAGGGGACATGTGTTCCACATAGTTTATGATTATGGTTTCTGTGGGGGAACAAGATGCGGCAAACTAACATGTGAGGTATACTCCAACAGCCACGCTCACACAAAACACAAGAGGCAAGGACTGCACCATAGAGTTCTGCCTCTCCCCTTCGCGAGGTCTGATGTCTTTGTTTATTTTGTAGTTTTTTTTCACACATTCCTTCCCTCCTGTCATCTTTTAGATCTGACAGCGGGAGCAGCTCATGGCAGCAGCTTGATAGACATGTCAGGAGTGTAAAATACCTGTGTGGTATGAAGCGCTCACACACACACACAGAGTTCAGCTGTGCCGGGTTAGAATTATTCATCACAACTCGATCCCTGTTGGTCTCAGAACCGCAGGATAGCTGAAGCATTAATGCTGACTAACTTCCTTTATATAGTATTCAATTAACAGGCAGCATTTCAGAATGTTCTATTTTAGACCAATTATTGGCTAAAGTGTTGTAACAAAATATATTTTTTTTTGGTAGACTTTTTAGCATTGTTTGTGAGCCAGATATTGATTTATTTTTCCAGTGGACTTTTCATGGTGTTCAATACACCTGATGCAGACTTTTTCCTAGAACTCCAGAAAGCAGAAGAGTGGTTTATCTGAGTAATGGATTCATTTAAAAAAAAAAAAAAAAAAATTTTACAATTTCATTTTTGGAAGTTTGTATTTCTGCAGAGGTATATACTGAAACCAGGTGGAATATATGGATTTTTCACCTTTGTGATACTCAGAAAACTCAAGAGAGATAGGAAAATGGGAAGAGAGCATAGAAATGGGAACTGGACATTACATAGACCAGGTTTTACCTGAAGTTTTGTTTTCTGATGTTGTAGATTTCGCTGACTACAAACCTGGTAATCATTGAGTAGCATGTATTGCTAATATCATCATTGTACCAAATTACCACCACTTTGCTTTTCTTGAATGGTGATTGCACGATGGTGAGAGTGGGGTAAGCCATTTTATTTTTCATTATTTATCATTTTATATTTTATATCGTTACGTTTAAAATCACCTATTCAAAGTGCACCCATTTCATCAAATGACTTGTATAAATATGGAAATAATACAGTACAATGGTATATATCAAAGAACCATGATATTACTGTCCCTCTGTGCTAGTGATGGGAACCTAATTCACTTCTGAAAAAAATGAATATCACAGGTATTTAATATCTGGGAATTGCTCAGGCCAGTATTTAGAATGCATTGTCTCAGAGTTCACTTTATCTAAATTTCATAATCTAAATACTCTTACGTTTGATTTATTACTAGAGACCGTTGCTATAGACCGTGTAAATATAGAGTAATTTCCATGGCTACAATAACAACTTACAAAACACTTCTGTAATTAATGTTGTGTTTGCATTGTGTTACACTGATACGCCCATTTGCGAGAATGTTCAGGTTGAAATATGATTATCACATTAAACCCAGATATGATTAGTGTGTGTCGTGCAGGAACTGATGGCCGAGATGCAGAGACTGAAGGTGTGTGTAATTGATAGTGACAGTCCTCTCTTACATTTAATTGCTGACCATGAATCAGATTACTTACTCAAACTGCTTTCATTAGCGCAGGGAGATCTGTGGCAAAACAGCTCGCACTGGATTCATTTTGGCCTGTGGTGGGATGTCTATATATGTGAGTGCTTGTGATTCTCATATCCTGATGGATGACTTACTTGATTTGTGACATGATGGATTATTTTTGGTAAAGCTAGTATCTCAGTCTTCAAGTTTGAAGCATGTTTGCAATTTCTAATAACAGGTCTTTTCAAGTGTTAATTCCTGTCAAATTAAAGTCAGCATGAAGGCAAAACTGTTTGTCTTTACTTTCTTCAAGTCAAGTCAAATTTATTTATGTAACACTTATGTTAGTTATGTATTTATGTAACACTTTTCAAAATGTACATTGTTTCAAGCACATTGTTTAAAAGCAGCTTTATGGAAAATGTTAATGTTTATAATATCTTAATGTCAGTATACATTTTGTGTCAATACAAGCAACCAAGCCGTTGAGATATGCTATATATTATTTATCGCCCAACACTGTATATATGTGGATACAGTCGGACATACGGAGATATCCAAATTTATATAAAGAGCTGGGCAATAATATAGTCACATTTTTCAAAAGGTATTATCTTAATTCACATCTCTTTTCTATTTATGAATGATTTTTCATTGCATGCTATTCCAAAGATCTTTGTTGATGAAAGATGGTTATAGTTATTAATATTTTCTCTGTGAGATACTTTACTGCACTAACACAAAAGTACAATGCCTTTTTGACATAGTAGGTTTGTAAGGGTGGTTGCATTGTGTTTGTGAGATGGGGCGAGTGGGGTAAGTTGTGCCACTGTTTCTTCATTTAAGGCATATACATTTTAGTTAATAGTCATAATGATTTTTTAGCATTAAAAATACTTCCCACTTTTATGTGCATATCCATCATAGGCTGTCACAGCTTACCTCCTGACACATTTTACCCCACCCTAGTGTAGTCTGAGTCTCTGCACACTTATTTTAGTCAGTCATCTCTGTGAGACGGCCTACTGTTATAATCATTTCTATGAAGTATCTCTGGAAAATACTTTTACAGTCGTTTCTGAAGTACTTTAGTCAGTCATCTCTGGAAAATACTGGAGTCAGTCACGCTGAAATAGTATAATATACTCTGAGGATGACAAGCATGTCATTGAAGTTGACATTTAAGCAAAAACACTTTGAAAGGAAGCCTATGCTATTAGAATGACTCTCACAGTGGGGTTTATCAGCCGTCGTTGCTGTCAAATTAAAGTGTTTTTCTGTTTGCTTAGAGTTTGTTCACAATTACATACCGACAATGTAAAATAAAGCATGTATGATGATTTTTCAGCCAAGCAACGGAAGCTAAATGGCATTAGTAAAGGTTGAATGGAGACAGCCTTAGTTGGTCCACTAGCATTAGCATTGCAGGCCACTTGTGACCAGATGTGTCATGGACACCTTACCATACACAGCATGAGGGAGTGTACTAGAGATCTCCCTGCTGCTATCCATCAGTGCAGGTCTCGGCTAGCCCGAGCTCGGCTCCTACTGAGTGTAATGGGGTGTAGGAGAGCCGAGGGAGCAGTGTGCGCTGCACTAGGCTCGGCCCTGGCAGCATTATAAACTTACTGTGTGATTATTGTCAGAGCGGGACTCTACCGCCTGGGGGTCCACTGTGATGGTTAGTGTGTCAGGGAGGAGAGTGGGAGAGGGAACACAAGCTGAAGGAGAGAGAGGAAGCAAGAGGGAGGGGGAAGATAGATGGTGTGGTAGACAAAGGGAGCTGGAAGAGAGAAATAAGATTGAAGAAAAAGAATAGAGAGGGACAAGCAATGAAGAATCCGTTAGAAAGCTACTCTATGGTGGGAGAGAAAGCAAGAGAGACGGAAATTAGAGAAAATTGTTAAGAGCCTGACTGTGCCAAGATTGTTTTTCCCTTTTTTTTCACCACCTCTAAACGGCGGAGATGTGGCCTGTCTCTGGCAAGGAGAGGGAACTCAATTTGGGACAATTTACTCTGCAGTCTTCTCACTGATATACCTTCGGGACAGAGAATAGGGAGCGAATGGAACTGAAGGAAGATAAAATCTGTGAGACACTGACACACACAAACAGAGATGCACACGCATACCGCACACGCAGATTTCACTTAGTTAGCTTGAACTCTCCCAGTTGGTCGATATGATTCAGTCTCTATGGCAATGAAAATGAAAAACCTTTGAAAGGGTCAAAGGAAAGCCACTGGATTTGATTTAGCTCCACCCTGAAGATTGATGTGGCTAGACAGGGTGCGTGTGGATGCGTGAGTGTGTCTGCTGTGAATATTTTGTGCCTTCTGTTTGCATGGCACTACCCTTATGCTTCCATTTGACCTTTAACCTCACATTTGATCATACAGGACTGACAAAATGACAGTCTAAGCAGCCCAGTGTTGGGGAAAATATGGTTAAATTACACAAGTTACTAAAAAGGTAACTTAAATTGCTTCAGATGCTATACTTTGATATTATCTATAATTTAATCAGAAGCTGTTTTTTGGCTCAAAAACAATGGTTGAACTCAGCAGTCATAGCAGACAGCTATTAACTTGAAAAAGTACATTAAATAAAATCAGAATAAATTACCTAAAAAAGGTAATTAATAGTACAGTATATATTTTTAAAACGGACACCTAAAAATGCAGAGTTTGTCCAAATAACCACACTTGGGGTCTTTGCACTTGACCGTTTGTCTGCTTACATGACTTATTTCCTATATTTGGCGTGAAGACTGTGAGTGTGCATAGAACTTTTGATTACCTGATGAAACACTACATCATAGTGTTGCATGTAAATTTTTTATGTACACATTTTGATTTTCAATACTTAACACTTTAAAATAAATTTCTAAATTACTGTTCAGTATAACAGAAGGCACATGTCATTGTGCTGCTTTTAATTAAGGTGATTTTTTCAGATCTGGGACAGTCTGAGACAGTAAGTGAACATATATCTGTTTCATGCACATACTCTTAAGCGGCCAAGGCCACAAGTGTGTATATAGGGACAGGCCCAAGGTAAATCATTTTTTTAAACCGTTTTATGAACCGTCCAAACAAACTCATTTGAATGAATCAGCCTTTTGAAAACTACATAGGACAGTATAGTTGAAGACGCTGAAGTGCCTACAGGTTGACATTACAAACATTTTGTTTGGAAACTCAGAACAAAGATTGGAGTGCAGAAGATCTTGTTCTATGTTACCATGGGCTAGTGTCTCGTGGCTTTTTCTGGGTCTTGATGCAGCACAGTTCATCAGTGGAGGGGTTTGAAACAGTGGACATGCTTTCACTGCATCTCGTTTTTAAATGCAAGAACTCATTCTGTCTGAAAGGCCCCTATCATCTACCATGGCACTGAAAAATGTAGTACAGTTAGTAGCGTCACTATAAGGTTTAACTTGGTGGAAGGTGGAAGAGTGTTTATTATGAAAGTGAAATACTGTAATTAGTGAAACGCTTTTGTATTTCATATAGGAATTTGATAATAACAGCATATACTCTATGTCCACCAGATTGGCTGGAAACTAGAGCAGACGGTGAGAGCAACCCATCTCTGCACTAGCAGTGAAGACAAGACAGTGAGTTTGTGCCATGTCTGAAAACATTTCCGAAGCATTTCTAACATTTCAGCTATTTTAGATTCCACAGTGTCTTTAACATTCAGTAGAAAAATTACATTAGACAAGCATTACATAATAAAACACAATATGTAAATAAATGAATATGTAATTAGATTTATAGCAGTTTGAATGTACATTAGCCAATATTATTCAGTTGTGTACTGAAATCAAATACTGACAGCCATCTATCTCTGTCTATCTGCCAGTCTGTCTCTGTCATTCAGCTAGAGGATAGTGCTAATAATAAGGTCATGGGTTTGATTCTCAAGGAATGCACATGCTGATAAAATTTATAGACTAATGCTGGCAAATGTATAGAAGAAAAATGTATTCAATATATCATCAAGTTGTTATGAAGCCAAATATATTTGTTTTTGGCTTTTGAATGTTTATATGTATGTATGTATGTATTTGCTTGTGGTGTTGCAGATATAGATGTATAATTGTCCACAACCATTCACTTGATTATATGGCAAGGGCACTGAATATTTTAGCAGGGGATGTGCTGGAAAGTTGGACAGTGCGCTCTTTATGCCCGGAGGCTGCTTTAGTATGCAGAGCAGGCTCTATTGATGAGCTATCTCACAACGCCCAGCTACCTCAGACTGCTGACATAGCGCTTCCTTTTTCCTAGCTCTTTCCTTCTCTGGGTGTCTCTCCTGAGCATAAAGATCTGCCTCTTCTCGTCTATATCTTGCATGAGAGGAGGAGCATGAATAAGTGTGTTGGATCTGAGGAAAGAGAGAGAGGTCAATATCATAGGAATCTGTATCTATATGTGTCCTAAGAAAAATATGATGAATTAACCTACGTAGCTATTTATACATTGGGATCCAAAAGTCTTTAATTATTTAATCATTTTTACATTTATATATATATATATATATATATATATATATATATATATATATATATATATATATATATATATATATATATATATATATATATATATATATATATTATTTTAAAATCAAGAAACACTTAATTTAAAATGAAGAAATGTTTATGATACTGAAGTATTTGTATGTTACTAATCAAATAATCAAATTTGTGACATTGATCATGTCATTAATCATCAACTTACAGTTCAAATGGTACTGAGGCACAATATTCTTTTTGAATGTCATCATCAGATTTTACACAAACTTGTGGAGTGCATGCACTTCTGAAATTATTTATGAATTCAACTTTTCAACTTTATTGTTTTGCAGCAAATTTTATTTGCAATTTTTTTAAATGTAGTCAAAAAAGAATGCAAAATAGAAACCTTTTCACTAATGGTCTCAGACTTTTGGGCCCCAATGTGTTTCTGTCAATGTCAGATTTAAAAAAATCTAAACGTTGAAGAGGGATTCTTTTTTCCTAGGGACAGCTGTGCTTGGTTATTTATGAAGGGATGATAAAACACAAATTAAAAGGTAGAAACAAAAAGAACACACATGGTTGAATTATTTGGAATGCTCCAATAAATCAAATCTTGACACATCGAAACAACTTTACACAGAGGTGTGATTTTTAATTTTAGGTGACATGTTTATGCAAATTAGCTTTTTTTTTATTATTTTTTTTGTAGGGATTCTCAACCAGACCAGTGCTGAGCTGACAGGAAGGGAGGAAGCACAGACTGACATGTTTAGTATGTTTGACAATTCTTGTGTGTGTGTGTGTGTGTGTGTGTGTGTGTTTGTATGCAGACGTGCACACTCTAAGGCACTGAGCCCCCTACCCAACCCACCACACTGCTGCACTGGGAAGGGTTTCCAAGGAAACTGTGACCCATGGCAAGGTCCGGTGAGGGTGAACCGGCTCTTGCATGCATACCTAAATTCAGACCCCTAGAACCTACAACATTCCACACCAGAGTGACAAACCCACTGCATCATCTATGCACTCCATATGTGTAACCATTTTGATGCACTGCTGTGTTTTCCTCATACACTATATCTTCATGTCTGTGAGAAGCTAACTCTAAAAGTCAAACTCAAAATAGTCCATATTTTTCATCAATGCATGTTATTCCATAAATAATAAAAATATTATTGTTACAAATAAAAGTATTAAACACACACACACACACACACACACACACACACACACACACACACACACACACACACACACACACACACACACACACACACACACACACACTTAAATCTGGATTGCCCACTTTTCATGGTTCAGTAAGTTCCTGGCATACTTTTTAAAAAAAATTTCTCTGATATTTTTCATAAGGAAGAAAATGTTGCGAATTCCTTTTGAATGTTGACTTTAAAACCTAAGCTTTAAGAACTTAGCCTACATTATTTCTACTATATCCAACAAAGCCCTCATGTAGCTATAGAAAACTTTTTCATAAACCTGCAGTGCTGTACATAACCAATTAAGAGCCCATTTTTTTAAGATTGTGAGTTGGAAGTGTTGAATTCATGACTTTGACTTCCGCATAATTTGCTGTTTACTGGAGATCTGTAGATGTAATGCTGCACTTTCCTCATTGAAACCTTGCAGCTGTGATCCTAATACTGAGGAGAGATCCCTTCGTTGAGAGATTGGGGTTTGTTTGTTTGTTTGTTTGTTTGTATATAATTCATTTTAATTGTTTTTTTTTTTGTTTTTTGTTTTTTTGTATACAGTTAGTCAATATTGTAATAGGGTTAGGGTGCACTTTTTCTTGGCTGTCGCTGTGTAGGGAGCAAACACAATTAGTCTGTTACCTGGCTAGCAGCCAAAGCCCTCACTGTGAGAGCTAGACTTCCTCTGAATTTTTCTCTGCAGGTGACAGTGGCCAGTATACAAAAGAAATAGACTATATGAATATTTGCATACAGTACAGTACTGGATAATTTTTTTATTAATAGAATGCAAAAGAGTATACAACAATAAAATGTCAAACTGCAGTTTGCCTCTCTCTTGTTACATGACTTCATTATGTTGCATGTTTAATTCAGTTTGGCATCCAATTATAATCTAAGTAATAAATGCTATATTTAATATTATTTTGCAATTTAAAACCAATTTGTGTAAACCAATGTATCTAAACTGTTTTTTTTTTTTTTTTTTTTTTTTTTTTTGGCAGTTCGATAAAACAAGATGTTAAAAATTAAAGCTTCTGGTTTATTCATCGCAACAGAATTCAGAAGGTCAGGTTGAGGGCATTGCATTGTGGGATACAGTATTCCATGCAAAGTGTTCTTACTTCACATTTTGGCAAAATGTACTAGGTCATCCGGTTCTCTTGTCAGTTTATGTTTTGGAAACTTTTTTTTTAGAGGTTTTAAGGATAAATAGTATTTTTAAATGCATTTAAAAATTCCATGGAAGCCAGTGTGCACATTTTAAGTCTAAATGGGTTTTAGAATCCTCCTTTCCACTGAATATATAGCAAGTTGCCTTGTATCATTTAAGACAGAAGGTCTGCTAATGAGCTGTCGATATCAGAGATCTCACTGCAGTAGACTTGGCGTCTGAGTAGCTATTCGAAGAGACGAATGACGCCTCCACATTGAAGTGGCCGAGCTTTGCTCGTTGAGTTTCTCAACCACATTAACAGAGAGCTTGGCTGTAGCTGAGCTATTATACATGAAGAGATCTCACATATGTTTCACCACGGCTTTGAACCCACATCCACGTGTTGGTGTAAACAGCAATTATCAGAAAAAGCGTGTGAGGAAATGGAGCGATACTGTGTGGGAATGCTGTCGGTCAGGTGTAGGCATGCAGCCATGTTGAGTTGACCTGCGGTGGCCTCCCCCGAGCTCTCTCCCAATCAACCACAGTGCTAATTACAGCAGTAATTATGTAATTACCATGCCTCTGAAACACATCCAACACAAGCTGAGAAAAGTCAAAGGTAACATGGAGATAAGGCCAGAAAACACACACTCATTCAAGCTCAGAAGCAGTTCTTCTGCTTCTACTGAAACTGTCTTTTTTACACTTTTATTTTGGCACTTTGGCACTATTTTGTTAGAACATCCAATGTCCACAATGGCAACAGAATCAATGCAATAACCGTAAGGCAACATCTCAGACAGAAAAGTTTTTCTAAAAACAGTTGAAGTATTTTGTTCATTTTTTGTTTTTATTTCCTCCAGACTGGGACATGGAGGAGGGATGCACTGGGTCTCTGATTCATGGTCCTTCTCTTACCTGCATCGCACCCCCTGCAGGCACACCAAAACCTCTTCATGACCTTTTGCTTACAAACACATAGATTTGGACCCCCCGCCAGCCCCTGACTTAGATATGGGTCAACTCTAGAGCAGGGCATGCAAACAAACACACACACACACACACACACACATGGAACAACCAACTCTACTACTGCAAACCAATGAAACTATTATCTAGACTCTGCAGTTCAGGTAATAATGTTGTAAATAATGTTTAATTTCTTGCACAGACTGATAGTTTTGCTCCATAAGACCTCAATATCTTGTCAGGGGCCACAGGTATTAATTTTGTTCTGCCTGTATAAACTTTTTTTAGTCTCAAAGTGATGGTAGCCATGGAATTACATTTTATGAATTACCAAGGATCAGCTAAAAATCTTCTTTACTTTTCTACTGAAGAAAAAATTCAAATTATTGTCTACCGCTTTAAATCATCAAGCACTTATAAGTGGAGTTTGATTGGCTGTCAGTGTTTTTATCATTTATGAGCTGGAAAAAATTAGTTGTTTCTCATAATTGTTATAGCTGTGTAGACTTCACTATTCTCATAGAATTAGAACAATTATTCAACTAAACCATTAAAATCATCAAATTCGACACTAATCTCCCAAAATTCAGGTTTGGACACTCAGTTCAACTGTAGTAGCAACTGTCTGCATAATTGCTAAATAGGTTTTACTTCATGCTTAAATTCTTCAAATAGTAGGAAAATTCTTAATTATGGCATCAATTGTTAATTTTGCATTATTATATCAACAGCCATGCTTATTCTGCATTGACATGTGATTGTCCAAAATGACAATGCTGTCCGCCCAATTCTCCCATTTCCTTGTGTGTCATTTATGAGATTTTAGGTTGTTTTTATTTTTATGTCATTCTCTTTCCTATTCTTATTTTTCTTTTTTCTTTTTTTAAAGATCCCAGGCACATCCACAATCCGGAGGCCCTATAAGGAGCTTTCACGCTTTTTGGTTTGCTTTAGATGTTTAATACCCCTCTCTTTTGTGTCAGGGAGCTGGAGAGGCGTTAAGAGGCTCTGATAAACCCACTTAGATCCCTTCCTGGCCCGTCACCCCGGCCTGCCAGGATGCTTTAGCAGGGAGCTGATCTGTGACGGCCTGCCACTCAAACTGAGCACTTCTGAAAGCTAGCACAATAGAGCGAGCACCGCAACACAGAACGCAGGGAACCAACGAGCAGAAGAAGGGTGAGGGAGAGGGCACGTTGGATCCCCTCTCTATTTCATCCTTTCTTTTTTTCTGCCTCATTCATTCTCCTCTACACTTAGGGGGCAAGAGTACCTTCGACCTTTGCTTCTCTCTCCTTGTGTTCCTCACTTTCACTGTCCTCCGACCCTCCTGTCCTTCCTTTCCTCCTTTCAATCTAACTCTCTCTTTCTCCCTCACTATCTCTCTCTCTGGCGAGTAAGAGTGGGCCGATGAGGAGTGGGGACAGAAGGGGTGATATGGATCAACGGTCTGTCCAGATGAAGGGATGCACGCTGCTCGGAAGATAATGGGGAGAAAGAGAAATAGTGAGTAAAAGGAGAGTGACAGGCACAGGGAGATTGACAGGGAGGGCTGTGGCACGGTTGCTGTGATCCCAGGGGGCTTTTGGGGGTAGCGGAGCCCGAAATGTCAGCGGTGATATCTGCTCCACTCACGGTGTCTGCCCGAGTCCTATCACAGCACTGCAGCTGGCTGTCCTCGCCCTCGCTCTCTCTGCGTGTCTCTCTCTTTCTGGCCGTCTCACTCTGTCTCACTGCTTTACCAATGTCACATTTTCTCCCTTCATCTCAGTGTTTATCCAGCTGTGCCCTACATCTTTCAATCACCTTTCTCGCCATCTAAGCGCACACATGTATATATTTCAGTCTCTCTTTACACAAACACACAGAATTTTTGGTATTTGTTAATAAATTAATAATTATTTCATTGACTATTTCTTCTACATGTTAAAGAAAGTAATATTACCTGTATTTTTTTTGGCTGTCTCTGTTAATTTAAATGTCCACAACAATTAAGACTACACTTAAAAATTTCAAATTCAATTAAATGTGTTACTTGCCGTAATTATTTGTGAAATTTACAAGAGATTTCTGAAAACTTTTCAAAACCAATTATTAAATTTTTTTTTTGAAGTTGAAAGATTGAAATAGTGATTTCTTGTAAAATCTGTTTTATGTAAAAAAATTTTTTACAGTGTACATATAACTGTGAATGTTGTAGAGAATGTAGTTGGAGGCATTTAAAACCCTGTTTACACCTGGCATTATCATAGGTTTCGGTTGATCTGATCACATGTGGTCATTATGGACACATTATGTTTACACCTGGTAATAACATGCATCTCAAATGTGTCTCCTGTGACCACATATGATTGAGGGGTCGAAGGGAGGGCCTCTGATTTCATGCCCTTATACATCAGCATCAATACTGTATATGGCTACATATTGACAAGACATCCAAAAAAATACCAGATAAAGTTAGCAAAATTTATTCATTTGCTTTCAGATGTTTTTATTTAGAGTTAATTATCTGTGTCACTGCATACTAAAGATGTTCTCCACAGTCTGTATTTGGAATGCATGACGTATTGGTACCATATTGGTTATTGTGCAGTATTTTTTATTTTTTTATTTTTAATGCTAAACACTAATTAAACAAAATAGACTTGAATTATAATGTCTACTTTTAGCATTTAAAACTATAAATTATTTTTGAGTGTTTTATTTAAAAAAAACAAAAACATTTTTATATATACCAAATGGTAAAATTTCATATTGGCCCAGTATAACATCATAGTAATTGCTGGATAGAAATTCTAATATTGTTTCATAGTCTGTATATGCATGAGCTTTTCCAAAATATCCAAAACAGTTTTGGTGAACATTGATTATGGGCAAAAAAACATTTCTCAAAATATCTTCTTTTGTATTATACAGAAGAAGGAAAGCCATGCAGGTTTGTAACAACATGTTTTTTGGTGATCTATCCCAAAACAAGAAAATCTCTGTTGGACCTGTGGCTAAGCAGTTAGGACGTGGTTTGACAGGTAGTGTTGCTCAGTTGAGCGATGCAATGTCTTCCTATCAATGAGAGTGTCAGAATTGCTGGTAAAAAACATCATTCGGGACATCCCAAATTTAATTGAGCCTCATAACTGCTAAACACCCCAAAAGACAAAATGCAGAACCCGCATTTGTCTCATCTGGTTCCCACCCACTCCAGACACACGCTGATTTTATTCCCATCTGTAACTGTGTGTCGTAACCTCTCACACGTGACAGTGTGAGTGTGACTTAGGGTGTCTGTCACCTCTTAATGATGTATGCCTGGCCAGTGAAGAGGTCACTGTCATAGACGGGATGGTCAATTGCCCTTGTTCTGCGAGCAGCGTGGCGAACACTCTCCCTGTAGACTCTGCCATTAAACAGCACTGCGTCCCGGCCCAGACAGAGACGTATTAGCTCTCTATCATTCTTATTGATCACTGGAAGGCACGAGCTTCTGTCTAATCAAATGCCCATTAGTCTGTGTGTGTGTGTGCAGTACTGCTTTTTGTAGCCAGACAGACAGTGACATCATGCTGTTCTCACTGTGTGTGTGGCAGAGAGCGGGTGTATTTGCTCATTGAAGGAGCTCTAATTTAACTTAAGTAACATTGACACAGTCGCCTTTCCTGAGTCCTGGCAGCACACCGCAGTCTTCCTAATTCTATTTTGCATTCTGAAGAGGATCTTTTTAACTATGGGATGTTTTTGGATGTGGATGGAATTGAACGAGTGCCGTCCCATCCTCCGCCGTTTGGCCTGAATTGTGTTTATTGCTGGATTTCTGCTAATGGGATGCTGTGGGAACTTAGCCAAATGTCCACAGCGCTGCAAACATCACGGACCAAAGCAATGGCCCTTCACATGAATTATCATGTCCTACTTAAAAAAATAAAATAAACAAGCTTTTGGACCTTTTGGGAGCCTTTCACATGTAGAAGTTCAAACCCAAGAGTTGTTGAGCACTCTAGGATTCTGGTGCTTTTGTTTTAAATGCACAATCTGGAACTATGTGTACATTACATTAGCCAGCACAACAAAACACATTATCTGCTGTGTAGAAGCTACTTTTCCTGTCATTTGTAATTAAAAAGTGAACTATAGTATATCTCTGCCAGTTACAGACAATGCAAACACGCAAAAAGGCACGCACACACACACACACACACACACACACACACACAAAGCAGGTATTTTTTGTGAGTTTTAGCTGTGTTTCAAACCCTAGTGAGTTACTTTGCAGTCTACAATAAAGTCACCTGCCTATTAAGTCTACATTTTTGGAATGCTTCTGGCAGAAATGTTAAGTGCACAATCGATTCCAATAGAGCTGGACATTAGCAAAAGAGTAGCACACAAATACTGAATAAAATAATAAATGTTAAATTAAAATTAATTAAATGTGTATTGTGGGATTGCATTTTCCATGAAGGATATATGCCGTGTAACTCCCCACACCGATTTTGCTTCAGGTTCAAATTGGTCATGCAAATTCACTGCATTGACCAACAGAAATGTAACCTCATAAATGAACATTTTGCAAGGCTGTAGGCAGCAAATTGAGCACACAGTTGTTTCCAGTAGAGTCAGCATGTTGGTAAGCTTAGAATGTTGCAAAAAAGTACACAGCACACAGATATTGGATAAAATAAATTAAATTAAAATTAATTCTTTTTTTGAATGATACTTTTTGATATCAAATGAGATGTGCATTATGGGAATGCCTTTTTCAAGGATACGTGCTGTGCTAGGTGCAGTCACATTAAACTTTGTTGGGCCAATGTTCATGGTTGAAATAGTAATTTCAACAGTAATCTGTAAAACTTGTGAATGCTATTGACAGGAATTGATTCCAAAAGGGTTGGACATTAGCATGTTGCAAAAAAGTACACCACACACAAATATTGGATTAAATAATAGTTCAATTAAAATGAATACTTTTTTCCTTTTTATCATAAGTTGCGTTCCCCATGAAGGATATATTCTATGCTGCCTTAAGGTCCACTCATGTGTACCATTGTTAGGTGAATTTCAAGGTCAAAAAAAGTCATTTTAATAGGAATTTGCACATTTGAGAACTTTGATTGAGGTTGAAATATTTCCCCATGCAGATTGCTCAAGCTCAAGTTAGTCATATGAAATTACTGCACTGACCAGCAGAAAGCTGCTAGGTTTGAGAGTGACTCTGTGAGCTGTGCTTTATAATTCAATTGACAATAGATCTTTTTACTCATGAAATGTCTCAGAAATTTGAGTTGAAAATTTCAGAATGTCTTTTGCTGTCTAGGTAGGCAGCTTATTAAGGTTTGGAACAGTTTCTGTCTCTCTAATAAACATGAAAGTGGAAAAACTCTTTTCTCTCTCCCTCTCTCTCTCACTCACAGTCTCTTGCTCCTTCGGCTGATGTTAATTAAGTCTAATTGAAAAGAAAACATAAGGGGGAGGCTTTTGTAGTCAGGCTCTTTGATTGGGTTGTGGTGTAGAGCTTGTGTCAGCTTGAGAGGACAGAAAACAAACGAGTCGTGGCCTGGTCATCAGTGGGGTCATTAAACCCACCTTCACCTACTCAGGGTGCTTAACACATCAAAGCTCAGAGCAGACCTCAATCAGTGTGTATGTTTCCATTTATGTGTAAGATGTTTATTTAAATGCATATGGGCACTTGCTTATTCTGATCAAAAATCGTAGGTGTAAAATATCTTAAATTAAGAATGCTTATTTGTGTTGGCCATTAAAGTCTTTAAGAGTAAATCCAAATTATTGGCTGTTTTCACTAGTTCAACCTGGGATCAACAATACAAATGTGGCATCCATCCATCTATCCAAATAATAATTTAAAAAAAATGTTTAAACTTAAATTAAATTTTTTTACCAAAAATTTATAAATTTTCAGCTTTTTAAAATGTTTTTATTAATATATATTTTTTAAAAAAATTTAATGTGTGTTTTTAAGGATTTATTTATTTGTTATTGTAAAAATATTTAATAATTATTTACTTTTTGGTTTTTGATTGTTTTTTGCTCATTTGATTAAATTTTCAAATGGAAGTATTAATCCAATTACATGTATCCATTCATAAGAGCTACTTTATTTGTCCACAACACTCTTATTTCAGGAATCACCCCACCAATATTTTAGTATTACATCTGTGATGAGATGCTTGACATTACTTAGAATTTTGACTCATCAGCTCAGAAAGTTGAATACGAATTTGGTAGTTTTATTTTAGGACACCTACATTCTAGAAAGCCGTTTTAAGTCAAAGTGTGTTTAGAGAAGGCAGACCCTATCATATATGAAACGTGTCATTCGAGGGCTACCAGCATTCATGATACTAACCAGAATTGTATTAATAAATATATTTTTTGCTTTGTTTACTATTTGTGCATGCATGAGTGCTTACTGACAGCTTGTTATATTGAGACCAGGCTGTTTGAATGTATTTTTTGCGATATTTTGGAGAGAATTTTAATAACATTAAGGTGTGGGTAAAGGTATAAGCACCTGGGAGAGAACGTGTTTGTTTATTTCTGAAATATGTGCATGTGTGTGTGTTTGTCTTCGCTGTTTTTCAGAGGGCAATGATTACTCACGTAGCTCTGCGGCGAGCTTCCATTCTCTGTGCAGACCAGAACGTGCCTGTATCACTCTAGCAGTGCCTCGCTTTCCCTCTGCTGTTGCCAGCGTGGTTCTGCGTGAGAGACAGAGGAGAAAAACAGAGTGACGTGGAGAGAAAGATGGAGAAACAGTTAAAGAGGTGAGTGGGGATGTGAATCTCTTGATGAGGAGATACCTTGTCCATACACACCAACACAAACTGTGCTGAGGTAATGTTATGGTAATGTTATGCTAATGATATGCTAATTCAGCAGCAGTATTCCATATCAGGAGTGTGAGAGGATTTCAGTGAGGTCCTTCACCAGTGGGTGGAAAGGAAAGACCTCCTGATCTCACTAAACACACACACACTTACATATTCACCAAAATTATACACTCGCACACAATTTTTTTCCATCTGATTGTAGAGTTTGGTGAGTCTAGGCAGAAAGAGAAAGAGTTCAAGAGAATACTACAATTTGGCAACCCTCTCTGGTTCGAAAATATCTTTGTATATTTGTTATTCTGGCCACAAACAAAAAATTGCAGAAAAAAATTGTGCTGCAGCTCTTCACAAGTTGTGATGCTCTTGTGATGATTCATTACCACTGCCAAATGAAGATCATTTAATTACATTATGCAGGTGAGTAAATTGTTGACTAGACAAAAAGTGTCTTTAGAAGTCCATTATATTGTTTATTTGTGTGTTATTGAAAGTAGTTATAGTACATTACCATTTAAAAGTCACCAAAGAATCCTGAAAAAAAGCATTATGGTTTTCACAAAATCTTAAGCAGCACAACTGGTTTCAACATTAATAATAATACAAAATGTTACTTAAACATTAAATTAGAATTTTCTGAAGGATCATGTGATACTAAAGACTGGAGTAATGACTGGACAAACAATTTTATTTGTAATCAACATACTGTATGTATGTATGTGTGTGTGTGTGTGTGTGTGTGTGTGTGTGTGTGTGTGTGTATGTGTTTGTGTGTGTATATATATATATATATATATATATATATATATATATATATCTCTTCCCATTCTGCTGCCTTTGAACTCATCATAGTCACTAGTAAAAGGTTTGGGACTGTACTTTCTTGTGGTGCCATCAGCCAGTCAGCATCATCATGATGTCATTTCCTATGATAAGGCACAGGTGATTAGCTCAAACACTTCTGTGGTCCCATGAACAACGATGACAGATTTCAAGCTTTTTTCTTTTTTCTTTTTTTTTCAGACTTTAGTGGCATGCAAATTCAGGCTATGCAGTTAAAATATTAAGATTAAAACATTCCCAGAAAAGGGAGATACTGAGTTCACGCAGGGTCTGTGGTGCATTACCGGGCCTTTGTAGTGAATCAAAGCATCTGAGCTTGGCTGCATTGTAAAGACTGGAATGTGAGCACAGTGACCTGATCACATTCTGTGTGAGTGATAAAGAGAAAGCCATTCCATCACTGAAAGCCGATGTTCCACAGAAATGTGTGATTGACAGGTCCCCCTCACATACACATACCGTAGTACACACACAAAAAATTCCTCTTGGCACAGTGGGAGCTTTCCTCTCCTGGAAGTGAATGGACCAGCTTTGTAATTGTCAGTGGGGTTCAGCTCGTGTGTTTGTGATCCTGTCAGTTGTTTGAAATATTATCATGAAATATTTAAAAGTACAACAATGAAAACAATAATAATTTTAATTTAAATATTATTAATAATAATAATAATAGTAGGAGTAGTAGTAGTAGATGTAGTAATAGTAGTAGTCATAGTAAAGGTTAAAATTGTATAAATATTATATATTTAAATACTTGATAATTATAATGCTTTAATTTTTTATTAAAATGTAAAATAAGTATAAAGTATTATATATTTTTATTAAAACAAATTTAATTCGTTATTTTAAATTAAAATGTAATAGTAATAGTTTAATTTATAATAGTTAACTACTTAATAATTAAATTCAAGATTTATTATTGTTTTATTATTATATTTGAATAATTTTTATGATGATGATTATTACAAGTTAAATGTTTATTAATATTTTTCTTTTTTAAATAATATTTATTAAGTAAAAATTTATAACTGGTTAGTAATAATAATGATAAAATAAATAAATGAATAATAATAGTTGTTTTTATCATGACACCTACTTTTACAAAAGCTTACGAAAATAATTCTCAGAGACTCAATAAATAAGCCCTTGGTAGGTTAATTTGTTTCCAGAAGTTTATACACTCATATATGTAGTTCATATAAGTTCATGCAGTTCTCACACACACACACACACACACACACACACACACACACACACACACACACACACACACACACACACACACACACACACACACACACACATATATATACTGTACAAACAGCAGTGTTTCTTTATTTATTTGTTCATCTTGGCGCAGTAACAGTGGCTTAACCAGTCATCTTGGTTTGGGATCGGATTATCTATTAGTGTTAAACTTTCTATATATGAAATAACAACATTGGCTCATGTTGTTATGTTGCATATAAATCACCTGCCTTCCCCTTCCTCTGTTAGATTTCATGAGATTTTACATGCTTGTGTATTTGTATACATTGTGAAGAATGAAAGTGCGTTGCAGAGGTGGGGGGCACTCCAGCTCCTGCCTTCCCCAGCGTGAGCCCCCTCAGTGGGTGGGTGAGGCTGTGGATTCCCCCGGGTCAGTCCCGCCGCTGGACGCTGGATCCATTCATCTGCCAGAGATCTTTTCTTCTCCACTACAAAGCAGCTCTGCTCCCCTGACAGCAGCTCCCCTGCTGCGCCATATTTATCTATTGTGTTTCGTTAGACTCATCTGTGCTCGCTTTCCCTCTCTCTCTCTTTCTCTCTTTCTCATTCTCTCTCTTTCCTTCCACTTCATCTGATCAACATCAGCGCACAAAAACAAAAACAAATCTCCAAACACTCCTGTTAAATATCAGATTGGCTGGGTGCATATTGAAGGCTGGCATTTCAAGCGAGGTCCCTTTTGTCCCTCTGTGTTGTGCAGCTATTGTATTAGTTCAGAGAGTAGGTGCGGACTAATGTGTGTGTCTCTCTCTCTCTCTCTTTCTCTCTCTCTCTCGCTCGCTCTTGCTCTCTGTCTTTCTCTGTATGAGGTTTATTTTGGAGCTCTGTTCAAGAGTGAAGACAGACAGCCCCCCCTTCTTGTCGAACTCTTAAGCGCACTGTTTATTAGTGCTGCTGCTGTGAATGGTCACCCACATAGAGTTTGTACTTTTCTGATCTGGGTGTTACAATATTGTGTTACTATTTTCAGTGTTTAATACATTTGTCATGTCACTGCATGTACAACACACATTCTATTGACCCCCCTAATACCCATCGTGCTTGGTCACCTTAAATATGTCCTCTTTTTTCTCCCAACATGGGATTTGTCAATATAAATTAAATACTATAAATTAAAAAATAGTAACATTATTACCTAATGCTCATCAATTGTTACACTGTTGGCCAAAGCTAAACGACCCCTTCACTCATCCTCCTCCTCTCTCAGTCTTTGCTGTTCTCCGTGTTCCTGTAGTTTCTCTGAAATTGTTAAGCAGTTTATGAAGGGATCTCAACCAGGAATGCAGTGACAGTTAAGGACTGTTTGTCATGTGTTGTTCTGTGACAGAAACACTACGTGTGAAAGATGTTCTGTGTGAAAAAAGGTGTTTTAAAAGTTGCCTGCATTCACATGAACACATCAGGGAAAGAGAGAGAGAGATAGATGAAAGATCAATTAAAATGTTTTTGAAATGGGTGAAGGTGCTTCAGGAATATTTCAGTCATACATAATTGATGAACCAGTCCATGAACCTGCTGACAGATATCAAGATTTTAGAAATGTTTCCTTTTAAATATTTACTTGCCACAAAACTGTACTTGCATTATTTCATTAGAACACTGTAGTTTATATATTCCTACTACATTTGTCATAAGCGCAATCTTGATTTTGTTTTGTATTTTTTTTCTTCCTAGCTAAAACCCAGGCTTATGTCAGCCAATTAATTTCTTCTAAACAAGCTAGTTGTTCTTAGGTAAACCATTTGTATCTCTGGTCTATTTTGTTCACATCATTTAAAGGTGAATTTTCTGCAACATTAACAGTAACCTTTTTGGGAAGTCAACCTTCAAATGTTTACTTTATAGTTTTTTTCTGCAAACCAAAGCTATTTGAGTCTCATGGCACATGTTAACTTTGGCCCTTGAATAACTTGCACTGTATCAATTATAGTTCAAAGATGCATAAATCCAGCTAAAGGTAACATTATACATTGTATATAGAATCTCTTCTTCATTTTTTGACACTTGTCCTGCTATGAACTTCTCTGCGACCATTTGAATTACTCTAGATATGTGCTGAAAATCTTGTTTTGACCATTGCATAGAGTTAGGCTTTCACACACATCAGTCTTGTACTTGTAAGTTAAAAAAGAGGCTTTCTAAAAGGATTTTGGAAAAGGAGAAATAAATAATTATATAAAGGGATAGTTTGAAGAATCAAAGAGTTAAAAATACTAGAACGAGTTTTTCTTCCTCCATTTATCTCTCTCTCTCTCTGTCTCTGCTTGAGTGAAGGAACATTTCAGTCAGCCTGATCTCCTCTCACTCACAGTACAATGAGAGCTGCGCCCATAATGGCTGCTGGAATATCTAGCTACGGGGGGAAATGAGAAAGCAGCATCTTATGGGCTCATTCATCAAGAACTAATTGAGGCCTGGGTACTCTCAAGTGCTGATAAAAACGGAGGAGTATGTGTGTGTGTGTGTTTGCTTTTGTGTTTTCAGCTGGAATGCATGTGTGTGTGTGTGTGTGTGTGAACGCATTGCCAGTGAAGAGCAGAGGAATTCTGCTCTACAAGAGATGTTTTCCTGGTGGAAGTTACTGCATGTGTGGCTGAGTAGCATGCGGGCAGAGGACCAATGGGGTTGCGGGGGGTGTGTTGGTAGCTCTGCATACTAAACGGGTCGGGAGCTACGGAAGAGAGCGAGGGGAGCGAGGGGAGGGCGGGGGGCCGCATTAGACCTGCTTCACTGGACCTCTCATCTGGGGCTGGAGCTATTGTGCTCTACTCCACCTCGCTGTATTGATTCCACCAGGCGGGAATTCTGCACCCCTCTCTCTCTCTTTTTTTCTCTGTCTTCCCTCCCTGTTCCCTGCTTTTTCACTCTCATTTGCTCTCTGCCACCTTTTCCCCTTCCCCTTTCTATTTACCTGTTTCACTCTCTTTCTGCATCACTCGCCCCGTTCCCCTCCCCCCTCCTCCTCCAGAGCCGTTTGACAGCAAGTCTTTGAAGCCTGAAGGATCATGTACACACACATCACCTTTAGCCACCTTTCAGTCGATGCTTATTGATTTTGATATCACAATGAAATATATTATTTTCCCTGCGCTGGCCACTCTCGATCCTTTTCTTCCTCCATCCCTCTCTTTTCCATCTAATGTAATTAAGAACCAAAACTGTTCCACGTTCCTCCGACTCAACCAAATTTACCTGCCTCTTGAGTATGTGTGCTCGCATATACATGTGAAGCGCGGTGACGTGTCAGGTGCAAGTGTGTGAGTGTGTATGCATGTGCTAATGTGTCAAAAAAAAATTAGCAAAAAAATTATCCTAAAAATGCTACCGTTAAAACCTATTAATTGGTTAACTGGAACCACGTCTGTTTGTCTGTCTGACTGTCTGACTTGTAGAGTTTTATAGAGGTTATAGAGGCTTATGTGTTCTAATGTGTGTCTGTGTGCAAGAGAGAATGTTTGTAAAGAGTGTGTGTGTGTGCATGCTAATGTCTTTCTCTGTGTGTATGTGAAGTGATTGTTTGTTTGTATACAGCTTCAGTTTTTCCTTCACTAGGTCTATTATGTCTTGAATTTGATATTGATTTGATTGATATAAATAAATTGATATATCTGATTTGACATGATGTCAATATGATATTGACTTCAAGTCCTTTTCCTATTGGAAGAGGTCAGTGTATTCATACATACTGTATGAATAAGGTCGTAATTTAATAAGCTTTTGGCAATTGCATCATTTCAAGTTAAAAATGAAAATCAAAACAATTCTTACTTCAATAACTAGTGACGCTCATTACTGTTGCAATTGTGTATTGTTACACATCATAATTTTATGCACAAGGGATAGATTAATGAACAGATTAATCAGCTAATGGTTAGAGAGAGAGCAGGGCTTTTTTGTTTGTTTTGCAATGTCTGTGTGGTAAGAGATCTTGCACGCAAAAACACATCAGTGGGGTGTAGTTGAATTTCGAAATGGATTTGAGTTTTTAGCCCAATGTAGATCCATCTGAAGGATGTTTACAGTTTCCAGGAGTATGCAACAGCATTTACCTTACACACTTATCAACAAGCAACCAATAATATATTTGATATGCTTATATTAACATACTATAAAAAAAACACGGTCATTTTTATATGGCCAAAATGGATGATTTTCAGGTGAGTTGTGTTGTAATTATAGTATAAATATTGTAATTATTCCATTAATTTTCAGTTTGACTCATTCAGGCCAATTTGTGGACTGGTGGCATACTGTACAACTCATTGATAGTCGTAAGGAGGCCTTCTGTCAAGGTAAGCTGCCTCCCTCTGAAACTTTATCCAGTGGTGTCGCTCTTATTTATTATTTTATTTATTTTTATCCTGAGTGAAAGGGGAGTCTGTTTCCCTTCGCCCCTTGGAGAAAACACCCCTGACACACACATGCTTGTATTGATTTGCCATCGTGCTGTCACTGTGTGTCTGTGCACTACATCTCTCAGCTACAAATCATGATTCAGAACAGGATCGGTACACACAAAGACACCCGTGCAGAGACTCTGTGGTGTCAGTGGGAGGTGTGTCGTCTTAAGCTAACCTCCGCCCTTCGGGATATGACACTGGAAGACAAAGTAGGATTATCTTTTCTTTCAGATCTTCTGTTGCAAAGCTTGAACAAAATAGCAACTGAAGACAAATGGTTTAATCAGAACAGACAGTACAATGTTTGATACACATTTCTGTGTTAACATTTTCATATGCACTTTGGAGGTGATGCAGTCATATGTAGGCTTATAGGGAGGTTATTTTAACATTGACAGGGATGTATGGAATAAGAATACTGTGTGTCATAATTATTATTTTTTCTTTCTTTTTTTAATAACCATGTTGCTGTTTATGGTTGGTTGTTAGGATGTTGCTAAGTTCAAAAGTTACAAAAAAATATATATTTCAAATAAATTCTGTTTTTTGGTCTTTCTATTCATAAAAAAGTTTCCAAAAAATAAATAAAATAAAAAAAAATATTAAGAAGGACAACCAAATTTTTTTATTTTTTTTATTGATAATAATAAGAAATGTTTCTTGAGCTCAGCATATTAGCATGATTTCTGAAGGATCATGTAACACTGAAGACTGGACTAATGGCTATTGAAAATTACATCACAGGAATCAATAACATATTATAATATATTAAAATAAAAAACTGTTATTTTAAAGTGTAATTAAAAAAATCACAATATTACTATATGTATTTTTTATCAAATAAATGCAGTACTAGTGAGCATAAAATACTTTTTATGAAAAATATTCCTGACCTCAAATCTAACTGATTAACTGATATGTATTAAGAATCTCTTAAAATGTACATTTTGTGAGTATAATATATTTAATGTTAGAAAAATAATATTATTTTTGTATTTTCTTTGGACAAAAGTCTTCTTACACAATTTTGCATCTCAACTAAATTTATCTTTTTCGGTTTGCATCTCAAGTAAATTTATCTTGTTTAGGAAAACAGGTATTTTAAGACAAAAACACAAATTAGGATAATGCACCAATAAACAATAAGAACCTCTGGACTACATCACTGAAGTGTGATGGTGTACAGTACATTCACGCATGCTTTCACAGCTCATTGGCTGTGTTGTGTTTTGGTCGGAATGACACTCGCCCGGCCATGTAAAAATACTTGTGATGGGGTGAGTGTCAGAGTCAGCATTTTTTCCCCCTCTCTGTTCTCTCCTCCTTCCTCCCCCAACTCCCACCCCCACCCCCCACCCCCCACCCCTGCTGTTTAATCCATCCAGCTGCTGTCACGGCAGGGGAGCAGCCAATCTATCACACCATTGAGACACATTCTTCTCACCTGCTCTGCGCCGACACCGTGCCGTACCGGCCCTTTAATGAACAGCCAACATGATCCCGGCTGACAAGCAGGAAATGGATGCAATAAAGATTGTTTCTGCATGCTCTTTGCATTCCTGATAAATCACCTTACTGTTCGACAGACACCAGCCAGTGCCGCGCACAAATCAGATTTCACGCCGAGGGAGAGACACTGAGGGAAGAGGCATCGGGCCAGGAGGGGTCAGTTCAATTTAAATGCAGACTGGCTCGGACACGGAGCCCATGCGACTGCTGATTGCACGTGTGTGTGTGTGTGTGTGTGTGCGTGTGTGTGTGTGTGTGTTGGGAAGCCCTTTGTGATGGACCCGTGACACACCTCGCACCTCACATCATTTCTTTGGATGCAACGGGCGGCGGTACGTGCACACCTGCAGCTTGAAGTCCAGGTGAGGGGGTTTATCAGTCAAGCAGACCTGCTCTGTCCGCCAGAAGACTTTACTCTCTGCAGCTCTGCAGATGATACAGTCACACGTCGGCCCTGCAACCTTGGACAGTGCATTGTAATGAAAGATGAAAGCAGGAGAGGGGCACGAAGGGCGGAGAGAAGAACAGGGAGGGGGGCGTGAGGTGTGGGGATGTAGTGAGAGATGAGGAAGAGATGCAGATCTCTGGGCGGGTAATTTATGATTTAATCTTGTGCAGCCCGTGCTTGCTGTAAGTCAGACTTGGGAGAGAGAGAGAGAAGTGGTGTCTATAGAAGTAAGGTTGTGGAGTCTCTGAATCTTGAAGCTGAAAGGTTTAAATGGATGGTGGAACCTGAGAATGAGTCATTAACTCTTTTAAATGTAGCGAACTAAGCTGTTCAGTGTAGGTGCTAAATAACTTGCTGTGTATTTTGAGTTCCTAACCTTCCTTAAAGTCAACATGAATTCAGAATTGAACCTGTTTACTTCCTTAATGCATGTTCTGTGTATCAAAGTGTAGCTAATAACTTGCTCTGCCTTTGAAACAACTTTCCTTTTCAGCTGACATCATAAAGTTCTCTAATTTTTTAACCCCTCCCCTCCAATCATGCATGATTTATACAGTAGAAATGTTTTAAGATCCAGCCAGTTGGATTTAAATTATATATGTATATATGTGTATATGTATATAACAGTTTTATAGTTTACAATAATCTTTCACTAAATTTCTTTTTTTTTTTTTAATCATAATAAAAAAATAATAATTTTTTTATTATTTTTTATGCAATTCATGATTTTTGAAAAACTGAGTTCGTAATCTTCCCCCATTTCATTCATAATGAAAAATATTTTAAATAAATAAATTGTTTTTTTTTATTTTTTATTTCCCCTAAATTGTCTTGGTAGACTTTAGTCCTAACATTAAAAATGCTCTTTTTTTTTAACAAAATCATCGTCATCATTATTATTATTATTATTATTATTATTATTATTATTGTTGTTATTATTTGAATTATTTAGCAAATTTCATAATGTATGCATTTATATATGTTTTAAATGTTTTTGTAATCTTCCCTTAGTTTTAGACAAACACACACACACACACACACACACACACATATATATGTGTATATATATATTTTAAACTATATTTGTAACCTTCCCTCAAAGTTTCATAATTAAAAAAAAAAAAGTTTCATGCAGAGACCTGTTAAACAGACACCACTTTTTATGATCCAATCAATTCCCAATGTATAAAATCAAGGCCCAAGGGTTTTTTTTTCTCATTGAAGATCCTGTCAGAAAAACATCACTTTATGGAAGGACAATGATTTGTTTCATCTTGACTTTAACTTCTATAAAGGGTTAAAGAACTGCCCTCGGAGGGCTGCATTTTTCAGATTTTGTGTTGCCACAGTGCACTTCCATCTCCACTGTTTACATAGCACACTAAATGTAGTTTTCTATATGATTGTTTAACATATGGAGAAAGGAAAAAGAGACACAGCGTTCTTTGTCTTCCTCAGTGCGCAGTTCTCCTGAGGAGCATTCAAGGAAATTGATATTGGCAGCACTGCAGTGTGTGTAACAGTGGCCATATCGACTGTGTGTGTGAGTGTGTGTCAGCGACTGGCAAGGTGGCGTGGGAGTCATTGCCACACTCTAGGGGCCTGGAGCTCATTTGAATGCATCTCGACACTATGACACCCCCCTTCACTGCTCTCTCTCTCTCTCTCTCTCACACACACACACACACACACACACACACACACACACACACACACACACACACACACACACACACACACACACACACACACACACACACACACAGAGTACTCCCTCTACCTGTTTGGGCTGCCATCATTTGCATGAAATAAGATGGAAATGGAGCCCTTATTTATTTCAGCAGAAATGAACTGTATTATTAAGGGCACCATTGTGCAAAGCACCGGCCGCTATGAGAATACATTACCCTGGCTATTTCTGGAGCGCTCCAGTCACACATACTGGCTAATTTACTCCATTCTTGACTCATACCGCTACTTTGAACCCCCCCCCCCCCACACTTGGGTGCAGTCATTGGAGTGTGTATACAGTATATGTGTGTGTATATGGGTGATTGTAGCTTTGAGACAAATCTTGCTCCTGTGTGGGCAGCTTCCGCATGTATGAGTGTGTGAATTATGCATTTTGGCTGTATCTTTGAACTGAAATCATCTCTAATTCAGTAACATCAACCTTTTTATCAACCAACAGGTTCATTCTTTTCACCTCTGTGGCCTGTGAACAGGAAGAGCGCACACTCACCATTTCCTGTTCAATTTTCTCCTCCTCATTAATGGTGAATGTTCTCTCCCCTGCAGGAATGGTTTTAATAGTACATTGGCTGAACCCTGAACTCTTGGTGGATGTTCCTCTACCCATGATCTGATCTAGAACTGACTTACTTTACCTGCAAACTGGCAATAACAATGCAGCAGAACACCAAAATGGTCTCTGATCAGATTTGCAATCTATTTCTATGCAAGTTGTGAATTTAATTCTTGTGGAAAATCTAAATACGTTAAAACAGCTTGAGAAATTGACAAATAAATAAATAAATAAGTAAATAAAATAAACAAACAAACAAAAAAAACTAACAAAACCAAAATCATTAAAATATAAAAGGGGAATTGGATTAAGTGAAGGGAAAAATACTCTATGCAGATGTGAATGCTTTCCGATGGCTGTATGGTCTGCTATTCAGACTTAAAGGGACAGTTCACCCAAAACTTAAAATTGCCATCATTTACTCATCTTCAAGTCGTTACAAACCTGTATGACTTATTTTATTTTATGAAACATAAAATGACACATTGTCTCAGTAGTTATTTTTATTTTTTTTCTCCCTTTGGCTATTTGTCTATACAAGTAGAAGTTAATGGTAACCAAAATGATTTGGTTACCAGCATTTTTCAAAATATCATCTTTTGTGTTGTACTGAAGAGTCACACAGGTTTGGAACGATTCGGATGAGTAAATCATAACCTATCACTTGAACTATCCCTTTAACATTCTGTTATTATTAAGGTAACAAACCTTAGTTCTCAAGGGGTGATAGAGTTACTTTCTAATTAGAATTACCTTCTAATGTATATTCAAGTAGCTAGTCCTAAACATGCTGACAGTTTAACTAGATTTAACATACTCAGCAAGATTCTCTTTAAACTGCTGCTTCGTCATGTCAGTATTTGACCTGAAAGAGAAAACTGACCATAGAAGAATAGCTACTATTGCACCCGTGTGGCAATGTTGAGAATGTGGTGCATACTTGGTTGCATTCTAACACATTTCACGTACATACTTAGAGTGTGTTTCATGCTTTAATGTTTGACCAAGATATACCCGCTGTGTATGCACACACACAGTGATTTGTGGCTGTTCATTCTTTTACAGCCTTTCTAATGGATTTTATTAGCATCTGAACAGCATTGCAGAGCATATGAAATCTGTCCTTTTTGAAGGGTGCCACTTTTCAATCTGGATCTGAACAAAATAGTCTTATTAGGAGCTTATTAAGCTGAGAACTCACATACACATTCACAAAGAGTTTGATAAACATTACTTGGTATTTTCCAAGTGAAATGTAAGACATCTGTGATGTGATGTACTAATCTTTGGCTGACAGAAACAGCCTCAAATTTTAAAGACATAATCTGCTCTTAGACGGCCATTGCACTTGTCTCATTTGATGTTCTTATATCGTACACTCTTTTTTTTTTCTTGTGTGTGCCACATTTGTGCACATGACTCAGTGTGCATAAATGTATATACAGTATGTGTGTGTGCCTGCATTTGAATTCAAGTTTTGCTGCGTGTTTAGGAAAAGCAAAAAATCTTTGCTCGTGAACAACATTTTCACTGTATTGATGTTTCTGTGGCTCTTTCAACCTCTCTGCAAAATTCAGCCAATATCAAGTTATTAGCATTGATCAGAGGCAATGACAGATCTCAATGTGAAGACCGTTGGATTGGATGACACACAGCTAAACACCAAAGTCTTTACGCTTTCAAATGGAATATCTGGCTCGTAATTACTGTAATAGCCTAAAGCCTAATGTATTGAGGCTTTTAATTGTGGGTGGACTGTTTACATGTGGTGCATATTGTTGTAAAAGAGTGTCTTGCCAGTGTTTCCTTTTGTATTTCATGCAATAATTACTAATATACTAATTTGTCTTTTTGATGATGCTGTTTTTAAATGCATTCACTACAGGAATCATCTGGGGCAACTTGAGGTTATGTGCATTGCCTAAGGGCACTACAGTGAAAGGCTGTAGATTCAAACCCCACATGGGGTGATCCGTCCCCACGTGGGGTTTAAATCCACAGCCTTTCAGGAACTGCTAGGCATATAGATATAAAAAATTAGGGCTGTTGAAGTTAATGCATGCAATTAATTGAATATATTTAACAGAACATTATTGTTGATATCATTTTTATTTTTTGTCATTAACATGTTTAAATTTACATGGTCATGGTTTAATTTTGTTGTGTGATTTCTAAAAAAGTAGTAATCATACTGTAGAACCTCAAAAATATAAATAAAACACCCCAAAAGTACATTTTTGTTATGTATGATTAATCCCACAAAAGATTTGGGTTTAGTTCAGTGCATTTCCTATATATATTTTAACACTATTTGAGAAATACGTTTTAACTTCTTATGTTAATTATTAACAAATAAATTAAAGTGCAGAATCCAGTAATAATATAGTGATGTGGTTATTGTATTGTCCCTGTTAGTATAATTATCAATAATTTTGTGTATTTTATCCTACAGACATTAGTTAAGCTTTGAGCATTTTGAGTTGACAGACAGGTGTATATTTATTTATAATACAATATATTATTTAGTATGATAGTTGTGCCAAATAACCACAGTACATTAATAGTCAATTTTTGTAAGGGTGGCGATGATTAAAAGCCTTAAATATTTATTTTATCATATAACAAAAAATCCACTAACAATATAATTAGTTAGCATTGTTATTTTTAGTTAGTGTTCATGTGTTTCTAAAACGTGTGTGGTTCAGTGCATTTTCTGTGTATTTTAATAAAAGGGATATAGAAATTAGTTAGAAATTGAAAATTGTAGGTGCATTAAACTTTTAATAAAATATTAATTATATTTTGATAAATCGATTATTCCACATTGAACTGTACATACCTAATATATAATATGTTTGTGCATATATTGATGTATATCTGTATACATATTAAATTAGTGCACACTCATAGGCATTCATTTTGTAACTGTTTGGTCGTGTTTATTAATGATGTCATAAGTAAAGTGTTTATATCAGCTTACATGCACAAGCATGGCTTTATATGTGTGCAGTGATGGATCATGTGGGCTCTGTGTTTACCTAGTTGGTGATTTGGATGTGCTTGTGGCAGAGGCGTGGAGCAGGCCAGGATGGATGAGGTTGTCAGGGCTGAGTGAGTACACCCGGCCCTCATGCACTCCATCATGGCCCTAGCTGAGGCTTATCGCCCCCCAGAGGCCGACACTAGAGCTGTTAATGCCTTTCTTAATTACACAAACTTAGGAAATTGCCACTACCACACAATACTGTCACTTAGCGGGATGGAGTATTCATGTTCAGTTAGTTTGCAGTTAAAGAATGCTCAAGAAATTATTAATTGTGACTTTGTGAGTAACTGTAAAAGTTAGTTGAACTGTATGACAATAATTGGTGCAACGTTCAAAAAGAACAATGCAAAAATACAAAGTTCCGACAAGGCTATTCTCTATAGTGTAGACTAGTCATCGTGTGAGTTTTAGCAATGGCCCTGCTTTTGGCCATGTGTTTAGTACATAATGTGTTATAAAAATAGCTTGAGAGAGATTTGGTGTGTGTGTGTGGTTTATGTATGTGTGTGGTGGTAAGGGACAGGAGGGGCAGAGCAGAAATCAAATCACTTAATTGCTGCATTTTTCATCTCCATCATTTGTTTTATGGCAGAGCGGGGCTCTAGAGTAGCCGTGTGTGATTCATGGTTGTCAGGCAAGCAGCGAGCAGCGCCATCCCTCACCAGGCAGTGCCGGTCCTGCACCACACCAGCGCTATTACCCGGATGAATATAACTGCTCTGCTTCATACTCCCAAAGCCTACTCATCTAAGGAGCTAATGCTAACACTGAGCACAGCTACTGGGACAACAAACTGTGTGACAGGAATGAAAAGAAAGACAGAGATAAACAAAGAATGTAGGGATGACATTTCATGACATGATCTGCTGTGTGTACGAAAAGGATAATTCATGTTTAGGATGTAAAACGGATAGTTCTGGTTCTTGATGCTGATTGGTCAACACACTATGATGGGAAACACCGGCTAGCTACTCAGTGAGGTCATCATGTGCCACTTTTTTTTTTTAAATTATTTATTTATTTAAAAAAAAAATTGAGGGGATACCAAAGTATTTTGTTAAGAATGTGCCATGTTCAAATCCTGACCAAATATATTATTAATCTAGTGAACAATATGAAATTGCGATCAATGTGTAATCATCATTCTTTTTAATTTTTAAAATTTTTTGTTTTTTTAAAAATTGAAATTGTTGAAAAAGTTTTGATTTATACAGCCTTTTTTGTTGTTTGGGTGATGTGAGGGCAGATAGATGATCTGCACAAGATGTGACTTGATTGAACTGCACAATATAACAGAATCATATCAGATAATGACTGATATTAAGAGATTGATATTGATCCATATTGGATATACCCTACTGTTCAAAAGTTTTGGTACAGTTTTTTGGTAAGATATGTTTAATGTTGCAGTTATTGATCAATAATACAATAAAACCGTAATAGTATTACAATCCAAACGACTATTTTCTATATGTTGAATTTTTTTTGTAACAATGTAAAAGTCTTATTGCAAGTTTTGATCTGTTTAATGCATCCTTGCTGAATTAAAGTATTTAATAAATATGTAAAAAATGTTAATTAAATATATTGTTTTAATTTATGCTGACAAAATTGTGTAGAATTTTAATATTAACCATTTATCTGCTGTATTCCGTGTATTCCACGCCTCGACTGTAAATAGTTGTAGTTTGTGGCAAACACCAAACTACAAACAGTTCAAAAGTGGAATGAAACTACTAGTTGTATAAAAAGAATCACTTTCATTTTTGTATTTCTGTAAGTTATAAAATCTAGTTTTTCTATAAGTTAACAGTTGCTGTGAGTCATACTTCAGGTCAGGTAGAATCTGCTGTGAAGGTGCTTCTCCTGTTTAAATCAATAGGCTTGTCATTTTGAGTGGTGTCCTTTTTTCTTCAGCGAGCTGAGCTCTCACACACTGAGAGTGTGGAAGTGTGTGTGCCAGCTGTGAACATGTACAGCAGGGAGTGCTGGTCAGTGCAGCAGCTTTCATCAGCCTATGAAGAGAGGGAAGGGCTTTTGTCAGTGAGTTTGCCTCCCTTTTGGCTTTGTACACGCAGACACTTTAAGAGGGAGAAACCTCTGTGCTGGGTTTAGTTCCCTTCTTTTCCCCCTGATTTGTTTGTAATAGAACTTCACACAGCATGACAGTTGTTTATTTGAAGCTGGAAGAAGGTTCTGGAGCTTGTGTGGAAAAGCATACTAGGGCAGTTCCACATATTCATACCTGCTCCTGCTGGACTCCAGGGATTTCCATTCATCTCAATGCCAGCTGCTTGGCTGGTGCAGGACCACCCAGATTTTTGAGAATCTTTGCTCTTTCACCTTATCATTTTTTTTTTTTTTTTTTTTTTTTTTGCTCCAGTAAGATGAGCCGTAAATGCCATGTGACTAATGACTCTGAAGTGTCATGTTAGTGCTGATTGGCTGATGGCAGCACGAGTATGTGCAGTCTTGAGCTGTGTTTCCAACAATTAGGAGTGTAGTTAAAGCTAAAATGCTCAGTTACATTTTTTGTCGCTAATGTATTGTGCACATAAAACTGAAAAAAATTAATAAAAATAAATAAAATAATTAATATAATTTTTGTTCTTTTTTTTTAAAATTGACATAAAATATAAGTATTACATGTAAAACTCAAACTTGAAAACTTACTGAAATAAAATAAGTGATAAAATTACCACAACTACAATTGAAATAAAAAACCTTAAATTAAAAAGAAAACTAAATATAAAAATAATATATAATTATATAATATTAAAAAAATTAATAACCTAACATATAAATAATACCAAAATAACACTGGTGCACACAGATTTATACTTGAACAAACTAAGGTAATAATAAAATGTTCTTCAAACATCCTATAATAGTAATAGTAACATGACCATTACAGTATATTATTGCCCCAACACAACTTATGTTGCATATTTTATACTATAAGTTGAGCTGACATTCATGTAACTTGATGTATGTAATGTAACTTTATTATATTGAGCTTGGCACAATTTTGTCCTATTCATTTGGGGGATCCCATAGGATTTTATAAAGGAACTCTGTCAAATTCACACCATGCTTTCCACTGGTTCAATGTGCTCTGAGTAGTTTCATCCCACTTTTGGACCGTTTGTATTTTGGTGTTTGACATATTCACCTGCAACTACTGTACTTATTACCTGCTTTTAGTGTACTTAATTACTCTAATGTTTGGATTACTAATTTTTTTTAAGGGGGTACAGGTTGCTTAACTCTTGTTAAACTGCTTTAAATTATGAGTAGTTGGTAACTTGACAAGCTACAGTTTCAAATAAGTTTCCCCAACAATGATGATAGTAAAACAACAAAGCCACATGTAGCTGCCCCTTGGCACACACGTACTCATGCAGGATATCACAATTCCTGATGGAGAATCAACTCTTTTTACACACACGCACGCACACATATTTTAGATTACTTTCTTCACAGGAGGAGGTTCATTTTTTGATCCTGCATGTGTGTTTGGAAACTCATCCTTTAAATATTCATTACAAGGTCAAAAGGAGAGAGCTTTTGATGTTTATGTCATGCTCTCTAGCTTGCACACTCAGTATTAGGGAATGTTTGAAATCCCTGATGCTCAACTCTCAATGTTAGTGGTTTATGTGTGTAAGTTTATGTATTGTATTTTCAATGTGCCTGATCCAAAATGCCATGTGGTTTAGTGGTCTGCTCCTGGGAGTCCTTATTACCCATGCAATTCACACACACACACACACACACACACACACACACACACACACAACTGGGCCCAAAACACCACTAATACGTTATTTACTCCGCTTAACTGTCACAGTCCAAAAGGACAGAGAAAGAGAGAGAAAATGAAGTCGGGCCAGCATAGGACTGAATGGAGAACTTAATCAGTATGCTTATGAACTAAATCTGAGTGAGTTCATAATGAGTGTATGTACTGCGAGAGACTCTACACACACCCATACCCTCAGTAATGATGAACATGCTGTCCATCTGAGGCTTATCCATGTTCTCTCATCTTTCTCAAGCTGTCACACACTCTGGAGCAAAAGCCTTTACACTGTTATCAGTTGTGCTGCTTTATATTTCTGTGGAAACCATGATACATTTTTTTTTTCAGGATTCTTTGATGAATAAAAAGTTTAAAAGAGCATTTATTTGCAGTTCACAATGTCTTAACTGTCACTTTTGGTCAATTTAATGCAACCTTGATAAATAAAAGTAATAAAAGTATTAATTTCCTTCCAAAAGCCTTACCAAACTCAAACTTTAAATTTGAGTTTGTATGACTGATCAAAATTTCATCAGCATTCTAGGGTTAAATGTTAGATTTATGGAGTAATTAATTGTTTGTTGAAGAAATAAACATTTTGGCACAGCATATGTGTTCCTGGTGCATCGAGCTGAGGTGCTTGTGTGAATGATGCAGGTTTGAGGCCAATCTTTCAACCTTCCCAAAAATGTCCTGTCATTATATACCGTAAATATCCAAAATCGGAAGCAAAATGCCCAAAAGTCAATTTATGTTTATACAGAATGTGTACTGATTATTAATTATTCACATACATATTAATTATACTATTTATTTTTAATTGAAATGCATTAGATATACCAAAAAGTTTGAGACCACTTATGATTTTCCATTTAATTTTGTATATTGTATATATGTTTATTTATACTGACAATATAATTTGTAAAGTTGAATCAAAAACTTAATATGAATTTCAGAATTTAGTATTTGGTATGGTATGTATGTGTGTCCCCTTTGCTCTTACTGACTTACTCATTTTATGTCATACATTTTTTTATTTTTTTTTTTACTTTTCAATATCTTTATTTCCTTAGTTGCATAGCAGATGTCCAATGTGGTCTCAGACTTTTGTGCCTCACTGTAGCTTATATAAATGAATTAATATAATGACATCAACCGTATATCTCAGAGCAACTGAGCAGTGTATGATTTGACTCCTCTCCTTCTCACCTCTTGCTGTCATAAGATGCTTCACTGTAATGTCAGCTAGCAGTGCAACAGCGCAGCATCCATAGCTAGTGTCACTCGCAGTGCTATTTGAATCAGCAGCCCTGTCAGATGACTGTTGTTATCTCTGATTTAACATGTGTCTCCAACATGACATCTGATGCCATCACTCTGCACAGCCAACCGGCACAGACGCTGAGTACACAAAGATTCACAGAGAGCAGTTGATACAGGGGCCTTGTTTGCTTTGTTTTCCAGCAGTTACATTTTTAGCTTTTTAGTCATCGCAACACTTTTGACCAGATCACAGAAAAACCCGTTCTCAAAACAAACATGCTATCAAAGTTTTGGCACAGTTACAACTGTGCTCCCACAAGGCTGTGCAGTGACATTTAGCATCAAGTCTATTTAGCCCCAAAGCCCAAAGAGTATCATCGCTAAGCTGTGGAGAGTTCTCCTAACAGCTGGATTCATGTTAAATCCCTGCCATGTGTGAGGTTTCATATAGGGCTCAGCTAGCGCTATATCCCCTTTGTGAATTGTGGGCAACACCCTGGGGCATTTTGTTATAAAACAGTGGAGGAAGACAAATTATAGAAGTAATTAGCTTAGTGTATGAATGATATTTATGCAATGTTTGCTCAGTAGTCCTAACTACAGTACTGAAGTCTGTTTCTACATTCCAAAAAACTAAAGGAAATTGCGACTGAAAGTGTGTTTATTTCTTGCAATTTTTTTCTCATAATTTTATATTACATAATGTAATTTTCTCACAGTTGTAACTATATTTCTCACATAGCTTTTTTTCAGTTGGGGCTTTGTCTTTTTAAAATGTGACATACTGTATGTCGCAGTATGACTTTACAGTACTGCCACTTTACAGTACAGTATGAGTTTAGCAAATTTTCTATTGTACTAAAAATTTTTTATTGTAATTGCGACTTTATATCTCACAGTGTGGCTTTATGTCAAAGTATGACTTTATATCTCAGAATTGTGACTATATATTCCATATGTGAATTTACATTTTACAATGTCTTTATATCTCACAGTGCGACTTTAAATTTATCAATTGGAATGTTTTTCTCATAATTTCAACTTTGTATCTTATAATGTGATTTTTTCTTACAATTTCGACATTTTACACTTTTTATGTTCTAATTGCAGCTTTATATTTAAAAATTTGACTTACCTCTTTGTATGACTTTCAAGTTGGCAATTTTGAAAAAAAAAAAAATCTTCTTCATAACATGACATCACCACAATTTTTTTAAATCACAATTTCAACTTTAATTCTCGGGAATTGCAACTTTATATCTCATAAAGTTTCCTTCAAGCATGCAATGTGACTTTAAATCTCACAATATGACTATAAATCTCACAACTGCGGCTTCTGTACCTACTTGTTGAAAGGCAGATGTTAAGAAGGTGCTAGCATTGCCAGCTACAGATCATAATCTTTTCACTGCAGCCAAGCCAAACTAACCTTTTAGCGCCTATTTAAGGCATGTGTGTTGTTGGGTTATGTCACTGTGCATCACCGGCTTTTGTATTCAGCTATATTGGCAAATACATGTGAGGGTTCTTGTCAGTGGGAGTGGGAGATTTCAGCAGGAGTTGTGGAGGGCTGATTTGGGGAGAAGGGAGCGGGGAGTTCGAGGTAGTGAGTATAGAGCTGACAGGAGGTTGGATGGGAGAGAGCCTGAGGGGGGCTTGGCAGGGGGCCTGGCGCTGACCCAATATGGGCCCACTGGTCTTTGATGCTCCCGGGCTTCCAGGGCAGCTTGGGGTGGGAGTGGGGGGAGAGTGAAACATGTAGGGTGGGGGGGATGGGAAGGTTACCTGTGGATCTGCCGACCTTCAGCACGGAGTGGGGAGAGGAGGCTTTGAAGTGAAGCCAGGTTGAAGAGCAGCATTGATCGCCAGGGAGCAGAAAGAGAACGAGAACAAGGGAGTTGAAGCCTGAGATATAGATATTGAGGATGGCACAAGAAATAGAGAGGAGGGGAAGGGAGGAATATGAAGGAGGGATGGTGAGGGCGAGATGACGAGACAGCACTGTAAAATAGAAGGCATATTTAGCTCTTCACTGGGGTGTCGAGATGTATTTCACCACACTGGATGGATATCTGTGTTTTATTTGTTTGTTTTTGGCCTTTTGCCACTCTATTGAAAGGTGAAAGGGCGATCATGAAACGATGGAGAAAGAGAGAGAGAGAGAGAGACAGACAGACACAGGCAGTAGGAACAGGAAATGTTCTAATTCGAATCATACTTGTGGTCTGTGGTGCTAAAAAAGCAGAAACTGTTCAACATTGATAATAATAGGAAATGTTTAAATGATATCTGAAGGATCATGTGATACTGAAGACTGGAGTAATGGCTGCTGAAAATTCAGCTTTGCCATCACAGAAATAAATGACATTTTAAGATATATCAAAGTGCCCGTATTATGCTATTTGAAATGTTCATAATTTGGTTTTGGGAGCCCCCACCAACAGGTTTACATGCATGCAAGGTCAAAAAACACTTTCATTTTATAATATTTAATTTTATGTGATTTCTCAATGACTCTCAAATAATAAGTTTGAAGATTCATCTTACCAAACCCCTCCTTTGCGTGAAGATACTCTGCTCTGATTGGTCCGATGACCCAGTCTGTTGTGATTGGTCTACTGCGTACAGCAGTATCTTACCTATTCCAAACTTTTACATAGTACTGTATTTAATTTCAAAGATAGAGTTAAATTTAAACAAAAAATAAACCTGAATTGGTATATCATGCATTGCTAATTTCTTAGTAAGACAAAAGGTATTTGTGTAAGGCATATCCAGATGTGGAGACGGGAAAGTTTTATGGTTTTATTCCAGCAGAGATCACAGAGTTGTTGGCTTAATGATTCTAATGTATGGATATAGAGTCGGAATGTCATCTCTTAATGTGCCTGAGCAGATGTTCTGAATGTGTATATCTGTTGGGGGAAGCGCTAGAGGAATAAAGTGGGTAATGCTGAGTACTGGAAGTCTGGCTGTGCAGGAGCAGATCAGAGACATGCTGTGCCCAGGCTCCCCCTCCCCTCCCTGGCTTCACAGTTCTCTGCACAGGTCCCTGCTGAGATATGACTCCCACCGCACACCCTGCTCCGCTCATGCTTCCAGTCTTCACCCAGTCAGGATTATTCCATGGGAACTGAGATTCTTGCAGCTGCATAAAAACCTCAAAATACAAAATATCTCTCTCTTTTAAAATATTTACTTACTTATGTATGATAATTATTAAATTACATCATAGCCATTTATCAGTTGGGCATGTGTGGAAGGTTCATTATTTGCATTTTTTTATTAATTATTAATATTTTACATCAGTCTTTGTAAGTCGGAGGGATACATATGTGGACATTTTATTATTTATTTATTTTCTTGTTTATTTATTTGTTTCACCTCATGAACTGTGCAAATCAATTTGACATTTGTTGACGCTTCCTTCCTTCCCTGCTGTCTGTGATTGTATCATATCAGTTGAGAACCACTGTTGCCTACATAAGAACGTCTGCAGTGTTTCCCCCTTTTCAAAGTATCTTTGCTTCCTAGAGAAATCTTAAGTGTCAATCAGATCTGGATGTTTTCATGGCTTTAGGATCTCTGCTGGGATAAATGGCCCATCGTTGAGCCTGTCTCTGCGAGACAGTCTCTTCCCAAATTTAGCAGGCAGCAGCTCAGCTGTGAGCACCAAGAGTGTGTGCAAGTGAGAAAGGGAAAAGAGAGAAAAAGTGCTTGTAGGGAAAGGGCAATTTCCCAATGTAATCTGATGAAGGTTCATTTCTCTTTTCTCTAGCTCACCTCAACCCTGCTGCCCCTCAAAACCGTATGTCTCTCTCTCTCTCTCTCTCTCTCTCTCTTTAAGCTCCCCTCCAGCTGTGCGTCTCTCCCTCCACGATCCAGGCCTCTGCCCATCTCCCTATTCACACCTCCGTCCCTGCTTCCTTAATTATGATGTCATCTTTATGGGACTGTCACGGCAGGGTGAGATAAAGAACGAGGCACTCGGCAGCATGTAAAGCACTGTAGGGTGTCTGGCACAGATGGGCTCGCCGCAAAGAAAAGACTTTAGACGGACGCTTAATTACTGAGAGAAGGATTGTGAAAGCAGAAATGAGAGAAAGACAGACAGAGAGAGAGAGAGACAGACAGACAGAAGGAAGTCTGGGGGTGGAAAAGGGGGTTTTGGTAGTAGATGATTTTTTTCCACTTGCAATATCAGCCTGGCACTTTCTTATCTGTGCTATTTATTTGCTAAAATGAGAAATATGGATTTTTAAAATGCTATCCAATATCTTAGCTTGATAGAACTGCTTTAAAGACTCAATTGCAGATTAGGTTAGGCATGTAAAATGCTCACGCTGCCTGTCTTTTGTATACGTTAATATCTGTTTTCTTTCAGTCTGAATGTCTGCTACTAATAGGGTCACTTGTAGAGTCGGTGTGGCCTCTGTAACACCCTGTTAAAGTAATTGATTTTGCATTGAAAAGTTGCCAAGTAAAATCAAGCAAATTGCGTCTGGCAACTGAAGGTGTTAGTGTAAGATTCTAAGATGTTGTTGGGGGTTGCGTAGTGGGACGGATGCTGCTCTTGCCCCTGATTCGGTCCTATTTAATGGACTGCCGTGAAATCATAATTGCGTGTTTATGAACAAACCAGCTGGCTGTGGCAGAGGGTAATTATTTTTCTCCGCGCTTATGTTTGCTGTTCACGTGTGAGAGTGTGCCTCACTGCAGTTACAAACTGAAAAATAAAACATAGAACAGGTTTGCTTCTTGTTTACTTAAGTTTTCATTTGTCTCGCTCTTTTAATTGTTAAAGAAATAGTACAGGATCGGTACAAGTTAAGCTCAATTGGCAGCATTTGTGGTGTAAAACCACAAAAATTAATTCACACTTCTCCCTTTTTAAAGTAAAGCTCTGGGTTACAGTGAGGCACTCACAATGGAAGTGAATGGAGCCGATCCATAAATGTTAAAATACTCACTAGTTCTCAATAGTTCAACCACAAGACTTTAACAATATGCATGTTAACATGATTTTAGTATAAAACCAACCTTTTTTTTAATTAGATTTATAACTTGACAACATAATACTGCAAATCCTAAAATGCCTATAAAATTATTTAAACACTAAAAAAATTGGTGTAGAAAAAATATCTCTCAAATTGGTACTAAATTTTATGATTACAAAGAAATGGCAACTAACACATTGAATTAAATGTGAAATTTTGAAATAGAAAGACTGAAAAAGGATTTTCTTATAAAACATACTATTATTTTCTTTTAAATCTAAAATGAATGCTTTTTTAAAATTATAAGCTTCACATTTCTGCCCTTAAATGCTTCAATAATTGGCTTTATTCATTTCAATTATAAGTACCTTTCAGAAACTCCGATTTTTGCACAAAAACAATATTGTGGTAATTCAAGATTATACCACAAATATTGTTGACTGATCTTAAATTGTATTTAACCAGGAAAATTCATTTAAATCTTTCCTTAATTACTATCAGTTCATCTACTACACACTCACCCTCCATCCATACTGCAGCCCTAATGACTCCCACCTTACATATTTACCCCAATTTACCAGTTGCTGTGTGCTGAGAGTGAAAGGGTTAATTGGAGATCTCACTCGGGGTTAGTTCGATGACTCCCTGCCCTTATCAGCATTGGCGGTGACCTGCCATTGACTAGTCCACCATAGCCAGCCCCTCCCCTGTCCAACTCTATTGATGGAGGATCCATCCTTTGGGAGCTTTCCCTGACACTGAACTCTTGCTCACATGTACTCTCCACATCACTGCTGTCTCCAACCTGAAGAGACACTGATGAATGTTCGTGGTAGAAGCGCCCTGACCCACCACACACCCTCTTTCTTCCTGACACCAGCCTAGAGTTATTGGCAGGCCTGTATCAATAGTGCCTTTGACCTGACACTGCTTGGCCTGTCGTGTTCTAAATCACAGCGGATCATTACAGATGCACGGCAAGTTGATGCCAACTTGGTGCTTTTGTAGCGGTACATTTAGACCTTAGGTTTATGCCATATTTTATTTGATGTGAATGAAAACGAGTTTGTCAGGAATACTGTAGAGTCTGTTGCACTGTTTTAAGGTTCTATGCTATGGTTCCTATTTTAATTTGCATGTTATTTAATATGAATGTATGTATGTGTGTATACACACACATATACACACACACACACACACACACACACAAAAAAAAAATATACAAAAATAAAAACAAAAAAAAAAAAAGAAAAAGAAACATAAGTTATCATTTTAAAAAAAATAAGATTTTTTTTATATATGTATATAATTTTATTTTCTATTTATTTTTTAGCTAAATATGTAGTATATGTATTATATGTGTGTGTGTGTGTGTGTGTGTGTGTGTGTGTGTGTATACATGCACACAATTTTATATTATACACTCTACATATAATTATTTATAATTCTTTGAACATTGCTGCAATGAGATGTTTAGTTCTTTGTTGTACAATAAGCTTGATGTCAGCGGCGGGTGATTGAGATGCATTCAATGTGTTTGAATTTGATTAATGGCATTTAAAGCACTCAGCATGCTTTTTGTTTTAATGGCTTCTTTGTTGCTTTGCACGGTAGTTTCCTGCTACACTTGCAGCACATCTTCGGGGCTGTGTGTTTTAGTTCGTTTCAGGTTCATGTGTGTATGTGTGTGTTCCCATCAGTGTGTCTTCACAGTGCTTATAGGCAATGCCACAGTGGTGCACGGTCACATGCACACACAAACTCCAACACACGTTATCTCTGTTGACAGGGGAAATTGTATGAAGAGCTTTTAAGGCAATTAGTGCACTGAGCAGAAGCTTTTCTTCTATTCATACTCTTCATTAACAGCTTCTTGAAGGAAAAATTAGATGCTGATATTGTCATCACTCTTGCCTGCTGAGAAGAGGCCTTCTTTAGATCCACAGAGTATGTATGTGAGTCTTTGTGTGTGTGTGTAAAGGTGTGTGATCACCACGAGTAAAGAGGATATACTGCATCTGTTTTTCTGTGTGAATTAAATGCACATAAAAAGTGTATTTACTCAAAGCCACAATTGCGTTCAGACTGTTCCCTAGAGCATGCTTTGCTGTGAAAGATTGTTTGCGTGCCCATCTACCTTATATTGTATCCCCAGAGTGTGTTTGTAATCTATTCAGAGGTTTACTTAAAGATCTTTAAGGCTGTATGAGTGCGACCTGTTTAGTTTCTCAGAAGAAGAATTAGTCTAGATGCTCTGTGAGGAGCTGTTCATTGGTTATTCATTCATTATTTACTCCTGTGTGCTGTTTTTTTCCCTGTTAAACAGAAATAAATAACTAAAAGAATGTTAACATCTCTCAAATCTAATATAGAATTTAATTCATAACATACAACCTGCTCAATACATGCCATTTGATTTGAGAGCTACAATGCAGGTGAGTTTTGACTAAAATTGCTGTTCTTCATAGAAAAGTAGCCATTCATATGGCTACAGAAGACCATTTAAAAGAACATTTAAAAGAATAATTCATCCAGAAGTGAAAGTTTACTGGTTTTTTACTCACCCTCAGGCCATCCAAGATGTAGATAAGTTTGTTTCTTCATCAGAACAGATTTGGAAAAATTTAGCATTACATTACTTGCTCACCTCTGCTGTGAATGGGTGCTGTCAGAATAAGAGTCCAAACAGTTGATAAAAACATCACAATAAGCCACAAATAATCCAAATGACAGATGCAAGTGAAAATGACTGAAGTGAAAATATGCGTGTTTGTTGGAAATAAATCCATCAAGGCATTTTAACTTAAAACAGCCACTTCTGGTCAAAATACGAGTCTAGAATCCATAATAACGCTTCCTCCAGTGAAAATGTCCAACCCCTGTTGTCCTCTCACTTCGAAACCCATCAACATATTTGTTTAATTTTGTACTGTTTTTGCTTGTAAATGGTGCTTTATCTGAGCATATTTCTCCCCTGATTCAGACAAGATGATTTTTTCATTGGAGAAAACAACTTTATAGATAGAGCTATTTAAGCTTTAAAACAACAGTTTAAAGTTAAAACCATCTTAAAGATGAGTTTGTTTATTACAAACACAGCTTTTCATTGCGGCTATCAGTTATGAATTATTGTCATGTTTTTAATTAGATGTTCGGTCTCTTATTCTGACGCCATTCTGATGAGCAAGTAATGTAATGCTAATTTTCTCCAAATCTTTTCTGATGAAGAAATAAACTCATCTACATCTTGGATGGCCTGATAGTGAGTTCATTTTCAACAAATTTTCATTTTTGGCTGAACTATTTCTTTAAGTCTACTTTTAAATGCTTTTATCAGGCCCTTGGTCTCTAGCCCCTAAAAACTGTTATGTGGAAAATATCTGTGACGATTGATAGGAAGATAAAAATAACAGCATACATGTTTGGATCAACATGAATCTGAGTAAATTATATGAATGCAGGCACACTCCCAGACCAGTCTCACATGCCCTTGTCTCAGTGTAATGTAGAACAGGGACACGTCGCAGGGCTTTGATGAGCAGACGACTGAGGATCTGCATTATTGATGACTGACACACATTAACGACGACAACACAGATACACACTCATACAACCATGCATACTCCTCCGGGTACATGCGTGTTAAAACCTCTGGTTTTCTGGCCCCTGTCGATGTGTCTTACCCACTTGGGAATGGGGTAGACCTCCTGGCATCTCTATTATTCAGAAGTATGCTGTATTTGATACCAGTGCGAATCTCACTTACAGTCAATCATTAATGGCTGATTACAATTATTATTTTTTTTTTACAATTGCCTGGCCACATTAACTATCATATTATTAATATTAACACTAATCATTAATCAATTAGATCAACTTGTCCTGAATACCCATGCACTTGATGCAACTGATGGTGAGATTGGTTGGTACATTGGGGGAAGTCGTGGCCTAGTGGTTAGAGAGTTTGACTCCTAACCCTAAGGTTGTGGGTTCGAGTCTCGGGCCGGCAATACCACGACTGAGGTACCCTTGAGCAAGGCACCGAACCCCCAACCGCTCCACGGGCACCGCAGGATAAATGGCTGCCCACTGCTCCGGGTGTGTGTTCACGGTGTGTGTGTGTTCACTGCTGTGTCTGTGCACTTTGGATGGGTTAAATGCAGAGCACGAATTCTGAGTATGGGTCACTATACTTGGCTGTACTTCACTTAGACTTTTTTTTACAATGTAGCTGTGAAGTAACATTTTGACAATATGTAAAACAATAGCTTGTTTTACTTTAAGAATTTCAAGTTAAATGTTTACATTACATTTATGGTAATTATTCTTTTTATAATATATTTTTTCAGTTTCAGCTATTATTTGTGTTTTTAAATAGTATAACAAAGGTTTAAATAGTATAACAAATATTTTTGAAAGAAGTCTCATATGCTCACCAAGGTTGCATTATTTTGATCAGTATAGTAAAAGCAGTAATATTGTGAAATATTATTGCAAGTTAAAACTGGTTTGTAATTTTATATATTTTAAAATGTAATGTATTCATGTGATGGCAAAGCTGAATTTTCCCATTACTCTAGTTTTTAGTGTCACATGATTCTTTAGAAATCATTATGATATGCTTCTCTGGTGCTGAAGATACATTGCCCTTTTAATGTAAAAAAAAAAATTTATATATATATATATATATATATATATATAATATATATATATATATATATATATATATATATATATATATATATATATATATATATTACTCAAAGCAAGGAGATTTTTGTGTGCTATTAAAATAAATTATTTTAAAAAATCATAAACTCAAACTCTGGACTGAATTTGAAACTAGGTTGGTGGAAATTGGAAACATGGTTGTAGAAGGTGTGGGCTGGTAGCAACCTAAAGGCCCTAGGTTCAAACCCCAGTAATGATCCATGACCTGGAAAGATGCCAATGTGACCTTAAGCAAGACACTAAACCTTCTGGCTGCTCCGAGGGGAACTTTCTCCAGGGTCAGTTTACTTGTTTTGTTTATATATAAACATTAGCTAAATGCTAATTTTATGTGCAAAATGCATGAAGTTGAACTGTCTGGATAAAATAAACCAGAATTCACGCATAAAACAGTGTCTTAACATGATAAAAACAAAGATTTCTAAGAGCTTTGTAAAGGTTTCTTACAGTACATTATCCAGCATTATTCAGTTATCACATTTTGATTAAAGAATACAATATGTGAAATGACATAAACTGATAATTCATTCTCAATTAGACCAGGAATATACATTAAAAAGTTAAACAGGCTCAATTTATGTTTAACTTTAAGCTAGTGCCAAGTCCATGAAAAGCTGTGGCACAAATACCATCAAAGCATATTATCAATATAATTATGGCCTCAAAGACCCTGTTTAGAGTAACTTCTATCCTGGAAAAGAGTCACAAAACAGTCTAAAAATCATCTCACCATGGTAAATATCCTCAGAGCTACGTTCTTCACACATAATGGCAGCCACTGCTAAACCTCTTCTGCAAACACACCTTATCTTCTCTCTGAAGAAACCTTTTGTGCTTTCCTGGTACTTTATTCCTAAACTAAAAAAAAAAAAAAAAAAAAAACATTTTCGAAAACACAGTAAACAACACCTCTGTTTTCATCTATGATATTTTAGATTTCACAGTTCCACCAGGCATAACTGTTAGCTTTTGAGACTGACACATATACAGACCCAATAAAGTGCAATGAACAGAGGGCATGTGTTTCTATGGAGATGCACTCTGTAAGTTTATACGGGGGTCAAAGGCCAAGTGTTGACTTGGGGGGAGATGAGAATCGATATGCTGCGCCCAAGCCTATATTACAACTTTATTGATTAATATGTATGTATACCTGGTTTTGTCTTTTGTTTGTGTGCTGTTCAGTGAAAGTGTGTGTCTTTGGAGTGCAAACCTGTGGGAGCAGTTAACTTTGCATATGTAGCATTTTTGGCAGTTTAGGGCTGAATTAGTTGGGTAGTGTGAATGCTTCAGTGCTCTTGTACAGCTGGTGCTTGACCCAACACTTCGCAGCAAAAAACTCTAGAATGAACATATTCAAGGACGCGTTTTTCTAACCTTTGACCTTCCTATCTAGTGTTTTCTCATGGTCCATATGCCCACTCAGGGAAGTAAAAGTAAAAAAAAAAAGTAAAGCCGTACAAGATCGAAATAATTTGGGCGAGATTAGTGCTAGTTTGTTTTCTTTCCCTACATAGCAGGTGACATGGCTAGCATGTGGTTGCTATGGCAACAGCGGTCGGGCTGGTAACGGTGGGTGTGCGCTAGGTGCTGATCTCCTGTACGTGTGTTTGCGCGTGGTGCGGAGAGCGGCGCTGTGCCCCCTGCAGATGTTCCTCAGCTCCCCCGTGCTTCCTGCCAGCTGCTGCAGCCCCCTTCCAGCACCTCATTAACGGAGTGAGCCACCGCACACGCATCCATAATTATACATGCACACACGTCACAACACTGTAACGCTGCTAATTCTAGCTTAGACTAAATTAACCACATTTATTTAAGTTGTGATGACCATCAACAATCTCTGAAGGGCTGTTACTGATCGAGCACACACATATGCACACACGTTTTTATTTATTACAAATCTGTCATAATACTTTGTAGCTAAATATTATTCAACATACTTTTAGAAGCCATTTTTATTTCTATTAAAGTAGTAGAAAAACAGCAGATGATGATGGGAGATTTAATTAATGGGTGGATTCAAATTAAAATCACCTGTATGAGCACCATGGCTCAATGTATCAAACCAAAATTCAGAATAAAGAACTGTGACTCCCTTTTAATTTTTGAGTGTGAATTTGAATTGAATTATCACCCCTCAAGATGTTCAGTTTAAATTTGAGAAATCAGAGAAATATTTCTTACTGGATCAATCATAACATTATTAACTGGTTGAAAAAAAATTACAATTGGAATAATTGGAAATGATTTCATTCTTATTTTCCATTACGACGTCTATTTTGTTCATTACTGGTCATTTTTGTTCCTTGAACTGATCATTTAATCATTCATTTTCAGTAATTATACCTATTTACTCCCTGATATGTACTGTAGAATGCATTCTTTTTTCCGCCTCAGCTAATTAGACATTTCTCAAAATTAATTTAAATACAGTCCAAACACTTTACATTGACACAAATATAATGCTGCAAACAGAACCACAAACATTTTCAGGTAATGTCATAAAAAGCTCACATAATTGATAAAACTACAGTATTACCACACCACTCAATAAATCAAGTTTAGTAATGGTAAAGAAATCTCAGAAATTCATATTTGAATTGTTTCCTGTTTTCTACCTCAATTCAAATTCAAGTCTAATTAAAGAAATGTGTTGGAATTTAAAGGACTGTTTTACTACTACTATAGTTTCTCCTCTCTCACTTTATCATATTTCTATATACACACACTCACACACACACATATTGGAGATAGTTAATAATTCCCTAATTTCCGCTCTTCATGGCATGTGGAAGGAGTCTGAGATAACCTAATTTATCAGATGGCTATTGGCTGTATTAAAGTGGTGGACATTAATGAGCGCATCGTTTAAACCACATTGTGAGACTAAAGGATTTCAAAATTAATTTGTCAACATCGCAGCCATGAATACAATAGCTGAATAAAAGTGAAACGATGGCCATGACCCTGGGTGTGTTTGAATTGTGTGTGTGAACGTGGATGTCAAAGATGTTCTTGAGGGTTGAAGAAACCCTTACAAGAAAACCTGACCTCTGTTCTGGATCATGTTTATTATGTGACCTGTGGAAGAAGTTAGGAAGGCTGCAGTGTCATCTTCAAAAGTCAAACTCCCAGAATAAATTGCATCACTCCTGATTCAAGATCAGTTTTGTATTTTTCCCTCACTTGTCAAGCTAGACTTTTAGACTTTTTCCAGGCTATCCATGTCTGCTTTTTTTCAGAATATTCATATCTGCATGCCATTTGCATAGTACAAGTTAATGGGGTTAATTTGATATACTTACAACAACATATTGGATATTGTCTTTATTGATGATGTGAGGGAAAGGTTGCAGTTTCACCCTGATAAACAATGCTCTTGTGTTCTTAGTTCTTGCTGTGTCGTCTTTGTAAAGTGTATGAATTAGTGTGCAAATTACCTCTGTGTGGGGGCTGTTATAGGCCATTAGGGTGTATAGATGTGTTTACTCTGCATATGGAAGTTCTGTTTACTTATGACTGAGATGGCTTGTGTTTGGTGATGCATGTTGCCATCAGTAGGGCTGCTGGTGTAATGTTATTACAGATTTGAACATGACGCTAGCTGCTAAAAACATTATCACTCATATACGGCAATCAGGAGTGAGAGAGAAGGGAGACCGACAGAAAGAGCGAGCGTCTAATTTGGAGAATATTTAGAGTTCTGACAATAGAAGAGCACAAAGGGAATCATCACAGTGAGAACCTGCAATAACAGATGATCTTTGTTGCTGCATGTGTTCCGATGACTATTATGGAAGACTATTTTTTTTTGGCGCTTTTGCGTCTTTTTCTAAGACAGATCAGAGGGAATGAGAGGAAATAATTTAGAAATTAGGAATCTGGAAATGTTGCAGGTCGGAACCTTGAACTTTTGTCCCGTGAATGAGCACCAGAGCTCATGACAGAAGAGTGTGTGCTAATTGCTGTGTCATGGCCACAGTGATAATTTCATAGCTTGTTTGATTTTTTTTTTTCAAAAAAAAAAAAAAAAATTGTTACGCTGTGTGTATATGTATGTATATATGTGTATGTGTATATATATATATATATATATATATATATATATATATATATATTATATATACATACACAGTATATGTACAGCAATTATTCAATGCAAATCCTTAAAACTTGTTACAGTGTTATTATACAGTACATATAAGTACTGAGTAATATTAATTAAATACATGTACTTATGTAGTTATGGTTAGGATTTGGGTTTTTAATAGTTACACATACATCTAAAAATGCATAATTAATATTTATAATAAAATTAATTTTAGTTAAAGTTTAATACATACACCTTCAAATAAAGTGTTACCAATGATTTTTGCTCAGTTTTTTTTTTTTTTGTACACTAAAACACATTCAATATATCTGAAAAACACTTAGTGTTATAGTTCAGTGCAGTCATGAGGCAATTTTAAGCCCGAGCAAATATAGCATTGCAGCTAGCTGAGGTACTAATAGTCAAGTTGGGTCAGTCTGGTCCGTGGACATTAAGGTCTGTTATGTTTGTGCCCCCTGCGGGAGCTTTGGTAGACTGTACCCTGCTAAATGTTGGCCCGGTGGTGAGCAGGAAGTAGCAGGACAGCAGGGGCGCAGCGATTTCTCTGAATACTAATGTGCCACTTTACCACCGTCCACACACAAACTTTCATATAACACACAACGCACAATCACTGAGATACACATATTCAGATACAGCTGCACATAACGCACGCACACAGCCTTCTAGCATTTGCTTGTACCCCACCTCTCACAGCCGGCCCTGAACACAGATCCCTAATTATCAGTAGGCTCGGAGTCCGCCTCGGCACTCTTTAACAACACAGTGATTAATTAACAAGAGGCACAGGGGCAGGAAGGTAGATTCACCACACAGAGAGAGAGAGGGATGAAGGGAGGGAGGGGGAACTGTGAAGGCTAACTGTTATTTTTATGGTCGAAGCTTGAGGTACAAAATTACATGGAAGTTAAAGGAAACTTGATATTTTTAGTCCACTTTGTCTGTGTCTGTACCAGGTGTAAGTTTGGTTTTAACATTACACATTTTCAAATAATTGAAAATATACAGGTGTACCATTTGTTTTTCACCATCGTCTTAGAAAGAATATATGTGTGTGTGTGTGTGTGTGTGTGTGTGTGTGTGTGTGTGTGTGTGTGTGTGTGTGTGTGTTGACACATACGTGTATATATTTATGGAGTATCAGCTTGATCTATATTCATAAGTATTCACACATGGTGATTAAGAATATAAGATGATGTAAATTTTATACAATTTATATAATTGTATATTGACAGCATCTACCGTAAAGAGTACATGCAACTTCTCAAAAAATAAAACATCTATATGAATCATATCAACATCCCTAGATTAGATTTTTTGATGCACACACACACACACACACAGAGAGAGAGAGAGATACATGTAGATAGATAGATAGATAGATAGATAGATAGATAGATAGATAGATAGATAGATAGATAGATAGATAGATAGATAGATAGATAGATAGATAGATAGATAGATAGATAGATAGATAGATAGATAGATAGATAGATAGATAGATAGATAGATAGATAGATAGATAGAAAAATCTGTATATTGAAATTACTGGATTTATCTGCAAAATACACTGTGATCACAACTTTATTGTAGAGAACATTTGACTGGACAAAAATCTCTGTTGTGTTTGCAATATAATGTAACTGGTATTTTTTTACTTTTTGTTGGAAGACAAAACAGTCAGTTTATTTTAAAATGTGTATAGCTACTTTTACAGCCTTGGTCTGTATCATTGCCTAGTATAGTGTAGGTGAAAACTAGCTGTACTCAACTTTCTGTGAAGGAAAAGTGTGTTCACACAGTTGCTCTACTGCCTGAGGTGGGATCATCTGAAATCAAGACCCCTCTATTCATCGTCTGTTTAACTCAGGTTCACCTTCATCTACCACTGTAGCTCATAATGTTTCAGCCACTTACACCTTTGTGTCAGCGTGTAAGTGCATGTGTGCATAAAATTGTGTTTGAGGCAAGGAGAAAGTGTGTGCTCAAGGCAGCTGCAGTATATATAAAATCAACTGTGTGTGCTTTTGTAAGTTGGTGATGAGGTCATTAGCCTTTCACAGGCAACACAGTGACACACTCATACATACACTCACACACACACACACACACACACTGCAGCAATGGTTATCATTAACACCGTAGTCGGTCCAATAGGAGCCACATCTTCTCTGGTTCTTCCTTTCATGCCACTCTTTTTCCTTCCCACCAACTAGATTAAAGTGTCGACATCCTGCTCAAAGCTACAGCACCATTGACTCTGATGCAAACATATTCTACTGCAGACTAGAGTGAGCACTCTAAAGGCATGATATGTAATCAATACACATTGTAATGTTCCAGAGGGTTTGTGGATGTTATAGGGAAACATCAGTAAATGATTCAAGTGTATCAAGTTTTGCTCTTATATAACTGCGCTTCTTATATACCATTTAGACACCTCCAAAGATTTATTTTATGGTTTACTGTGATCTACCACTTGTTCTAAATAAGATTTCACATGAAAGGTTTTTTTTTTTCAGTCATAGGAGTAGAAAAATTGTAATCAAAAATAAATTTGTAATAAAAAAAATCTAGTTGATGTTTGCATATTTTGTATGTTCTTTTAATTTTTATTCTTATATGAAAAGACATGCCTCCCTGCAAAAACTTATTTCACAGAGTTAGCATTACTGAGTATCACACCATTAACTTAGCAACATGCTAAAGTCAAATTTACTGAAATCAGTTGTGAGTTGAGTATCCCATGTGGAGTGTAGATTGCTGTCTATATTTAGGAGGCCAGGAAGGAAATGAAGTGTAGCTACTAATGAAGGCCACAAAGCATGATAATACAGCAGATAATAGTAGATGTCACATGTCCATTTTTATTCACTCACTCAACACGTTTTTTTCTTTGAGGAACGAGAATTCTCATGGTCTTGAAAAACCTGACTATCTAAGAAAGCTTTGTTTTAGAAGTGTGATTTTTCAGACCTGGAACCATGTGCATTTTTATAATGAATATATTTTTTTGGGTAGAGTCACAAATAAAGTATCCAGTAAATCTCAAACAACTGAAAAAGTCATGGGGGGCTTTGAATAATATTCTGGACAATGGGGGCCTTGGATTCAAAATGGCTAAGAAACACTGGTCTAGATGCATTAGATGGTCAGTGTATGTACTGTGGGTGGTCTGTGAAATGCTATCTCTCCCTATAATTTCTTGTCCTCCCACTAGTCTCATTTAAAAAAATAAAGAGAAATGCAGCTACTGATATTCCTGCAATCTCAGTTGCTGACTTGCCTAATCTTTCCACTTTATAGGTATTGCTCACACAAATGTGGAACAGATGAAAAATTGTATGTGCGCTCCTTTTATGGTCGATCAGAATAAATCTACAAACTCATCTGCTACTATGCCATTTCAATGAGAAGAGCAAGCTAGTTGACCCTTTAAGCTCTAAATTCATAAGGTTCCAAATAGCTCTTGCTCTTTTTGCATGCAACCCCATGTATTGTTATTCGGCTCATCACATTTCTACCGCGATAAAGTTTGCCGTCAGAATGGCACAGCCGGCACTGAGAAATGAGATCTATGGCGTGCTCACACACACCATCTCGTCCAATCTCGTGCCATGCATCAAACAGCATGATGACCACCAGACACCACTCCATTTCTGTCACTTGTAATCTGACCGCCATTCTAAAGATCAAAGCCAAGTGACACAACATTTTATTTGTTGGTTTTTTTTCCTCCCTCTCAGCTAAAAGTGTTTATTGATTGAACAAACAGTCTTCTCTACTGGGCGAGAGATGGGAGAGTCGTGCATGTCACGGGGGCCTGTTTTGTTACATGCAAACAATAGATATCTCAAACTAAAAAGAAATTCATGATTTGTCTTTGTATTCCTGGTTTTATGAATGGATGTGGTCGTATGATGACTTGAGGTGTGCAGAAAGGCTACAATTACTGAATCTATAATGTCTAGAAGTCATTAAAGTCCATAACAGGATCTGAACCTTCATTTTATCTCTCATTGAATGTTGCTCTGATTATGTTTTAGGACACAGTTGTCTGTTTTGACTGTGTGTCATTCCCTGAGAAGTGAGGAAAATACGTATACTTAGGTTTTCTGTTTTGTATTTGATTTTTTTCTCTTATCTATGGAATTTATTGTATAATGCATATATTACGTTGTCACATTATAAGATTCTCCTTACTAATTAAATTAAGAATATGTAATAATAGTGAGAAGCCTTTTACATTCTTCCATCACTTATTTTTGAACTGTTACATTTTTCACCACATGTAATATTTTTGATATGTGATGCATGTATTGTTGAAAAAAAAAACTGTAAAGGGCAACACCTATAGGTGGCAGGATAGAAGGTGGGGTTCTGTACATTAAAAAAAAAAACGGACATTTAAATTATATATAATTATATAAAAATAATAAACAATTCTATAGATTAGGCCTATATAAAAATAATAAAATGTTTACATTTATTCATTAAGCAGATGATTTTAACCAAATTGACTGTTTAAAAAGAATTTGATGGCACAACTGTTTTCAACTTTGATAATAATAAGAAATGTTTATTGAGCACCAAATTAGCATATTAGTATTGTTTCTGAAAGATCATGTGACACTGAAGACTGCAGTGATAGCTGTTGAAAATTCAGCTTTGCCATCACAGAAGTAAATTATATTTCGAAATATATTAAAATAGAATATAGTTATATTAAATTATAACAATATTTCACAATATTATTGTTTTTACTGCATTTTTGATCAAATGAATGTAGCCTTACTGAGCATGAGAGATATTCAGATAATTAAAAAATCTTATCCATCCCTACAAAGATGTAAGGTTCATTATAATGCATTAGATGATGCATCATGTGCAAAAATCACTATTCTGTTTATACCATTTTCTGTACAGTTCAGCATAGTAGATGCTTGATACAACAGAGAAGGTACACAGATGACCTATAATTTAGTCTGCTGTATTGCGGAGTGGTAGACTGTGGTGTAATAAGGCAGAAGTATTACAGAGGCAAAGCATGATGGGTAATAGTTTAGCTGATCTCTCATTTGGTATAAGTCTGCTGGATGGTGGTGGTGGTGTCTGAATCAATGGAGGACACCTCAATAACAGCTCCATTGATATACACCTACGGCTGCACCATAGACGACGGGAGAGAGATGTCAGGACCTGTGCTTAAGAATTTGCTCGATATGCACAGGCACAAGAGTCAGCTTCATTCTTCCCTTTGATTTGATACAAATGCATCATCTTTTTAATGATGTGAAGTGTTTTCCATTAGTTTCCGTTACTCAACAATGTCGACACCACCGGCATGTTGTTTCTCATGCTGGACAGCCCACCTTTATCAAAGAGCCCTGCCCCGCCATCATGGCGGTCACTCTGATTGGCACCAATGACGGCAACTCTGGTGAGGTTACCATGGCAACAGGGGGGTCCCTAGGGGCAAAAGCAGTACTGAAATGAAAAATGAATCATCTGTTGATTAGGTTAGAAAGTACATTTCAACCTTTTGCTAGTTCTTTTCCTGCTTTCATTTGTAAGCAAAACTACAGTGGAAGATAAAGACCTTTAGATTGCGTTTACCATTGATCAGTGAGTTGATGGGCCATTATTAGTTCCTTGGTCTTGGCAGTCAGCTATATTTAACACATTCAGTGAGCTTGTTAATTAACAAGTCATGTATCTGCCCTACTGTGCAGCCTGTATGTGAACAGCTACAGTGCATGTGTGTGTGTGCGGAGTGTTTATTCACCTAAAGGAGGACTCACCTCTGATTTAGCTCCTGTTTGACTCCAGTTAGAGTGCAGACAGTGTGTGATATTTACCGAAGCGTTCGGGTTGACCTAGGTGACTCCGGGTCGGTGGTGTGTGTGTGCAGGTGTTAATTGGGGGTGAAGTGGCAGTGTGAGAGGGAAAGGGAGGTGTTGATGTGTGGACGTGTGCAGTGGTGAAAGCGAGCCACAGGTGACATGACGCTTCTGTGACTGGAGATACACATCCAGTGCAATCTACAGTCTTGCCACAATTATTGTTTTCTGTTCTGTTATCTCTCTTTCTCTCAGTCTCTATCACTGTCTTTCACACCCATTCAGGCTTTCAAAGGTGCTAAAGTGGGCGTTTGTGTTGTTCAGGTGACTGTATTCACAATGTTGTGAGCATAACAGCCAGTGTCCTGGCTCTAGTTCTGGAGGTCAGATAGATACATATTGACATATCTATGTGTTTTGGGTTGATCTGATCAATCAGAGCAAAATACTGGTGAAAACTGGGTGTGATTAAGAATTGAAATGCATTGTGATCTGATCTAATAGACATAGATCTGATACAAAAATGACAATTCTGTCATCTTTTACTGGCATATGTATTTATATTTACATATACATTACAGTTCAAATGTTTTTTTGATTGAACAAAAGTAATATTTTTATTCAGTAAGGAAACATTAAATTGATCAAAAGTGACACTAAAGACATTTATAATGTTACAAAAGATTTTTTTATTTCAAATAAATACTGTTCTTTTGTACTTTCTATTCATCAAAGAATTCTTAAAATACTTTCTGGTATGGTTTCCACAAAAAGCAGCAACATGTCACACTGAATACTGTAGTACTGTACTGTAGTGCCTGCTGAAAATCCATCACAATATTACATTTTAAAGTATATTAAAATAGAAAAGTTATTTTAAATGTTAATAATATTTCACAGTGTTTTATTTATATATATATATATATATATATATATATATATATATATATATATATTATATATATATATATATATATATATATATATATATATATATATAGTTTTTTTTTCATACAGTGAAAGCCAATGGGATTAAATGTTGACTGAACCCCAGTGACTTTCAAAATATCTTCTTTTGTGTTTCAGTGTCATAAGAAAATCGTCTAATGAGATAAAGATCCTTTCATTTGTAAATTTAATTCATTGAATTATCAAAAAATGTTAGATATACAATGCTTTAGATACTATCAGGTTTTCTCAGAGAAATGCTTGATGGAAATATACTCTTAAAATTTAAGGTGCTTCAAAATGCCATAGAAGAACCTTTTTGTCTAAATGGTTCCATAATGAACCTTTAACATCAGAAGAACCTTTCTGTTTCACAAAAGGTTCTTTGTGTTGAAAGAAGGTTTTTCAGATTATAAAAAGCCAAGAAAAAGAGGGTTCTTTAAAGAACCTTTGACTGAATGATTCTTCGTGGAACCAAAAATGGTTTTTCTATGGCATCGCTGTGAAGAACCTTTTAAGCACCTTTATTTTTAAGAGTGTGATTTTTCTCTGTGTGTGCTATTGACACATCCATAAGTGAACAAAAATTACTCAAAACATTGTGACCCCTTAAACTTGTGGTTTTCCAAACTTGAGTAGACCTGCTCTACTTCTCATAGCTGAGACAATGACTGCAGTACAGTGAAACAGCTGTTCCTGTCTCATTTTCTGCAGGAAACAAAAAGCTTTGCATGGTCGCTCAAGTGATTTTTTTATTGACAGCTGTGGACACGAGCGCACAGTGAATTTGGCCTCTACAGCAGTCGGCTGAGAGATCCTCTCCACTTGAGAGAGGGAATTAGAATTGGAAATAATCTGATTCGCCCTCACAGTTTTACTCATTTGCATGCTAGAGGCGACACCTGTGGAACATGCTAATGAACGAATGAAATTACAATAATATTTAGTTTACTTGCCTGTCCATAGGCTTGTGTGGGCAATATGATAAGACATTGTGTTTATGTTGCTATCCCACTTGTACGATTGCACAATTGTGCTGGCGTATCCAGTGGCTTCTTCTAGCAGTGCTTTTTTTAGTGTTTGTGAAATATGATCCTCTATTAATTTTAATTTTAGATTTAATTCATTTTAAGTATGTGAGTAAATCAAGCTTGCTAAATCAACATATTATTTATGTCTCTGGACCACTGGATTTTCCATGCATGTGTCCAAGCAGAGTTCCTCTTCCTCTGTTATGTTGATGGCTCTGGGCCAAACTTGTAAGCATGAAGTTCTGTTATTTGGACAGAAATCAGAGATTTTCTCTTTCTCATTCTCCCCACTGTCAGAAGACTGTTGATCACAGCCTTACATCCATTCACCTCTTTACGGCCCTTTTCCAGCTCCATTTGATTCTGATCTCTCTGTTGTGGACTTACTCTTTACAGACAACGATTTTTGGTTTATCATAGTTTTTTCTATCTCATTTCTCTAATGTATCACCACAGGCCTATCAGAAGGGTTCAAGTACCCCTTCATTGACACACACACACACACACACACACACACACACACACACACACACACACACACACACACACACACAGACACACACACAAAAACACACACACACACACACACACACACACACACACACATCAGGATTAATCAGATTCATCAGGCTTTATTGGTGTTGTTTGGTGAAGTGGTTACACCACATAAGGCACATTACCAAAAAGCTTCTGGTTTGAATATTTTAATATAGCGTTTCTCTGCCACTGGATGTGTGAACATGAATACTTTGGTAGAGGGAGTGATATTTTATCAAGGCGAGTCTGTACTAACCTGTTTGTGCTTGTCTGGACATTGTCACTGGTTTACTGTTCCATAGATACTCTGCCGTATTCACAGTGTATGGAAATGCAAGTGTATATCCTCTACTATCACCTTATTGTCTTTCATTCTCTTGCTTTTTCTCTTACTCTGAAGTGATGTTCTGTTTCTCTCTCTGTCCTCTCTCTCTCTCAGTCTTTTCCCTGGGATGTAATCATTCTGTCAGCGGAGCCTTAGAGAGTAAGGCCACTCTTTAGGGATTTGACTAATCATGCTAGAATCTTATTGTAGATGCTACGCACGTGCCACGCTCCGCCTCCCTAATCGCTTTTAAGACTACATCCAGCTCAGCCATTCCCTCAAACACACAAAAATGAGACCTGCTGGTGATTTTATGTGTGAGTGTTTGTGTGTGGATACATGTCTTGTCAGAATCCTCTGCTTCTCATTCTCAATGATATCTGAAGCCTTATATGCATTCACAATTTGCCTCTTTCTAGATCTGGATGTGGTGTTAGTATTTTTTGAAATTAAAAAGGGTAAATGCATTCTCCAGCCACTGTTGTTCCTTCTGCATAAATGTGCCATCTCCACACTCACAAAAAAAAAAAAGTCAATAGCACTTGAGACATGGCGCCATCATCGTTTTATCATCATTTTGCTAAATTGCTGATATTTTTTTTGCAATAGCTCTCATTGTTGTGCCATTTCACAGAATAACCCATAGCTGCAGGTGTCTGTTCTGTTTGAGGTGATTTAGATGTGCTATCAACACAAGCTTCGCTAATGACTTTATCAATTAGCCCAGTCCAATAGCTACATGGCCCTGATTTCCTTTAAACATTCACCATCCGTGGCACGCTGATTTGTGTAGTTAATGAGAGCGTGTTTGAGAGAGACAGAGGGAGAGAGAGAGAGAGAGAGAGAGAGAGAGAGAGAGAGATGTATGTGGAGAGATGTACTTGAGTTTTCGTGTGTGTGTGTGTGTGTGTGTGTGTGTGTGTGTGTGTGTGTGTGTGTGTGTGTGTGTGTGTGTGTGTGTGTGTGTGTGTGTGTGTGTGTCAGTCTGGCCATGTAAATACTGTGTCCAATGAAGATGGATATAGCATCGTGTCAGAACAAGATGATGGTCATGCAAATTTATGAACATGAAACAAGGCCCTTATTATTCAATCTGTTCCCTTATAATTATAAAAAAAGAAGTCACTGTTTCCATGTTACTCCTATTATTAAAGGTGAAGTGTGTCATTTTTGTGATGTTAAACTGCTTTCTTCTATCCCAGCTTAATATGCAGAGACATCAACAAGAAAGCCAATGCTGTCTCTCTAGTGCTTTCAAAACATTACTCTTTTTTATTATTTTACAGTAGATACACAAACAATCCATACATCTACTCTTTGGAATAAACAACTAAATTACTGCTACATTAATAATAAAGTTACATTTTAAAATCTCTCTCTCTCTCTCTCTCTCTCTCTCTCTCTCGCTATATATATATATATATATATATATATATATATATATATATAATATATATATATATATATATATATATATATATATATATATATATATATATTAGCAACACAACTGTTCAGCATAATAAGAGGAAATATTTCTGGAGCAGCCGCAAATCAGCTTTATATTAGCAACACAACTGTTCAGCATAATAAGAGGAAATATTTCTGGAGCAGCCGCAAATCAGCTTATTTTTTGAAGGATCATGGGACACTGAAGACTGGAGTAATGCCTGAATAATTGTGAATGATATTTCACAATATTATTGTTTTACTGTATATAAGCAATATGTTTTATACATATTTAAAAATATATATTCTAATATATTCAATTTAATATTACACAAAATAAATAATATTAATGCATTTGTATTATTGTAGAGACACTTGTATGATACTGAATGACACTCCTGTGCATGCTGTGTCATGCTACGTATAGTATAGTTCAGGACTGACATGTTCTTATTTGCAAGTAATAGATTTGTGATAGGGAGACAAACTATTGGAGTTACTGGAGAAAATTTTGTCTTTAATTCAATGCCATGTACTGTAAATTAAGATGATTTTAGAAATATTATTTCCTACTTTATCAGAAAACCCCGCCATGTTAATTTTAACACATAGGAAAAGCTGAACATATTAGAGTTGTTTCTATTCAGATGAGATGAGAGTGTGAGTTCCTTCTTTCTTCTTATGTTCTGGTTTCCTCAACTCCTTTTTACACCAAAAGTAGTATTAATATTGCATTGTTCATGTGCAGGAAAAGCAGTGACCTGAAATGTTTGACAGAGTGTTAAGAATGAAGAAGGCTGCTAATTTAAATGGTGAAATAGGCAAGTGTGATTTCTGTTTCTTTAAATGTACTGTAATATAATGGAGTGCAATACCCCCCACTCACCATCACCATCCCACACCAACCCCTCCTTCTCTGGTTGTAGCGTTACCCCGCTTCAATAAATTAGTTCTCTGCATGCTCGCAGGGCCCAGAGCTGCTCATTTTACACACACGCTCGCACACACTCACTCGAGCCTCATTGATCTGCCCACAGTTCAACTTAATTGGAAACACAGTAACACCATCTACAGACACGTATGCATGCACAAGGAGAAGGTGGAGGCGGGGGGGGGGGGGGATGGGGGCATTTAGAAGAGGAAAAGACAGGGAGAGATGGTTGCGCTCATCCTACATACTGTACTAGAGTTAGTCATTAATACTTTCATGTCATAAAAGACACCCGGACACACAGAGGAAACCTTAAGGTTCAAACCAGAGCTGACGAGGAGAAACGGCACACAGCGGAGCCGTAAGAGCCTGGGGATATTGATCTTTCCAGCGAGCTGACTGTCATGCAGCTAATAGATTCCATCAGCCATATCTGAGAGCTGAAGTCAATGAGGGGTGATCCTATTAACCGGGGATTTGTAAACAGTTGATTTGGAAAAACCGAAGAAGAGGTTTTCTGATGCTCGGTCAGGCCGGATCAGGGTCAGATCAGGGCTAGCTACCTCTAGCTGTACGGCCATGTCATGTTAGCATAAGACAACCAGTTAGAATCTCTTTAGGGTCCGGTTTCCACTTGGTATTCAATAGATAGTTCACCCAGAAATTCTGTCATACTGTGTTTACTCACTCTCATGTTGTTCGAAACCTGTATGTCTTTCTTCTGCAGAACACAAAAGAAGATATTTGAAGAATGTTGGTTGACTTCCATTGTATTGATAAAAAATATTGAGACATTTCACAAAATTTCTTCTTTAATGTTCCACAGAAGAATGTAAGTCATACAGGTCTGGAACCACATAAGGGCGAGTAAATGAGGACAGAATTTTCATTTTAGGGTGAACTGTCCCTTTAAGATGATCATATGTGGTCAGCTGACACACATTGCCATTTACACCTGGCAGTAATGTGTCTTAAATATGCATCTCCTCTGACTCCACAAATTTGAGAGGTGGAGTCTTTCAGGTGTGGTAAAAAAACTCAAAAATTTTTTGAACTGTTTACACTTATATTTAGTGTTTTCCACCTGTGATCAGATACCAGGTGTAAATGGGGTCTAGAAGTTCTTCCTAGGAGCCATTTCTTGTTTTCTATTTATAAGGAAAAGACAGTAGCATATAGTTGGCAACAGTGTATTTTCAAGAGCGAAAAATTATTTTTGCAAATAAATAGATCTGTGTCGCGCTTCTGCTAGGAGACAGCCTAACTCACACCAGGGTTCAATAATTAATTCCTGTGTTGAGAGTTTCAGAGACGTGCTGATTGGGCTGATTTTCTCTTCTTCTCTTCCTCTTTTTTTCTCCTTCTCTGTTATGATACAAAGGAGGCCGTTTGAAGTAATTTGTCCCAGAGAGAGTGGCTTGGAATACCATACGAGCTTTGATTTAGCAAAGCAAATTTAATTTTGTTTGCTTTATGCAAACCAGCCAGGACCGAAGGGGCTTTCTCTGATTTCGCTTTGGGGTGGGGGAGGTATCCAGTTCTAATGGGATCTTGAGAGGAGCATGTACATGAACGGATGTGGTATCTAATATAGCATGTGGTTCAAAAGTACAGCGCCCATCCCCCTCTTCTGCACCTTGAAATAATTGTCTGTGTTGTCTTATTTTTGTACATTTCAAACTAATAATGAAAGCAATTCTGGCTTGTTTTGTTTTGCTTTTGGAGAACTACCTGATTTGAATGTTTCCTAATATGCTTAGCTAATCTTATGGTTGTGTGTCTAGCTGTGGTTATGGATCTATTGGGCACGGTTCACAAACCTTTATGACTGCTCTCTACGTGCTATTGTGTTCTAGCCCATATAGCAAGGCTTTCTCTTCAGGGTCAAACTGTCTACTGTCTGTGAATTGTCTCGATCAGGATGGTACAAGCAGCCACTCAGGTATTATCCTCAACAACACCCAATAATAAAGGATTTATAATAAAAAAAACAAAAAAAACACCCAAAATCACAAAACCAAAAAAACATTATATCCACAACACCTCATTCTTACATACTTTGGCTGTAGTATACACTTAATAGCATTTTAGTCTGCCGTTCGTACCTGAACGGGGGGAAAATACAATGTAGAAAATGGCTGGTCCGTTTTTGTTGAAAGACTGTTCAAGAAATAATGAGTGAATAAAGCAAAAGCCCATTTTTTATCGTTTTATAAATAAATATGCAGCGAAACCTCTCCTTGACTAGCCTCCATTCTTTTGTTATACAAAACTTGTCAACTATCTTTCAAGCTCTCTCCGCAGTTTAAAGGTCTTAATTGGATTCCATCAATATATTGCTTGACACGACCTCGGGTCCACCACATTCCCTCTCTACTCTGCGGAGGGAAGCTGCCTCATTCATTCCGTCAGGCTTTGTAATGTCGTGAATATTCTTGGTTAAATTGACGGTTTTCAGAGCTATTATTTAAGCCTGATTGGACTGCAAAAGCATGTTTTAAATGAAGTGAATGTCAAGAAAGAAAGAAAGAGAGAAAATAGCATGTTACCTCTACACACGGGTCCGTATAAAGTATCTCGCTCTCTGTAGGCCGACTCGAGTGTAAAACTTTGTAAGTATATGTATGAAAAGCACAAATGACTAGGTTATTGAAATAGAATTAGGCTGCCAGGCTTTGAGTAACAGTCGGCCCTGACGTTCTCTCACTCTCCTTTTTCTTTCTTTGTTCCATGGCTATTGACTGGCATGGAGAGGCGTTTGATTGTTAAGACAGCAATGACTGTGCCTGATCCTGACCCAATAAAAGGAGCAGACTACCACATCCATGACAGGTACATCATGGCACAGTGCACCTACAATGCACTTTACAGAATATTGAACAATTAGACCTACTATACAGCAGGTGGTATTGAATCTCAGCAGGCTTTGGGAAAGATACCTTGTCGTATTGACCTGTACAGTTAGTTGTATTTAGTTGATTTTAACAGACATCTTAGCTAAAGTAAATTGCAGACTTCTATATGGCTGGAAAGACATTGCATTTGAAGATGATTTTGCCTTGGTTTACCAGCCCAGATCCATAATTAGCACCCCATTTGGTGTTCATATAATTATGATAGAGTTGTGTCTATAATGGAAATCTAAGACACATACAATTCTCCATAATTTCCACAGTGGGTCATGCAAAAAGGATTTGGCGCGCAAAACCATAAACTTGCAGGGCAACAGTTTACTTTTCATTTATCGGGTTACAAAAACAAAATCCAAAGTTAAAAACTGTTTGATCTTTGATCAAGCTTCAAATTAAATGTGATTTTAACGATTTCAGCAGACTGTCTTGTACCAACCCCTTCTTCTTTTAGTTCAGAAGGTTACTGGTTACTCACACATACATATTACATCTGAATTTGACTAAGGTTATATGATATGGTATAAATATTCAAAATATATATTAATGCGTAAAAATATACACATATACACTCTCGATATCCAGAAAAATAGTATAAACCTCTTTGCTATTTATGGCTCTTACAGAGTCCAAAAGACTGAAATCATTAAAAAAAAAGTTTCTATTTTGCATTTTTCGTCAATAAGTTTAACGGTTTATTCAATAAATTGACATATTAATTAAAAAAAATGCAATTTTAAAAATACAATTTATATTCTCTGCATTAACAATTTCAGTGATAAGTTGTAATTGAAAAATTACATTTCAGAATTTTGTGGTTTGTCATCCTTTTGCTTTACAGACAGCAGCACACAACACACAGCTGCATAAACTCCTTTGTTTAAAATATGATGGTCATTTTCTTTAGTCTGATTTAAGGGTGATCAAAAGAGCATCTTGATCTTCACTGGAACAAGATCTTACTGTCTGTACAAAAGTCACATGATCAATGTTATAAAACTGCTTACATTTGATTAGTGAGCTAAAAATGTTTTAGATTAATCAAATTCCTAAAACCTATTTCCATGTTTAAATGGAATCTCACATTTCTAATATGGTCTGACTTTTGAACCCAACTATATGTTCTGATGCAAAGGCATTCTTTTGCTACTTTTTTTTTTTATCGGTTGAGATTACAAGGGCATGTGTGCACATCCAAGCACATTTACTAACATTGATTTACTATAGTAAGAGAATAACTAGAGTGCTCACATAACATAGGTTTCAAGGAAGTCAAAATGAAGGGCATTTTAAGCACACATTGTTCAAGGCATCACATAAACACTTTTACATTTTTACAGTGCTTTTACAATGTCACACTGCCAAGACACTGGGTTTTTAGCGCTATGGACTTTCCTCCAGCATACAGTGAGTGATTTTCTTTCTCACTCCCTCTCATCCTTTTTTTCTAAATACAGAATCATGTAATAGAATCATTAGTAAGTAGTGAGTTGGGCTCAAATAATAGATTAATCAGATTAGGATGATTCCGAAAAAACAGCACCTTTCCTGAAATATGTCAATGTTGTCTGATGTAGCAGAGGCCCGCTAAAGCCTCAATCACATTGCTTTCCCATGCAGATTGTGCTAATTATATGGAGGTGATAATGTCATGGATACACGCTCGCAGTCTAGTGGCAGGATATAAGACATTTTATCAAGCCTGTTTGGGATGGATGATGGAAGATTGGAAATTGCTAGCGCAATTAAAGTGATGTAGAAGTACGCGATGTGTCATTTTCTGCCAAATTATCAAATACCTGTATAGCAAGGTTGTGAAATATTGGATTCTGTCTAGCTGATTTTAGTGTAGTAGTTAAAGATAAGTGGTATTTGATTGGTGATAAATGGCTACTTTTGCACTCAGCTGATAGCAGTCTGGTTGATAAGATTAAGAGGGAACTTAAAATAGCCAGACAAAAAATATGCTAGTGGGTTAGTGGTGTTTATACATTTGGGCTGTTGCCTGGCTGAAGGACAGATGGCTTAGCTGCAAGGAGGGGCATGGTGACTGCGAGGCGTTTTTGTTAAAAAAGAATGGCTGCGTATCCCAGCATCCCTTGTGTGTACGTGCGTGTTTGTGACCTCAGAGGAGAGTGTGTTCTAAAGGCATTGATGTGGAGGGGCGAACCCCTAGCTCCCATCTCCCTGCGACTATAAACACGTCAGCCGACACACGCCGCTGCAATCTGGAACCAGATTTACTGCCCAGGAAATATGGCAGCCTTTTTATTGGTCCAAATACTTGTCACTCATAATTTATTGCCTGTTGCTAGGCCTGCTGTGATGTCAGTGAATCGTCCCTGCCAAAAACATGAGAAAAAGAGAGTGAGGGCTTTAGGGTTTAGGGTTTTGTCATAGTTCTTTTCTGATCACAGGTGCGCGCACACTCATCCACTAATAATTTCATTTGCTCAAATCTTCATTCCCTTCACTGCAGTGGCATGTGGAAGACATCATGGGCCAAGTCTCCTTTCTACATTAATTTATATATATATATATATATTTTGTCATATTTTATATATCTGGCTGTGAAACGTAAAGTTTTTAATTAAATTCAAATTTTGGCTCCATTTGGGAAAAAAATTGCTTTTGTTGTTTGAGTGTCATTATTAGGGCTGTGAAACGTAAAGTTTTTAATGCCTATGATTTTAATTCCTCCAAACAATTCTATTAGTGTTTCTTTTAGTACTTTAATGTTGTCATATGAACAACAAGTCAGTAACTGATTTAAGGCTCACAGATGTAAGCTGGATGTGTTTGATTCACTAAAAAGAACTGGCTTTAATTTGGGAATCAGACTACACTGGTTGAGTTGTATTTGATTAATAAAAAGAATCAATTAGAGTCATTCATTTTGGAGGTCGAATTATATTCAGTGTTTTGATTCACTAAAACAAGTTACACTGGACACACTTTCTGTGTTGGAACAATTATTATTATTATTATGATAATTATTATTAGTGGCATAATTTTTTGAACTTATATTTTCATTTAAAACCGAATGAATGTGGTTGGGTCAGAGAGAGGAGTTGTTTACTTCATAAAACAGGCTTTCCATTTGTTTCAGCTTGACCCATTCAGACCAGTTTGTGGACTGTTTGACTGGTAGGAATTATCGTATTGATGTGGTGATCAGCCAATTGCAGTGACATGGAGGCACTGCTTCCTCTCACATGAATTTTTGCCTAAACTGAATTATTATTATTACTGCCTCCACACTGCCTCCCATACCTCCTCAGACAAAATGACCCTAAAGCATTTCAGATTCAGATCAGAAAGAGAGAGAGATACAGTCACTTCTTCAGCTGAAGAAAAACAAAAAAGTGCACACAAGGCCCAGCTACAACTCTTTCTTGACCTAGAAACCAAAGAATGTAAAGCGGTGGAAAGAACAGCACGTACAAACAAGCTTAATTTCATTTAATCTCTTTTGATAGAATAGGTGAAACCACGGCAATTATGGTGTCAGAAGTGTACAGAAATTGGAGAAAAGAAAGATCAAAGCAGCCTGTCCTTTCTTGAAAAGACAAAATGAATATCAAGGAGAATGTGAAAGCAGTGGGGTGGGATATTTAGAGAAAGAAAAAAAAGGCAGATAAAAAATGAAGTGAAATGCCAATGACTCTTTTGAAAAATGGTGCACGATTCATGAAGTACTATTAAAATGTTTATATTTACAGCATTTTGTTCTGTATCAAAATAATTAATTGCCGCCGTTTGCAAATTAAATGTACATTACAATGTAATTAAGAAAGCAAATGAGTCCAATCTTCCCTAAAGCATCCAGAGAGAGTGAGCGCTTGAGAGAGAGAGATAGATAATGTACATTTTAAATGTGTATTTGAGTTAAATAGTTGCAATACATTATCTTATTAGATGTATGTTATTGTTTTTTGGCTTTGGTTCAGTGTGTTGTTATGGATCATCCAGGTCAGGGTAGCATTGATGACAGCACTTTTTATTTCACACCATTTCTTTGCCCTCGAATTGCTCAGATATTTTTTAATGTGAAGTATTTCGGACATTGACCCCGATCTTCTCTTGATCTATAGGTACTTCCTGTTATAATACAAACAACTCAAAAAGCAACACTTCAAACAGACGTTGAATTTTCCTGGCATGCTCCCTCTCAGCCGCTTAAACTGTATGGGGAAAGATGTCTATATCACAGCCAAACTGCGGCCCATAAAGTATCATTTTTTGCCATAACCTTCCCTCTTTAGAGAGAAAACAGATATAAAAGTATATAGCGTGTGCTTTACTGTCACCCCTTCACCTTGCCTGGCAGCTGCACGCGGAGCTGATGGATGCCCCACGTCAGCTACCTTTTAATTGCTCGTAAATTTTTGATCCAGTAAAACGCTATTCTTGGAGTACAGAAGCTCTAGGAGAAGCAAAGAGTGAAACCAATACAACAGAGGAAAAGCAAGAGAGGTAAGCATGTGTTAGACCAGTGAAGGACAGTCAGCTGACTTGCTTCGCCTGTTCAAAGAACATTATAGGCAGGTTCTTAAATGTATCACATACTGATTATACATTAATTAAATGCCATTAGCAGCTGATTCTGTTTAATGTAAAATACTAGACAAAAAATGCTAACCAGGATAATCTAGTAAATAAAATAATCAGATCACAATTGAGCCAAAATAATTTGTCACAGGGTGAATGTAAAGATTCTGTCTGCAAGGTTCTAGTGGGTCCATTGATCAAAAAACATATTTATATTTTATAAAATGTATATATTTTTGAGCTGCCAAAGTTGTCTGTAAAATCAGCTTTGTGACAAAATATTGTTTGCAAATCATAACCAATAAATCTGAATCACAAATGTTTCACTTCAGGTTTGTACATCTAATATTGCTCTAATAGTGGGTAGAAAAAAGAGAAAAAGTTAATATAAAGTCAATATTTTCTGCAACAGTTTAAAAGTAAGTTGTTTTATTTTGCAGATAATATGCTGTCTTTATAGTATCACTATTTTTCACACAGTTTATACATGAAAATATATAGCTCTATTGCAAAGGAAGCTACATCTAAAGCAGAATATTTTCCACAAAATTAATACATATTTAAAAAGAGCATTTTAAAAGGCATAAATGTGTTTACATTGAAATCACATTTGTTAGATTGCACTAGATGACATATTTTAGTTTTCCCATCATGGAAGTATAGCCAATAGTATTTTTCCACTGGCTTTTGAATTGTGATTGGCTCTGTGACCAACAAAAGTTTATAATTTTTCATTTTTTGTTCCTTATGATAATCTTCACAAATAAACACAACTTTTATGAATTTTGAAGACTAAATACAATTGCCAGAAGTAAAAGTGAGTTTACCTGTTCGGTGTGATGATGTTAAATGTCCCCAACAATCTCTGCAGTTCCATTTAGCCACTTGTTAGCAACCGCCTTTTTCAAGACAAAAAAATACATAAATAAATAATCACAAGTGTGTCTAATGTGTGGTTTCAGCAAGCGGGATCATCCAGGAGTTAAATCAACCGGGAGTTAATGATATTTTGAATAGAATAACAAGACGCAAACCTGTACATATTCATTCACATTTGCTTCCATTTATTTTTGATCAGTGCTTCGCTACACAACATACAAACTGTAAACTCCAAAAGTGCACACATTGTGTATTCACATGTTTACCTCGTATTTCTTTAAATAGAATAGACCCATAATTTCTTAATGACTCACAGAAAAATTCTCTGCCGATCCATCAGTCAATATTGTGTGATCATAATTTCCACATTACAGTGACGGTAAACTCTTGCATTCAGTCTCATAGTACATTTATGCTTCAATTTATTATATACCATATCTGCATTGTCACAGTCAGTAAGAGTGAGTTTTCAGCAAAAACATTGTGTATCAATCTCATACTGTCACTCTGAAATACACAAATGGCGCAAGCTGACTTTATGAAAAGACCTGCATGGATTAAGGCATGTGAACCAGGATCACAAAACCAAGATGGTTTCTATTCACCGGGAGTGCCGACAGTTAAAGTCCATTTCTGATTTTATTGTTGTTTGTATTGTCAGGTTGCAGTATTTTACTCAATAAAAGTTATATTTAGATGTTTGGTATTTTATATGTTCTGTTGATGGTTGGTGGGGTAGTATCACCCGGGGGGATTTTTTTTTTTAATTCAGCAGAGGCAGGGATACATAGACCAGAAGAGAGGAACTAAATAGTGAACTAGTAATGTAAAGTAAAGGAACTAGCCTCTAACTTCCTTTCATCAGTGCTCTCTGTCTCTTGTTCTCTTTCCCCCACAGCAAGCATGTTCCTTCTCATCAGTCAGGACTCCAGTGAAGATCTGTGAGGGTCTGAGAATATAAATACATCCTCACTGATCAGAGACCAGGTCGTCCTGCTCTTGAACACTTCCAGACTGGCCCTTACACAGCTATGACTGACTGTGAGTCAAAGGGTACACACAACAACAGCACAGCGTCACACACACACACACACACACACACACACACACACACACACGCTGACCAGCAGCCTGACAGAGAGTGAATGAGATGGGTTAGTGTAATCAACCCCAGTAATATCACCCCCAATTACTCATTCTCTTAAAAGGCTATTAAAACATAATTGCAGAACGATTTACATCCCTGTTAATGCAGCCACGGATCATTTATTATTTTCCATAAGACTTTCTTTTTTATGCAGACAAAGAGAGAGAGAGAAACCATGCAAAGAAGAATAATATCCTGAGTCAGTGGGGAAAGGGATGTTGGTTGCAAGTAAAGTCATTTAAAACCCACCCAGATGCCTCCAGGTTAGTTAATAATAAACAAAACACTAATATACTGTATGCTAGAGGACCAGATAATATTCAGGTTGAAGAGAGACCATTATTGTGTGACTCCTGTTTGTGTTGTCATGGGAGATTTAGTTTACCAAAGACCAGCAGTCTGATTCATAAAACATACATGCGAATGGATTTGATTCTAAATTCCACGGATTTCATCTTATGTCAAGTCAAGTCAAGTCACCTTTATTTATATAGCGCTTTTAACAATACAGATTGTGTCAAAGCAACTGAACAACATTAATTAGGAAAATAGTGTGTCAATAATGCACAATGACAATAGTAAACACTCATTTTTCAGTTAAAGGTAGTTCATCATTGAATTCAGTGATGTCATTATCCAGCTCAGTTCAGTTTAAATAGTATCTTTGCAATCATTTGCAATCAAGTCAATGATATCGCTGGAAATTAAGTGTCCCCAACTAAGCAAGCCAGAGGCGACAGCGGAAAGGAACCAAAACTCCATCGGTGACAGAATGGAGAAAAAACCTTGGGAGAAACCAGGCTCAGTCGGGTGGCCAGACGAAACCAGCAGTTCAATTCCAGGCTGCAGCAAAGTCAGATTGTGCAGAGGACTCAACTGGTTCCTGTGGTCTTGTCCCAGTGGTCATCTGAGACAAGGTCTTTACAGGGATTCTGTATCTGGGGCTAGATGTCCTGGTCTCCACTGTCTTTCAGGGCTGTAGAGGTCCTTTCTATGTGTTGATCCACCATCTGGTCTGGATACGTACTGGATCTGGTGGCTACGGTGACCTTGGTATAAGAGAGAAACAGACTAATATTAGCGTAGATGCCATTCTTCTAACGATGTAGCAAGTACATTGGGTGTTATGGGAAGTGTTCCCAGTTCCGGTTGACCTAAATAATGCAGCCTAAAAATCGGATTTGTATATTAGAAGCATATTAGTGTGTTATGTGTAAACCAGGTTAAAGAGATGGGTCTTTAATCTAGATTTAAACTGCAAGAGTGTGTCTGCCTCCCGAACAATGTTAGGTAGGCTATTCCAGAGTTTGGGTGCTAATAGGAAAAGAATCTGCCACCCACAGTTTATATATACAATCTATATAATAACATATCCACAGATTTAAAAAAATAGAGCACACGTAGAACAATAAAATAACAACAACACCCCCAAAAAATAATGAGCTAAACCATTCAGGGCTTTATAAATAATAAGCAAGATTTTAAAATCTGTACGATGTTTAATAGGTGGATGATGATGACGGAGAATTGACAGAGCAGCTGTCAAGTCTTAGACAGCGTTCTAGGTTATTACATGCAGAGTTTTTAGGTCCTATAATTAACACCTCTGTTTTTTCAGAATTTAGCAGTAAGAAATTACTTGTCATTCAGTTTTTTATATCGACTATGCATTCTGCTAGTTTTTCAAATTGGTATGTTTTGCCGGGCCACGAAGAAATATAGAGCTGAGTATCATCGGCAAAAGTGAGGGAAAAAAATAAGGATTTATAAAAGCAAAAACTGATGTGGAAATGTTCTTAGGCATACACCAAATGAAGAGCATGCATAATTTTTGCACTCATACAGTACATGAAAAAATATAGTAACGCTTTACAATAAGGTTCTATTTGTTAACATAACTTAACTACATTAGTTAACAAAAAAAACAAACAAAACAATGAAAAATACTAAAGCATACAAAGATTAATACTAACAATACTAAATAATAATAAGATTAATACTATAAATCTTCAGTAATGTTGATTCCAACATTTATTAATAGATTATTAAAATGAAAAGTTGCAATTATTAATGTTAGTTAATGGACCTGAGTTAACATGGACTGACTATGAACAGTTGTATTTTTATGGTAGCGCTTTACAATAAGGTTCCATTAGTTAATGTTAGTTAATGTATTAACTAACATGAACAAACAATGAACAATACATTTATTACAGTATTTATGTTACTAAATGCATTAAATATAGTTAACAAATAAACCCTTATTATAAAGTGTTACCAAAAATCCAATATTGTTTATTAAAAACATAACTAGAGAAATCACAATATTGTGATGATGATTTCCTTAAGAAAAAGGAAAAATATGTATTTGTGCTACTCCAAAAATAAATATTTATGCCTATTCTATTATGTGGAGTTGAAGTTAAGATGAACTTGATATTATGATGCATTCAATATTTTTATTTTATTTTATTTGTTTATTTTTATTTATTTTTTGTACATATAGACTTGAGAAATCGTTTCAGAAATTGTGGTATATATGTTGGATCATCCTATGCATATCATTATAAATGGACCACGTTTAATCTAGCTATCAAGTGTCTGTCCTTTTACCTTGTTTCTCACCTCCCCTGCTTACAGGAATCAGGACCTTGTTTTTCCCCCAGTGTCCTACTCTAATTGGTGCTAATAAAAATCAATTAGAGTAATTAAGTGCTTTGGTTGAATTAATCCTGGCTGGTGAATATATTAGCTTGGACTCGTTACACTCCTCCTTGCTGAAGTTGGAGAAGATGATCTCAGGGTCGTCCCACTGAGGGCCCCAAACCATTCTTTGGTTTGAGGTGCCAGGAATGCCTCACCTATGTAACTGTTTTGCATTTCTCAGGATGGAAACATTGTCCATTAAGCTGCTGCATAATCTCTTTGACCATAGCTGGGAAAACCTATTTATACCTCTATATCTCACCATATGCTCATGTTTGTTCACACTCTCTCTCTGCCTCTATTCCAAGGCCTGTGTTAGTGGAAGGCAATTGTGTGGAATGTGTAAGAATTAAGTGCCCCATCATTCAGACTAGACATGCAATTAGATGAGCTGCGGCAGTCTCCAACAGACAAGTACAGAGTCTTGTCACTATAGCTCAGCCCCCTCCCTTTCCTTTTTTTCCATAAAACACACACACACACACACACACACATACTCACAAACATGCATAAACAAAACAATATAAATATTTTCTTATTAATAATGTTCTAGCATAGAACTATGTTGAATTAGTAGTCTTGCTTGCTGTCTTGATTTTACTAATGGGTTTTGCTAAGTTAAACATCACTATTACATTTGCTCATATTACTTATTTTCCCTAAAATGTACAGCATAACTAGTACTACACCACTTGTGCCTTAGACTCATGGGACACTTTTTTGAGAAGTTATTGGGGAAATTCCTATAACTTCTTCCATTTACTGTGAGACATGATAGTTTAGTCATGCAATTTACATTTAGTATGCAATAGGATTGAAATTATGATTTAATAATGTAAATGTGTATACACTACCGAAAAAAATGGGTTGGTAAGAATTGTCTTTATTTTTTTAAAGAAGTCTCTTATTCTCAACATGGCTGTCTTAATTTGGTGGTGGGGGGGGGGGGGGGGGGTGACATTCTCATCTGATACAGTAAAAAACAACAACAACAACAACATAATGTGATTTTTTTGCAATTTAAAATAACTGTTTTTTTATTTTAATATACTTTAAAATTGAATTTATTTCTGTGATATTCACATGATCCTTCACAAATCATTCTAATTTGTTGATTTGGTGCTAAGTTATCAAGTATTGGTACTCAATTAATAATTGTTCATGCTATTATCAATGTTGAAAACAGTTTTTAACTACAAAATGTTTCTACTTAATGGAAAGAAATGTCTGCTTAATAGAAAGCTCAAAAGAACAGCATTTATTTGAAATAAAAATCTTTTGTAACATTATAAATGTCTGTACTATCACTTCTGATCAATTTATTGAATCCTTGCTGAATAAAAGTGTAAATTTAATTCATTAATTTCTTTGGGATCTTACCCCAAACAATTGAACAGAAGTGTGTTACGGTTTCCACAAAATATTAAGCAGCAAACAACTTCTTTCAACAACATAAAAAATATTTAAAAATTTGACCAGTAGTGTAATTTATTGAAAAACTTTACTTATGTTTACACTGTAATAATTATATACTTTTGAATTATGAAAATCTTCAGTAGTTCTTGTTTAACAAAAAACATCTTTTGTAAAATGTTGTAAAAGCACCCCCAAATGCCTGAGAAATGCCAAAATCTAGTTATGCCAGTAGGTTAGTTGTAACAGAAACTATAACTGTTGTGAGTTGGCTGTGTGTCTGCTTTCCATTTTTCTTATTCCTCTTCACACCCTTGCTAATATTTTTAGCATGTAGCTGCTAAACCATCCAGGGAATGACTATTGATATCAGGATATGTACTCAGCAGAATTTATAATAATTCTGATCAATGTCGTTGACTCGCCAAGTACAAAATGGTGAATTGGTGGCGTAGAGGGATAATTGCCTTTCATGCACTGAATTTGGCATGCACTTCTCCCACTAGACCCAGTTGAAACGGTGCCTCTACCCCCAAAACTGTTGTCCTTAATGAAATGGTAATTACAAACACAGCAGAACAGCTGAGAGGCTCCGCCAAGCCAACAAGGACAAATACAGGAAAAAGAATTAAGAGAGGTAGGGGGAAATGGTAGACAAGAAAGAGCAAATAGGGAGAGGAATGAACTGGATTTCACTAAGCTCTCCACCACGAAGCAGTTGGAGCTTGATAACTTTGTCATTTCAGTCATTTGTCCACAAATTAGTGGCATTTCTGAAGATTGGCCACGTTTTGCTCCATGAGAGTGGCTTTGCCGGCATGGTAATTGATTGCTCTCTAAGCGAACATGTCTTTAACCTTTCTGAGGTCGGGCCCAGTCGGATGCCATCAGTCCTGTCCGAGTTTTAGATGCCTGGAGCCATTTATCTTTTCCTGCTCCCTTGTTCGCTGCCCAATTTGTAGCCGTTGAGGCACTGTAGGTGGTTTAATTACGACCGGAATAGGAAAACAAAACAGGAATGGCACCTCACACAAAGGGCTCCACTGTGAGCAGAGTGTCCGCGTGGGCCTTTGCCAGCAACCCAGCACCCTGAAACTGAGACACAGAGGGCTCTGGAACAGAGCCACAATGGAGGCTAAACCACAGCCAACATGAACCTGAGCCAACATGGAGACCGAAGAAACGCCTTTGTGTGCAGGAGTGTGTGTGTGTGTCTGTGACTGTAGTAGCTGCATGTGAGTAAGTGAATGTGAATATTGTGTATGCTTAGGGCATGTATGATAAAAGCATGGTTTTATTGAATTAATCTAATTTGTATTTCGTATAGTGTAAGCATTTTCAATTATTTAAATTGACATTTATTATATTAATATCAATATAACATGAAATTAAAATTATTTTACTCTTTGCATTTAGAATTTCAGAATTATTGTACTTTTGTCAAGTATGTATGTGTGTGTGTGTGTGTGTGTGTGTGTGTATGTGTGTGTGTGTGTGTGTGTGTGTGTGTATATATATCTTCCATTCGAGATTTTTTACTTTAAAAAAAAAAAAAAGTCTCTAATATTTACCAAGGCTATTATGAAATATTATAATTTAAAGTATTTGTTTTCTATTTTAATATATTTTAAAATGTAATTTATTCCTGTGAAATCAAAGCTGAATTTTCAGCAGCCATTACTACAGTCTTCAGTGTCACATGATCCTTCACAAATCAATAATATGCTGATTTGGTGCTCAGGAGCATTTATTATTTTTTATCATTTATCAAAACAATTGTGCTAGTTAATATTTTTGTGGAAACCATGATACTTTTTTACAGTATTCTTTGATGAATAAAAAGCTTAAATGAACAGCATTTGAAATTGTTTTTTTAACAATTGTAAAAGTCTGTCACTTTTGATAAATTTAATGTGTATTATTTTTATTTTAATGCAATCAGTAATCAATATCGGTGATCATGTATCTGAATAACAATTCCGAAAAACCCTAATGTGGATAAAAACCGGCATGCCGGCACATTTACCTTACATTTTCACCAATAAGACATAAAGAAATAATTTTATAACAGAAGACATATCAAACTCCAGTCTAACTCCTTCCTTTGATCCGTCAATCACTGTCCAAGACATCCCGCCTTCATTTGCAGTCATGAGCCTGTTAGATAACCAACACTGCCAATCACAGCAATGGCCCAATCACATCGCCCCTGCAGCAGGAGAGATGGCAGACATCCTCCTTTGGCTTCTGAAGAATGGCAGTTTCACACACTGTCTGTCACCGAACTGCTCAGAGCTCTGATTGGATAATGAGAGGGTGTTAGGAGATCTACTGTGTCAGAGCGGTGCCACCACACATTGGCAACTGTGCAGTGTGTGTGTGTGTGCGTTTGTGTGTCTGCCTGGCACTGGAGATGTTTATGAGGCTTGTTTGCCAGTTTGTACACTTGATATGTCTTTTTAGGGTTCATACATTTTGGCTTCTTGGGTGAGAATTTGGGATTTTCAAAGTGATACATGACTTCTCTCTCACATTATCTGATAATTATGGCATTATTCATATTCTTCAAATGTTTACAATGCATTTTATGGTGTGTGTGTATTTGTGTGTGTCTGCATACGCTAATGCTCTGACTGTGTGTTCGCTGTGTGCTAAAAACAACAGGGAATATTAGTTTTAGACTGGGAGAAACACAAAATGTGTCTCTTTAAAATATGTCCGTATAAATATTTCTGGCTGAATGAATAGCAAATTCAAACAAGCTGTCAGTCAATACAGGTGCGTGCACTGTTTTGAAACCAAATACTGCAAATGAACATCCAATCAAAGCTGCTATATACTGTGAATGTTTTGTGTGTGTGAGAGAGAGAGGTTAAGTGCCTTCCTTTAATGTATTCTCAGATTTCCTCTCCTCACTCACAAGGCCATATATTCTCAGGTGGTGTTGTTGTGTATGTGTGAGCGAGAGCACCCTGACGGGGTTGTAAACTGGCCTGCGGCTGCTCTCCGGGTTGCTCTTGCGGGCAGATAAATTAATTAAAGGAATCCTTTTTTTCCCTCACTTTCTCTCTCTGAGCCAATTACTTTGAACTGGCAGATTGTATGTGTTTTACTAGAGAGAATCGAGCTAATTAAAGATATGGCGTGGGACAGGGAGAGCACAACTGCCTCTCTAACCTGATCCTGTGGCTCTGAGTGGCACAGGATAGAGGTGATGGAAAACAAACATAAATGTGCCTCCACCATTAATGGTTAAGTCATAAATGCTCGCTTTTAAAGAGCAGTGTAGGAAGGTGCTAGACTAAGAATGTGTGTGAGAGAGAAACTTGTTTTTTTATATGTCAGACTGAGAGTTTCTTTAGAGCAGTGTGGGAGTTTGTCTTGGATATGAGTGTTATTGTGACAGTTTATGGTAATTATCCATATGAAAGGACACCCATTGCTTTTGGACCAAATATTGTGTTTGGAGCATATTTAGAGGTTAAATGTGATCACGGCAGCTTGACGCTGAACTTTGAACTTGGCAAGTCTTTGGCTTTCTCTCTTTGTTTAGGAGGTGCTGGATAAGCTGCACAGATTTACACAAAGGCAAATTGTATTTCTCACTGATGGCTCTTTTGTAGTTTTATACTAACATAAAACTTTATCTGTGCTTTATATAAGTAACTTCATCTTCATACTTATTACACTGCAAAAAAAAAAAATTGGTATTTTGTCCTGTTTTTCAGTAAAGTATTCTTAAATCTAGACACATTTCATGGTTTTATATTAAGTCTTGAAAAAACTGAATTAAGTTTATTTTTCTTGCCATATTGGCAGACATTTTTTTTCTTATTTTATGCAAAACTCACTATTTTGTTACATTTTTCAGAGAACAAGACTTAATATTTTGTCTTTTTTATTTAGGTATTTGTACTGGAAAACCAGACAAAATACTAAAGTAAGAAAATAATTTTCTGCAGTGTAGATGTTTCTCCTGCCATTCTTTAGGATAACTATACACAGAAAGTAGACACATTGAACCACTGTTGATGTACCAATGTGATCATTCGATCACACGATGTACCATGTAAAACACCAAAATGTGTATTATTCATGTATTGACAGCATCTAAAACTTGAGAATTTTATATGTGAACAAAACCAGTATGTTTATGATAATTAATAAAAAAAATATATATATGATTACAAACACCAGTCTGCAATATCAAGCAGCATGATGTTTTTGGGTGGCTAAAATAAGTGGAACTGACTGACACTGGAGGTTTTGTACAATCAAATTTACTATATAATAATACAATGTAACTATATAGTATATTCATAATACATAAAGATGTTTACGTTTCTGAAGCTGTTTGTACATGAATACTTTTGGGTTTTAGATGTTGTCTATACATTCATATTGTAGATTTTAGCATATATCCAAATGTAAACATAATGTACTGTACAAATACTCACAAATGCTAATCAGGTTTGACATACAGTATTAACCAATGTGGTCCAGCAGATCATTAGGTCTTGAAGAAATTAGTGAGAAATATTTGAATTCATATTTAACTTTCAACTGCAGACTTTTGTATCTTGGCAGAGCAGCTCACAGTTTTATGAGTTCTATTCTGAAAATCTTTCTCTCTTGAGAAAAAATCTGAGAAGCAGTCTACTTTAGCAAAGTCTCCATTTGCTCTCCATTTAATCTCATTGCTGTTTAAGAGAAATGAATGAAGTATGAGAAAGGTCACATTTGTGATTTTTCTTTGCACATCTGTGCACAGCTCTAATCTTTTATGCTATAAACAAGTGTGTGCTGGTCGGTTTGTGTGTGTGAGTGCTTATGTCTATTGCATGTGTGCATATACACGTTTTCTTGTTGTGGACGTTCTTTGGTGTGTTTGCATCGGTTGTGCATGTGCATCAGTCTCTGCATGCTCTTGATTGACAGGCTGGCAGATAAACTGGGATGCATGTGTCTGTGTCTCAATGACACGCCACTTTGCCCAGAGGGATGGGAGAAGTGGAGCGCTGCACTTCCTGCGGAGGGGCGGGGTCCTCTCTGCAGGGGTTTTTAAGCTGGCACACGCACGGGCAGCCGCTTCGCCACCCCCACCCCCGCAGGGGAGAAAGGGCCCCTCTTCTCAACCTCCACTAATGTATAATTCATGCTAAGTAGCAATTTTGATGTTTTGCTGGAGGGATAAAGAAATCCACGAAATTCATAAATAAAGTTCCCTTTTTTCTCTTCTCTAGTTAATTTATGTTATCACACAATTAGCTGACACAGAGCCTTGGATGTATGGCTCCCCTACAGTTGCGCCTGCACTACTGAGAGAGACATGCTGAAAAATGACCCAATAAGATTGGTCAGGCTTCCCCAACAGGAGAGGCTTGTCAGGTGTCACTTGTCTCATGTAATGGACCTCGATGCCCTATGGGACAGCCAAAAGTCCTCTGATCCAATCTCATCTTCTTATTATCCCTGTAAGGATCTTTGCAAGAGTTTCTAATAGAGCAGAAACTGCACTGTTTTTCTATTATCTACTTGGTAGCTTGTGGACTGTACATGTCTATGGCAAGTGTTTGTTAAAATGTTTAATATTTAATATTTTAATATATACATATTAAACTATATTCATTTAAGCATATGATAACTGTGTATTAAAAAATATATAAATTTAAAATATATTTAAATGTTTTGTTTATTTGCACTAGATGGTATTATATACGTTTCATGTTTATTGTACAGAAATCTAGATATTTAAAAAAAAATTCCCAGAATAATTTTATTTTTATACTTTTCTGTTGTTATTATTATTATTATTATTATTATTATTATTATTATATCAATTTGTTTAGTATTTTAATACATGCTGTACATACAAAACTTAATTTATATTAATACTTACAGTATTTTATATATATGCAGTATATTAAAATATATACATTTTAAATATTTAAAATATTTACAAATATGTAATATTTTTAAATATCTTGCTAATTTATTCTAGATTGTGTTGTGTTTGTGATATTTAATGCCTCTTCATGGCACTTCAATGCAAAATGATGACTTCAACGTCATGTTGTGTGACATTTTTTTAAAAGCACCAAGATGTATCTGCTTGTCATACTGTGATTCCCAAAACAAATATTGTATAAGGGTTCTTGCTTTTCATTAAGTGGTCAGACAGCCATTTTTGAACCAACTTCAGCTGTGCAATCAAGAGCTGACTGAGAGTGAGCAGCGATACGTTGACAGTCCCTATAATGGAGTCACTTTCAGCTCAATCCACTGATCCGAGTGCAGGTGTGAGGCACTATATCACCAGTCATGCCAAAACTGTCATCTCCCCCCGCCAGCTTTTTCATTAAGACCTTTTACTTCACGCAATATCATTTGCTTTGACATTTCAGTGGGATGTTTTTAGCACCACCTCTGTTTCCTCTGCGCTGTTTGAAAGCCAATGGTCATTTGTCAAATAAACTGATTTGTTCTTCAGCCCAGCAAAGAGTCCCAATGCATTGCAGTGTGATTTATCTTCAGCATTGTTAATGTTGCAGTGTGTTATCAAATATCTGAAGCACCACACATGGTTAGATTCAGCTTGCAAGGCGAGTATTTTGGTCTATGTGTTTTTTTTGTTTGTTTGTTTGTTTGTTTGTTTAAAGGATGCCATTAAAGCATTAAACCAGCAAGAGCGAGCACCAAAATTCAGTCTCTGAAGTGCCAACGCCTTCAAGGTCCCAGTGTGAGTGTTTAATTAAGACCTTTTGTCTTAATTACTTAATCACACTTATTAGTCACAAAGATGAAATAGAGCTATACTGCTGTACACTTACAAAAACAGACTGTAATGACAAGATGGTGTTGTTTACAATGTTCTTGGAAATCATGAACTCAGTTGAATTTGTAATATATAATATTTTACTATTATTAGAGCCCACACATCAAAATCCAAGTATGATAAATATTCAAAGCCACAGTAAACTACATGAAAATCCAAAGAGACCAATGTCTAAATATTAAGGGGGCTTTATTATTACAAGAGATGTAATGGTGTCTGTCGCCTCTGTATTAGTCGGAAAAGAGTCCCTTGACTCCTCTCTCAAAATTTAATCAAAGTTTGTCTCTCATAACTGTCTTTTTGGAGTGTCAGCATAAAAATCTGTTCTTTTAAATCTCTTTGACTTTGTTGCTTTGTTTGTTATACTGTAGGTGGAAAGCGCAGCTAGCGTCAGCACTAGAGAGGCACACCGATGGACACATTCGCATGGGGAGAGGGGGACAGATGAGGAATGGTCTTGGCTTGTCACCAGGGCAATGTGTAAGGCTGTTTTTAAAATATAAATATTTTTTAATAACAATAGCCGGCCAGTCGGCTCGCAGCTTGCGCCTGCATTCCCCTTCGCTTAATTAGGGGTTGTTGGTACCACAGAAGGTGTCACCAACCTTTTCAGTCCAATAACAGATGGTGTTCTTTTTTTTGAGGTCCTGCCAAAGCCCACTGTCCCACTCCTGGGAAAATGACCTAACTCGCAGGCAGCTGCTTAGTGCGGCTTGAGTGCCTCTTAAAAGAGACTTCTATCAGGGAATTAGCGGGACATACCACTGCAGCCCGAGGGGTGTGAGTTTGAGATGAGTCCACCTTTAATCGCCCTCTCTAAGCTGTTCTAAGGGCCAGGCTTGTTGTTCACATTGAAATCCAAGGGACACTATGGATGAGGTGGAAGGATGGTCGACACACTGACTGTTTTACGTGGCTCGGAAAGGCTCGCCGCTCCCCCTCCCAAAGCAGATGGTGTGTATAACAACACAGAATGTGGTCCAGGGGAGGTCAGGGAGGGACAAAAAGTGAAAGGGTCCCCAGACAGTTGGGGGAAGAAAAGGCCTGCGGAGCGTAAGGGAGGAGCCAGGGGACGAGAGAGAGAAGAAAGGGGGAGAGAAAGAGAGAAATTTTTCAAAGAACTGGTCAGTGAGAGGCTAAAAGAGGAGGCAGAGAGCGTCGGGCCGCAGATGCGATACGTGGGAAGGCAGGAGGTCGGAGCTTTACAAGCTGCATGCTGGGTACACACAACACTACTGCTGTCAGTCACCAACTCACTTGGCTCCTCTCTTTCTTTTTCTTTAGACCTCTCTCTCCCTGTACATTCATACGGTCAATAATTGGCAACATATGTTTTTCCATTACTTTAACTCATCAAATTAATTTAACCAATTTCATCCTTCATTCCAACTACATTTTTGTAAATATACTACCTGTATGTTCAACTAAAATTTTTGAGTTAGTTTGAAATTGTATATATATATACAGTACAGGTCAAAAGTTTGGAAACATTACTATTTTTAATGTTTTTGAAAGAAGTTTCTTCTGCTCATCAAGCCTGCATTTATTTGATCAAAAATACAGAAAAAAAATTGTAATATTGTGATATATTATTACAATTTAAAATAATTGTTTTTAAATGTATTACACTTTAAATTATCATTTATTTCTGTGATGCAAAGCTGAATTTTTAGGATCATTATCACATGATCCTTTAGAAATCATTCTAATATGATGATTCATTATCAAAGTTGGAAACAGTTTCTGCTGCTTAATATTTTTTTCAGAACATGTGATACTTTTTTAGGATACTTTGATGAAAAAAAAAAAAAAGAAGCTATGTTTTTAAAATATAAATATTTTGTAATAACAATATCACTACTGGTCAGTAATTCGGGGTCAGTAATTTTTTTTCTTTCTTTTTTTTTTTAAATAAAATCAATACTTTTATTCAGCAAGGATGTGTTAAATTGATAAAAAGTGATAGTAAAGAAAATATATTATTAGAATATATATTATTAGAATTTTTTTTTTATTTTGAATTAAATGCAGTTTTTTTAACCTTTTATTCATCAAATATATTAGACAGCAGAACTGTTTCCAACACTCATAATAAATCAGAATATTAGAATGATTTCTAAATGATCATGTGATAGACTGGATGTTACATGTGACACTGAAGGCTGAAGTAATGATGCTGAAAATTCAGCTTTGCATCACAGGAATAAATTATTTTTTTAAAGTATATTCAAATAGTAAACTATTATTTTAAGTTGTAATAATATTTCACAATATTACTGTTTTTTCTGTATTTTTGATCAAATAAATGCAGGCTTGATGAGCAGAAGAGACTTCTTTCAAAAACATTAAAAATAGTAATGTTTGTTTCCAAACTTTTGACCTGTACTGTATATATATATATATATATATATATATATATATATATACAGTATATGGTGACATACAGTACTGTGCAAAAGTCTTAGGTCATTAGTATTTTCACCAACAAAAAAACACCCAAACACCCAACTAGTTTAAAGCCTGTTATTTCTATCTTTTGCTGTAGTGTGTCAGTAGGAAATAACATTCCTTTTGCCAATAATTGTAATAATCCAGTGAATTTTTTGTATGCACAAGGACTCTGACAACAGCCAGTGCTCCACACAGAGGTCTGATCTCACCATCATCCAGCATTTTTACACAAGTTCCTAAAAATTTCACAGTACTGTAGCTTTGCCGGTAGGTTTTTTCAAGCATCTTAGATTCTTCTGGATTTAGTCTATCTCAGTATGTTCTGTTTCTTCATGTCATTCCAGACAGACTGGATGATGTTGAGATCAGACCTCTGCGTGAAGCACTGGCTGCTGTCAGATTCCTTGTGCATAGAAAAAAAAAATTGGATTATTACAATTAATGGCAAAAGGAATGTTTGAAAATGTAAACCGATATTTCCTACTGACACACTACAGCAAAAGATAGAAATAACCGGCCGAACACCATTCTTTGGGGTGAAAATACTAATGTCCCTAAGACTATATATATGTGGCAACGTCTCCAAGAAGCTTGAAGAAACCTTCCTGCAAAGCTACAATACTGTAAAAAGTTTTAGGCACTAGTGTAAAAATAATGTAAAGTGAGGATGTTTTCAAAGATAATGTCATAAATAGATTTTATTTATCAATTAACTTAATTAACTAAATCATATCAACATTTGGTGTGACCAACATTTGCATTCATAGTTTTTCAGGTAGCTTTGCAGGTAGGATTCTTGAAGTGTCTTGGCACAGTTCTTCTTTATTTAGTCTGTCTCAGTTTTTTCTGTTTCTTCATGTAATCCCAGATGAACTGGATGTTGGTGATATGCATCAGCACTGTGTAAAATACAGATCTCTTTTTTACTGTGTTGAGTGCTTGCAAACAAAAGTGTCCAAAGCCTTTTGGAAATACTGCACAAAACCAATTTAATTTTAAACAGATTCCACATATACCATAGTATTTGCAGGTCACTTATTCAGTCTTTCCATTTTTATTTTATCTGAACAGCTTGGTCTCCAGGCTTTTTACACACACCATCAATAGTAAAGGAAAAGCTTCTCTTCTCTTAACAAGCATTGTTCCTTCTGCTCTCTCTACTTTCCTCTCCATCAATCAGATGCCCAAGCACATTTACAGGCATGGAGTGATCTGTATTAATAAATGTAGACCCTGGACATTTAATAGCAGATGCAGCTAGCCTAGTTTACATCCAAAATATCTAATTCAATACTTTTAATCAGTAGCTGGGTTTCCATCCAAAGATGCAAATTTAACTAATGTGCAAAATTGAAATATCACATAAAACATTTGTGAATAAACACAGTTTCCATCCAACTAGTCAAAGAGAACAAAATCATCACTTTCTGGTAGAACTGGCACTTGGCTATATAGCACTAAGAAAAGTAGGAGAAACTCCTGAATATAATAATATTCACAGGCCTATATAATAAATTACTTATAATAAGTAAGTAAAAAAGCAGACAAAACTAAATAAATGTGGTCATTGTTTTTGGAGGTGGATGCTGCTGTTTGGGGAACACAGTCGTGTTCTGGGAGGCATTTGTACAGAAATACGTTGATGACAGACTTTGCTCAGACATTTCAAAATGACCATAACATTTCAGATGCTGAGGAACGAGACTGGTCCACTGGTTAGGTTTTGCCGTCCCATAGCGCAGTCACATGACTTTTTTGATGCTCGGCAAATGCGTTTCCATCTCCTTTTATTCCCATTAACCCTTTTTCGCACAAGTCAAAAACCACCTCAAGCAAACGTAAAAACTTTTTTATGAATTAAGGGATTTTTATTCAAAATTTGTCGTGTCCATCACTCGATTCTGATGCGATATTTTAAAAAAAAAAACGCATATGTGACAGCATAGTTTTAATATTCCCTTTCAACCTGATGAATGAACCTAGACCTTTTTGACCTTACTGCTGTGATATAGTTGGTTGTTAACAAGCCCCTCTAAGCCAATCAAAAGCTCTGATTGATGAAAGATGTAGGTCACCGTAACAGTTCTGTTGATATAAGTTGACATGAATCTGGAATCCTTTCAGTAAGCTCCTACTAAAAGCCACAACAAACATTCTCTTTTCACACTATACTGCAAATGAGCCAATTCATTTCCAGCCGATAAGAGCTCACGAGAGGCCTGATTTCAGCTTAATCACTTCATATTCTTGGCGTACGTTTGTGGGTATTTTATTCAAACGTTACCTCCCTGTGTTGTGTGAGAGCTCTTAGTCATTCTTCAAGTGTGTTTGTGCATGTGTGTATGTAAGTGTGTTAATGAGAGTGCACAGGGAGCTGGGCTGTTTAACAGGAGTCGTGTCTTTGTGTTGACCTGCGTGGAGCGCTTTAGTTAACAGTGAATAATGGTGCTTGATTACAGCCCATGAGACGGCACATTGCTTAAAATCAATTCTCAATGCAATTACCCACTGCAAACGCCTCCCCTCTCTGCCGGACAGAATAGGAAGTGATTGTGTCAAAGGACAACATCATCTCTGCAAATGACTTGTTGCCGCTTCATATAGTGCCATTAGATGTGACAGAATATCAGTCAGGAGGCCTTTCAGCAAACTGATTCTCATATGTACATATTCACATCTTAGAGAGTACAGACATGCTAACATGTTGATTTATTTATAGACATATTGAGAGAGATGCTTGTGGAGCTGTATGCATACGCAGGAAAAGCTACAGTCAAGTCCAATAACAAACACACAATTGAATTATCGATACCTGTTTAGCTTTGCTGTCTTCCTCAATCTCTCTGTTTTCCCAGTCCTAAAGTTTATAGGTGTATTTTTGGTTTGTTATGTGCAGGCCTGATGTTTCAACAGGCTCTGAAGTTGCTGGTTGGTGCACAGAAAAAATGTAGAAGTAGAAGAGTAAAAGACAGTAAAAGATAGTGGCATAATTTGTGTTTCTTACATGGGTTATAGAATAGACCGGGACTAGAAGGGGTTGTATCTCAGTAACTTAGAGTTTCGAGTCAAATTTATTTAATCTTTTGTTAAAAATGTATCCTTTGACTTCAGTTTATAAAATTCACTTATTACAAATGTGTTGGTGTAAAACAATATTGAATTGTTTAAATTTGGTTTATTTTTTTTATTTTTTTTACTATTCTGCAAGGATGCATTAGTTGATAAAAAGTAACATTAAAAGACATTATAATGTTACACAAGATTTCTATTTAAAATAAATTCTGCGGAAAAAAAAATCATGGTTTCAACATAAATATTAAGCAGCACAACTGATATCAGTATGAAATGTATTGGATGCTGAAGATTTCTTTTTGCCATCACAGGAATAAATTACATTTTAAAATATGTTAAAATAGAAAACAGGTATTTTAAATTGTAGTAATATTTCACAGTATTACTGTTTTTTTTTCCACTGATGTAAAATTGTGACAACTAACCCCAGTCTTCCCCATGTGATAAAGAGAAAGTATGTATTTTTGTTTCAGGTGGTGGAAAGGGTTTTACTATTAACTTGGAGACTTGTAGCTGACAGAAAAACCTGTGCAGGAGCATGTGCAGGTCAGTGTGTGTGTGCTCTTTCTCTTCTGGAGGTCGGTGTTTGACTGTTTTTGTGTCAAATTCATTAGTTATTTTATCAGGCTTTGAATGATGAATGCATCTCTATGGAAACCACTAGTAAACTGTGGGGATTTGTCTTTACATCCTGTAACTCACTCGTTTGTTGGTTAAACACACACACACACACACACACTAGAAAGCACAGTCTAGCAGCTGTGCATTTGACCCTTCAATAAGCTCCACCTCAAAAAATGCTACTGACCAATAGCAAATGTTGCTTTCTGCCATATTAGGATTGAACAATTTCATCCAAGTAAAGCAGCATATAACACTACTTTCCAATGGCACACATCATTACAGCCCATGAACAAATTAATTAAGTTTTTACCACTTTATGAGCAGCCTATTCAAAGATACCTCCTGTACACTCTGTAAAATTTGGAGGGTCAGTTCTTTATTATTACTTACTTTATTTTATGTATTATTATTCTGCTTTCTGCAAGCATCCACAAAAGCTGTTGTGAGCTGGAGTCATGTGAGATATTAGGAACTATGTCTCTCTGTATGTCCTGATCCCCTCTCTCTCTGGATAAAACCTCTGTCTCTCTTGCTTTTACATTTGGTATCTTTTTTCCCTCTTTCTCTCTCCTTTGCTGTGAAATGTCTAATGAAAATTCAGTTTTTCTGTTTATTACCAAATAGATGGAGGCAACATCAGGATCAAATGATATATAAAGTCACTGTTGTATATAGAGAAACAAGTGTGTATGAATGTATGCAAGTGAAAGTTTATGTGTATGTATATATTTCATACACTTCCATCTTCCATCTTCAGACCTCTGTTTTCTGTGAACCACCAACCATTTACAGGTTTCCATTCTCATTTCTCTCCATTATATATATATATATATATATATATATATATATATATATATATATATATATAGCACTCCCACTCTTTTTTGATTATTTTTATGTTTAGTCCTTATTTATTGCAATTGTATCAAGATCGACGAGCACATTATTTAAAATTTCACCTTTTGTGTTCCACAGAAGAAAGAAAGTCAGTCATATGGCAGTATTGTTATTGTTAACTAAAGCTATTAAAAATTGTTATTGTTAATTGGAATAAAGCTGAAATACAATACATGTATTTTTACAATATCTCTTTAATGAAAATTTGAAATTTTGCCAGCTAACTGAAATAAAATACATTTAGGTTGAGGTAAAAAAAAAAAATACTAAACTAAAACTTGAAATGAATTAAAAATTAAAAATAAATTAAGGGTAAAAAAAAAAAATATAAAATCTAATAAAAATGTCAAAAGTACAAAACAAAATGAATTACACTTAAATGTATATAATAAATGATAATAACATAGCATTTGTTTTTGCAACAACATCGGAATGAGTACATAATAACAGAATATTTATTTTCAGATAAACTATCCCTTTAAGACCATTTTTACCAAATTCCAGTCAGATAAATACATCATTAACAGGTTTTAATGAACTCTCAACCCCTTATTTCTTCCCCATCAGCCCCTCACTGTAAAGCCCCACTCTCGATACAGAACCATACCTACAAGACTGGGCTCTGAGCCAGTGTTCCAGCATCCTGCTGTGTTTACATGGAATCCTAGGTAGACTCCAAGGGATCCCGGCCTGCGAGACTCAATAATGTGAAGCCTAAAGCGTGAGGCCCACACGGGCTAGTCTGTGACTGACAGCAACCGTATTTACACACAAACAACGTCACCATCACATGAGCAGCATTGCCAAGACGAAGGGAGGGAATACCCATATGATCTCCAGTATACCGAAAGGAGAATTCTCTCCCTCACTCACACACTCACACACACACACAAATGGGAAAGCACACACTGGCCCAAAGTGGATTTGTAAAGGTGCATATTTTTGCATGTATTTGCATACCTAATGAGTTTAGGGATATTGGCTGTGGTTTATTTATTTATTTGATATGAATTGTACAGTTGATGTGTCGGGGTGTGAAAGTATGAAAGCCCAAATTCAGTCATTTTCAGTTTAAATCTCGCAATTCTGTTTTTTTTTTTTTTTAAGACTTTTGTAAGAAGCCCGGTTCTGCAACAAAATAAAAAAAAGGTAATTGTGACTTTTTATCCCACAATTCTGACTTTTTTCTTGCAATTGACCCTTCACAAAGACCACCTTAGTAACAGTTGCTACGTCCGACAAGCCATGGCGCTCTCATGCCACACATCATGCTCTCACACAGTGAAAAATACATCGCGGAGCAAAGAGGACACTGACACGGGTACTTTTGGTAAGAAACAAAGTGTCAGCTTTCAAATCTTGTCCATTTTTGTCCTCCCCGCAAATGTCTATAATGTGTTTATATCTCATAATTCTGACATTCCTTCTCAGAATTTCGAGTAATCTCCCCATTCTAAATTTATATCTTGCAATTCTGTGAAAAAAATAAATAAAAAATTGATGAAAAAAGTCAGAATTGTGAGATATAAACTTCACAATGATCTTTTTTTTATTATTATTCTGTGGCATAAACAGACTTCCATACAAAAGTCTGTCATACAGTGGGAAAAAAATATTTATTTGATCCACTGCTGATTTTGAAAGTTTGCCCACTTACAAAGAAATTAAGGGTCTGTAATTTTTATGGTAGGTTTATTTTAACGTATAGAGACAGAATATCAACCAAAAAATCCAGAAAAAAGACTTTCTCCCAAGCATTCTCTGAATCATTTAGATGTTCCTTGGCAAACTTTAAACAGAACTGTACATGTGCCTTCTTGAGCAGGGGGACCTTGCGGGCGCTGCAGGATTTCAGTCAATTGCAGCGTAGTGTGTTACCAATGTTTTGCTTGGTGACTATGGTCCCAACTGCTTTAAGATAATTAACAAGCTCCTCCTCTGTAGTTTGAGGCTGATCCCTCACCTTTCTCATGATCATCATTACCCCATGAGGCAAGATCTTGTACAAAGCTCCAGACCAAGGCCAATTGATGGTTCTTGCTTCTTGCTGATTGCCTTGTAGCCCATTCCAGCCTTCTGGAAGATCTACAATCTTGTCTCTGACATCCTTTGACAGCTCTTTGGTCTTGCCCATGGTGGTGGGAGAGGTTGGAATGGAAGATACAGATTGTGTGGAGAGGTGTCTTAATGAGCTGACATTAGGAGTAACTTCTTAAAGTGGCAGGACTAATCTGTGTTCCACATGGGCACATAACCAATCTGTGGGAAAAAAAAAAAATAAAAAATGATAGGGGGTCAAATACTTACTCACTCACTAAAATGCAAATCAATTTCTAACATTTATATAATATGTTTTGTCTGGATTTTTTGGTTGATATTCTGTCTTTACCTGTTAAAATAAACCTACCATAAAATTTACAGACCCTTCATTTCTTTGTAAGTGGGCAAACTTACAAAATCATCAGCTTACCACGCCAGTACCCCACACAATTTATCCAGTTCTAGAGATAAAGACGAGTAAGAAATGTAGCCCTGCAGAGAGTGACTGATGCAATAGAGGGAGAAAGGGAAAGCTGGGGTTTAGCCAGCACTACAGTCGTCCACACTACTGCTCCCCTGCTGCTCTACATATGTACACCCAGCAAGAGCCCTGCTGGCACACCCCACCGGCCCACCTCTACTGCCTCCTTTCTCGTCTGCCGCTCACTGTATGACCATCTCGCCTAATACGTCCTCTTTCTCTCCACCTCTACCTTACCATCTATTTCTCTCTTATGATATCTCTTTCATTTCTGCCTGAACTCCACACAGCTCTCCTCATCTATCTACTCCAATCTGTCCTCTCCCTAATCTCACTCGTTCCTGCTGTAGTGCTATCCATCTCCTGCAATCTCTCTGTCGCTCCATGAACATGCCTGTGTTCTCATTTATGAAAACACCTTTGCTTTCATCTATTTCAGACCCCGTGGCTACTGTGTTCTGTCGTTCTCTGAGTGCCTTTAGATGTAGAGCTCTGCTACACATAATATTATATTGCTCATGTTGAGTGATAAACTCATATTCCACATCATATTTCATGTCTGAGAATGAGAAACAGTTCTAGAAATAATTAAAAGAGTCATCACGTCTGCAGTCTAAACTGGGCCCTTTTCAGACTCTGCAATTGTGTTGCAAGTTTGTATATAGGTAGTACCATTCAAAAGTTTGAGTTTTTTTTTTTTTTTAATTATACTTTTATTCAGCAAGCATGCAAAAGTTGATGTAATCAAAGTAAATGTTTTCAACTGTGTAAGTACTAATTAATGTTTTTTGAGCAGTAAATCAGCATATTGAATGATTTCTGAAGGATCATGTGACAATGAAGACTGGAATAATGGTTGCTGAAAATTCCGCTTTGCCATCACAGGAATAAATTACTCATAAATTAATACATTTTTAAATATATTAAAAATAGAAAACAGTTATTTTAAATTGTATTTCACAATATTGCTGTTTTTATTGTATTTTTGATTTTTTTTAAATGCATAAGACTTATTTCGAAAATATTAAAAATAATCTTACAATCTCCAAACTGTATATGCTATAAAAAGTATTAAAAACAACTAAATATATATATATATATATATATATATATATATATATATATATATATATATATATATATATATATATATATATATATATATATATATATATATATTGAAGTCCCAGTTTTTACAATTTTCAACAAACACTGTAAATGCTAAAGGAAGTGAACAGCATTGCTATATGAGAGGCTTCTCTCTTGGTTAGGTTAGGAAGGGTATTGATCCACCAGTGGCGTCCAGTGGTTTATTTACCCACAACAAATCGATGCTGTGCTCAGCTGTGGGATCCTCTGACCTGATCCTTCTTAGAACATGCGGTGTTACTTGCGCATTACAACCATCTTAAAATGTTCTGCTCTGCAGATTTATGAGGCATTCTAGTGCCCTATTCTGTTAAAACAATATATAAAACTAAGTCATTATATATAAAATATAATGCTTCCCTTCATTTAGAAGATGCTTTTATCCAAAGCGACTCACAGTAGCTATACACTCATGTCAGGAATAGTCCCACTGGAGCAACCCGGGGTTAAGTGCCGTGCTCAATGGCACAATGGTGATAGCACATAGGCTGCTCTTTGCGGGAATCAAACCTGCTACTTTTTTGGTAACTAGTGTTTGTCATTAACACTACACCACCCACAGTTTTACCCATCTGGTGGCAGTGATTTAGCCAAGAAAGACATGTTCCTGGATCAACATGTTTTGTTGGTCCTGGAGCAACATTTATGTTCAAACATAGTACTAACCCTAACTCATCATCAACTACCATTATAAGAGGGATGCTTAATTCAGGATGTTGATCCAGGAACATATCCTACTTGGATTTACATTTATGCATTTGGTAGATGCTTCTATCAAAAAGATTTTCATTTGAAGGCATACATGTCATCACCTAATACAATCCCAGGGATTCGAACCCATGACCTTTTGCTATTACTCAGTAGTTCATGGGTTCCATTCCCAGGGAATGCATGTACTGATAAAATGTGTACCTTGAATGCAATGCAAGTCGTTTTGGATAAAAGCATCTGCCAAATGCATAAATGTAAATGTTAATGTAATAGCCTTATAACAACTTCAAGGTCATGGGTTCGAATCCCAAATAAAGCATGAGCTAATAAAATGTATACTTTGAATAAAATTTAAGTTGCAGTAGTCATTATGTATAGCTGGAAAATAATAGACGTGGCATTTTTTGGTGTTTTTCTACAGGTGGCAGATAACAAGTGTACAATAACAGCCTGCGAGTGAGACCACATTGAGGAGGCAGCACAAACAAGAAGAAACCTTCAAGAAAGTCTCAAGGCTAAAGAGGCTTCAGGTTTGTTTTCGAGAATGTCTCAGAGCTTGTTTGGGACCGCAGAGTCACACAGACCTCCACCCTACTGGTGTGTACTGCTAATAATTACACTTTTCAGCACCTCTTCATCTCTGCTTGCTTTGTTGTCTCCTCCTGCCTTGTAATCACTTTCTCACCGTGTGTGCCTCATAAGCACTGGCCACTCTCAGCGTGTGTCAGCACTATATGGTGCCCTGCGTGAGAGCGTGTGTGTCACAGTAGCCAGTGGCTGTAAGCTCAACCGGCCTGCTGCTCACAGAGGGAGTTATATGTGTAATTACTGCGTGACCCCTGCTGACCCCGACCGTCTCGTGTCAGCGGTGTGTGTCGGCCGTGCCGCGCCTGCTACCGTCTTGTTAACCACAATGCCGAGGAAGGGACAGTATTTAGGGGTGAGACACAGACACTCAGCAGAGCATTAGCACAGTTCACACCGCTTGTCCATCTGCCAACCATCTTACCACACAAATACACACACAAGACCATTTAAAATAAAAAATTAGGTTTACTATAGCTTATTTTATTCTTATAGTTTCAGTTTCATAAAGTGAAATATGATTTGGAAGAACTACGTTCAAAGTTGTTACTAAAAATAGCACCTATACATATCAAGCCTAACAACACTAAAGTCATTAAATAGCTGTAAATTTAAATGTACTATTATAAACAGATATTTCAAAGCATTAAAATGACACAGTAAATGTCAAACAAAGGCTGTAGTTCTGCTCTATGAAAACTTTTTTCTGTTCTACACAAAAAGGTAAAACAAAAAGCCAACTTTTGCTTTTAACAGTTTTTAAATAGACTTTCACCTTCAACATTCATTCACTATCACACCTTTCATTACATTTTATAATTGAGTGGAGTAGAATAGCATGGACAGGAAATGATGGGGGAAGGGGGTCAGGAAATATCACAAGTCAGACTTGTGTCATAGCATATGTGTTTCTGGCTTTGATATTATGTTTTCAGTCCTTGCACACATAATTGAATTCATGATGTCATTGTGTCAGGCTAATGTGCCATGGGTGGAATCTTCACTTTTTTTTTTTTTTTTTAGAAATCTGGCTTTGAATTTATGAGTAATTTAACATCTTTTGAAGAAACTTTCCTGCTTTGTTCTACACTGAACACTGAATACTGCTGTTTAAAAGTTTGGGTTTGGTAAGTTTACGATTTTTTTTTTATGTTTTTGAAAAAAGTCTCATGCTTACCAAGGCTGCATTTATTACAAGCAGTATTATTGTGAAATATTATTACAGTTTAAAATAACGGTGTTCTATTTGAGTTTATTTTAAAATGTAATGTATTTCTAGGATGGCGAGCAAAATTTTCAGCATTTACTTAAGTCTTCAGTGTCACATCATCACAATCAAATCATCTAAAATGCTAATTTGGTGCTGAAGAAACATAGTCACTTCTTGGTTACTTTTTTTCAGGATTTGTTGATGAATAGAAAGTGCTGAATTTATTGGAATCCTTGGCATCCTTGCTGAATAAAAAAAAAAAAATGTTTCTTTCAAAAAGATCTTACTGACCCCAAACTTTTTAACAGTAGACCACATGGTAGTTGTAGTGGTTATTTAGCAACTAATGTTTGTGTTTTGGGGCAAAACTTACATATCTCTTCCAGTAATGATAACCACAGGTTTTATTTTACTTATAAATCCAAAACCATCATTCTTAAAACCCCATATTTTTTTCCTGGGGGAATTCCCAAGGGCTTGAAAATACAAATTCTCTTCCACATTACAGGCCTACAAACAGAACACCTTTATATATTGGCTAATTAAATGCAGATAGAGGTATTTAGTGCCTGTTTATGATGAAAACATAACTTCAACTTCAAAACTCCTCCTCACGCAGCCTCAGACTTTAATTGCTGCAAGCAGCTCGGTGTATCAAAACACACCATCTCGTTCCTGCCAAAGCTATCAATGGTCCTGTGTGTCTTGCTGCGTTTCAGCCCATTGTGTTGTGAATTTGTAATTCTAGGCAATGGTGAATTGCAGTGATTATGTAGCCGTAATTTAACCAGGATGATGTGTTTAATTGCCATTGCCGTCGGTGTATGAATGAGTGAGTGAATGGGTGAATGTGAGGCAACTTGTAAAGCGCTTTGGATGGCCATGGGTCTGTTGAAAGCGCTATATAAATGCAGTCCATTTACCATTTACCATTTAATTGAATTGTTGCTCCCTGATGTTTCTCTCTAGTGAGGATGCTGTTCTGTTGACAGATGTGTTTTGTCTGTGAGTGCTTGCTGTTGTTTTCTCCTTTTCAGCCCTTGCTGTGTACGTCTGTTTGCGTGCAACTACGATTTCTTCCCGAGTTTGTGACCTTGGATATTTTCTTTAAATGTTAATGTCTAGACTTCTGATATACTTCTCTGTAGCGAGCATCCGAGGACATTTTGCACTTGAGTGCACAGTGTTGCCTTCATACCATTTTCTTTGGGTTGACGGCTATTTCTTCTCCAAAGTGCAGTGCTGAGAACCTATTTGACTGCAGTCGTCACCCTCCCCCACATCATCTTCTCTCCATGTAAGCACACACTTGCTTTCCTCTTTCCCTCTCCTTCCACATTCTTCTTTTCAGTCTCTAGACTTGTCCTCGCCATCCCCATCTCTGATATCCACTTTTCTCCACCTTCCTTCTTTCTTGCCATTTCCTTCTTTCTCTCCCGCTCATTTCCCTCCATCTCTGCGGAGGGGCAATTACCCCAGCGTCTCTAAACACCGGCGATCTGAGCATCCTTGCGCTATGCATTGTCTGCAGCAATTTACCAGCCGCATCTCCAGATGAATGCCTTCATTCACAATTACACCCCCTCCATTAGCTGCTGCCGCTGCTATGTTTGAAAGGAGGGGTTTGTTGTCTTGTTTTTTTCACTTCACGTCTGTTCAAAAAAAAAAAAAAAAGCAATTAAATGTGGACAAAGCGAGTGAGGATAGAATTGTTGCCTCCTTTCGTCCTCTGAATCAAAGTTTCTAGGCCTCAAATCTCCTCTCATTTGCTTGTCTTGGTCTCCTTTTTGGGGTTTGCGCTTTTTGTGGATTGTTCTGTATTTTCATTTCATTTTGCTTTTTCAGAGGGCGACTCTCTCTCTCTCTCAGGGTCATGAGAAACCATTTCCCGCCATAACTGACTGGCCTGTGACACAAGAGGGTTTGCCCGGACAACATCTCAGCAGCCCCAATGTAACACTGAAGGTACAGTACAACAGCCTGGGTTGCACTGAGGGATTTAGTATTCCAATAAATCATTGAAAAAATCTAATTTCCTATAGATTTCAATTTCCCCTGAACAGATCAACATTTATCGATTTCAGGTATAGAAACATGTCAAGCCTCTCATAGGACTCTGTGGTGAAGGATTATCATAGGAATGGTAGCTGCTTGTTTTTACTGTAGATCTGGACATCAGGACTCTCATCTGGTTTCTTGCTTGTTGGGTAATGAATACAGCATATATACAGGACTCTATTGGCCTGCAGCAGCAGCATAAATGATATGCGTTCAAAATTATTTTCATAATGATAGCAGTAAATAACTAAAATACATATAATGGCACTCCGTTTGTACTTTAATTTAGAGTGATGGCTTACAGTTTGTGTAGTATTATTCGTGGCTAGTTTTTGTGTTTGTTTGTTTTTTTGCTTATACACTACCGTCTGGGGTCAGTAAGAATTTTTAAAGACATGCATACTTTGATTCAGCAAGGATGTGTTAAATTGATCAAAAGTGACAGTAAATATTAAAGATTCTATTTAAATAAATTCTGTTCTTTTGAACTTTCTCTTCATCAGAGAATCCTGAAAAAAATCCACAAAAATATTAAGCAGCACAACTGGTTTTAACATTGATAATAATAATAAGAAATGTTAAAATATAATATTTGTTTATTTATTTATTTATTTTATTTTTTGAATGATCGTGACAGTCTTGGTAAGCATAAGAAAATATTTTTCAAAAACATTTAAAATCTCACCAGTCCCTACTTTTGAACATTAGTGTACCTATTTCTTTTTTGTCGACTGTTCTTATTATTTATTTATGTAACTTCTATTGACAGGACATGAAATGTGACAGAAAACCAAAAGGAAAAAAAGGGGAAATGGAATAGGGAAATTACCCCAGGTAGATTTGAACTCTGGTCATCTTGCAAATATGAAAGACTGCACAATATATTGGAACATGCAGAGCCATGTCTCTGAATTTTTTATTGATTGTTTTCTTCAGTATAACTGTCATGCAAGATTTATGTTGATTGGCATTGCATTATGAGGATCAAGGAAATCCCACGATGGTTCACAGTACAGTAATATTGGCAACATCTTTATCAATATATAAATCAGCAAAACCCATGTACAGCTCCTTATAATTCATGGCGGTCTGGGTAACATTAGACATAGTCCATCTCAGGCACTTTCGGAGATGTTTTCTTCTCTGTGAAGTAAACATACATATCGGTTTATGATGTGGAAGGCAGTATATCATGTTTTGAATGTGTTGGGAGGCTGTTTGCCATCTCTCCTCTGGTTCTTCCCCCAGAGGCAGGAGCCTTATGGATCGCAGGAATGAGAAGGAGAAATAAATTGGAGAGTAGGATAAATCGATGCTTGACGGAGAGGCAAATAGACCTTCCAACCTCAGTCCAAACGCTGAGCTTTGGTTATTTTCCTTAGGGCTGTATTGGATTCGTTGACCGCGGCTGAGGAGAGGGCTCAGACAAGACTTGGCCTACAAATGATGTCCTTTGTGTTTATCCATTAATGTGCAAAGAACCTTTACCATTTTGGGGTGGACATTGGTCCATTCTTGGTGGAGGGGTGTCTGGAGTTTCAAACAGAAATGTCAAATAGGCCATTATTTCACTGTGCAGCATTTGATTTGTTACAAATTCTTAAATCTTATTTTCCATATTCAAATACCTTCCAGTTTTGTCCTCAGGGATCAAAGAAATGCATTCAAATCATGACTTGAACACCATATATAGGGCTGACACTCAAAATCCTACAGTAAACATCAAGCAACAATTGAGATCAACTGGTCTCAAGTCTCAGCTACAGTGGAAACTTATCCAAAAGGTCAAACTTTAGTGAACAACTATTTGCATGTGTGGATTTGTTTGCTTATGCGTGTGTGCATGAGATGAAGAGTGAGTTGAAGAGTCTGAACTTACAAATGTATAATTTATTGATGTAAAACCTTACAAATTAACAAATAAAATGTGTCAATTGTATCTCTTCACAAGACTAATGATTAAAGATTGGGTTGGGAATAAAGTTTGGGAATGACATGTGGTATGACATGAGTAAATGATGACAGAATATTTATTTGTGGGTGAACTAGCCCTTTAAGACCTACATAGATTAAATCTCTTTTACTGAACATCAAAAAATAACTCCTTACTGTATGTCACTAATCTATCTAATGTATTTTTCTCTTCTTTGTGCTATTATACTATTATTATACTAAGTGTTACACTATTAGAAACATTCCAGGCCATGATGACTATTTTATGGTCTTGGGCAGGCTGGTAACCCATGCTTACATATGCAATCCATGCTACATTTAGGATCATAAGGTGATTTACACGTTCCCAGATGTAATTTCCAAGAGAACTTTCATCTGTAATTTTTGTCCAAATTTGCAGTGTTGTTCCACTGCGGGGTTCTGCTGCAATATTGATGTTTCAATTAGAACAGCGTTACATTACGCTGCAGCCTCGTAACACGGTGAATCTCCGACCATCTGCTGCACTTCCACATATGAAGAACAAGACACGTGGGGCTAATCGAGCTGCACATGAGGGATGGGACTAGCAGCTCATTCACATCTCTATACAGATCTGTAGGCCCGGTAGCTCAGGTAGGCAGCCTGCCTACAATGCCTTAAATTATGAGTTTGGGCTCATTATAAATGTCCCCAAGTTTGTGCTGCTAATCAACTCTCATTTTGTAAAGATAACAAGATGCACCTATAGAAAAGACATGTATTGTTTGTGAAGTAACTTTTTGCCACTTGAGAATTTTTTTATTTTTTTTTTATTTTTTTTAGGATTGTATGTTTCAATATCTTTAAATAAAACTGCAAATTTCACTAGGCAGCCCTAAAGGTGCTCTGCTCTCATTAAGTTGTTATTTACATTTAGCTGTCTGTTGTTCATCCTAGTAGGACTTATGGTTTTAACCTTTATACTGACTACTATTGGTCTGGATGCATGAAGTTTGCTTAGGTGTTACTATTGTTATTATTATTACTGGTTACTTAGCTTTATTCGAAGACTGACGTGACTAAATGTCTTATATGAGTTTATATAAGTGCTGTTAATTTATTTTAATGAAAATACAAATAACAAATATTTTAATTAGCAAAACATAATAAAATCTGTTTAATATCTTAAACCACAGTCTCAAAACGTTATGAAAAAAATGTAGACTAATGAAATATTGCAAGCGCGATATTTTGCAATCCTTAACATTTGGTTTCGTCCGCAACCTGTTGTTCACTGGAAAACATGTTGAAGTGATTAAAGGTTTAAGTGCTTGAATTAAATTAATCCAGGCAGTCGGTCTGTTATTTGGCAACGGTATTTATTCTGGAGTAAGAGTAAATAAAGCACATTAGATATTTTTTCTTCATCTCGTAGGTTGTGCCATTTGATCCTGGCTCTTCTGTGGGGAGAAAAAATCCCACATCTTTCCGACAGATCTTGTTCAAGTGGAATGATTCAGAGTCTCTGAAGATGTTCGAGTCACTTTTGTTGCGTGGATGGATCGCATAACAGGTCTCCACTTTGCCTCACAGGGGTGGTCTCTTGCGCCCCCCACAATGAATGCAGACAATCGGTAGCCAATTGTAGTGAGGGACAGATTTAACGATGTCTTTGTGTGGATTAATTGCATGGTATTACTAGATTCTCGGTGCAAGACCTGCTCAACAAGAGCTGTATGGATACTCCCCCACTGACAAAGATGGTTCTCCCCATCCACCAATCCTACACACGCGCACTGTTCTTTTTATAATTAATAGCTAATTCACATTTTTTTTCTGGAATACTGGAAAGTGCAACCCGGCTTTCAGTGTGCGACTTATACACTGACTTTAAGGTGACCAGCAATTTAAGGGTTTTAAATGATTTTTAAACTTAATGTAAATTAAGGTAGGGTAGGTAGTTTTCAGGGCGCACTCTGTCGGTGTTCTCTCCCGCGAGCAGCTAAACGCCACTTATCGAAAATACTTAGTAAACAAAACACTGAAGTTTTGATTTGTAATATGAATATGTGTGACTGGTGTGCTGTTGCTATGGTTACCTGGTTTAGCAATCGCGATTTTTTGGCGTCTGTTTGGCAACAGTTAAAGTACACGCTCAGATAAGACCACTTGACACCCCTTGCCCCCAAATTCTTATATGCTTGTAATGCAAGACTTTGTGGTAATCTTTTTTTCTGCATGTTAATTTTTTTTTTTTCACATGCAGTGCAGGTCTATCCTTGTGTGACATTCATGAGAGCTATAGAGAGCAGATGAGACAGCTCCTTATGCTTTCAAATCGCTCTCGCACCTACTTTGGTGTCTTTTTATGATTGATGCGCAGTGACGCTTCAAGTCAAACGAATAAACAAACACGTGCGCATATCTGCATCGCTTTGATCGTTCCCTGTAGATCTACCTTCTCACGCGCAGCCCCACGATTGGTCGATTATGTACAATACCTGCATGTTATTGGCCAAACTGCTTTGGATGTTTTAGGCAATATTAACATCCTGGCCAGGACGTGTCCCGTATGAACGGTGCATATGGCCACCCCAGATCAGATCGTCATTGATTAGCGTAACTATGAGAAGAGTTTGATTTTTGTGTGATTTAAAGCATGTCTTTGTAAAATGTAATTAATTATTTTCAATCAGTAGGCTATTTGAACATGACCGGGATCTTGTGTGAAAATCCACAGAGGGAAATATGTTGATGTATGGGGAGACAGTTACCTAATTAGACCATAAAAAATGGAATCTTTACAGCATGCGGGTCATATAATTACTGTTAATTTAACGCTCAGATTCTCTGTCATTAATTTTATTCCCTTAAATGTAGTTTGGCAGCGGTTCCCAGAGCTCAGAAATAGATTTCACTGTATTTGAGAGAGCGCTGGCCCTTCCAAATGAATTACCATAGACCCCACAGTCCAAATAACAAGACTCGCATCATTTATGGGTTGTTAAGCCATGTAATTGAACGAGCCATAGTTTGCATATTATACCATTAAAGTAATGTGCTTTGGTTTTCTCCCAACACGACTATTTAAGCTTCTGTGGCGTTGTGGTAATTCTCTGAATTACAACCTTAATTGCCATAAATGTTCTTTTGATTTGGGTGATTTCACTGTTACGCCACAATGATGTTCATTATTACGCGGATGAATTTCCGGAACGTGTCTTTAAAGTTTTCTGTTTTCTTCTTTTCATTTTTGGAACGCCCTTTAACCCCCAATTAGGCCATCCTTGGATATTTTTTTGTGTCTTTTACCTGTTAACTGATTAGTGGCTTCCTCGGGATTTTTTATATATACTTTTTTTTTATCTACCTCTTTTGCTTCTTCTTCTTCCTCTTTTTTCTTTTCTTTTTTTTTAATTTTTTATTTTTTTTGTATATGGAAAATTGTAAAACTAATTAGTCATAGAGACCTCACTGCAGCCTACAGCAAGAACTTAAGGCTTACAGGCCTTCCCATCTGGAAACAAATAAATTGAATCAGTTCAAACAAAATGAATCTTTGTATGTCCATAATAATCACAAACACAAAAACTATTTTCCTGACATTTCATAAACATATGAATCTGGATATATACCCAGAACTATTGATGTTCTTTTCAATAGCAGTTTAAAAAAAGGCTGTTTTAATTAGATTTTTATTGATATAGGCTAAACGAGTTATAATAGTTTAAGGTAAATGTGCTGATTATTATTGAAGGCTTACATTGTGTACTTTATTGGTATTTGTACCTTGTTTTATTATGTAGGTTGTTGTTCAGTGACGCGTAATTGGACGGTGCTGTACGCCCTGCTTCAAAGTTCATTAGTTGTGCAAATTACACTTTATTTACTGCCTTTAAATAGTTCCTTAAAATCAGCTGATCTCTCTCTGTCTTTCTTGTTTCTTTTTGTCTTTTGTCCATTATCCGTTCTGGGCCTTCCAGAGGAGGCGATACTGGTGACGTGTGAGGCGTTGTTTAATTTACTGCTCTCTATAGCAACCAGCAGCGCTGCTGAAAAAATGTTCCCCCTCCTCGGACAATGTCGTGTGCTTTTCTTTACAGAGGCTCACAGAGAAGCCAGCTGGTCAGCTTTAGACACCTGCGGTCCCAAACGGCCCACTGTTTTGCCTCTGAAATATTCCTTTGACTTGTACACCGTGCAAACCCAGAGAAAAAAAAAATAGATAGGCTATTTTTTAAAGATTTATAAGGCAGTTTTTAATTAAAAGACAAGTGTAACTATAAATGTAAAATGCCGCGTTTGGGGTAATAGTTGTTTTTATAATTATATTTGTAATTAAATGAGATAAAGTAAAATACTGCACTTCCCGCATAATAAAGGCATGTTTCAGAAAGCTGCTATGCAAAACGTGCTTCTGTCTGTGAATTATAACTTCTCTTTGACTCAAATCGGCATTACTATGCTTTATGTGGGATCAGATAGGGTACACGCAATTTATACCTAAACATTTATATTAGCCTATGAGTATTCGCCTTCTTTCGGTCAAAAAATGGAAGGTTGTTTTGTTTTATTTGTTTATTTATTTATTGAGCTTATTAACTGAAGCTGTCTTTTACTTAGTTTTTAGTACGCGTCACACTTATATATACTTTTATTTGTTTATGCTTTACAGAGGTGGTAAAGTACAGTTTATATATAGGCTACAACCAACATATTTTCTGCTCTTTATTTCTGAAAGAGAAAAATGACAACATAATATAACATCACGTTTCTCTTTCCTAGCATCACTTTAAAACTGATGTAAGGTACATTAATATGTAGGCCTATTTAAAGTAATAAATGTTAAAATGTTAAATGAAATATCTGCCTCAAAATAATTGTTTGTGTTTCTTTTTCCGTTTTTTTTTTTTTTTCTTTCTTTCTTTTGTGAAGTTACATTTTTTTATTGTAACACTAACTGCTCCAGACACAGCATGATTTCATTCATCACCAAAGTTATTGCATGGGATGGCCAGCAAACATAGCTATTCATTAAAGCCCTGGTTTGTTTGTTTGTGGCAGTTCTTCAAAATCAAACACCTGAATGAGACAAAAGATATTTTAAACAAATGAGTTAATATCTGGGCTAAAGCTTATATATTTAATACACTTTAATTTAATTCTCCGTAAAGTCCGTAAAGTTGACTGTGTCCAAATACTTTTTCATAGTTAGGCCAGTAAACATCACGCTAGAAAGATTAGATAGGTTCCCTTATTTGACAAATGAAACCCCGAACCTGTAATAAATAAATATATGAAATGACATCATATAAAATTGTTTTCATTTATTGCATGAATTCTATTAAATAAGACACATAGCCTACATACACACATACACAAAATCGCAAATTCCATAACAGACAAGTTTGAAATGAATTTCTCTCCAAGTTATAAAAATCATAACCTTTGATGTTCTTTGCTCCGGTCTTGATGGCCCGTCGGTCCCTCACATTTCAGAGGTGCTCCAGGACACTGAGTTCTTTTGAGGGAAAGAGGCAGTGTTTGTTAAGACTCTCCAGCATCCAATGAAATGAAGGCTGCATCCAAAAAACGCGTCCATCATCCCTTTCCATCCAATGAGTGTCGTCGAGGGGTGGAGCGCAGGTGCGCGCTGCTGCGTCCAGTTGGCAAAGAGCCTGGGAGACGCCTGTGGCAAAAGAGTAACTGTCAAATGCAAGGTTCCTTTAATAGGAGCGATCAGTCCGGCTCCGAGAGTCATGGCGACTACAGCATCCAATCATTACAATATCCTCACCTCCAGCCCATCTATTGTACACTCGGAGCCTGGGAGCATGCAGCAAGCCACGGCTTACAGGGACGCGCAAACCCTGTTGCAGAGTGACTACTCACTGCAGAGCAACAGTCACCCGCTCAGCCATGCGCACCAGTGGATAACAGCCTTGTCACACGGAGAAGGAGGTCCGTGGTCGTCCAGTCCCCTCGGCGAGCAGGACATCAAGCCAGCGGTGCAGAGCCCCCGGGACGAGATGCACAATTCCAACAATTTACAACATCAGTCGCGGCCACCCCATCTGGTACATCAGACACACGGGAACCATCACGATTCAAGGGCATGGAGAACAACGACGGCGGCTCACATCCCCAGCATGGCCACCTCGAATGGACAGAGCCTTATTTACTCGCAGCCCGGGTTCAGCTTGAACGGTCTCATCCCGGGTAGCGGCCAGGGCATCCACCACCACAGCATGCGCGACGCGCACGAGGACCACCACAGCCCGCATCTCAGCGACCACGGCCATCCACCGTCCCAGCACCAACACCAGTCGCACCAGAGTCACCAAGACCACTCGGACGAGGACACGCCGACCTCGGACGACTTGGAGCAGTTTGCGAAACAGTTCAAGCAGCGAAGGATCAAGCTGGGCTTCACGCAGGCGGACGTCGGACTAGCTTTGGGAACGCTCTATGGAAATGTGTTTTCGCAGACCACGATATGCAGGTTTGAGGCCCTGCAACTCAGCTTCAAAAACATGTGCAAGCTCAAGCCTTTGTTGAACAAGTGGTTGGAGGAGGCAGACTCCACATCTGGCAGCCCCACGAGCTTGGACAAGATTGCTGCGCAGGGGAGGAAACGGAAAAAGAGGACTTCCATCGAGGTAAGCGTCAAAGGGGCTTTGGAGAGCCATTTCCTTAAGTGCCCAAAGCCAGCCGCGTCGGAAATTACTTCGCTGGCGGACAGTTTGCAGTTGGAAAAAGAGGTAGTGAGGGTTTGGTTTTGTAACAGAAGACAGAAAGAGAAACGGATGACTCCTCCCGGCGGACCTCTACCGGGTACCGAGGACGTATACGGAGACACGCCGCCGCATCACGGGGTTCAGACGCCAGTTCAGTGAGAAAAGACAAAAACAATACAAAATCAAGGACATATCTTATCATACTGACTGCCTCAGTCTTCATTTATGATTATGTTCACATTGGAGCTATCCAAAGTGAAAGCAGCTGCGGTTTAGACTACTGAGGCGGGAGAGCAGATTATATCCGTCTTCAATGTTACTCAAAATTCGTACTGCTGCAACAGAGGGGACCGTGCGTTTCCCGCGCGAGCAAAGAGAACGGTTGTTCTGTGAATACCCAGCACTGTGAAAAGACGCAGTTTTAAGGTGTAACCCTACTATTTATCAAACACTTTGAGACGAGCGAAAATGTCATACTCAAACGCCAGTTGTTTACATCTAGACCCATTCACTGCGGTTTTTTTCTTTTGCGAGATTAGACTGAAAAGTGACTTGTGCTGCAGCATTTGACAAGTACACGCCATTTTTACTTTTGTTGTGGGAGACTGAGGATGAACATCGATTCGATTGAAAACAACATCAGTGTGACATGCATCCACCCACAGTATTCTTCCATTTCCTTGGGATCAAAAGGCCTTTAAAATTATTATTATTATTATTATTATTATTATTATTATTATTATTATTATTATTTAAATACAGCATGGTTATGTATCAGTTCTCCAACTCATGGAGACAGTGAAATGCAAGGTCACACTAAACAGATGTTGTAGTCTTGGCGCCAAGAAATTAGTCTCATCCAATTGATTCTGGTCTCCTTTTTTTTTTTTTTTTTTTTTGGATTTATCAATATGTATGGGTCTGAATTGAAAAGAAATAAAAACTTCCAGCATCGAGCTGCAGACACGTCACCGAAGGGCTAGTGATAGAAACCTGGCATTTCCTTCGATCTAGTCATATTACCATAAAATACAATTGTTTCACAGGACTCCACACAGTGCTGTAAATATTGTATAATTTTTAAAGAACATAGCTACGTTATTCTCTCACTTGAGCACTTTTTCGTATTATTTAGAATTTGGAAAAGATTTTAGAGGTTTTGTTTATTTTATGTTTGTCTTATTTGTTTAACATTAGAGTCACGGTATATTTTGCCTTTATATTTATAGCCAGTTAGCCGAATATTGCGTGCTATCTCCTACGGAAGTCAGTTGCTTTTTAACCCACATTCAGCTGCTTTTTTATAAATTATGAGCTGACTTTACTATATGTTTATGTATAGTAAACAATGTTAGCACTATTTTCTACCCAACGAATTCAATATTATATATCTCAAACATTTGAATGTCTTTTTTAATTATTTTGAAATAGAAATTATTTACACAGTATCGTGGAGAATGAGAAAAGCAAGTGATGTGACCTGCAATATTTTCATTTAAAGTCAAACGATTCTTCATTGTTTCATATGACATAGCGTTTTGTGTATTATATATTTCCATAATTTATCAAGCATATCAATTTGAAACACGAGCACTAATTACTATTATTATTATTATCATTATTATTATTATTATTATTAAGCTATTATTATTAAATATTCTCCACGTTTACCCAACATCAGAGCTATACAGTAAAAGGATACTTGGACTTTGGATTTAACTGTTTTTGTTCTGTTTGTTTTATTATGCTATATAGTTGTTCATTTTGTTGGTTTCGGTTCGGATTTATAGGGACACGATGCAGTGATGATTTACTGAAAATGTAAACACTGGAAGATTGGAAAAATGGGAAGATTTGTCCCAGGAGCTTGCCATACGTCACTATGTGTAAATACAGTACAACAATCAGAAATTATTATTATTATTATTTTCTTCTTGTATTATTTTGCTTATATTTTAATTCATATTTTGGTGTAAATCTATTCCACAGAAATTCCAGGGACATCTGTTATTATTGTTCTACTTTTTTGTTTTTCAAAAGAAACATTTTACATAGGTTAATTGATCAAACTGTCATGTAATTCTACAAATACTGGGAGCTATTTATTTGTTGTTTATTTACTCTTGTCAGAAAGACTCCATCAAACGTTGAACTGGATGATTTTGTGGGTATAATAAAATGCGCAGAGGTTGTGATAGAAATTTGCTTTTGGAGTATATGATGTTTGTATGTATTTTTATTTATTTATTTATTTTATTTTATTTTACTCTAAATCGAAGAATCAAACCTAATATTTTATGTCGTCGGTAGGAAACAATATGCAGACAAAGCTTGTATTTATTGTCGTCTCGGTGAAGTTTTTAAACGAAATTTGAAAATGTGAAACAGAATTAGTAAAACTGCACTGTACGTTCAAATGGTTTGATAGCCTACGTCAGCGCAATCTCAAATGAAATTGAGTGCGTTAAATTAGTAAGCCACAACAAACGCAAACCGAGAAATTTTGTTTATTTTACTTGAAATAGAAAAAAAAAATATATATATATAAGATATAGTTATACCCTGAGATATTGAGGATATTTACTGAGATGTGTTGCTGAAAACTTTGCTGAATTTCTGCGTTTAACACAGCCCTCTGTTTTTGTGGTAAAGGCAGTATAAAAATGCTCGGCCAGTGTTTAGAACATCTAAATCTAGTTCGATTTAAATTTCGTAGATTTTATAAAGAACCAGTTAGGCTATAGATGAAGTAGACTACTATTAATATAGGTGTCGCTTAGTTTGTGGCATCAAAACGTGGGCCTCAGTATAGGCCTTCTTTTATGGCATTAATTTATTACGGATGTTTTGCAATGAATAGAGTTAATCAGGTTTCAGTCATTTAAATTTTAATATCATTTGACAACAATAAACCATAAAAATCTATTTTACATATAATGTGAAACATCTTGTCGTCTTCGTAATAGCTTTCATAATTGTGTCGATTAGTGATAGTGAACTAAAAGTGATAACATTTTCTCCATATTTGGGAAAACAGGACGTTTTGTCAAGAGTTCAGCTATTAATACCGTGTGAAACGGTCATCCTTATCCTCTAGTGCCATCTAGTGAGGTTTTATTCTAAAACACCTAAAGTAACAACAGCAGCACATGGCGATTTGTATCTCAGCATTCCGCGGTTTTCTTCGGTGCTCTCTGATTTCAATATGCTTCCATGTTAATTTGGACAGTTTAATGTTACACATACCACGGATCATAATGAATCATAGTTATTCCTAGTTTCCCCCCAAAACAGGCTATTTTGGTTGAAAATACCAGAAGCGTTTGAGAATTTTCTGAACTTTTAATTTTCTTTCTGAACTATGGATAGTTTTGCTGAGGTATAAGACCCACAATGAACATGAACACTGAAATTGTATTTTGAATACATTTTAAATGTCCACCAGCTTATCTTTCATCATCAAAAAAAAAAAAAAAAAAAAAAAAACCTTTATATATTGCAGACTCCATTTTTAAAAGTTCTTCTTAAACTATGAATGAAATGATTTTGTTTTTTAATATTAAATTATATTAAGCAGCTTGTGCATGGGACCTCTTGCATTTTCTAAAGAATGCTATAGAAGTTTTTTGCTCTTAATCAATTACTGTGTATACTGTATTTTAATTTTCTCGTTTTTATAATTATATAAATGAACAATTAGAAATTAATATGAATATAGAGGTAACCTGTAGAGCACAACCTGTAGTATATTGCTTTGAAAAAAAAAAAACCTATAAAATTTGATTAGGCTTAGAAAAGTGCATCATAATCTATGATGGGTCAAGTTTTTATATTAGAAAATTCATGTTGTGAAAATAATATACTCAAGGTTAAAACTATAACTGCAAAATTATGCATTACATGTTTAAATATTTAGGCTTTCTTTTGTTTAAAACTTGTTTATATCAGGAAACGTATGCATTATGTGAGGCGTTGATAAGACTCCTCAAACTAGATTCTGTTACAAAAGGTATAAAACAGAGAAATGGTCAAATGCATATTGATGCTAAAACCATTGTAGTAGGAGTGCAGTGCCACTTCTAAATTACAGGGTCTATAAGCAGAGGCAGACAGTGTTATTATGCTTTCTGCTGTTGATCTATTTACAAGGTTGTAATGACAGTTTTCTGTATAGAAATCAAGAAATCGTTTCATCTAATTAACTGCATCCCTCCAGGTCCTCAGGGCACGTTAGAGCTCCTGAGTCCATCATTAAAGTAGACATAAACAATTCATTACATTGCTGTTAGTCCAATGAGACTGTCACTGCCAGATGCATTATTAATACACCGTTAAACTCGGAGGGATTAAGACCAGGGAAGTTTCTGACTCTCAGCTTGACCAAATTATTGAATCTCACAGGTGGAGATAATAAAGACCAACCACTTGCACTAGTGATAAGATCAATTATTTTATAATCTAACAAAAGACAAGCACACAAAATATTAAGCCTCACTTTATTGAACCAAGACCTCGACTGTAACTCTCAGATCTGACATGATGCCTCCTGCTTCCAAACGGCACAAATTTAATACAATATCCAAAATGACAACAAGTAATTCACTGTAGCTACTGTACAATTTAACATAAATACAATCTATTTAACATTAGGTTGTTTCTAATTAACTTTAGAGTTTGTTTACAGGGTGTGCTTATTAGACTGCTAGTAAAGCACAAGTCAAATTGAAAACCTTTTTTTCTTTAATATATATGGCACTTAAAAAACTTTTACCAAAAGCACTAAACATTTTATCCTTGTTTTGTCTTGAATAGTTGTACACCTTTAAATAATAAAGTACATTGCCATCCGTGTTTTTCAAAATTAAAGTGTATTAAGAAAAAAGAAAAACCCTTTGGTTTAGGGTGATTTTAAGCAAATCACAATTTAGCATAGCACAATATAGACAACCAGCAAACTTTAAAACTAAGGCACAAAGATATTTCATCTACTGGATAGCATGCGCCTTTGTAAAAGGAAACGTCAAGTTTTGCAATATAGAAAAGCTTATATTTTGGTATTTGCCCTATTGTGTACATACATGTGCATAACAGGATTGACTCAAGATATGGGCAAAGTTTCACACAAACAAGGTATTGCCACAAAAGATTTCTGTGCCCACGATTCAAGTCAATGTGGCCCTGAATCAATCAATAAATAATCATAGTAAACTATTTCACAACATTTAACATTGATTTGACAACATTTAACAAAGCAAATAAAACATTGGTGCTGAAACACTTGAATAAGTATGTTTAAAACAAAACCATTTGGCTGTAGTACAGCATACTACAAACGTCTCTCTCTGAAGACAAAAATAAAACCCTGAGATTAAGATCAAAAACTGAGGTCTGATGAAATGTGTGAGATTCAATACATAGTGAGACAATTCAAACTAAGAGCGAGTGAAACATCTATAACATCTTCGAACCAGCAGTTCACAGCTCTGTGCAGTTCAAGGCAGCAAGTTCACAGCACCATGCACCACCATCCTCCCCAGGGTCTTAAAGACCATCCTGTAAAGCTGCTCCTGCTCGGGACCCATCGAGTTTTACTGAGTGAAACTCTTCTTGATGGACACATTTGGGAAAAGGCCACTGAGCTCCTGGATGAAGCGAGAGTCAATCTGCGAGCAGAAGGACACATCCAACAGCTTTAGCCGAGGACAACACTGCAGTAATTTCCGCAGGGAGACAGGGCTCACCATCCGCGTGCCTAATTAAAAAATAAAAAAAATAAAAGAGATCATTCAAGAGGGATCATTCACCCAAAATGTTTTTCAGGTTTGAGTCCTTATATCTTAGATCAATTTAAATTCAACAACAACAAAAAAGAAACAACAGCAATTATCTCACCCAGTATATCAAGGTGCTCCAAAGCGCTGCAGTTGGCGGCCAGCTCCTCCAGGTCAGAGTCGCACACGGTGCGGTTGGCAGTGAGGAAGAGCTTTCGTAGGCGGGGCAAACTGCGGGCCAAGTGCTGGAAGCAGCCGGAGCTGCTCTGAAGCGTGGAGCACCAACCCAGGTCCAGCTCTTCCAGGAGCCTGCAGCCTGAAACCAGCTCTGCCAGACCGCGCTCACTTAGGTTCCTGCAGCGCCACAGGTCGAGGGAGCGCAGAGAACGGCAGCGTGTGCTCAGCATGCTCGCCACCACATCATAGTCCTCAATCTGTGATGAAATCACCATGTAGCTACAGTGAACCACTCATCGATAATTAACTGTCTCTAAGCTATTCTATGACCATATGAAGATGAACAATCAGACAAACCAATGTTCCTGTAGCTGAAATGGAACATACCGATTTGCATACCTCATACCAAATACAAGAGGTAGGGTAAATTCAAATGGATTAGGCCACTTTGAAATGGAAAACTGAAAAGGAAAAAGGTTCTTTTGATTTTTTAAATGTTCTTTACACTAAGCAAAAAATGGTTCTAAGAAATTTCACCGAAAGCTTCTTTGGGGAACCCAAAATGGGTTCTCTTCTATGGCATCTATGGCATGTTGCGAAAACTCCCTTTTGGAACCTTTATTTTTCAGATCATAAAATTGCACTCTGATGCAACTAATCTTGTGTATCAGGGGTTGTGGGCAATAATATCCCAATAAACATGCATGGATGCCTACTTTAACATAAAAAAAGTACACCATTTGAGTCCCTTTGATACACTATTTTCAATGTATTATTATTATTATTACTTTTTTAGCTACACTAAACCTTAACTTGCATACTGTGTAGTATGGCTGGTATGTAACAATAGCATTTTAGTGCCATATATATAAAAAAAAAAAGATTTTAAAACTCTCAAAACAAGATTTCAAAAATACATGTTTTGAGAATAAATGTGTAACATTATGAGATTAAAATAGAATAATAAATGACAAGAGTAAAGTCAAATTATAAGGTTAAAGTCATACAACTGAGTAAATAAAATCAAGTACACCTTATTTTTAAAGTGGATGTAAGATTTTTCCTAAAAAAAAACCTTTCAGTTCATTAGCCACTACAGGTAATCTAGAATATCGAGAAGTGAACTAAACAGTAAAACTATTTGTGGTATAAACCTGTTTGTTCATGATTATAAAAATCACACACAATTTCAAAACGTTAACACACATTGGGCTGGAACCCAGTGACCTCAGGGTCTGGAGCCTGTCACTCATCTCGCTGAACTAGTGGGAAGGTGGAGAATTTACTCAAAATTAAGAATTTGTACATAGATGAACAGTGTTTTGTATTCAAATAAGATTTTTCTTGAAAAGTCACAATTTCTCGCACAATGCGGTTTTGGGCATGGTCCACACAGGACTCATACCCAAGACCTGAAAGGTCCAGGGTATGTGACTTTACAACTTGTTGACGTGAAATAGGCTGCTAAGGAGAGCTTTCAGTGTGAAAATGAACACCCAAAAGCATAACTTAGCATGTTACTGACATGAGCATGCTAAGCTAACTTAATGTAGCTTATGATTAACCTAACCAATTAGCATGCTAAATTAATTAGCGTAACACCACAAACTTTGGCATGGTCAAATTCAGAGAGGTCATTTCTGTGCGGCTCGGTCCAAAGATCATCTGTGCCAATTTTGGGGAAAATTGGACAAAGTTTGTAGGAGGAGTGATTAATTTTTTTTCATTTATTTCAATATGGCGGACAGGCACATTGATGGAAAATGACAAATGAGATATCGTCAGAATCAGCATAAACCAAGGAAGGTAATGACACAGAGAAAAACAGACAATGGAACACAATCCAATCTCTGGAACACAAAGTGGCGCTGTGTTAAAACTTCTCAGGTACCTTCAGGACATGCTGACGATGAAGCCTACCAAATTTTGTGCCGATATGTCTACTCATTTAAAAGACATCACAATTTATGACAAAATTCAAAACCGGTTTCTATGGATTCTGCATGGCAAAAAGGAATCCATCAACACCAAGATCATGATTTTCTGACAAACCGTTCAAAAGTTATTAGCAAAAATAGCCCTTTTCCATATCTCATGAGCCATAGGTTGTGCTATTCCCAAATTAAGCATGCATCCTCAGACCACAGTCTTGATGAAGCACAGCAAGTTTTGTGTTGATTGACGAGATACAGCCTCTTAACCAATTTTTGGCTGACTTCCTTGATTTTGTGATGTAATAACTTTTGAACAAAGATGAATAAAAAAAATCTGTTCAGTCACTTCTTTGTGGCTCAGTCCAAAGATCATATGAGCCAATTTTTATAAGAATTGGACAAAATTTATAGGAGAAGCAGCGAAAAAACTGGAAAACTGCACTGTACAAAATGGCTGCTACTGTAATGGGTGAAGACTTTAATGTAAGATGTTGAATGTGATCATCATGATTAGAGTTAAACAAAGTTAAACATAGTCATGCCCACTCATTCATTACAAAAAAATAAATAAGGTGGACACAAGGAAGACTTTATTCTCATAATGCTAAAACATTATTTTCAAAAGCCTTTTTATGTTGACCATTATTTTTAATGGATGCCACTGTCATTTGCAAACTTGGCTTTAGCCATAAACCAATTACACATCAGTTCCACTGTCCAGTGGACTCACCATGACACAGCTTCCCAGGTTAAGGTGCCTGAGCTCTGGGCAGAATGTGAGGATGCTCAATATGGCTGATTGCTGCATGTGGAAAGAAATAAAATGGAGAAAACGGTGATGATTAACACACAACACTAATGAGAGAATAACATAACCTTCTATTCAGATGCTAGTGGAGTTACAGGAGACAAAGGAATGCACATTCGATATCACAAATTATAGATGACAACACATTTAACTCTGCTATTCAATACTCTTCTAAATAGAACTATCAAAATAAAACTATTATATGACCTCACGGTCTGGTGCACATGGTTGAAACTCGTATCGGAGGTAGAGTGATATGATGTTTCACAGAAAAAAAATGGGTTGGTTTTGATTTAAAAAGCTGAAGTGTCATGAGAGCACCACTAAGAGAATATAGTCATTGTTTTCATTATTGTGTTGGCTTCAAAAACAGTCACGTGAAATGAAACTCAACCATCTGAAGATTGACAGTTCTCTTTGAGTTAGTTCTGTGTATATTTCCATTGTTATTTAGTTTACACCATTAGGTTCCCTAGAAGACATTTTATTTACAGCTATGATGACAGAGAGGTGGGTTTGCTACAGACACAGCCTGCCGCCTGTGTGTTGGTGTGTATGTTTACGTGCAGTCACCATCACTACAGAAAAGCTACAGAAACGTTATACCTGTTGGATGTGGCACTAATACAAGTACAAATGCTGATTCACAGTTAACCACACACAGAGGGACGGGACGACCCTATATTAGTGGAACGCTTGGGCCTGTATCGGCATGAAGAACTGATTTAAAGGTGATAATACCAGTATGCAAGACTTACAAGGCTTGATGCTGTATAATTAGAAGGACAGGTAACTATAACAGCTTAAAATAGCAACTCCCAAGATAACTTGCTTTTTTAATGATGTAGTATAAAACAAAGGTAAAATAAACAAAAGAGATGCATGATAAAGCACACAACCTTTGGGGGGACATAATATTTCATGGATCAGTAATTAGCAATTTCTGCTTTGATGTTAAAAACCATCATTATCCCCCCCCAAATCTTTCACTTTAATCATGTATGGAACTGATCTGACTAGAATCTAATCTGTATGGAACTGAAAAGAGGGACAGCTTCTGTTTCTTGTGTATTTATGTTTGTTGTACTGCAGCAGGGAAATAAAATGTTGTGATTGGCTGTCCCTCACAGTGGACCCTCCCACTGTGAGGGACAGACATATAATGTGTTCAATGGACTGTTCAGTTGTTTAACAATGTTCTGACTGTTCAGCCACTGAAAAAAAAAAACCTTTAAAGTAGACAAAAACTCCACAAAACAGTTTTGAAGGACCTTTATAAAGTGTGAGTAATTCTCACCCTTACAGCCTCATTTTCATCTACGTAAAGTTTAAACCTGACTAAGGTCTATTGCTGAATTGTACTTGTTTCATAACTGATGAATTTTTACACTTACTGAACTGAAATGTATGAACACTGAACTGATTTGTGCTGAATAATGACATCATTGTCTGTTATTTATATGCTGCTTTACAGCAGAATTTTAATTTGTCTAATTTTTCAGGAAATGTGCATCACAGATTATTATTTTCCTGTCTATTACTGTTGAACTATAATAATGACTAAATTTTTGGTTAAAAATCTGAAAATTCAAATGAAATGTAATCACAAATTAAAAATGCATAAAAAATAATAGTTTTGTTTTTATCAATAACCTATATTTCCCAAAAGCTTTTTACATAAAAATCAGAATTTTACATGAAAATCAGTAATTAGCATTATCTCAGTCCTGCTCTCACCTCAACTTTTGTGCGATACAGCACGAGCCTGCGTAGATTAGGGAGTTTGGTGATGAGATTGAAGGCCTGAGGTTGCAGACGGTCACAGGAAGCCAAATTAAGCTCCTGGAGGCACTGACACGTCTGGGCGATCACTTCTAAACATGCTTCATTCAGGAAATGACAGCACGACAGCTCCAAGCACACCAGACTCAGCCCACAGGCCTTCATAAACTTGAGGAAAAAAGACAGAGATGGAGGGACTATTACGGCACATTTGGTGGATCAAAACACTTTAAATATCTGGATAAGAGACTCTCGCCATTACCTGCAGAATCCAGCGGCCGTCACAGCTCCACGGTTGCCCGTCCAAGACATGTTTAGTCTCTGCAGGAGGGTGCAGCGGCTCTGCAGGTGGCTCAGAGAGGCGTCTGTGAGCCGGGCCCAGTACGGCTGCAGGCTGAGCTGGATGTACTGCAGTGGGTCACAGCAGTGTTTGTGAAAGAGCTTGCAGCTCTGAGCCAGTCGGCACAGGTCCGGAACCGACAGATGACTCACAATCAGCTGGATTAGCTAAAGTGAACACAAACAAACAGAGACCCTCAGACCAAAACATGGCATGCTAAATATTCTTCTTGTGTATCAAAACAGTTACTTGTAAAGACAGAGACACTAAGATTTTCAAGACGTTTGTGAAGGCACTGATTATGTTTTTTCTTACGTGCACTGTTGGGAAGAGTGAACAATAGTATAAGTGTGAAGCTGGATATCAGTTAGCAGATAATGGCCAGATTATGTTTCGTGTTTGCTGTAACGAGACTGTGAGGTTGGCAGTGGTTTGGACAAGAGATCTGAGCTGCATGCAGGTAATGAGGGGTTACGAATTGGAAAGGTATTTTTAAATTACAATAAAATTGTCTCTAATTATCTGAAAAAGACCTACTGCAACCACACAAGTTGGGGCTTGAGGAACTAGACCAAATCCCAAGTATTCCTTTTCAATATCCGTCTGGTATATAGAAGATTTCAACATTCTGTGGTCCAACATGTGCTGTTTTCCACAATTCTTGATAACAATCTTTGCTATCTGGCCTACATATTATGTTTTTTAATCATGTAGATGGCACAAACTATATATTCCTAAGCATTCCAAAACTCACAGGCATCACCACTGGTAATTACAGTGAGAGTTTCCGATGCTAACCTCATAAGGGAGCCTATCAAAGTAGCCGTTCCCCAGGTTGTGCCTGTTTTCTCCACCCGACCTGCAGCAGAGGCCTCCTGCATCACTGATCTCCTCTTCACTGTCACTCAGATCGTTGATGTCGATGACAGGGATCTTATAGAGGGCCAGAATGGGTCTCTCCCGAACACCTCGCAGGATCACTGCATCCAGCTCAGTGTAGTAATCCAACAGAGTGCTGTTCACCTCCAGACGCAACAGGTTGCTGGCAAAACTAATCTGCCTGATGCTGGGGGAGAACTGGCGAGCTTGAGGGGTCAGAGCTTTGTTGGGCTTGCCAGCCCATAGAACCTCCCACCTGCAAAAAATGCAACAACATGATCATACTCAAAACACAAACAATGGCATTTTCAGGCCGCAAAGCAACAAAATGTGATCAATTTAAAGGGGTGCTATTTTAGTAATATTGGTTATGAAATTGCATAGTTAAGGAATAAAAATGTGATTGTCCTACTGATGCATTACAATGAATTAGAATTAATGGATTTTGTTAAAATAAGCAAAAACACGAACATTTACTGAGTGAAATATATCTGAACAAGCTTTACTGGAGTGTGATTTTTCATTTGGGATAATGTACTCTTCAGATAAGCCAATATTTGTTAATAGACTACTAACGACTAATAAATGGTTAACATAGCCTAATAATAATAATAAATAAACATATAAAAGATGAATTCTCTAGCTCAGCAGTTCTCAATTCCAGTCCTCGCGATCCCCTGCTCTGCACATTTTGTATGTCTCTCTTTGTTAAGACACCTGATTCAGATAATCAGCTCGTTAGAAGTGAGCTCTGTGCGTGAACTGTGTTCCGATTGACATGGTCCCTACACAGTGTTCATTGCTCCCTACTCCCTGAGCAGAGGAAATCAGTTGAAGTTTACTTCACTTCGGGAACATTCATTCACAGATTTACGCTGCGCAATGTCTTCACACATAGACAAGTGTGACATCATATACCTCTGTAAATAAATACAATTTAAATTCAAGTCTCGCAGACTTCATTACACTTTGAAAGGAACATATACGTTCTGGAATTGAGAACCGCTGCTCTAGCTTATAGTAACTGGCAGGGCAACCAGGGGCTAAATGCCATGGATCACGTTTTGTGGGATTAGTACCTACAACCTTTTGATTACAAATTCAGATCATTCGCTCACACACATATAACATTTTACCTCACATCAGCTGGAGGATTCTGGGAGAAAGGGTTGAGCGAGCATGCTAGGATCTTGACAATGGCCCCGGGGTGGTAGGTCTCAAGCACCTCCACAGCTGTGGGATAGACCGGCTCCTCGAAGGCCAGTTCTAGGTAGTCCAGGCTGTGGAAATTGGGCGGCGTACGACGGAACGGGGTAGCAGAGCTGGTGCACTGCTCCCACCAGCTTCCATATGTGCGAAACACAGCCGTCTGGGTGAAGTCTCCTGAGCTGGGATAGACGTTAGGCACTCCCGCCAGGTTCCACATGGTATAGGACATGCTGTTCTCACTGCCATAGTGAGAACTGAAGTCCAGGACCTCTTTGCCATACTGCTCGACCTCAACAGTGACGGGCAGCGCTGAACGCTGGCCCAGCTCCACCGCCCGCCGGCTACCCAACGCCTCGCTCCGTGTACCACTCCTGGAGCGCCGCCGCAGACAGATATAGTAAAACATGCTCAGAAGGGTTAGCATAGGAAACATGGAGCAGCAGGACTGGGTTTGAGTCAGGAAGCACAGCCCTTTTCTCTTCCCTGCACTGCAGCACGATAGGCTCTACACAGAACAGGCTATAGGCCAAACAGCATGCATGACCTGTGGGTTATAGAGAGACACACACAAACAAAAAATCACACAAGACTGTGAGAACCCTGAAATATGAAGGAAGATAAGTAATTTTATGGGCTTCATTTATGAAACACAAGTTAAATTCAATAGTGTATATTATTCATAAATGCATTCAATGACAATTTACATAAGAATAGATATATGAACAATATACATAGAGTACCTTATATGTTTTAAACGCTAAAGGAAACATTCTGGTTTAAATACAAGCTAAACTCTCAGAAAAATAATTTCTCGCAGAAAAACAAATACAGATAGATGCATTGACAGCAGAGTCATTATTGTTAACTAAAACTGCAAAATCATTTAAAACAGAGCTGAATTAAAACATACATATTAAACAAACTAAACGAAAATTAGAAATGTTGCCGTGGCAACTAACTAAGTTTAAACTAAAACTGAAATGAAAAAAAAAACTTCAATACAAAAAAAGTCAAAAGCACATAAAATTACTAAAAATGCAACTAAAATTAAAGTGAAAACTTAAAATAATAAAAGCTAATTAAAAATATTAATACAATTATAATTAGAAAATAATAATAAAATAACACTATAAGAAAAAATGATGAGGGCGTTGAAGATTTCAATGAAGATGTTTATTGCAGCATACCAGTGACAAAGTACTTCTTGTACCTGGAGTCAGAATAAACCTCTGAACATCCTTAACTCAAACCTTTTATACAATTAGAGTTTACTACCCTTAATATAAATGAAGTTGCTCCTATCGTAACAGCTGTGATCTGTTTGTTGATGAAGTTCCAACACCCCATTGTCTGAGATGGTTCTCGGTGTCCCACACCCGTTTCCATTCTACAATTGGTCACCATTTGCTCAGGGTGTGATTATCCCAAATGGTGCAGAAACAACATAACTGTTGATTTTCTTCTCTTCTATAATAATTAAGACATTTTGGGAATTGAGCATGATCAAACTTCTATTGTGGAGTGGAATCTGGGTCAGGGCAGACTACAGTTTCTTACAACACTGACACTTGTACATCCATTCGTAAGTGTATTTCTGTACAGATTGTTTGGCATATTTTTCCAAAATGAGTTAGTAAAAATTACTTTCTGAAAGTTTAATTTGCATATGACTCAGAATATTCATTTAATCCAAGGACATGCAAACAGCATGTTTTAATGTGTAAAATATATATCATAAACTGTATTCCAGAACTTGCAAAAAATCTGGCATGAACCATAAAGTCTAAAAAAAGAATACTTCTTGTCTCAAGTCTTCCTGCTGAGAGAGATTTATAAGATTTTTTTTCCAGTTAATATGTATTTCTGTTACTTCCACAGTATATACTAGTGGTTTAAGACAACAGCAAACTAACATCATGCTGATTACTGCCAAATAGTAAATAAAAAATAGTGAAAGCCATTCAATGAATAAATACAAACATAACAAGTTAAAGGGATAGTTCACCCAAAAAACAATATTTAGCTTACGTCAGATAAGTAAAAATATATATGTTGTTTAAAACCTGTAACGTTATGTCTGTTATTAAACACAAAATGAGAAAATGACAGAATTTTCATATTTGTTATGAACTATCCCGGTCATGTCAGTCTGAAAGCTGTTGCTGATGGCTGCTAGCTCTATCATCGCCATGTCGTTCAGCCTTATGTGGCTTTTTATGTGATCGAAACGTTTAAAATGTAACCAGAAAAGAGGAACTGTTAGCGAGCTGAGCTATAGTTCATTAGGCTGGGTTATGAATCGGCCAAATAAGAACGCAGGCTGTCATGCCACACCGCACTGACGGACTTAAAAACAATGTCAACTTACAGACGAATCAATGGTGTGTTGGAGTGTTGTGCTGAGTGTGTTCTGCGTTCTCGATCCATCTCTCAATGCAGCTGTCATTGCTCGCACATTCTTCACCGTTCACGCGGAATATAAACATCCGCTTCACCTCTGCACAATGCATTGTGGGAAGTGGAGTTCTACCACACGTCATTTATAGAACATTTTATTAAAGTTGAAACATTACTATCCAGAATTGTGAGCTAAACAACAAATTACAACAAAACATGTCTTCTCTGTTCACAACACCAGAAAAATCTTGAATTTAAAAATATGTTAAAATTATAAACACAATAAAGACAGTACGCCTAGCCTATATTTGGTATGGTTGGACAGTGTTTGATAGATTTTTTTAACAGATTTGTGATATGGCGTTCTATAACAATTTCCTAATTAAATCTCATAAAGAGACAGATAGCCTATTATAAACATAAACATGTAAGGTGCAGAGAAGATTAAAAATATCTATTGACAAAGAGCGAGACAGTAAATGGAAAACATTCATTTAGAACTTTATATGCAGCAGTATATTTGGGTAATCAGGCTATTATTAATCCCGGTTAAATTATTCAATTTTTATTTCTGTTTATTATGGAAACGTATTATTAAAAAAATAAGCTATAAATGCAATAAATGATCTCATTCGGTTCTAATTCTCTCATTATTATAGTATGGTGGGACACAAAATCATTTAGCGTGGCATCTGAATAATAAATGCTGTAAAAAGTTATGGAAACCCTAATGAGTTATGTTGGCCATCAATCTAAAGAATATTGGTTTGATTAGTTTGACTTGTCAAAATTAACTTAAAACATTACCAAAAATAGTGGTGACATGTACATTTACATTAATGCCTTACAAAGCAGATGCTATACATTTAGAAGCGACTTGCAAAAGATGATGTCAATGTTTTGTGTTAACCAAAAATATATATATATATTTTTTAAATATTATGCCTAATCATGTCTGCACATAAATTATTCACAGACTTATGACTAGAAAGGAGAATATGTTTTCTTTTTTTTCTTAAATGTCACTTACAGTTTATTATTATTCACCACATTCAGCTGAAAATGACTTGTAGTCAAAGTCTTTGGAAAACAATTATTTTGAAAAAAAAAAAAAAATAAGAATATATGAACAATATATGAAGAGTTCAGAATGAAAAAGCTTCTAAAAGCCATCTGAAATTTTTATCTAAAATGGGCATTTTTTATCAGGCTCCTATGTTTAGGTTCAGTAATTTTACTCTAATGGCAACGTATAGGTCCTTTTATATGCAATTAAAGTGGAATAATCTAACATAAATATAGGAGCCTGATAAAAATTCTAATTTTAGAAGAAAATTTCAGATGGCACTTAGAGGCTTTTGCATCTGAACTCTTCATATACACAAAGGTCTAAAATAATTTTTGGTCACTTATAATTTCACAATAATTTCTCACTTTTCCTCTCATTCTGTAGGTTACTCCTTTTCTTATGTAAAAGGCACTGAGAAGGAATCCTTTGTAGGCTGGAAGAAAGACATTGTTTTGATGTTCTGAATAATACATTCGTCTGTTAGAATTGACTGAGAATGTGGCGATTGTGACATTTATTTCATCGTAAATGGCCACATTCCCTCATGACCTGTCCTGCTGGCCTCTCTGGTGGATAGAAGGCGCCGTGCAGGCTTGGCTCCAAAGAATACGTGCCTCTGGCTGTCCATCATGGACAAGTGGTGGGCTCACAGAGGGAAACAGATGCATATGACCACGTCTTGGCTGGCATTTGCATCGATGAATGACTTGTCCAGTCAGTTTGTCTCATGGGTGAATTGAAGCCCCATTGTCACCACAAAGAGCACTGAGTCTCTATGGAAGTGTCACTAGGCAATCACAGGCCAAACTCTCATTAGGAGTGGTGCTGAATGGCGGATAGAAAAGACAACCGATTTTGAATAACAGGTTTTTCTTTGATTGCCTAGTTATTTTACCCTAAAAAATACATGTTTTGTGAATTATGAATGACTGAATTTCATAATTGCCATCAGTTTTTGAGGTCTGCCTAAAATTTATGACTAAAATGAAAAACTGTAAAAACCTTGTCAGTCTCTATTACAAATGCACTGATGACAATTTAAGACAAGACACTACAGGCAAATATATATATATATATATATATATATATATATATATATTTATGCACTGGTTAATTTTGAGATTTTAGGCTTTTTAATATTAGTGTTGTTTCAGACTAGTGAAAAAAAGGTAACTTTTAAATTCTTTATTGCACTTTATGCATCCATAGATTTCACTTGCAATACATATATTTAAAAGCGGTTTTCTCTAAAAAAAAATTTTTCTGACACACTGAGCCAGAAATCTCCACTTAAGTAGCATTTACAAATACCAAACATTCCAGTTTTATTTTCCATCGATATTCTGAAATTTTTCACATTGGTAGTTTGTTCAGATATCATTTGCCTGATTGTACACAATTTTTTATTGTTAAAAACATGGTGATTTTTTTACTGTTAACAGTATTTTCTGATTTATGGAGTTAAAACTCCATTAAAACTGTAAAACTTAATGTAAAACTCTAATTTGTTAGTAAAATCCATACATAAATATAATATACAACATTGTCCTATATCAAGCGTGATATTGCCATATATGTTACCTAAGGCGATATATAATATCTATATGATTTTTTTTGTTATTATTTGTAGCAACTACATGTCAACAATATTTATTTTATTTATATGCAACTTTATTTAAACAACATATATATATACATATATATATATATATATATATATACATATATATATATACATATATATATATATACATATATATATATATATATATATATATATATATATATATATATATATATATATATATATATATATATATATACTGTATGTTGATATATGTTTTTGTAATAAATACATGCCTTTCTTTTATATTTTCTTATATAATAACATATATTGACAAGTTTTAGGATGCATATACATGAAAATGACATACTGTATGTGTTCAAAAACGCATTATACATACATAAACAAACACATTTATATGAGCTAGATATTCATGTTAATATCTGAAATTATTCCAATTTCTAATAGGTTTCATATACGTTTTTCTTTCATATGGCAATGTATTTCATATATGGAAATTGAATAATGGTATATGTTTATATATTACATTTGCTTATGGGAATGAACCAAGAATTTTAAATCTGGCTTTATTAATTGTGATTTCGGTTATGGAAATGTATGTAAATTAGTGCATATTTATTAAGATAATGCATAATTTGCTAATTTGAAAAAATCTGAAAACTTGTAATACAAAAAATGTTCAATTCTTAATGTAATCAATCAAATGGGGAAGTATGGTGATATCTATTAGTTTTGTTTTTTTTGTTTTCACCTGGAAATACACAAATCTTTTGGGTCCAAATGCACAAGGACAAATCAGACGGTTGATGAGAAGACAGTTAGAAGAGCAGGCTGATGATCTGATGAGAGGAGAAGATGATGGGAAAAAGATGCATGAAAAACAATGATCTGGAGGATTCCTAGAAACGGGAAAGAAAAAAGGGGAGAAAAGAGGATTGTGGAAGGACTGACAGGAAGAATGGTCTGAACGACAAAGAGAAGGTTGACGGTGTTGAGTTTGTTAGCCTCCAGCGTGGACAGCTCCCTTGACTGACAGTGTGATCAGCTGTCAGCTCCTGCAGGCATCACCGACAGGCCTCCTGTCTTCTGTCAGGCCTCAGTTCCAGCCTGCTGTTCCATACCCACGTGCAAACACACACACACACACACACACCAAAGCCCTATTCTCCCTCCGACCCAGCTGTCAAAAAGAGCACAGCTAAATAATGAACCTGGCCATATTCCTTGAAGGAAAGGCAGCGGGGAGGGGAAACGGAGAGAGAGAGAGATGAGTCTGAGGATCCTCAAGGGAAAACCAAAAACAAACCTCAGTCCATTTAATCCCTCTCTTCATAGCCACAGAGGAACAAGACAACAGCATCAACAAAAATTCAGCTATCCTTCCATCAGCTGTCATAAATAAGACTTGCTATGACATTATCCTCTCTCTGTCGTTCAAAGACCACTTGGCCAGTGCTAACCAGACACAAACAGGGAAGAAGGAGGAAACAAATCAAGCTCCCTTTATGGATCCCTCAGAGATATAATACTGTTTGAGCATTAGGTGTCCAATTTCCACCATGCATTTCTGAAACATAAAATAATTGTGGATAATGAATACTGGCTTGAATAATTAATGTATTTTTTTTTTAACTTCAGCTCTAACCTTTAAAAAGTTTACAATAAAACTAAAATAATTAATATTTTATTTACTTTATTTACAGTAATCTAAGTAGGGGATAATGTACAGTGAGGTGGTAAATAAAATAAAATAAAATAAAATCCTGATTATTACAGTCCAATAAATAAATAAAGTGAGTGTCCAAGTGCACATTATACTTCTTACTACATGATTATTTAGTAAATAAAATACACATGAAATGAAGCTTTTGATTTTGTACAAGCTTGTTCTTGAAACACCACTTCCAGAAAATGCCCTTACAGTGACTAATCAGAATTAAGTATCCCAGACAGCCGGATAACAACTTTTTATTTTTTCTATAACAGACCATTATGGTTGCTGAATGCCATTGACTATAATGGTTACATGTACAAGGTTAAAATATAAATCACTCTCAGTATTTCCATACGAGGACACACCATTTAATGCTGCCATTTTCAGCCTAGGCTGTGGATTTTCTCTTCTCATCCTCTCATTGCCTTTAGAGACCCACTCCTTTAACAACAGAAACGATTTTCAGGATCGCAGCAATCAAAATTGAAGCCTGCTAAAAATATTCCTGTTTCCCATCCTGATAATGTAACATTCAAACATTTGATGCACTTCAAGTCTTAAAACGTGTGGCTGTGTAACCTTTCAAAGGTTTTAGTCAATGCTGATCCATTATCATTTTTTGAAACATTTTTTACTTAAGACGCAAAAAACAAAGTATCGGCTTAAATTCTCCATTGCACCTTCTTTCTATGCATCTCGCTCTGATTCATCCACTCAAGTTTGTGTTTAGTAATAATGCCTGATTATTTCCATACACACTTGTGTTTGCACACCCACACCCCGGCCCACTGGCTCCAGGTGAGAGCATTACAATTCACATAGATTAGAATACATTTGCCACCTTGCCAGGTGTTCTCAAACGCAGGCCTATCACCATGGCAAATCGCTCGGCAGCCACGCAACTGAATGACACTTCACATTCAAATCAAAAGCAGTTACTCCAGCTCTCTTTGGCATGATAGTCTTTTGAACAGGAGCAAGAGTAGGGGGAGGAACCTGTGGCTATAACAACATTATCTAAATTAGAATGGCTTTGATCGTTAACAATGGACGGCGAAACACTTGAAAAAAAAAAGCTTTTGTAAATCCAGTGCCTCAAAACTGGGTATGACTCAACGTAGCACAATGGCTTTCCTTTGAGTTAAACTAACATGTACTGCTCACACGTGTGTGAATATGAACATTTTAACTTCAGAACATGAGAGCACATATGAATTATTCATCTTTAACACTTTCTGTTTTTGATCCCTCTCATCCAAAATGATACACACCTGTTTTGTTTTGGTTCTTTTCAAATCCCTAGCGGCATTCAAAAGGCATATTCGTTGCTTTTCCGTGAAGATCATACCTGCCGCAAATTGTAGCTGTAAACACGGCTTATAATTATTCACATTTAATTTATATTTTTAGCTTATCAAAATTATATTTGATTACCCCCACATATCTTGCACCGGCCAGGGAGTGATTTAAATGTTTCATGATGATTACCAAAGTTATTCGCTTTTTGTCTAAATGACAGAATCTGTGAATATAATTAGCATGGGTGGAAAAGAAGGGAGATAGTGGTGTTGGCTGTCATCACGTTCTCCTATTGTTACAGCGCTGTGTCCTCCAGCTAAACTTCACTACACTGAGTTTAATTGGTTTCAGGAACTCTGCTTTGAGGAAGTCATAACCTTGATCTTCCCCCAGATAAGAGATTCCTTTTTTCGCCATCAAATGCATGCTAATTTCAGGCTCAGCCAGGGAGAAGTGTAAACAGACAAACATTGTTTTATTCCATTGTGATTCTGATTAGAGAAATAATTAATCACAGTGTTTTAGTGGCCCAGAGACAAGAGTTGCACTGATCTAGTGGCATAGACTAACACGCTACTGTAACTATAAAAACAACTATGATGAGAAATGGCCACTGATGTCTTTAACTTTGAACTTCACTTGACAACAGAGTAAGAACAAGAGTGTTATTTGTTTTTATATATGTATGTATTTATTAATATACTGTGTGCGTGTGTCTGTCAGTCAATCAATCAGAAAATCAATTAATGTCTTGTGAAGAGGAAAGCTGAATGTTTGTAAGAAAAAAATCCATCAAGACATTTTAACTTTAAACTGTTGCTTCTGGCCAAAATACGAGTCTACAATAATGCTTTCTCCAGTGAAAAAATCCAAATGTTGAAAGTTGAAAAAGTCTTAATAATGGATTTGTTTATTAAACACACAGCTTTTCTCTTCACAAGACATTAATTTAATGGATTGGAGTCGTCTGGATTAGTTGCAGATTATTGTGAGGTTTTTATCAGCTGTGTGAAGTCTTATTCTGATGGCACCCATTCACTGCAGAGGATCCACTGGTATGCTTAATTTTTCCAAATCTGTTCCGACAAAAAAACAAACAAACAAACAAAAAACTCATCTACATCTTGGATGGCCTGAGGTTGAGTACATTTTCAGCAATTTATTTTTGTGCGAACTATTACTTTAAATACTCATTATGACTTTAAGTGGCAATGTTTCAATCAAGAGAGGTTTAATTTTAGATAATTCCTGACTGTTTTATGCCTTTATAATATACCGACAACCACCATAAAAGCACAGGTGTCAAAAAGATGAATCAAAGTTCATCACAAGTTGATTTTCAAAAAGCTGCTAAATACTAATAGGCCTATAGAAGGTGCACAGAGGTTCACACAAATACAAAACACCATTGTGGCAACACACAACACTAATATAATGCAATAAACATTACATTACATTAGACTTTATTGTCCACCTTTATTTAAATTTAAATTTAAGTTTTTCATTGTGTATGGTAAGGTAACTTATTGGTAACCATTTAACTGTCTTTTACAGTTAAAATTATGATAATTATTTTTAACATTGTAGGCTAATTTTTACAGTACTGAGGTAATATCTACCACATTACTATCTTTATAGGATTGTATTTTAGATTTTATTTTAAGGATCCATTGTCAAAAACAAACAAGGATAAAAAAAAATGTGGACAAGTTACCTAAACACTGAATGATTTCATTCTGCAATCTTGGCACGCAAAACCTTTTCTGGGAGTACTTATCTCACTATTCCTCAGAGGTACGGAGATCAAATCCCTGCGTCCTTCACACCTGCCTGGTCCTTCTTCAGTCAATACGAACTAGAACTCACTCTAGAGAAAAGCTTTAAAGTTACAATTTTCAAAAAGAACAATCTAGACAAATATATAACTAGAAATAATGGACACAGTGTGAAACATATACTCTTCTCCCACTTTCTCAGAGAGAGAGAAAAAAGGACAGATCCATGGAAGACAATGAAAATAAAAATTGCAATGAATTATATTTTGTAACACCTGCAGTATACAAACGAAAGCTAAAGACAGCTAGTGAAAGATCAAGGGTTTTGCTGTTGTATACAATGAACTGAATTAAAAGCTTAGTCCTTCAAATCAGTATCAACGATTTTACTTCATCACACTTTTTCAAAAGATAAGAAATAAGGTTGCTGCTTTAAAAAACATTGACATTAAAACACTACCATTCAAAAGTTTGGGGGCAGTAAGATTTTTTAAATTTAAAGAAGTTTTTTATTCACCAAACTGAATGAATTTGATAAAAAATATAAATAAAAAATTCCCATCTTCAGCGTTACACGATCATTCAGAAAGCATTATTTTATGCTTATTTGATGCTTAAGAAAAAAGCGGTATTATCTAATTATGTTGAAAAGAGTTGTGCTGCTTAATATTTTGTGTAAAATGACATGCAATGTCATCAAAAACACTGCAAAGGAAAATATTGTTTGAGAGATTCTATGTGTAAAAAGTAACACTTTCTGGGTGAGTATACAAGTCTATATTTTAATTAATTTAACACTGACCAAATTGTTACTTCTATGAATACTGTATTATTGTGAAACTGAATTAAAATATTTACTATATCAGCCACTTGGAACTAAGGTACTTGAAAGTAATTTTAGTAATTATTGTTATCTATTCATACTAACCATGGGTCACAAATATATTTATATTTATTTCATATATTTATCACTTATTTTTAATTGACTGTTCTTACAGTGCTATAAAATCCCAATTCATCCACTGCACGACCCTTTCTCTTTCCACCCCACTGCTGCCAAGTATCTCCCTCTGCAAGCGTGACACACTCCCATGGAATGTATTCAAATATTTTGACATTTTGCCTTTCCTTACTTCCAGAGCAGAAATTATTTGTGACAGATGGAGAAGGGCTCTGTCTGATGAGCTCCCTCCAACACCACGGGCTCCTCTCTCCTCCTCGTCGTGCTCTCTCCATTCATTCCTTCTCTGTCTCTCTCTCTCTGTCATGTGTGTTGGCCTGTCTCTTTCCACAGCTGCCCCAGATGCATCCTCCCTCAGTGATAAACACACAAAAGGGAGACTCCATCAAAAAGTTGAGACAAGAACATGTTGCCATTACCTCGAGTCGTTCTGGTCTGATGGTTCGAGAGCACTTACACAGTCAGTGTCAATGGCTTGTGACGGAGGCAGCCTGAACACAAAGCTAAAAGATGTAAAGTTCGACAGCGGTTTCCACAGCAAAGTTACCTGTCTTACTAAGTGTCCCATTACTTTCAGTAAAGACAACTGATCAAAAAGACAAACTAATGGCACAACGGTATGCCTACATGACAGCTGGCACTGTTATGCGCCTAATTTTGCCATGTTATTTATATGTGGGGTTTTTTTCACTAAAATGAAGCATGGATGAATACCTTTAATTGTCAGAGTCACTGGGCTGCTTGTCTGTACTAATATAGCGGCTGTGAGAGATGCAGGACATGAGCAGGAGTTTGAATAATGCCTCTCATTAGCCACTGAAGTGGTTCTTCTGCCTGTTTCTGTCCCCGGTCATTTTGCGCCAGCATGATAAAAAAACAAGCCCATCGTGTCTGAAAGCTGTCATCAATCAAAGATGGATGCAGTTTACTGCTATGAAAAGGCATGAATCTGTGTGTTATTTTCTTAGGCACAAACATTACAACTGCTGTGTTCCAAAACCTACAGAGTGCCTATGAAGACAGCATTTTAAGGCATCATAGACATGAAGGGTGCCTCTCAAGATGGCTTGTTTTGGCCAAATTATAAGGCAGCATTGTACATATACTAAAAAGAGAACGATAGCGGATGAGTTGAAAGAAATGTTGATGATAAATTAGATTATTTATTTTTATTTTATTAAATACTTAAAAGTATACAACAAATAGTTTTGTATAATTAAAATAAAGTAATTTACTCAATATTTGTGTGTACTATGTATTTTAATTTAATATTTATGTGGAAACTGTAGTACTTTCTTTTAGGATTCTTTGGTTAATAGAAAGTTCAAAAGAACAGCAATTTCTTTGAAATATAAATGTTTTGTAAGATTCTTTCTCAATAAAATTATTAACATCTAAAAAAAATAGGTATAGCTAAATAGGTTTTGGAAGCTTAAAAACTCTGCCACAGGATCAGTTTTCAATACAGATACTTTTTCTTCTATACTGTAAAAGAGCTCAGCAATCAGTCACATTTGAAAAACAAGAACTGTATATATAATAATTTGTGAAGCAATTTCCTTCCAAAAAGACAGATAAGACAAGCAAAAAACTGAGAGAGCGAATCTTGTAAGCCAGCACCCATCTGTGCTTTGAGTCGTTGATTGAGTGTATGTCTGGCCGTACATACTCTCAAGAGCCCACGGGGCAAATGAAACCCCAGCTACACAGCACATCAATCAATAATACACGCAGCGTATAAGACTGAGAGGGAGGCACAGTCTGAGCACATATGATAACAGGAGATTTCCCGGCACAGAGCTCTTCATCATCACACAGTCTGCAGAATCTTCCTCCTCTGTCATCCCTCAAATCTCCCGCCACATTTCCACTGTGTTTGTGTGTGAGGGCTCAGTGGTTTGAACTGCTACATTAACTGATGATTTTTGTCTGGAGTACATAGGGAAAAAATTAAACACTATAGATTATTGCCAATGTTGGAGGTAAAAGGTCTAGTACTAAGGTTAATCTGGTTGTAGACTTATTCTTCTTCCTTTTTGACAGACGTCAAACAAGGAGATGAAGTGACCTAATACAGCACCACAGGATGAAAGAGCTTGTTTACTGATCCAAAATCAGAATAAAGAGCATTAATCACCCTAATGAAGAGCAAATCAAACCATCACAGATGATCCCATGTAACAGAATGCGCTGTTGAAATCAAACGGGCAATGCTTCAAAATGACAAATCAGTGAGAGTTGGTCATGTTGATTGATTTCCTCTATGAAACGTTAATAGATTTAGTCCTCACTGGGCAATTGCCACTCATTAACCTTCAAGCAGTTTCATTTGAGAATGTATTGCTGCCATTTTGCCGCACCACACAAAGGCAATTCAGCAGATGATAAATATCCTGACTCTTTAGTGGCAGGTCACATATCAAATGAGTACTTTGGCACTGCAAACTCTGGCTAATAGATAAACACACACACAGTTTACCATAAACTAATAAAGAGATGAAAGTTCCAAAAGAGTGTATATTCTGACCATCTGGCGTATAGAATAGCACATGTTTGTGATGTCTCACAAGTAAGGTGTTTGGGTCCACTCTTTATTTTCTATTTTTAGAACCAGTTTTGTCATTAAAAATGCTAATATAGTTATGTATGCACATTATTCCATAATGTTCCCTGCAGCATCACCAACATCAGCAGAGGTGAGAAAGAATTTAAAGTTTACACTCGCATGTGCATCAATACAACAGAAAAGATCTGTTGCTGCCTTTTTGCTATTAATTTAACGGGATAATTCACCCCAAAATTATGTCATCATTTACTCTTCTGTTTCTGATGAGAGCATTATGTTGAGCACAAAAGAAGGTATTTTGAAGAATGTTGGTAAACTAAAGAAAGAAGGTCAAAATTTATTTTTAGTATGTTTATGTGGATGTGGACATCAAGAAGATTAACAATCACTTTGTCACAGATTAGGAGTATTACTGGACACATTCTGGCTAAAGTTTACAAGGTTTGCTTTAGTTTGAGCTATTTACAAACACTGAACATCCACTCCTCAGGAGAGAGAGGTGTTGCCATGGAGACCCTAAAAGTTGAGTTCTGAGGGTTTGATCCAGCGCGAAAGAGCATAACCGAAGCTGCATGCACATTCTCTCGCTTAACTGACTGACTGAGCACTCACTGAGCACTCATCTCTGACTCACACCCAAGTATAGCGTCTGGGAGCCAAGAATTCAATTATTCACTCAAAACCCTGCGATAGCCCCAGGGGGAGTCATTTCTCCACCATTTAAAAGTATGATTAGTAATAAACCAATAACGTTTTGACTCTCCGGGAATGGACCAGTAGATTAGAAAATTCAGATTAGATCTAAGTGCCTGTAGATTCTCATTAAAACAGCACAAACTACTGAGAAACAATAGGTAATTAGGAGCCTAATGAAGCACAGCACCGTTAGTGCGACTTGACTGTGTGCCTCTCTGCTGGGACCCAGTTTTACTCTACACTTATCCTAAAGCAAAGCTTCCAGCCTTTCATTTGGGCAATAAGACATATTTAATTAGATTAATGAACATTATAAGCTCTCAGAGGAATGGCTTAGTACACAGTGACAATGCAGCAGCTTATATGTGGGGAGGAACACTTGCTGCTTCAGGGCAGACCTTTTCTGTCTCTCAGGACCGAAGTGAGAGAGTTGACAGCTATGGTGCAATCTGTCTCTGCGTTACGCCAAGAATAAAGGGCGATGTACAAATCGTTTATTGCAAATTTGTGTTTGGGATTACAAGAGAGAGTTATAGGAGTCTCAAGACACAAAACCAAACAGAAGTGGACTAAGAAAGCTGAGAGGGTTGATTAAAACAAAAGTTTTTCTTGAGAGTTCATAAATTTGGAGTCTGGTGTTAAGCAAGTTTGTTTAAGAGCTTATTAGCCATTATTAGTGCTCTAGGAGAAATGAGAACTTGGATTATGAAGTTTATTGCAAACATTTCTGACTTGAAGTGCAATAAGGGTAGAGATTCTGGTTCATTGGCCAAACATCACTTTCATGGAACCAAAATTCCCTTTCTTAAAGGGATAATTCACCCCAAAATGAAAATTCTGTAATCATTTACTCACCCACAAGTTGTTCCAAACCTGTATGAGTTTCTTCTTCTGTTGAACACAATATATTTCGAAGAATGTGGGTAACCAAACAGTTGACGGTAGCCATTGGCTTCCATAGTAAGGAAAAAAAATACTATGGCAATCAGTGGTTACCATAAAACATTCGGTTTCCAAAATTCTTCAAAATACCTTCTTTTGCATTCATGAGAACAAAGAAATTCATACAGGTTTGGAACCACATGGGGGTGATTACAGAATTTTAATTTTGGGGTGAATTATCCTTTTAAAAAATGTTCTTGATTTTATTGTTAATGATGTACTGTTTTGCTCAGTAATACATAACATTCTGGAAGTAAAATTGGTTGTAAATGACATTTCACATATTAATAAAGGCAAAAAAAAAAAACTCAAAGTAACACTTTAAGTGATTTTGACCTTAAAGTGATTTTGACACTGTGTTCAACAATGAATGTCATGTAACACTGAAGACTGGAGTAATGGCTGCTGAAAATTCAGCTTTGCCATCACAGGAAAAAAATTACAACGTAAGACAGACAGGACAGGACAGGACCGGACCGACAGACATATTATTTAAACTTCATATTTCACAATTATACTGTTTTTAATGCATTTTTGATCAATTAAATGCAGCCTAAAATACTTCTTTAAAACGTTTTTAAAAATATTACAGACCACAAACTTTTGAATGGTAGTGTATGTATTTTTATTTTTTATTTTCATAAAAATGGCAACAAGATTGTTATGCTAAACAGTTTTTATTTTTTTATTTTTTTTTACATATTAACATATTATTATTATTTATTTTTTATCTACTAAAAATAATGCATCATGATATTTACTGAATGTAAAACTGGCCTTAACATTAACAGGAACTTACACGGAAACACAGAAAACTATTTTGTCACTGTTGGGAATAAAAGAAAGTTTGACTTTTGATTATTCAAACAGAGCCCAAACTTCAATTTATTATAATGTTATAGTGCCCTCTATAGGCTATAGGGAGAATGTGTTGTGGGGTCTTATTTTTGAGTGTCAGCAATAGCAGCCTAGCCCAGCATAGGTCAGCCACTACAACTCTTATTTGTCACAAATAAGATCAATAAATCAGTAGTCAGACACAAAACATGTCATAGCTTTTTTCTTCTCACAATTTAAGTGAAGCTATTGACTTGTATCCATAAACAGCCGTCCACTTAAGCTCATAAGCACAACACATATTGTTGCACGTCTGCCATCGTTGCAGCAGGTCGCCGCTTGAGTACCTGCAACCGCAAAATAAATCTCTTACACTGCGCCACCTGGGAAAACTTTCAGTAACAGTGCCCCCCAAAAAAGGCCCACGCCCAACTGATCCAACTGTTCTGTTTGCGCTCATGTTTGTAAACAGATGAATAATTGAGCCAAGTTCAAATCCACCGTGGCAGTGGGATGAGAGAAGAGGAGGAGGATAGACAGATGGCCTAGAGCAGATAGTCTAAAGCGTGCCGCTCCGAGCGCACACACCAAAAAACGCAGGCCGGCATTGTTCTGCCCGCCAGGGCCGTGCTGTCATGTGGCGTGCAAGCCATCCCCCCAGAGCCAAGGTCTTAGCATGTCAGTGTCCCAGGCCCATTGTTCCTGTGTTTTTTAATTTCTGAGACGCAATCGAGTGTGACGCCAAAATGTTTACCTAGCTTGTCTGCCTCAGCCATGAAGTGAGGAAAATAATAAAAGACAGATAAAGAAAAAAAAAACATGTCCAAGGGTCTCAGCACAAAATAATCCACCGTAATGCTAGAGAGTTTAAAGAAGCTTTGTCAATATCCCTCTGTTTTCAGAAGGGAAAAAAGAGGAGGGAGAGATAAAGAGCTAGGAGAAACCATCAGGAGAGAGAAAAAGAAAGCTGCTGAAAACCCCTCAGCCTCAATGGGATTGCTAATGATTGTTTTTAGAGAACAACAATTGTGGTATTAGGGCATAAGCAGCTGAAGATAACATCCAGGGGAAGAGGAACAGCAGCTTGGGGAAGGAGATAATGAGGGAAAACTAGGGGATTCTGGGATGGGGCCCCGCTCTGTTGCACCGATGCCCCTTTCAGTCAGGGGGTATCAAAATTGACTCACCCTCTCTCTTTCTCTCTTTTGAAAAAGTACCTGCTCTAATCCACCAAGACGACGGGGGCTGAAGACGTCCTTGCAGAGCAGATCTTGAAAAGCTGTAGGTCAGTGAACACGTACCCTCGGCGGTAAGTCACAGGCAACAAAAGAGAGAGCGGCTTCTCTGTCTGTGAGACAAATGGTCAGACATATGTGGGTATTTGCAGATAATATGATCAAGAACATGGCACATTCGATTCAAAACAGGAGCTTACCATGAGCTTATCGTTTCTGGCTCTGTCTGAGGAGGCTTTGAGAAGCGATGTTGGTGGAAAGACCAGCCCACACACATACAAAACTCCCCCTGGCTCTTGTCCAGCGGGTGAAGGGACTCGTCCAAAACAAACTGGATGCCAACCAGTAAACAAAGGCGTAATTGGGGAAGAAAACAGCGCCACCTGTTGGCATCGTATCCCAGGCTTTATGAGCCGCACCTGAGCCTGGCTGCCAAAGATGAGGGGAGCAAGGTCTTCAAGAGGGCCTGGGGAGTCACCTGGCACATGCAGCGCTGCACTCCGGGCCCATGTGGGCCTCTTTATTCCCATCTCTCTGGATCCACAAAACACACACAAACAGGAAGACAGCGGGGGGCAGATGGAAGGGTCACTGTCTCTGCCAGGTGGCCTGAGGATAAAGCCAGATATGTTTTTTTTTCTCGTATATAACACACACACAAACAGACTGAGAAACAGAAGCATACACATAACTGTTCAAAGAAATGGGCAGTGATTGTAGATATTCTTCAACTTTATGGTTATGGGCTTTGTGCATTTAATTTTATAGGACAGATTGGAGAGACTGGGAAATTGAATGGGATCGAGACATAACGCGTGTTGGATTCCAGATTTCCTGATTTACAGCCTTGCAATTCCTTGTTCATTTCATACGATGTGAAGGAAGTATGTTCCATATGGAGTGTGGAATATATGTGTTGACTTTCAGCTGTGTCTGTGACTTTTGCTAGAGCCAGTGTGCAAACAAGTGAACAGATGACTAAATGAATAAATGAAAGTGTTTGGCAGAGAGAGTCTACATTAGTCTCTGCCACTTTCCTGGAGGCTGATTACCCATAAGACAGGTTTTATTCTAAACCATTTAAACACACTCAAACTCTTTTGAAACCAGACTCAGTTATGAAAGAATATATGTTACATATCTATTCTGTTTTTGCATATCAGAGTGACACCTCACACAAAGTAACTGCATATAATTAATAATTAGTACATGATAGCTATATGTTCAGATCTTTCTTTTATTCAAGGATGCACTAAATTGATCAAAAGTGACAGTAAAGACATTTATAATTTTACAAAAGATTTACATTTCAAATAAATGTTGTTCTTTTGATTAAAAATGTCACTATTTCCACAAAAATATAAGGCAGCGCAATTGATAATAACAAGAAATGTTACTTGAGCACAAAATCAGCATATTATAATCATTTCTGAAGAATGTGACACTCAGCTTTGCCATCACAGGAATAAATTGCATTTTAAAACACATTAAAATAGAAAATAGTTATTTTAAATTTTAATAATATTTCATAATATACAAGCATAAGACACTTCTTAAAAAAAAACATAAAAGCTTACAGATCATAAACTTTTGAATAATAGTATATATACCATTAAAATATATATACAAAATATGTTTATTTATATATGCAACTCTTTTAAAAAACATTAAATCTTGATCCGAATTGATAATATCTACTGTTGAGTTCCACAGTAAAAAGTGTTTGGATTGACATGAAAGTAGGTAGATGATGCCAATTTTACTACAGCATTTTATTTGTTACTTAACTGTTAAAAATGCAAATATTTTGGGCTCAATTATCTGAGGGGGTGCATTTAAATGTGCATGACGCTTCTATCTGTTAGCAGGAACAAGCAGGAGCTTTAAAAGGGATTCGCTCCAGGGTCTGAAAGTGGAATGACCTGAAGTCTTCCTATTGCTGGATGTTTGTCTTGGTTCCGAGCGGGTGCACAGGCTGTGCCTGCCGCTGCCATCCTCCGTCCAAAGCCACAGATGCTGCAGTGTTTGTGTGTTGACTCCGTGTAATTTGTTTGCACTAATTTGTTTTGGGGTATCAGGGGAGTTCCCTTTTTAATTTGCCTCTCTCTGTTTACCCCTCTTTGTGGAGCATTGATCTGTTAAGCAGCAGTAAGAGCGAGAAAGAGAGAGGAAGAGAGAGAGATGGGGTGTAGAAGAGCCTAAATTAAAAGAAGGTACTATGCAGATTGTTTTAAGCTCTGGCTGCCCCGTCAGGCCCAAAGGCCTTGCTCGCAGCCTGCACCTGCTCCATCCCACGGGAACCTGGTTCCTGATCCGTGGCCCCTCTCCCTCTCCTGTTTCTCCTGTATCTCCCTCTCTCTCCCCTGCTGTTTCCTCTGCACGTCTCCAGTGCCTGGAAACGCCTTAATCAGCCCTCCTCTGCGCATGGATGGCTGCCACTCGTTAGCCTGATTGAAAAGATGGTAGCTCATGATAAACACACACACATACACATATGCACACACAGGTTGGAAAACATTCACACTGACTTTTTGAATATGAAATCCTATATTTAAGCAATATCATGCGAGCAAGAGCATTGTTGTTCTGAATAGCAGCACTACAGATAAAACAAAAGTTTAACAAAAAAAAGTTTAGACACAATATTGCCAGGTCTATTTCTGCTTCACCAATGAAAATACCGTTGTCAACGTAATGTTCAGTAGTATGTTTCATTTGTGAACGAAGCAAGGTTTTAAACAAATCAGTACAATGAATGAATCATTGGCTCACTCAACAAGTTGCCGGTTTTGTTCCTGAATGAATCAGTGTTTGGAAACAAATTGGTACAATGAATGATACTCATAAAAACAGTGGCTGCATCTGAAATACTTCCCTACCACATAATAGGTAAAAACAGAATGTGAATAGAAAAGTAAATTCACAGTATTCATAAGCAAAAGTTATGATGACTTCTGATGGAAATACCTGTTCAGAGAGTATGTGATAGTCACATTGTTTAATTCCTGAATGAATCAGTGTTTTGAACTAATCGGTATAGTGAATGATTCACTCATTAAAAACAGTCACTTGTTTAGTTTCTAAATAAAGCTGTGTTGTGAACAAAGATGTACAGTGAATGATTCAACGACTCACTTATAAAAACAGTCACTGTTTTGAACTAATCGGCTGACGTAAATTTAACTGATGCACAGATGGACATTCCGTCAGGAACCCACAAACAGAGTTCCACAAAAAGTAGAAGTTTAAGAGAATGCGATTCGATCAATCAAATTTGAGGGCCAGAACTGGTGCATAATACCTAATAAAAGCAGAAGTGGAAAACAAAAGCGTTGAACTAAATTTATATCAAACAACATAACAACCGAGGCAATTCTTGCTCAACAGGTTTGAAAGAAAAAAATAAATATTCCTCATACATACATTTAAATTGCCACAGCTATTTTAATTGATGTTTTTGAGCAATCATTTTCAAACAACCACTCAGTTCAGGATAACTAAGCACTCACAAGAGAGTCTCAGTTATGCACAGTATTTTATAGCTGATTCAGATTAGGTAGAATCATATATATATATATATATCTATATATATATATATATATATATATATATATATATATATATATATATATACACACACACACACACACACATATATATATATATATATATATAAAACCATAATTTTTTTCACAAACAGGAAAATGACTCTCTAATATGGCTTCAAAATCTACTATCAGATCTATAGCAAAACTTACATTTTATGAGAACATAATCCAGCTATGATCCCAACACACAGACACATCTCTAAAAGTCTATAATAAACTTACATCACAGGGTAAAATTTAAGTGCAATGCTTAATGCATGTATTTGATCTGAATTTTGCTGCAACTGTTATTTATAATGGATCGAAAATACCATTTTTAGGTGTATATCTCAAGTCACTGATTTTTTTTTTTTTTTTTTTTTTTTTTTTTACCATTTATCCAAAAATAAATGGCAAATTAAATAATATTAACACAAAATGTATAAGAGACTTAACTTTAACCTCGATTCTATACAAGGATTAAAAATTTGATAGAAGATTTCCACTGGTGAACTTTACACCAGCTTACACATATAGACGCACACACAAACACATGCAGGTAAATGATGTATTACAGATAACTACTGTGTATCATACACACACACACACACACACACACACACACACACACACACACACACACACACACACACACACACACACACACACACAAAGCACGTCTCACTGATTGTATGGACCCTGCTTTAAGTCCTCTAATGTTTCAATCCATATCTTTACATTGTCCAAAGTCTTTCAATAATCTAAAATGTGCAAAACAACAATAAAGTAAACAACAGAATTTTGCATAACAGATCAAACATTATAGAAATTTAAATAAATTAATTTAGTACAGGCTTGGGTTTCAAGTAAATTCAACAGAATGAGGGTAAACTCATCATGCAGCTATTGATCACAACAATTTTCCCTCAACTAAGGCAAATCTGCTCAGATATGCACAAACTACACTTTGGTACACAAATCACACAATGGATAAAAAAAAATTATAATCAGACTCCTAAGCCATTAAAGTTGACCGGTTAGTGTTCACTAGAGGTTCACTGTTGTTATTAATATTTAAAGGAGTAGTTCACTTCCAGAACAAAAATTTACACATAATACACAACTCCAACTTTACACAACTCCCCCTTGTCCAAGATGTTCATGTATTTCTTTCTGCAATCATAAAGAAATAGTTCTTTGAGCAAAACATTTGCTCAAAAAATTTCTCTCCATATAATGCTGAAATGGATTTCTCTCCATATAATGGACTTTTATGGTGCCCCTGAGTTTGAACTTCCAAAATGCAGTTTAAATGCAGCTTCAAATGGCTCTACACGATCCCAGCCGAGGAAGAAGGGTCTTATCTAGCGAAACGATCGATTTTAACCTCAAACGCTCGTCTTGTCCATAGACTGGTCTTGTCTAGCTCTGCTTGAACTTTTCCAGTGCATGTTTTCCAGTTCATGACAGTTAGGGTATGTGAAAAACTCCCATCTCATTTTCTCCTCCAAACTTCAAAATCGTCCTACATCACTGTTTTGAATTTTTTTTGTAAAGGGCATTTGATCTTCTTTGCATGTTCACTTTGTAAACACTGGGTCGGTACTTCTGCAGCTATTTAGGACGATTTTGAAGTTGGAAGAGAAAATTAGATGTTTTTCTACATACCCTAACTGTCTTGGACATGAGTTCATGAAGCGTTTGGAGGTTAAAAAGGTTGATGAAAAAATAACTTTTTTTAGAAAATAACTGATCGTTTCGCTAGATAAGACCCTTCTTCCTCGGCTGGGATCATTTAGAGCCCTTTGAAGCTGCATTTGAACTGCATTTTGTAAACCCAGGGGCACAATCGAAGTCCATTAGATGAGAAATCTTGAAATGTTTTCCTCAAAAAAACATAATTTCTTTAAGACTGAAGAAAGAAAGACATGAATATCTTGGATGACAAGGGGGTAAGTACATTATATGTAAATTTTTGATCCGGAAGTGGAGTAGTTACTCCTTTAAAACTTTCTTTTAAGGCAGAAGCTTGAAGCGAGGGATGCTCGCAATGCCAATACAAGTGGCTGCATAGGACCCACTCAATGTGTGAATGGTCACAGTGCCCTCTGGTGGTGACACGCAAACAGGTCTGTATTACAGAATCGAACAGAAAGAAACGCAGGGATGAAGACGAAATGGTTTCAGTCAGGCACACAGGCATTAAGCACCATTCAGACTGATCAAGAGTCTGACACTGATGACACACACTGGAGCCCTAACAAATACAATTGACAGAAAGGGATTCAGTTCTATTGCATTAGCCTAAATATTTGTGAGAACTGGATTCTCATTTTGTTATTGTTTTGTGTTTAAGCAGGTAGAACATGGATTAAATGCTTCTTAAATCCTTTTATGCTTCTTAATTTCTATTTTATGTACTTGAGCTGATCTGGGAGCAGGAATTATTAGGTTTCAACAGGAGGGAGGAATTCACACAGATTTAGTTTCAGTTGGCATAAAGGAAATCATTCTGTCAAAAAAAAAAAAAAAACATCCTAGAAATCATGCAAGCTACATGATTGTGTTCCGGAGCAAATGTTTGATTAGAGTTTGACAGAAAATAGACATATTGATTGGACTGAAAAATCACAAAATGTGTTTTCCTTAAAATTAAAGCTAATTAGAAATCATACTGAAACTGTGGACATAGAAACAGTTCTGAGAGAGCGAAGGCAGAATGAATTATCTTTACATGCGTCCAACTTCTGTGGTGTAAATCTTAAGGTGCACATGTCCATGACTGATGTCACATTGTGTACACACATCTTGTTTTTAATTCAGGTTCATCAAAGTGTGATTCATCCAGGCAAGACATATCAATACGAGTTCTGGAGCCACTACACATCGCAAAATGCTGTTACACCAGATGAAAAGCAACCTCTATTAGATTTCACCCTTGATCTGCTCCACATCCGAGCCATCTGCTTCAATGTCAGAGTCTGAGACCGAGCGTGCAGAGTGGTCTGAGTCTTGCGAGTGTGTATTACTGTGTGAAAGGAGGCTTAGATCGCTTTCCTCTAAAGTGTCTGTCCTGGAAAAGAGACCCTGGTCCAGCATGCAGTTGGGCGTCCCGCTGCTGGTGTCATTGTCGCTGTCGTAACAGAAGTCCTCTGAGTCCACAAACCACTCGGGCCAGAACTTCCTCCGTATGCGCTCACAGTACATGGCGAGGTTGATCAGTTCTCCTGTGGGGAGACATAGTTGTTCATTGTGCAGCTTGAAACCTGTCAAACATGGTCTCCTGAATGGCTGATCTTTGTTCTATTGCGTCTCCACTCAGAATAAATGTTAAATGATCACATTTTTATAAAGAATACAGCAACATGTTTCTGTAGAGTGTAATAAAGTCCATCCACTTTTTCAAGAGGCTTTGCTCCTGAAATATTTTTCCTATTCATTTTACCCAAAGGGATTTTTAAAAAGTGTTTGTTTAAGCATTATAAGCAATAAACCAACCAGCTACAAGCGGAATTCACAACTTTGATTTGAAAAAAAAAAAAAAAAACATTTTTAGAAAACTGAAAATTGCCAAAAACTACAAGACTCTGTACTGAAAGTCTTTCACAAATTTATGTTTTTTTTTTTTTTTTTCAAAAATATATGCATATATTTACAAATATTAAAAAATTCTGAGAGGAAGACTGACTCTATTACATTAATCGAAGTGCTTCATGGGTTCGTGGTTGCTAAGAACTCTTTTGGTGCAATTTTGTGCGCAGTGATTTTCTGACTTCTTTGCTGAATCATGGGTAATGTAGTTTTCATTAAAAATCAGATCAAATGGATAAAATGAAATGACTTCCAGAACTGAACTGATGCTCTCTATGCTCTCTACTGAGGTGGGTTGACATTCTATGTGTGACTGAACTTTAATGTGCAAAAGTATAAATAAATGCCTGTAATGCCATCTAGTGGACATTTAACAAACTGCCATGCCATTGCACGAAATTAAAAGGAATAGTTCATCCAAAATGAAAATTCGGATAACTTTCCAAACCCATTTAATTTTCTTTCTTCTTGGAACACAGAATGAGATGTTAGGCAGAATACTCACACTGCACTTTTTGAATGCTGTCAGGCTCCAAAAATGCTAGAAAGCACCCTAAAAGAAATCCATATGACTTGTGCACTATATTTCAGTCTTCTAAAACTATGTGAAACATTATTCAGTAAAAAAAAATGGTTTTTTTTTTGTTTGTTTTTTTTTTAAAACTGGTACCAAACCACTAGTATTGTACAGAATAGAACCGTTTGTGTTTGATGGAAGAAATAGTCATACAGGTTTGGAACAAAAATGATCATAGAATTTAAATTTTTGGGTGAACTATCCCTTTAAATATAACAACCTCAAACATTAAGCCATGCATGATTCTCTGTAAATATTTACAATTATTTTAATAGCCCTATTAGGACTACAAAACTGCAGTTGTGAGGTCTTGCTCACCTTTAATGAGCTGCTCGGGCCGTGTGCCAGGTAGTGTCCACATGGCTTGTGCAAGGTGACCGAACACTGTGGCATCCACACTGGACAGCTTGGGACCCATGATGTACTTCTTATCCCCTGATGGTGCAGAAAATAAATATTAAAGCAATAGTTCACTTCCAAAATAAAAATTTCTTGACAGTTTTCTATTTTGCCATCCAAGATATTCATGTCTTTCTTTCTTCAGTCAAAAAGAAATAGATATTTGGATAGAAATTTGACATGGATTTTTTTTGTAACAATGTAAAAGTCTTTACTGTCACTTTTGATCAATTTAATGCATACTTGCTGAATAAAAGTATTTTATTCAATGTAGTATATTTTTTTAATAATATAAAACCAACATTTTTAAAAAATGTGTATATGGCAGACTTCAGTTACCATGATACACAAAAATCTAAGTATAATATATAATATTATATACAATATAAAACTTAAATATAATTAAAAAAAAAAGAATAATAATAATAATTGTAACACATTACAAAACATGCTGCTCTCAAAGTATAATTTTAAACCTTTATTTTTTGTCCTCCTCACCTAACAGTGTGGCCAGTGTGCGCATGTCTTTCTCCATGAGGGTGTAAACTTCTTCCTTAGTAAAGCAGCCAATGCCGTGACAGTACATCTCCCTCTTTACAATGCCACCAGTCAGCTGACACAGGATCCATTTCAGCAGGTCACTTAAGGGCCCGGGAAGGTCCAGCATCCTTTGAGTCTCTTGAACATTATCCACCCACTGACAGTATGCAATGGTCCTGTTGTGACAAGAAAGAGATAAATAAATTAGGTGATGATTCATTTCCTAAATCTATATATTTTATGCATAAAGAGCCATATTTGTGTGGGGAAAAGTCATAAAAAGTCACTTTTAAAGACAATGCATCAATAATAAGATTAAGCAAGCAATATTGCAAGGATGAGAGGAACAATTCACAAAATGCAGATTCACAATTATTATTGATTCCCAACCTGAACTTTAGAAAGCAGATATTAAGTGCATTACAACATCCATAAAATATTTTAGAACTTTACTGTGCTGCATGTACTGCATATTTAACTTGCATAAATCATTTATTTTGCAGCTGCTTTTATCAAAAACAACTTCCAAATGAGGAAATCTTCAACAAACAATTGATCATCAACACAAGTAGTTCATCATAATATGGGCTTACTTATAATTCAGAGTTTATTACAACTGTGTGCAGCTATAGTATCACACAGAAAAAAAACTCAGTTTGGCCTTTGAGATCAAACTTTAAATTAATTCTCTGCTCTGTGATTATCTGAATCAAATTAATTAAAGCCGTCTTCTAATTAACTTTTTTGCACAGTAGGCAATGCATTAATAAAAACCATTCATCCAAAATGGCTTCAAGCGCTCTCTGGGTTCATGACTCTGAACTCACCACTTGGAATTTACAATCAGCCTTTCATTAAGTTTAAATCAGATTCAAATCAGCAGTGTGTAAATTCGGCACCAAAAATAACTACTAAATTCAAACATTGCATTGTCCACCATGGCATTTTAATTTGTAAGAACATGATATGTGAACTCCAATAAAACAGTATTGTAGGCTACACACTTTATCTACATTTCTGAGTCTTAATCTGATATTACTAGGTCTTTTTACTGAAATGGTTCAAGTACGTTAGGAGGTTCATTTCCTGATCAAAACCCACAAATGTCATAATCCAGATTTCCCAGCACAACATCCATCACTCTTATTTATAGCTCAATGAATGTTCTTGCTCAGCAAGCTCTTCACCTGACATAAACACCACTACTTTGGAGTGGACACAATATTCAAACCCATGAATTATTCAATCAATAGCCATGTGGGATGCTATACTGTATATAGCACAGTGTAAAGCAATTCTAGGCAATGTGAAGACAAAATGCACGAGAAAAAGAAACAAACTAACAAAAAAATTACTTCATTTGAAGGAATAATGAATGATGATAAGGAAAATAGGTTGTAAGTAAGTAAAGAGACTGGTTATACAATTGCTTTTTTCCCAGTATAATGCTTACACTACGATACCCAGTGTGTAGGATAATGTTTCAGCACGAGTCATTAATTTTATAAATCTGCTGCCTGCACTGCAAATCATGTCATCAGTCCATTCCAAGCTTGTCATGCATATTTTTATTTTAATCGTTTATGATTATGAACTTGTCATTCAAGTTTATTATGCAAATAAATAGGTTGTATGGCTATATGTAAGTTGTATGTATGTTTTTGTTTTAAAACTGAAAAACTGCAGAACTCTACTGACTCTAGTAGCTGCATATTTTATCCTGCTCAGCAGCAGAAGAGTGACTCATTCAGAATGCCAGCACATGACTCACCAGTACAAGTGTTCCTCCACCATGGTGGTGATGGCCTGCGCTAGCGCCTGCTCCTGAGCGCTCAGACTCTTGTTCAGGCTCACACCAAGTTTCTCCTCCAGAAAGTCAATTATAAATTCAGTTCCGCACACCTGCTCATAATTATACTCAACCCAAGGCATCTTGCCCTGGGAAGAGAGGCTTCCATCAAAGTAATTCTGCAAAAAAGAAAGCATAGTGAGGGTGAAATGATGTTAACCATAAATAAAATTTTAATTTCCCAATTTATAATCATAATAATAACAACATGTATTATTGTTGTTGTTAATAAGTATTATTATTACTGATTTTAAAAATCTAGAGCATCTAGATGTGAACTAAAAAAAAAAAAAAAAGTAATCCTATTTTCTAAGGCCTTTCATGAATTTCATTGACATTTCAACAGCACGTAACCACAGATCAAAGGAAATGGACTCCAAAATCCAAACTGCTTCTTTATGCATACTTGATAGGGCAGATCAACCATGCGCAGATAGGTCTCCATTTTCAGGCAGAAAGGTGACAGGCTTGGCACCCTGTTTTTTGGCCTGGAGAACTGGTGAAGGATGATGGCATCTTTAGAATCCAACTGTTGCTCTTTCCTTTGAAGAGATCAACAATACATTGTAGAATCAAACAATCTGTTTGTGATTTCAATATGAACACATCTATAATAGGTCACTCAAAACAATGACGGTTAAACATCACAGTCAGACATATGGAACAAAACTTTTGTATTTATTTGGCATGCATTTTTATCTAAACACTACTTACAGTATATTCATGGTATGCATTTTATCGGCATATTTGTTCTTTGGGAGAATCTATCACCCTGGCATTGCAATGCATCTGATCATGCTTTACCAGTTGAAGTACAGAAAGATTTTACAGGAACATAACTTAGCTTTGAAAGTAGCTATTTACCCCAAAATCATGTGGAGTGCAGGGTAAAAGGCAGTATAATATAATTATGAGGAAACAGCAGGATGTGTGTGGGAGGTCAAAGGCAGGTCTTATTTCATAAGCATCAACTACAAGTACAGGCTTGAGCTTTCAAATCAACACAACCCAGTCCTGTTCTGATCACACACAATTTCAGAAACCACAGGCTCCAAACTACACATTCTTCTTACTAAATACATATTCTAAAAAATGTCATTGTATAACCAAACTATCTGTATCAGGTGGGCTGTTAAATACGTTTCTGAATCAGGGTGTTTTGTGAAGGAGGAAAAAAAATTTGATTTAAATTTGCTGAAACCCATTCGTATACAGTAGATCAGAAAGATTAGCACAGATTCCGAGGGGCAACAGGACAAATCTGTCCACATTTAGCCATCATTATTAATAAAAAGAAATCATGATTTCTACACTCAGAGCCCCAATAACAAATACAGATATCCAAATATTAACACGGTTTAAGTGTTTAGCAGACCCTGCCAGGGCAAACGTGTTTAATATGATATACAAAAATAGAAATTTAGGTATCACTTAACTTACAGCCTTTATGTATAATGCATTATATAATAAAGGAATATGGCTCTTTTTTATGTTCATACAAATATTTACATACACACACACACAAAAGTATTATGCATTAAAACACATGAAAAACAACCTATTTCTGATGTAACAAGGAAACTTTACATATATTTTAATGCATTACAACATAAATTATAAATAACTTCATAATGCATTACACATAAAGTGTTACCAAAATTTCTAAAAGAAACAGAAATTTCCTGTAGATTTCTACCTTTGCATAATGATCACTGATTACATAACATGACTTCAGAGTATTAGACCTATGGGTCTGTTACTGTAACATTAGCATTCTCCTGACAAAATTAAGATCACATTAAGTTTACATTCTGAATTGTTTTGTAGTATGTAATTCTTAGAGTTAACATACTGCCACAGTTTATCAACCTAACCAAAACAACAAACTCCAGAACCAATTTTCACAATTAACATAAAAGAGGCAATTCAGATCTATAACATCTCCACTCACCCAGATTTCTGACACTTCCATTTGTCTCTAAAATTAACATTCTGATACCATAAAAATGTCTATTTATGTTTAATCTTTATCTATTGCACACATTTGTGTTTAACAAAGACGTATATCCATTATATGGCAAACTGAATAGATTAAAAAAAAAAGTGTAAAGCATCAGTTTGACCCCAAAGCTGCAGAGCTCTCTTCTCAAACATGACGCTGTCCACGGCTTATGGTGCTGAAATCCACCCAGTAAAGTATTAAATGAAGATGAGAACGTCTGCAGCCTGTAAAAAAGGCTACAGGTCAAAACAAATATTAAAAAGGAAGTTATTTAGGACTTCAAACAGATTTGTAGCCCACCTTAAATTTTTAGTAGGTAATGGCCTGCAGATGAGCCAAGAAAGGTCGCTTGTACGACACAGTGAGCGTGAATTCACAGAGTACAATATGTTCCTGGAGCAACATCCTTGTTGATCCGGGAACAACATTCCAATCAACCAATCAGAACTGAGATAAAACTTTTCAGGAAATATCTATTTTAGGCTTACAATCAGGGTTAGGTGCTTACAATCAGGGTTAGGTGCTATCATTTCCCACTGATTTTAGTAATAAAATTATGGGTAGGGTTAGGTTTAGGGGTAAGGATTGGGTTAAGTCTATATTTTTGGACAATAATGTTGATCCAGGATCATCAGAAGATGTTGATTCAGGAACATGTCTTACTTGGCAAAATCACGGCGACCTGTACGACACATGGACATCGCGATCCTGTGAAGTAAACACTCGTGATCACGTGCCGCATTTATTAGCCTACATTAAAAACGAGTGTATTAAAGTACTTCTGTGCGATTGTAAACAAGGCAAATTCCAGCTGAGTTTTGATGACAGGGCGTTTTCATATGCTCCCGTGCGGCCAAACACCGCATGTGCATGTAATTTAGAAAACGTGACTTGATGCGAGCTCAAGGAAAACATAACCTCACTGGCACTGTCAAGTGGTCTTATATTTACATCTTCCCCTAGACAGGGTCAAACGTATAATGCATGTGTGATGAAATATTTGTAAACAATGACAGTAGGTCATTCCATATATCATTTGACATCACAACAGGCCATAGCACTGACCTGATGGAGAGCAGCTCGTGCAGCAGATACGCAGCCGCAGCCAGCAGGGCACCTCCGGTGATGTAAAGCGTCTTCCTCCACCAGGAATCCGATACCAGTCCCGACATGGTCCCGCCGAAATCCGGGACGGATACTATGTACCCATAAAATAAGTGACGCTCATCAGAGCCACACAACCCGAAGGACGGGCTCTGATTCCGGCCAAGATCAACCACGAACGACCGGGAGGAGGCGAAACCAGCGACCCAGTACATTCTCTCTCTCCCCCCGCTTCCTCCAACGGATCCTGCGCCACTTCATTTATCCATATAAATACGGACAACTGTTACATGGTTATGTGTTATGTCGGTCTCGGAAAGCAAAAGAAGAGCAATTTAACGGGATTTGGCTCCCGCACGCAGCTCTGCATCCTCCTTTGTTGCTGTGCTGGAGCCGAGTGACGTCACGACGCATCACATTAAATCAAATAAAGAAACATATAAAAACAAAATTAAAAGCACATAATATTATAAAAAAAAATAAATAAAAATAAATATATGTATATGTACATATTAAACATTAAACCCTTAAACAACATTAAAAAATTTGAGTTAAAGACGAGAATCTTTTATATATGTACACACACACACACACACACACACACACTTTTTGCTATTTTATTTCTTGTTCCAATTGTTCCAAAGTTATAAATAAAAATAAAGAACTGTTCAGCCTGAATAAAACTCCATCTTGATTATGAAACAATTGTTTTCATTTTATTAAGTACCTACACATTTTATGTGCCAAGTCAAAAATCCTTACATAATTATCTTTGTCTGTTTAACCTCTGACATGAACCAACCAACACCACAAAACATGCAAAGTAAATGAATCTTTTTTTAAATTGAGTGGATCAAAAGTGCTTCAATCTAAAATTCTCAACTTAACAAGAACTTTACAAAAGATGTCCTATGAATCATGCTTCTGATAAAAAGAAAAAAAAAGAAAAAAAAAGGTTTTATCAAGAAATACAATGCAAAGAATGATTATTACTGGTACAGAAATGCTTCACTATGCAACATATTTTGAGATATTGATTGTGTTTTTTTCTCCATTCTGAATCAGGTGAAGTTTGTTTGATGGTTCCAAGATTATAATAGCTCAGCTGTAATTTGTAGCTCGACCTGGTTTATCCAGATTCTCACTCTCAGCCCAGACCTGTCCAGGCTGGGGTTCTTCTTTGCATTTGATTGCATGCAATGCATAGTTGATGGCCGTGTTCTGCTGCCAGCTCCACGCTCCTGTGAGAGGATTGTACATCATGCCTCTGATAGCCTCCACGTAGAAACCAACTGGGATACAGTGAGACAGGAAAATGGTAAAAGCAAGTTACAAATTCTGCTGTACAATAAACACTGTAGCAGTGGAACAATAGATCGTACTGAACAATTATGTAATGTATGCCAGGCTTTTCCAACAACAGCTGTTATTAAACAACACCCACAAAAAAACACAATTATTCCAACACCCTCTGGGCTTATGAACAATGAAAAAAACTGATATACAAACACAAACCCCAGAGACGACACTCACAAGACTCCAGAAGTCGTTCCAGATCCTCTGGGCTTATGAACTTCTCCCAGTCATGAGTGCCACTCGGAACAATCCTTAACAGCTGCTCTGCCGCCACAATCCCGAAAACGTAGGACAAGTTGGTTTTGTTAATAGTGGTGATGAAAAGAGAGCCACCAGGCTGGGGAAAAAACAAAACAAAACAACAACAACAAAAAAAAACATAATGCATTACAAACATACAAATATTACAAATTTTAATTGCATGTTATACATTAAGACATTAGTATTTTAACATTTTGATATTTAATAGAATTTTATGTACACTGTAGTCCTTTAAGAGTTCCCTCCTTGAAGTAAATGTTATTATATTTAAAATAAAATAAAATCTTAAAAATGTGTACAATAAAAATCTGTTAATATTTATATTACATAAAATTTTACAAATATTTTATACATTAAGATAGTAATATTTCGTATTTTGGTGGTTTTATAACTTCTAACTAATAAACCATCTAAAAAGAAAGCAAAACAGAAACAGGCAAATGAAAGTGCCTGGATGTCAAAGCATTAGGAGAGATTATGGGGATTTGGAGTAACTCTTCTTGTCCTCTGACACACTGACCTAGGAGATTAAATCAGTGCATTCAGTTCTTTTTGCTGTGAATCCCACTGTTACTTTTGTGCTATTGTCATTGTTTCAGATGTCAGTGATGTTGGGACACACCTTTAACACCTGCTGGCAACAGCTGGCAAAGGCGTCCAGGTCGGCCAGATGTTCCACCACCTCAGATGCCACTACAGCATGAAATCCCTCTGCTTCCTCTTCGGCAAGCTCCTCCAGGGTGCAGGCCTGATAGCGAACTCTCTCCCGTAAATCTGGATCATAGGAGGAGTGCAGCTCTGCGGTCCGCACACTGTCCTCCACTGGGTCGATTCCCAGGACGTCTGTTCCTAACCTCCCCAGTGGCTGAGAAAGGTTAGTGCTACTTTGTTTTTTGATACCCATGTTTGGCAGCATCCACAGCTTGAACTAAACCTTAAACTTATTTTTACTAACTGAAAGAAAACTGACAAAATATTAATATTAAATGAAAAATGTAAACCTCAATAGAAATGTTGACTAGGCAAATGTACTGAAATACATTTTATTTGAAGTACTAAAATTTAAGATGAACAGAAATATTTAAATAAAAATAATAATTAAACAATATTACTTAAACCTAAACTAACATTAAAATGAAAACTAAAAATAAAGCCAATATAAAAAGTAAATAATATAATATATAAAACATTATATATATATATATATTATATATATATATATATATATATAATAAATCAATAAATACTATAATAGCATATAAATAATACTAAAATAACACTGACCCACAGGACAGAAACTATCCATTTGTCATTGATGATTTTGGATTTGCATTAGATTTGTATGGTAAATATATTGTAATGGAAAAGAAAATTAGGATATTAGTAAAAATTTAGCTGTTTCTTAAGGTGTAGAAACATATACAGTAACACACACAAAAAATCTGCACATCGCCCTCTGCTGGTCATTCAGGGCAGAAATTCAGAAATAGAGCTGCAGTAAACCAGTAAATTGTCTGTTCCACTGATGTGCCCTAAAGGTGATCTTCCGACATAAGCTTTTGCATGACAGGACACTCAAGAGACATCATGCTCACCAAAAAACAACAATGACATATCAGGCAGAGAGACGGCCTGGAGAAAGTGTGTTTATCTCTGTGGAGGAAACCACTGGGCGTGAAGCTGTCTGTTTTAATCGTGTAGTTCAGTTGGTAAGTTTTCAGTTATCATTTGAGGCCAGCTAAAAAATAATCATGCATGCTATCAAACCTAATAAACATGAGACCAGCTTTATATTGCTACCACACCTAGACCAGATCTCTCAAATGATGGAATATCATACAGTAAACTGAAAAAATGTACTTGCACTAACTAGTGCAACTAGCTAAATACTTATCCGCCATTATAGAATCCTTTTCAAAATTAACAGTAGTTACCTCACTCAGCACGCCTCCACCACAGCCAACATCCAGAATTCTCAGTCCAGCCAGAGGTTTGCCCAGCTGCCGGATGCCGTGCATATTCAACAAATTATCCCTGAAAATGGGGTCAAAGGTCACAAAATGAGGTTAAGAAGGCACTAGGCTAGAAAACATATCACCTCTAGTCATGCAGAATTTTAAAACAATGTACATCAGACTGACGTAAAAACAGAAAATCCGAAGCTAATGACAGCGATGCAATTCCTCAGTGTGCTTCCTGAGTCACAAACATGTCTTACTGCTAGTCCCTCTGGCTAGACACATGCCTCTGACATCCTGAAGCAATCGTACATCCTCAATGCTCGTCTCGCTGAACTCAAAGGCAACACCCTTACATACTTCCTCAAAAGCCTGGACAGACCATGCAGACCAAAGCAGCCTAAGGTGCTCAGTGCCAATCCTGTTAACTCAGCCCATCTCTGCCAACAAACCCCAACGTCTAGAAAACACACATTCCTCAAGTACAACATAATAACCAGCAACAGCACAGAGGTCCCTCATTTAAACAAGCCCCCGGGGCACCGCCATATATGCTGTATACTAAAACTAATCCCGTGTTCAGGGAAGGGGAAGAAATTGTGCACTGAATGATTCCGGGAGGCGAGGGGAAAGGCCTACAATGACAATCACAATATCCATCCTGATTCGCATGGAAACAGCTGCTGAGAGAAGAATCTGCTCAGATGAGATTATTATCATGAAGACATTTTTTAAATAAATTAATTAATACTTCTATTCAAAGAAGAAGGCATTAAATTGATCAAAAGTCTGTTTTAAATAAATGCTGTTCTTTCAAACTTTCTATTCATCAAATAATTCTGGGGAGAAATATGCATCAAAATTCAGCTCTCCAATCATAGGATTAAATGACATTAATACACAAATACATAGAAATAGAAAACAATTAGTTTAAACTGTAATAATATTTCCCAATTTTATTTTGAGAAATTTAATGCAGCTTAACTGAGCATAATCTCTCAAAAACATTTTACAATTATTACCAACCCAATACTTTTAGAAAGTTGTAAGTGTGACATGCTAAACTCCATATAACATAAGCTAGGGATGCACCAATATTAAAAATCTAGCTAGAACATTTATTATGCTATAACCATATATATCATGAATACATAATGAATGCATTTGCAATGAAAGACCAAACTTTTAAGATTGTGTGATTAAATTTTTTTTTTTTTTTTTTTAGATTAAGCATTAGAAGATGCCATCTGAATGTAAAAGGTAAAGAGAATGCACAGTCAAATATGTAATATCAACCAATAAATCAAAAGTTTTTAATATTGGCTAAAAACTGATATTGTGCATCCCTAATTAAAACTGTATTTTGTTCATTCATATTCAAGATATTATGTATACAACATTTATGACATCACATTTACTAGCAGTACTGTTTAAAATTAACGTCATATGGAAACTAAGACCTTTTAAAAATATCTAGTAGTAAAGTCAAAAAGGTGAAGAAAAATGGAGATACATCCATAAAAATAAGCTAACATATTACTGCTGTTAAAAAAAATAATAATATAGTGATACCATGTCACGAATAGAGGGTAGATGTACACACCGTATGAAAGGCACTCTCAGGTCATTCATCGAGTGCAAGGCAGCAAAATCTCCCTGCAAGTCCCACCACTTGCTCGCCATGGCCTGAAACTTCCGCACTTCGGCGGGGTCGAGAGTAGTCTGTGATACTGTGCGGACATTTAGACGAATCAATCTGCGGGAGAAACTATTGTTCAAATCTTTTAACCATATGTCGTTATGATACTCTAGTCTAGTAAACAAAAACCCAGGAAACGAGTAGACTGCAACACTGGTCTATTAAGAATAACAACACGCATTTAATTGCATGCACTGTTGTTAAATCAATAAATCAGTCTCACCCTTCTGACAGCTGATTCTTCTGTCTGTGATGCAGACACAGCGTCCAGCTGCACAGAGACCGCGCTGCGTTCACTCTAGAGGACACGCTTCGGGTTAACGGGCAACTAACCGTATATTCTGTCAACACCCCAAAAGCTAATCGTGCTAATTTCTTGGAGTACATAACTGCATGTTATTGCGTCAAATGTATCTTATATTATCACTGACTTCAGTCAGTAGATCTAATGTGACCGTGTCGTGTTCGCATAACTTCTGACCGAGCAGAAACTCGGTATGGAATCAAACGTTCCTATCCTATATAACAGATTTACTTTTTACTACTCTTTTCAACTAATTAACGATAATCTGAAAAAGGGGAATACGTTTTAATACTACATAGACGCACGTTTTAAATTAAACCAGAAATCTGCATATACAACATTGTGCTTGACCTCAAAACTACTTAATATTCCCTGCTCTCTATGTACTTCTCAAGATAGAAAAATAAATAGTCTTAAGTCTCACTTGAAGCGGAGTTCATTTAAAACACCCTCGTGTCATTTCAAACCTGTATGACTTAATTTCTGCTGTGAAGAATAATTCAGTTCACTAATTTGTTCACGAATCAGACAGTCAGATTGAGTCTGAGCGAATCGATTCGGTTGCAACGGATAACAGCTTATATTATCAGTGAATAACTTAAATGTGATTCCATACATTAAGGTGTCAGTATAGTAATAATAAAATATAGTTATATAATGCACAAAATGATGTCCATTGTCTCCATTCACTTTTATTATATTGAAAATAGTGGAAGGACATTTCTCAGTATGTTTTCTTGGAACAACATGAGTAAATTATCCAAATTGTCATTTTTGTGTAAAAACAACTATGAATGTAGTTTAATAAAAAGCTAGAGCTATTATAAACATGCCCATAATTTATTGTACTTTTTCCCATATACATCTGATCTTCACTCAACATTTCAAGCAGCAAGATTTAAAAAGAAAAGAGGCAGGCCATGTCAGACAGAAAGAATCATTCATGTTTTATTTGACAATTTACATGAAACGAGAATTTATTTCTTCTGGTGTTAAGTTTTAAAATGTTACAGTATCAAGCTTCTATTGACTACTTGAACGCTTAGTCTTGCATAATACAAGGCAAAAAAGAAACTCATTCAAAATCTCCTGTTTTGAAGACAACACTTAAAAATACCATGTATTTACAAAATGAGGGAGTTTGGAGTGGAGTTCACCTACAACGTTGCCTCGATAATGAGACAAGCCTGTTAACTCGTGGAATTTTAAAAGTGGTGCACAGATCAGAGGCAGAACGCCCCTCAACGCTTGCGTCGGCTGGGAGATGCTGACCTGCAAGAGAAACGTCGGACAGACTATTAGTGCAATCACTAGTAGAGATCACATCCAAAACTCCATACACACACCTTAAACTGCTGTTGGATCAACACTGAATGAGAAGAGGAGGAAATTATATCAATCTCAGTAGCATTTAGGAAGCGCAGTCCAACCATTTGTGCACAATTCAGCTATTACACATTCAACATTATGTGACTGCGAATTTAAACTTAACACGTTAATTTAAAATCTACTTCAGGATCATTTGGATTGCAACAGTTGTGATATTCTAAATACTATTGATCATTCACACACAAACAATTCAAACACTTCAACAATAAAAAAAGTAGAAAGAAAATGAATACTACCTTGATCGCGACTTAGACTTGTGTTTGCGGCTTGCCTTCTTACCAGACTTGTGAGACCTTTCCGTTGACCTTGATCGACTACGTTTTGATTTCTTAGACTTTTTTTCTTTGCTAACCTCAGGGGAAGGGGACCTGCTCCTGCTGGACTCTGAATCAGAGTACTTCTTACTAGCTTTGGCAGAGCCTTTTTTGCTAGATTTACTGTCTTGCCGGAAAAACCTCTCACTGTGAGAGTCTGTCCTCTCGCTCTCCTTTTTCCGCCTCGATTTGGCATCGTCTTCCTCATCCCTTACTAAACTGCCCTCGCCCTTCTGTTTGTCTTTCTTTTTATCTAAATCTTTCTCTTTCTTCTTTTTATCCTTTTCGTGGCTCCGGCTCCTCTCTTTCCTCCTGTCTCTGTCCTTGCTGGAGGCCTTCTGTTTCCTCCTGCTGCGGCTTGTACTGCGACTTCGGCTGCGCCTGCGGTCCCTGCTGCGCCGCCTCTCTCTACTGCGGCTGCGACTGGCCTTGGACCTGCTCCTGCGGCCCCTGCTGGACCTGCGCTGCCGCGAGTGGCTGCGCTTCCTGTGACGAGAGGACCGGTCGGTGCTGCGTGCGCGGCTGCTCTGCCTCCTGTCTCTGCCCTTGTCACGCTCCGACTGACGTCTGCGAGAGCTGCGACTTCGGCTGCGCCTGCGAGTCCCACGAGAGGCAGAGTTGCTGCGTCGCCTTTTCCTTCTGGGAGACGAGGAGCGGGAGGAGCTGCGAGAGGAGGCTGAGGATGATGATGATGAAGAGTACCGGCTGCTGGAGGAGCTGGAGCTGGAGGTGCGACTATGTCGTTCACTTGGAGAGCGGCTGGCACTTCCTCCGTTACGCCCTGTGTGCTCTTTGCTGGCCCGCTTCACCTCACTGACCTCAGGCTCACTACGTGACCTGCGTCGCTCTAATGTAGGCTCCGCCTCCCTTTCCCTAACTTCCTGTTTGTGTTTAGACTCTGTCTGCTCCTCCTCATAACCTGCCCTCTCTCTGCTCACTCGGTCCGAGGCCAAATCTCTGAAAACACACAAATTTTACAAGACTTACATTCCTTTTGCAACTAATAACAAAAACAAACAAACAAACAAACAAACAATATAGAACTAATGAATATAAATAAAATGAACATTTTTTAAACAATGGTCTATGGATCACATTTTTGGCAAATCCCTCAGTGCATAGAAAAATTACTCTAGAAATAGAAACCTAGCATGCAAACTATAACATATAAATGTAAATAATATATAAAAATAAAAAGCAAATATTTAATAAACTGAATAACTAAATTAATAATTAGTTATGTAAATGGATTATTAAAATTGATTTATAAATGATAACTTATAGCGATGTATTTTTTGTTAAGAATAGTTTCAGCTGTTCTGCTGATAAACTGACAATAAAAAATAAAGTATTAAATGTATCAAGTCACTTTTTTAGATGCACCCACCTTTAACAGTCTGTACCTCCAGCGCCAGCCTCTCCTGCAGCTGCTGCTGCTCCTTCTCTTTGCGACGGAAGGCGTCCTGTTTCTGGCGTATGCGGTGCAGCAGCTCCTCATCGTCTGTGTCCGATGAGTCCGACCCCTTCACACTTCGCTCCTCATCCTCACTCTCGTCTGATCCGTACTCACCCAGCCCTCCTGCGGCAACAAAGCCCCCTTCTTATATTGGACAGCTGGAGCATGGCACTCAGTCGCACGCTAACATTCCCTCGTTCTCACCCACTCGACTACATAATACTTTACTAATGCCCACCTTAATAAATGAAGCATGCTTTTTTTTATAATGTGTTGCTGGAAGCTAACCATTGAGAAGATCTGCTGCTTGAGCTCTTGAGCTTGTAATAAAAGTTCATTAGAGAGCTGAAAACGCCCCATCCCCACCCTTTTTATTCCCAACCCCCCCGTCGGGCCAAAATGTAAAACACACTTACCAAGGCCGGTCAGAGAAGCCAGTGCATTTGACTGTGCCAGCTGTTTTGCAGGAGCTTTGATTCACATCAACAACAGGAACAACATGTTAAAACACATACAGCCACCACTTTCGCATAGGCAAGAGTCTCTAGAGATGAGGGTACACATATGCACTATTCACAAGAGCTGCCTTTGGCAAAATAAAATAAAATAAAAATAAAAAAAGATGGAGAGAAGAAAAAGGTTATCACACAAAGTTCGTCAAACACAGGCAAACAGTGGAAGAGGAAAGAACCAGTCTGTACTAATGCAGTGTCACTTTTGAAATGAGAAGCTGTCTGGCAAACATAGAAGTGAGGAAGTACTTTTGTTTTACAGGAAATAAATCTAGGAACAGAATTGACTGGGAACCCCGTGAAAGATTCCATTTAACTGCATCTATGTGACCACTTTCACCCTCCCTCTGGTTTTCATCTTCTGTTGCATTAGCAGAGAAAGGCCGATGAAGATTTGCACTTTTGCTTATCATAAAATATTACTATGATGCATCAGTCAGACAAAAAGGCTTCATATATATCAGTCAAAAAATAGCCAAGTCTAATTTCTGTGGAAATGTGGCTCTTCCTCAGAATTAAACTTGAAGCCACAGTTGCACGGACAAAAGGGAACAGGAGCAGACCTTTAGTGGCTTTGCGATGAGTCTCTTTGGCCACTTGGAAGATTTCCTCATTCGTGACTTCAAGGAGGACTTCGGTAAGAAGAGTTTTAGTCATCAGCATCTTTGGGAAGCAAATAGGAAATGTTGAGATTCACAAGTCACAAGTGTGGACAGATGAATGCGGAGACAGAAGTGTTTGTGTACACACCAGCTGAAACTCTTTCTCCTCTTCTGTCATTTCTGGTTCACTTTGGTCTTCTTGAACAGGAGGAGAACTTCTACCACCAAACTCCAGCCTTCTCCCCGAAACGCTATCCTCCCCAGCACCATCTTCTTCACCATCCTCATCATCACTGTCCTAAATTAAAGAGGAGAAGGTGAGTGGACCAGATACCATACACTTGTGGTTGACATAAGCGCCAAGAGGAATTATTAGTGTTAGTGTGCAACAGCTAACAAGCAAAGTAACTAAACTTAAAAGACTCCATGAAATCAATTGGAATTTCGTGGCTCAGTCCAGGTCGGACAGTTTTAAGATCACCTTTGTGCTAGATTACTCCTATTAGTCATCAAAAAATAGCTTTCAGCAGATATACTCTACCGTTCAAAACTTTGGGGATTTTTTTTTTTTTTTGCTCACCAAGACTGCATTTAAATTATGAAAAATACAGCAAAAACAGCAATACTGTGAAATATAAACATTTTGAAATTTGGTTCTCAATAAACAGTTCTTATTATCGATGTAAAAAAAAAAAAGTTGTGCCACTTGATATTTCTGTGAAAAACTCTGATCAACAGAACAGCATTTATGTGAAATATTATTTTTTGTAAGTGTAAAAGTCTCTACGGTCACTTTTGATAAATTTAATGCAGCCCTTGCTGAATAAAACAATTTATTTCTTCAAAAAAAATAAAAAAAATCCTATCAACTCAAACTTTTGAACAGTAGCGTACAGAAGAACAGAAGGGGTCTTTGAATTAAGATAAAAATGATCATGTCAATGAACATTTGTGCATGTCAGTGAACCCTGCGACAACAGTTGCCAAAGTAATCTCAGCAGATTCCTTCGCTGTAAACAGATTCTGAAAAAGATGCTTACAAATTTGCTCTTGCGTGGCATCCGAGGCCCATCACCTTCCTCCTCTACCATATCGCTAGCCCTTTCATTATTTGCCATTTCAGCACGCTCTTTCTCCATTCTCTCCTTCTCCAACTTTTTCTGTTTCTCACGGTCCATCTTTTCAAGGCCTTCTCGAATCCATGCAGGCAAAGTCCTCCGTTTAACAGCATCTAGACCAGGAACCAAGACAATGTCACAATGTGCATCTCTTTATAACAGTAGTTTTTCTTATGCATCTACATTAAGCAATAATTATATGCACCAAGAGTAGGCGTCTCTGGTTTAATTCCCATCTGATTGGGGGATCTGGGCCGTTCTGGTCTGAAGCCAGGGAGCCGGTCTCTTCTGTTCTGCGGTCCTTCAGGCCAATAAGGTGCATGAAAGCCGGTGGAGGGTGGTCCATACGCTGTCCCTGTTGGCGCTGCTCCATGCTAAGAGGAAACAGAAATTAATGTGACTAAAACCGAAAGGTTTGGAGATAACATTTAAGAAATAACCTTTGATAATCCAGACCTAGGCAAGCATACCTGATAATCAAACTGATTGACGCCAACTGGGCCAATAGGGTAAGGCTCAGGCTGACCCCCAAACCCATGACTGTTTTGAGGAAAGCCCCCATGGTGTGGGTCTCCAGGAAATTCCAAACTATCTTGACTGTTACTATCTTCTGATGCGTTGACGACATCCATCGGTCCTTGCCCGGGAGGAATCCACGCTTGTTCTGGAGGGGGAGGAGGAGGAGGCTGGCCATGCATCCCCCACTCTATAAACAATCAGCAAACAAGGTCATAACTTAAATTTAAAGATATCAATTGAGCACCAAATAAACAACAAATACAATGACAAGTTGTCAAACGCATAGGCCCTACCCACTTTGTCACGCATCAAATGTCAAAAATGTCATGCTATGCACAAAGTTCCTATTAATTTGGGTAATTGAACTTGATATGCAGTTCAGGGTGTCGTGTTCTCATGTGATGAATTAAACCAGAAGTTTCTCTTCATCAAAACAGAAATTTTGCATAACATCAATTGCTAACCAATGGATCCTCTGTAGTGAATGGGTGCCATCAGAATGACAGTCCAAACGGCTAATAAAGCATCTCAATAATCCATGAGTAATTCAGTACACCTCCAGTCCATCGATCCACTCTTCAGCTGTTTGCACTCTCACTGCAGAGATCCATTGTTGATCAAATGATGCAATGCTAAATTTCTCCAAATCTGTTCTGATGATGAAACATCTAACAGACAAACATCTACATCTTAAATGGCCTGAGAGAGAGTCAATTTTCAGCATTTTTTTTTTATTTATGGGTTAACTATTTCTTTAAAGGATTAGTTCACTTCCAGAATAAAAAATTCCTGATAGTTTACTCCCCCATGTCATCCAAGATGTTCATGTCTTTCGGTCTTCAGTCGCAAAGAAATTAAGGTTTTTGAGGAAAACATTCCAGGATTTGTCTCCATATAATGGACTTAAATGATGGCCAATGGGCTGAAAGTCCAAACTGCAGTTTCAGTGCAGCTTCAAAGGGCTCTACACGATCCCAGCTGAGGAACAGGGGTCTTATCTAGCGAAAACTGTCATTTTCTTAAAAAAATAAAATAAAATAAAAATACGTAATTATGTTGGAAAGGTCACACACTTTTAGTTCTTCGCCTGTGTACTCCAGTTCAGAAAGGTAAAGGAGGGAGAAAAACTCAAAAAATCGTGCGACATCGTTGTTTTACTCTTTTCTGTAAAGGACATGTGACTCTCTTTGCACGTTCGTGTAGTAAACACTGGGTCGGTACTTCTGCTGACATCACGCAAGTCGAGCTAGTTCAAGATGAGCATTTGTGATTAAAATGTATATACATTTTTTTTTTCCACTAAAAAAAAAAAACCCTTATTCCTCGGCTGGGATCGTGTAGAGCCCTTTGAAGCTGCTCTGAAACAGCAAATTTGGACCTTCAACACACTGGTCCCATTGAAGTTCATTATATGGAGAAAAATAATGTAATCCTCAAAAAAAAAAATTTAATTTCTAAAAAACTGAAGACAGACAGACAGACAGACATGAGCATCTTGGATGACATTGGGGTGAGTAAATTATCAGGACATTTTTATTCTGGAAGTGAACTAATCCTTTAATTCTGCTGCAGCCTTTTGAAAGGGCCTACCTGTGCTTTCTGTTGACTGTCTGGTTCATTATTTAACATTTTAAGTCACACTTTAACAGAAGCAGCGACAGATTATTTTTTCCATATTATGATGCATGTCCAAATTAAATGGATAATCGAAAAAAGGGTGGAGTCTTGGTTTTATCAAACAATTGTTGATTAGATTGGAGAACTCTAGTACAGTGGTTTAGAGGGTTGCATTGGGATTGAGTCCCGCCGAGTCCCGCGGGACCCAACGCAAATCTCGTGGGAGCGGGCGATTTGAATTTTGCTGCGGGCGGGAATGGCCGGCTAAAAAAAACACCGCGGGAAAGGGAGGTTGCCTAGCGACATGATGGAGAAGATGTCAATAGATGATGTAGAAAAGAACCTCAAACATGGTATTCACACATGGAAAACACCTTAGCTGACAGCTCCCTAAATTATGTGAGACTACAGTTTCCACAGCAACCACACCTTCAACAAAGAGCGATTCCCAGCGCTATCAAAGCTGGCACGTTTCATCTTTAGTATCCCCGCATCCAGTGTGCCTTCAGAGCGGGCCTTTAGTGTCTGTGGGCGCATCTTGGAAGAGAGACGCACGGGATTGGGACCGCAGTCGATCAGCAACATTCTCTTCCTCCACAGCAATATTGCAAAGTGATTCATTTGTTAAATTCATTCGTTAACCTTGTTTATTTTATGTTATTTATTAGTGTTGTTTTTTGAGCACAGCCCCTCGTTGCCATTTGTTAATTAGGTCAAGAGGCGTGATGATACCAGTGTTATTGAGCAAGCTGCCTAAGTTTAAATGTTTTTATTCTTATTTTTCAAACAATACCTGCGACATTTGGCTAATAATTGTAAAACTGCTGTTTTTGATGTAGCCTAGTTTATCATATTATGTATATTTTTTTTGCAAAGCAGTCTATTTTTATGTGCAAAGTTTTTGATAAAAACGAAATTATATTTGAATGTATTGTGTTTTTTTTTTTTTTTTTTTTTTTTTACATGCAGGCCAGGGAAACGAAACAAACAACCCCATGAATCTCTTTAATAATATCAATACAAATACGTGTTTTTTTTTTTTTCCTGCGGGACGGGAGAAGACACAAAATCAATGCATCTCTATTATTGTGCGGGAATAAATTCTCAGAGTTTTGCGGGTGCGGGCGGGAGTGGACATACATATTGCGGGAGCGGGCGGGAGTGTAACACATACGTTGCGGGAGCGGGCGGTAATGGTCAGAAATTCGGCGGGCGCGGGCGGGAGCGGGATGAAGAAAACAGTCCCGCGCAGGGCTCTACAGTGGTTCTCAATTCAAGTCCTCGCACCCCCCAGCTCTGCATATTTTGATTGTCTCTCTTTTTGTTAACAAACCTGATTCAGATAATTAGCTTGTTACGCCGCCTTCACACTGGCAATTGAAATCAGCTCCGATACAGCTACGAAACGACCGGAAGCCATTCATTTCCTATGGAGATTCGCAGACCGCATGCAAATGGCTCCGAACCGGGTCCGAACGAGTGTGGTGCGAAAAAAAATCGTGTCCGTTGGTCATCCGGATGCATTCAAAAAAAATTAACTCTTGCGAAAGGCTACGGACGGTTCCTATCCAACAATTCCAGTGGAAGTTGGCGTTGCTATGGTACTGATAAACAAACCTGGATTCTTAACTTTTAATAAAATAAATGATTTTATAACGATAAGTTGTCATGTCATTTTTTTATTTTAATGATTTTCTAACATTATTAGGGCAGTTAATACTCTCTCGCTCGAGTGCAGGGTTGCTGCATCCCAATATACCACTATATTACATTTAGCTGACCTGACATGTCAACGTCCTGGGCAACTTTCCCCCACGCAGCAGCCTTCTGATTGATGTCTCTATAACCCTCATCAGAGAGATCATACAGAATTGCACATTCAGATACTGACAAGATCAATCGTTCTAATCTCTCCGACATTTTTATTCTACTCGCTTCCGAAGCTTTCCGAAGCTTTTCAGCGGTGTAGTACGACGTCCACTGGGGGCGTATTGCGTATTACGGAGCTGATTTCAACTGCCAGTGTGAAGGCGGAATTAGAAGTGAGCTCCGTGCATGAACTGTGTTCCCATTGACATGGTCCCTACACAGTGTTCATTGCTCTCTACTCCCTGAGCAGTGGAAATCAGTTGAAGTTTACTTCACTTCGTAACATTCATTCACAGATTTGTGATGTGCAACGTCTTCACACATGGACAAGTGTGACATCATATACCTCGGTAAATAAAAACAATTTAAATTTACATCTCGCACACTTCAATGCACTTTGAATGGAACATATGCATTCGCTTCGAACTGGAATCATGGCGGAATATCCTGTGATGTCCACTTCATTGGAACTGGAATTGAGAACCGCTGCTCTAGCATATGAAGCCACAGAGAAGTCTACCATTTCAGCAGAACATCAAGTTACTATATCTATTCAAAATGCTCAGTCAAACTAATAAATTTGCCTTACCTGGTTGCCAACCTCTGCCAAAATTGGGATCGCCGGGAAAGGCACCATGGTTATTATGGCCTGGAGGTTCCAAGTGTTGCACTTCTTGGCCATTGGGCTGAATCCCTTGCTGGTTGGCAACCCCTCCGGTGGATTCTTTCTGTGCAATCCATGCTTGTGCTAAAGCAGCCCAGTCCACTTGACCTGCAAAAACACACACAAAACTCAAATGCTGCACTAAACTGGGCTGCGTTTCCCAAATGCATAATAAGGCTAAGCTGATTGTAGCTCTATTGGTGACAATAGTTCTACGATCAACTCAGACTCACAATGCTTTTGGGAAACGCAGCCCCGAGCAGTTCAAACAACAGAACTACATGATTAGTATGCGTTAGCTCAATTAGATAAGAACAACGCTCTAACCTGGATCTTGCTGATGCTGAAATGACTGCATCCACTGTTGCTGTGAGCTCAGAGGCCACTGAGGCCAGGGCTGTCCTCCCTGGTCCCACATCTCTCACTTTATGATTCCCGTGCCAGAAGCCTGATGTGTATGAAACAAATATTTTATTAGCATTAACAGTGACTGCAAACAAAGCTTTCAGAATATCGGTTTATTTATAAGAACATGAAAAACAAGCCCCGCTTTTTCATTGCGGGTCCCTACATCTGTCACGTCACCCGCACAGCTGCAGTTCCGGAGACACACAGCAGATAAATACTAATCTTACTCAGACTACTGCAAAGGCCATGCATCCTTATAATGTACGTTGAGGGCTTTAAAGAGTCTTTCTGTGCATTAACCTGCATGTGTTCCACTGAATATAATTACGACATTAATTAAACTGACATAACGTCGTCGCAAAGCTAGCTATGCAAGCGTTAGGCCGCGCGTCCACAATAGCAACACTTATTAAAAACTTTAATCCAGCGGTTGAAACGCGCAAGATGTTGTAGCTCACCGATCGCCGCAACTGATCCTAATGAGAAGCGCAGGGCTATGAAGTAGCTGGCTGAAGATTTATAGACACGTTGCGATCTCTTACCTCTTCACTTCTCTGATTCTCACCAGTAAAATGGCGATGAAATGATGACCCGGAAACAATGCCAGCAACAGTGACCTCACCACACTGGCCCTCTAGTGGATACCAGGTGGATACTCGCGACGCACTTGAAGATCATAATAATAATAATAATAATAAAAACACTTTCAATACACTTTTTATTGTTGCCAAAATAAAAATAATAATCCTGTGAAATCAAGATCCCACTATATGAACTAAAAATCTGAAGAATAACCGAAATTGTCTGAACCTATCAAGGAACAATCATTAATAGCCTATATAGCCCATAAAAATGTAAAATAGTAGTAGTAATTTGTTTTGCATATACAAAATTTGCATGTTATCAAGTCTGTGATGGGATGAATCTAATTCAAAGGTTCTTAAAGTCGCCATGAAACGGATATAGCAATTGTCTCTTTTCTCTGCTGTGACGTCTATCCGGCATCTGTCTTTTGTCCACGAAGGATGCTTGAGGGTTTGAATTCTAAACCAGTCTCCGTGACAATGAACATACTAGACATTTATTGTTATAAGAATGTAATGTAATTTTTTATTTTATTTTTAATTTAGTCTCAAAGACACTGTTGCTATTTCAATGGAGCAATTCAATACCACATTGCTACTGAAGCTTGTGTGGAATGAAGGAATTTTGAGGACAAACCTTCAACAAACCAAGAATTGAAAAGTACAACAGAGTTGGATACACCAAACATTTCAGATATCTTCTCTGGCATTTTAATAGCCGATAAATGCATACAGTAGGGCTGGTTCAAAACCAAGAAATGAGATGGCCATTACTTGAGTAGAGCTTTGATATCCTATCCTGTCCAGTTAGAGGGAATATATTTCACCCAGCCTCAGACACGTGTAAAAGACAGAATCACGTTTGAAAGAGTGACAGAACGGGTTACATGCTGTAGAGTAATCCAGAAACACAGCTGGGTCAAAAAAGATAACAAGCATCATCTCTAACCACTTGTTATGTCTGCCCTGAAGGTATGAAGAAAAGCAAAAACCCTTTTCCACCCGGATATGTCTGAATGTCCCCCTTCACATTCAACGGGTTCTTCTGAAAACAAAAGCAGCTCCACCCGTCCCTCAGACCAGGTTTCTCTGTCAGTTCAGACTGAGGGAAACACATCCTATCATTAACTCACATTAAATCACTCGCACAACGTCCCTGAAAGACAGCCCTGCTTTAAAAATAGACATGCGCACTCTTGTTGGCGTTTATACACTCGTTTATAACTGATAACCTTCTAACAGCTTGATTCAAATGTCATGGAATGAGGAGAGGAGGACACAATTGTTTCAGACGTTGCCCTTTTCTGATTCCACACCCACCTCTTCTTCACCAGTCAGCAACATGGTCTAAAACAGCACGCCTCTGCACCCATCATGCTGAATCTTCAGCCAAGGAGAGAGTAAAAATGGCATCCTGGGATTTGTGGCGACAGGGGATACTAATGGCCTACAACATCTCCAGAAAGAGAAAGAGAGACAAGGCACCCAGGGACCCCAAAACATTTCAAACCCACTCAAAGGATTCAGCCCTTTTTGGGTAAGGGTGGGACAATTAATGTCCAGGGTACTAGGCTTTAACTTAGATGTGTCATTTTCTACTATGTTCCTAGGGGTTACCCCAAAGGGTTTGTGCAAAAGTGATAATTTTCTCTATTGAAGACCATTTAGGTTGCATGTAAGAAAGCTGTTACTAAATGTTGGCTCAAGAGAAGCTCTCCCAATGTGGATCTTGATTTCTTGTAAGACCTCAAGTTTTTTTTTTTTTTTTTTTTTTTTGTGATCGTGTGTTTTGTTGTTGTTTTTGTTATGTTCTGTATTTAATGTTTACTAAAATAGAAAATCTGTCAAAAAAAAAAAAAACCCACTCAAAGGTTTTCTTCAACTAAATATATTTAAAGGATAATTTTAAATGATTTATACTGGATTATATTCACAAAATTCAAGCAAAAAAGCAGCCTGAGGAACCCTGAAGCCTTATACACCACACAAATCTATGGTGTTACAATACCTGCTCAGTAAATGGAATAAATAGTACATATTTTACATACAATTATGTATTTCTAATCAGTATATACACATACTGTTCTCTTTATACTCCTGTATGAATTGAATACTTTACTAAAGACATGCAAAACAATCTCAGACCTCATGAACTGTAGGCACTGTAGTTTCAGAAGTCATGAGGGGAAAATAATGATAAAAAATAGTTTTCTATTCATATTCAGTTCTGAAACAGAACAATTAGGCATGAGGCAAAGTCTAGGAATATTGCACCAACTTCTTAACTATTAGATATTGAGAAATAAGTTATATCTCAGTTATAAATTCATAAAAATGTAAAGGAGGAGCAACTTTTATCCTATGAATCAAACTATTGATACATTCAAAAATATTCCGAAAATTAGTCTTGAGCTAGCAAACCAAAGTTAAGGCAAAAATAAATGAAAATCAACAAATTAAAATTTTTTTTATATTCTTGTCAAGCAACTGTGTGAATGTAAAACTGTCTCCAAGTAAATGATGACGTTGTTTGCACATCTATGTGTGTGTGATCCAGCGCAGGATATGACGGGATTAAATGGCTCTGAAAGCAACAGATGCATATTGTGCTGGGTTTCCCTTTCACAACAGAGGTTACGGTCTCTTTTGGCACAGTTCTCCTTCTCATATTATATATTCTATACATATTTATCCTTAATTTCACTTTGGCAATTTCTCCTGCAAAATGAACACCCCCCCTAAAAAATGTTAAGCTCAAATATTAGCTGTAAAACATTAATAACTTAAATTCAGAATATTATTTTACGTCAATTATAATGGCTCCCAATTTTAATTCAGGTCACCTTGAGTAATGAATGAGCCATAAGTCCAAGCTTTTAGTATATGGAATCCTTCGTACATTAAAATACAGTAATAATATTCATGCAGTAAGTGCTCGCTGTTGTCGGAGCTGATATTGCCTGTTGCATTCGCCTGGATCATCTTGCATTCACATGCTCATCATAGCAGTTCTTCATAGAAAAGTAAATAAGCTTGAGAGTTCAGCACTCTGGACTCTGGTACAGTCTGTACACTGGTGTCACTAACATACACCCACTGACCTTGTGGGGCTGAACTGGCCTCTCTGGAACCTAAAAAAACAAAACAAAGAGATATTGGTATTAAGAGGAACATCCACAAAAAAAATCCAGATTGTGCTACTAGTCATCAGTTGTCATCATCAAACACAACTAAGTGGAAATTTATTTAAAAACAAGGGCTTTTGAAAATGTAAAACAATGCAATACCGTATTAAAAAATATATAGCGTTGGGCTGATTCAAATTTATGGCTGTGTATTCACCAAAAAAAATAAAAAAAAAATAATTGTTTTTAATCACACCTAATATTAAACTTGTAATCATAAATATTTGTACACGCTGAAATTAAATGTGAATCAATCAAAGTAACGTGTATTTAAAAGAATTCTAATATTTTATTCAATATTTAATTTTTATTTAATTTTTAGGATATAAATAAAATGCAATTTACTAAACTCCTAGTAAATCATAGATATAGGTGTGTATGAATAAAGAAATGCAAATAATCTAATAGAAACAGACAAATCCTGCACATTGCAAATGCCTGCAAATCATATTTTAACGCAACATTTTGGTCATGTGACCTTCATCAGGCATTGTTTTCCTAAACTTGTTTGATTATTTGATTTTGAGTATTATAGCTTTTTAACATTATATTTGAAATCAATAATATTGTTCTTGACTTCAAGACATCCAATTACCATATTTATCAATTATTAAAAATTACAGAAAACAATCAATCCTAAAACAACTTTTAATTACAACAAACTTAATCATCACAATCATAATCCTATTCTAATAAAATGCCACATTTAGCTTTGCCTTTCTTAAAGATAAAATAATGCCACATGATGTTTCTCTGTCTCCTGTAGAGCGATCTACTTTTTTCTCCATTTCAAAGCTTTTCATGATAAAGAAATAAAAATGACTTGTTTGAGACTCATAAGATCAATATTTTTTTTATGTGAGGATCAATCCTCCTCGTACTACAGGAGCTATTTACATATCCCTACTGATTTGACGTGCCATTTGCACTTTTGCCTTTTAAACAGTCCTAAAAATGAAAATTTTCAACCCCTGCTTCCATTCAACGAGTCTTTTAGAGCTTGTATAGCCTTTATTTTAACCAACAATTCAGCTTCAATATGTGCACTGCAACAGTTAACTACCGAGTCTGTACAATCGTTTCTCACAGCCCTCCGTGAGCTTTTTACTCTGTTCCAAACGCTGCTGAAAGGTAGGCTCTCTCCTTGAGTAGAGAGTGGAGAAGAATGCATCTATAGACCAACAACAAACAAATCCCATTTGGCCTTTACTAAACAAACCCCGTCTTCAAGGTTGCGGTCCAATGCCGAGATGCAGACAACCCTTTGTTTACCCACAGGTTTTTCAGGCCTTTCAGAACCAGCTGCAAAGAAACGTATTGATGAGCACATGGAAACTGTATTCTATCTGGCTGGCTTTGTACCTGACTGGTTCCGGCGCTGTTCAGGTTTACGCTGGGGGGTGCGGACCTTCACATAGGCTGCGTAGTGCCCACCTCGCATTGATCCGCTGTGTTCCACAATGCCATACAAGCTATAAAGCACACGCTCTCCTGAACCGAGGTTCTGCCACACATATAAATACTGAATCAATACTGTACACGGATTCATAAATCATTGGTCTTTACCAATATTTATAACTCCAATCACTACCTTACAAGTGGCAGAGCAGAAAGGTGCCAGGTCTAGCAAAAGAGGAAAATCCACATGCCTATTAACTTTCCTGAGATTCATCCCGGCCTGCAAAGATAAAGAAAGGTCAATCATTGTGCCATCACACAAGAAGACTATAACTTGATTATATGATTCCCCCCACCGTATTGCCATATACTGAGGATTCAGACCTGGTGAAATCGTTTAAGGTGAAGAGTGACCACTGGAGGAAGTGCCGAGATAAGCATCTGTTTACGGGCACTGGTGTACACCTTCTCAGCCTTCTTATCTGAAACATACATAAATATTATGCAACATATGCTGATCAACATATGATTAACAGCCATCGAAAAATAAATAAAGTCCTACATCCATAAACTGCCAGATTGAAATGAATTTCTATAGATTCACCTTTGCCATCAAAGGAATAAATTACATCTTAAAGATATAAATTTTTTATTGTATTGCATAAAGTAAATTTTTATTGTATAAAAACATTCCTGTTTCACTACATTTTGATCAAATAAATTCTAAATTCAAATATATATATATAGATATATATATATAATATGTACTATATATATATATATATAATATATATATATATATAATATGTACGCGCATACATACCACTCCTCTTCATAGGTCTCTGCCTCCTTTCAGTGCAGTTTTCACAAAGTAGTTTGTTGTTGCCCATCAGCAGCTCAATAGATGTGAATTGATGCAGGCAGGACTGTACGGAACACTCTTTAGAGCTGGGGGTGTAACTGTGACAGAGAGCTTGGAAGGCCCCTTGATGGTGCTGATGGTCTCTCTCCCGGATTTCGGTCGGTTCCTCTGGGCTGTGACTAACAGGTAGAGTGTCTGTGGAAGTGTGCACCAGGCCCAGCTTGGACACAGCGCTGACAAGCTGCTCTACAGCGCCGCCCTGCTGAGGTTTAATGGAAGCTAGGGGAGTGGGACTCGGGGTCAGGTTAGGTTTCAGACTTAGATTGTGTGCTGTTGAGGCTGAAGTTGTGGTGGTTGAGACTTTATCTGATGTGCTACTATGACTGGACACAGATGGGATCCGTGGAGACCATTCGCTCTCTGAGGCCTCGCTGTCCGCATCGTTACTGCTGTCCTGCAGGTTGGAATCCTTCTCGCTGCAGTCTGATTGGCTGCCCATTGTATCCGCCCGGTAACTGGCCAGGCCACGCCCAGCCACATAGAGCTCCTCCTCTTGTCGGCTAGAAACCGAATCTGCACCTCTTTCATCATGAGAAGTGGATGAATGGCGACCCTGCAGCTTCTGAGCGCATCAACACACAAACAAACATAACGTAATATTAACAATGACGCAAGGAAAATCATACTCTACAAGGAAGAGGGCAGTAAGATTTTTTTTTAAGTAATTCATACTTTTATTCTACAAGGATGCATTAAATTGATCAAAAGAGTAAAATAATGTTTTTAAAAAAAATTGTATCATGATTCCTACAAAAATATTGAGCAGCACAACGGTTTTCAGCATTGATAATAAGAAATGTTTTTTAAGTGCCCTTATTATGCAATTTTTAAGGTTCCTAATATTGTTTTGGGAGTTTTAGGTTTACATGCATTCAAGGTCAAAAAACACTTCTTCATTCAAAGTTCTAAGATTCAGTCACTCTAAACCCCTCCTTTCCATGAGCCTACTCTGCTCTGATTGGTCAGATGGCCCTGTCTGTTGTGATTGGTCTATTGCATATAGCGCATGTTTGAAACGATATGCCCACTGCCATAGCTCCTTATTTTGAATGCTCAACAGAAAATATAAACAAATTTTTTTTTCATCATACTAACAGGTTGTGTAGACAGCTGGACCAAATAAACTGGGTACAGAGCCATCTTTTAAAGAACAAGCGTTTTTTGAATTCCACATTGAACTCCCCGAGATTAGAGAAGCAGTATTTAAGCAGTTGTAAAATGACGGGAACACAAAAAAAGATTGGGGTTGTGCTGTTGTGGTACAGTGGAAATTTAAAATGGATTTTAACCACTGATTCTTTGCAGCCTAAACTTCCAGAAGTGAAAGAGAAAATGAATTTACTTTCACAGCGCAGGACATAGCATCTTCTTGACATGAACAAGCTACAGTGTTTGAGGGTGGGTCAAGTTGTTCACAGCCGGCCAATGTAGAACCTAGGCGGATATTATGCAAATGTGTTAAACAATGACGTGTAGACGTGTACTGATGACTCGTTTAGGCTGTTCAGAGTCGATTCTTTCTTTTGGGAGATAATAACTTTATTTATCATGCACTTTCAGCTTTACAACTTTATCGACTGTTTAAATTCACATACAGATACATTACACACTGTATGAAAGGCAATAATCAAAATGGCATAATAGGGGCACTTTAACACCAAATCAGCATATTAGAATGATTTCTGAATGATCATGTAACACTGGAGACTGGAGTAATGGCTGCTGAAAAATCAGATTTCCATCACAGGAATATATTACATTTTAAAACATATTCCAATGGAAAACAGTTATTTTAAATTGTAATAATATTTAAAAGAATACTGTTATTTGTACTCTGTATTTCTGATCAAATAAATAGAACCTTGGTGAGCATAAGATACATTTTTCAAAAACATTTAAAAAATCTTACAGACTACAAACTTTTGAACGCTAGTGTATAAGAACTAAGAATGCTTCTTTTATAATAATGGCTCCATCTACCTGTCCACTTAACCTTCGGCTGTTTCGATTGGCGTGTGAGTGGGCAGCGGATGAGTCATCATGGCAGGCCAGACCATCTTGCTCCCGCCCACTTTTCCCTAGTCTAGTAGGGTTTGTGGGCTTAGAGATCTGGGCAAGAAAACCAACACACCCTCAAAAGACATCACTAGATTCAAGACAACTTGGACAGAATATTACATGCAAATAAAATAAAGGAACAGATGTTTTACAATTGTGGAACAATAAATTAATGCTGGTCTCACCCTTTCCTCTATGATGGGAAGGGAAATATCAATGAAGGCTTCTTTCACTGTGGAAATCTAAGCATATAAGCATGTTACACACAACAAAAACAACAAAAATAACACACACTATAATAAAAAAAAAAACAAAAATACACAAAAACACACATTAAAACCAATATTACACAACACAAATATATAATCTACACATCACATATATTATAAATGTAATATATTACAGCTAATAATACAGTAAATTTACAGGCATATATTATTAATTAAATTAATAGTATAAATTTAAAAACTATGTGGACATTGTACATTACATATGAGAAATTCTTACATGTTCACACTAAATTGTTTAAAAAAAAGGGAACAAATTATGTGATCTGGCTTTCTATGTGGACATTGTACATTACATATGAGAAATTCTTACATGTTCACACTCTTCACACATTATCGTACTGGTCAGCTCTCCGACAAAGATCCGATCGACAAAATTCATTTTCACTCCTTCCTTGCCATAAGCTATAGAACACAAAAGCAAAAATTATATATATATATATATATATATATATATATATATATATATATATATATATATATATATATATATATATATATATATATATTATTATTAAAATTGATATATATTATATATATTTATGTTATATGTGTATAAAACACATTTAAACAACTCAGAACACAAATGATAGATCATTTTTAAAATGATATTTTCATGTAAATGGTGTCATTATGTTTAGAATCTTGTGAATGCAAGCTGTCACTAGATGGCAATATTGTTCTGAATGATGTGAAAAGCAGGTGGAGCATAGATGGAGCACCCTTCACTTGTAGTTTTGTCTCCTGGTCAGCTGTCTTCTCCGTGGGGTTGTTAAAGGCTTTGAGGATGCCTGCTTTAATGCGCTGTCAATGTAAACACAATGTGATGCCACTTTGTTAGATAATGAAGCTCAAACAGTTGCTGTCACAAAAAGCTTCCTTTATCATGCTCAAAATAACAGGCACAGCAGAATTATCACCGTTCTTATCTTAAAATCATAAAAAGTTAAGATTTTAATTAAATAATAAAGAAAAACAAAATGTCAATGTTTTTGTTATTTATGAAAAATTACTTATTTGACATTACGTATTTGACATCCATAAACAAATTAAATAAGTCACGACCGTTTTTCCACATCAGACTTTAAAATCTTCACCCTTGGACGTGTTCTTTTTTTCTCAGGTTTTTGTTGTGGTAAATAAACTAAAGCAAACGCAAGGCCATGAACATGTGTACGTGGTGTAAAGTAAATGTGTTCTTCACATATTTTACACAACACATGCATTGTATATCCCATGTATGTGTGGACATAAAGACTTGTGAAAGCGAGTGTCCCTGTGGTCTTAATGAGAGGTGACATGGTCAGTGACTGTGTTGGTGAGAGAGCTGTTAGAAGACACAGTCACAGTAAAGCACCAATCAATAGATAATTGGCCGTGGTGGCGATGTCTGTGGGGCTCGACCGGTCTCCCCCATTGTCCTGTCCCCAGGCTCGGGATGGGCTATTTAGGTCAAAAGCCTGGTTAATCCCTCACCATCAGCCACTCAACCCCCAAACCCCCATCTGTATCGTATCCCGCTGCAACACACACTAATTAATCACACAAACCCTAAAATAACTAGGCCACCACACTCTCTTAAAGAAGCTGAGCTCACTTGAGCACCCCATTCTTAGCATTTTTATTCAACAGCTAATTGGTGATAATTCATTGACGTTAATTAGCATATTGTGAGCAGGGATACTATTGGCCAATCAACATAACTATTGTGGTGTCCATGTCTGGAGACTGGCTTAAGGGGTCTCAGCTCTGGGATAAAATATGTTGAAGCATGCTTGTATATATATTAAACAAAAAAATCTATATCATAATGATTGTAACCTCAACTATTATTAAAGTTGAAAAGATAATGTCTTTTGCACAAAAACGTGCATGTATATTTCACTTTTGCATGTTTAGATCTCTGAATCAGTATACAAATTCAAATATAAAGTTATTTTTGTTATGCGTTTATGTTTTTAAGTCTTTTATGCTCTCCAAAGCTGCTTTTATTTAATCAAAATTAATTAAAATTAATTAAAACATTTTTGCAGTAATTGTGATTTTCCATCACAATTTTTTGAATAGAATTTCTATGAAAGAAAATCTTACATATTATAAATATTTTTTCTGTCTGTATGAATTGTTTTCATTTAAAAAGATCACACTAAACCCAAACCTTTGAATGGTAGTGTATAAATAGTTTTTATT